>NC_091700.1:65944500-66549833 GCF_041296265.1 Equus caballus
GGCATTTTCTAGGACAAGGCAATCAACTCAGCTGAACAAGAAAATGGGTATTTTTCCCACAGAAACTAATTTAGCTGATTTTGAAACACATTGATAACAGCATGTGCATAAATTTCAGTACATGCTTACCAGGTGGTTCTATGTTATATTTTTATGTAAGTGATTTGATTGACAAATTGATGATAGTTATTACTAAAGAAGAATTAAAATGTGCAATAGTCTGAACATTTTGATCCTAATAGGAGACTTTAGTACTTGACTGAATAAAGCTTAAAAAAAGACATAGGATCAAACTAATTTTTTTTTTTTTAAAGATTTTATTTTTTCCTTTTTCTCCCCAAAGCCCCCCGGTACATAGTTGTGTATTCTTCGTTGTGGGTTCTTCTAGTTGTGGCATGTGGGACGCTGCCTCAGCGTGGTCTGATGAGCAGTGCCATGTCCGCGCCCAGGATTCGAACTAACGAAACACTGGGCCGCCTGCAGCGGAGCGCGCGAACTTAACCACTCGGCCACGGGGCCAGCCCAGGATCAAACTAATTTTAATAGCTAAAATGCATTTACACTTATTTGTACTCTATTTCAAGTTGAATTTAAAAGAAAGCAAAAATGTTCCCAAATGCTATATGCCAGTAGTAGCAATTAGGAGTTTAATTAATTCTAAGCATAGAATATGAAAATACAGAATTAGTAATCTATAATTGATAAGATTCATTGTAAATAGGTATTAGATGGAGCATTCATCAACTAAACAAATAGTATTTTATATACAAATGTAGAGAGAGAAATTCATGTCTTCAATGTTTCTTTTGACCTTAGTATTCAGCAGTAATCATCTTCAGTTTCTTGATATTTCAGTTTTCTTAGCCAAAATGTTCTAATAATCTGATTACTACTTGTTGAATATCCAAAAGAAGCCTCCCGATCAGGAATTGTCAAATGTAAATGTGCAAAGTGATGTTCATACACACTGGATTTATGCATGTTAATATTATTAGTCATCATAAGACATTCAAAATCGACATTAAAGTAAGTAATGCTGTATTTGAAGGCCTCTAGATGTGTATGGCACTTATGCTGAACATTTTTAAAGAGAATGTCTCCTATGAAAATGTACTTATATTTTTACAGTTTGATAATCTTTTATTTTAATGATATGATTGCTAAAATGTCTCTTTATAGTTTAGCTACACAGAAACAGTTTCAAAGAATTGCTTTACACACACCCATGGACACACACACACTCACATGCCTACTTTCAGAATTTTCTAAATAGTAATTACTTCTTTAGATTTGTAGTCTATAACTCATGGTATTTTTGGTATCCAAAAATATTTACTTTTTGCTTCCATTTAAGTAATTTTAGTCTAAAAGCACTTACTAATCATAACAACACAGCAGAGTTTGTTTTGTAAACATTTACTTTCTTATTAGCCTTTGTTTTCCAATACAATGCTTTAAAAATATCCTCTGTTGTATAAAGGACATTGTTGCAAAAAGGCAGCTCAAAACTTGTCCTTCCCTTCCTTTCATTGATCTGTTGCCTGTTAAGTAATATGAACAGCTGTCTCTAGCTCACCCACAAGCAGGCTGAACATCATAATAAGGTAGTGTTACTGGCCCACATCTATGAATGATTATACAGAGGGTGCCAGTTCTTTTCCATTAAAGATAAGATAACAAACATACCATAGAGAAGAAAACTGGTTAGCAAAAGCAAGCGAGTGCTTCTGTAAGGTTTAGTCACTTCTCTGGTAACCCCTGAGTTTCTCTTTCAGTTGGGTTTCCAATAAGGTGAAGGTGCCCTCTGTAGGAGACTTCCAGTAAATGCTGCTTCTTTCTATCTGGGTGACAACACACAAGTCATTTTCCCTCCTTTCCAGTTTATAAACAAACAATCACAGTGTCTGTGTTAACACAGTTTGAAGTCTTTATAAATCCTAGAGGGAAATTAGGATAAAGCCTACAATCGACTATGTAAATCTAGTGCCTTTTCAAAAAGAGAGAAATTGAACACAGAGAAAGTTGTACGGCACATTGGTGTTTGATATTTACTGACATTGTGGTACATAATAGGGTGAGTATTATAAATTCAGACAAGTTACTGAAAGCAGAAAAACAGAAGGTCTTGGCATAGTTGAGTGAAAAGTGGATCTAAACAGAAGAATCTACAAGCGGAGAGACACATTCACCACCTAATAAATATACCTCCCCAAAAGGTCTTCTTATCTTCCCTTCTTATAAAGGTTACCATAATGCAGATTCATTATCAGTCCCACTGGGTAGCATATAGCTTCGTAAGAAATTGCTTTTGTTAGCATGCTCATAGAAAGAGATTAGCTATTTCACCAGATCTCTTGGGGCTATTTGAAATTTTGGGAATTCTCTCTGTAATTTAAAATGGAAGTTAAAGCCAATGTGAATAGACTAGGGAAAATCTCACAAATTAAACCTTTCCATCTGGAAATTTCTTCATCACTCATTACCAAAGTACAAGCTGAAATCACATTTGTTACAGGCAGGAGAAGTTTCATCAGTGATGATGCAATCATATGTATATTAATGTTTTAATAATTAAGCATTTTGGTTGCAAATAAAAACCTAAAATTTAAATGCTTAACAGCATTTTGGATTTAATTTTTGGTCTTTATTGACTTTGCATATTACCTAGAGCTTCCCACTGAAGCCATCTATTTACATGTTTTGGACTATGACTCCAGCCCCTATGGAATGTGTGTAGAAGAAGCTGTCACCTGCATTGCAAGTTAGGGGATAAACAAGTAGGCATGGAGCGTATGAGAAGGGAATATCTGCTTCCTTTTACCTATCTGACTGCATTTGTCCTTTAATACCAGCTCAGACATCCCTTCTCTGTGAATCTGTATTCCCATAGCACCAGGTATAGACCTCAATGGCAGTATTTATAGAGCAATTACTATATGCTAGGCACTGCATTAAATAGCGTACATAGATTATCTCATTTAATTCTTACAACACATGAGAAGGAAAGGCAATTGTTATTATCCCAGAACAAAAATAAGGAAACTGAAGGTTGAGAGGTTATGTTACTTGCCCAGTCTACCCCTAGGCCTGCTTTCTTTTCCACTATGACCTATTCCCTTCTGGTTGCACTTCTTTTCCCATCTGACTGTCGTTCACATGCTCAACTTATTTGGGTCCCTGTTTTTCTAACACAACTGCCTGTTGAATCCCCAACCAGGACTAACACAGCAATCTGTGTTCACTCTGGATGACTGAGCATTGCTAAAGACTCTCTCACAGCTATGCAGATTGGTATCCTTAATTACTCATGACTCTTAGTTACAAGCTTTAAATTTAAGCTAGTTTATCCAGAAAGGGTGCTGAATAAGCTCACATCATCACATTAATAGGAGGTCAAGGCTCCAGTTAGTCTCAGAGATGACTGCAACCACAGATTCAATACCACCTCATGTTGTCTCTGATCTCTGAAGACACAGTTTTGGGGATCTCTTCCTCAGTTTTTCAGTCTGGCTTCTTCCATACAGCAGGATTCAAGGTGCCTAGCAGTAACCATGCTCAGCGCTTCTAACTGCACCCCCACAGATAGATTGAGATTAGCTTACTTGATACCTAAGGTCAGAAATCCAAGAAAGGGCTCTGGTTGGGTTACTTTGGGACAGATAAACATTTCTGGGTGAATAAACATGTCCAGGGCAATGTTAGCCAGTGGTTAAGAAGGTGTAGGTTGTGAAGAAAGACACCTAGAATTGAAAACCTGGTCTGTGTATGACCTGGGACAAGTTTATATCTCTGGGCCTCAATTTCCTTATCTGAAAAAGGGGAGATGACAATAGTACCTACTTAATTGCATTGTTATGATGACTAAATAAGTGAATATAAAAGACTTTGCATAGTGGCTGGTTCTGAACATGTTAGTTATCACTGATCACTCAGGTTTTAGGATTGGTTCAGGTTGAGACAGATATCCATTCACAGATCAATCACGGTAGCCAACGAGGCAGAGTAATTTTAGAGCATTACTGATCACACTTGAGGCATATGCTTAGTCTGAGGGCTGACAAATTTTCTAGACGGGGTAGACTTTTCCAGATGAAGGCTTGAGGAGTGCTAGACAGGCAAATCAGCAGATGCCCGCTCTACAACTATGAAAAATGTACGATCTCCTATCCCAAAGGAGGGCCGCTCAACAATCTTTTTTACGTGTCCTTGATCAGCTCCATCTCTCCTTCCTCTCGGTGATAATTCTAAAACTTCTTCAAATTTTAGAACCAACTCCTCATGTACCAGATCCATATTGCCTAATAACACTCCTTCTATTGCAACAGGAAATTTAAACTTGTCCAGTATTCACCTTTTCTTGCCTGGACTGTTGCTAGAGCCTCCTAGCTCGCTCCCTTTCCCAGTCTCACCCTTCATCCATCCACATTATTTCCACATCCACACTGGAACTTGTGTATCTTCAATATAAATCTGGTCATACAGTTCACATACTTAAAATTCTTCAATGGCACGTCTTCACTTTCAGGATGAAGTCCAAGGTCATACTGAGCATGACCTAGAAGACTTTCTCTACCTCCCTTGTCTTGTATTCAAATACTCTCATGCATAATTTTTATTTCTGAAAGTCTAAAGTGCCAAATTTGTAAATTAAATTATCTTACTCTTCTGGCGAAAATACTTCCATTGCTTCTCATTACACTTCGAACAGTTCTCTGTTCTTTTCCTTCATGGTATTATTCATAGCTGGTAATTTTACATTGGGTTGTATACTTTTTTATTGTATGACTATCTCTACTGGTAATAACTTCTTTCAGAACATTTCTATTTTATTCCTTATGGTATTCTCTGTCTAGTATAGTGATTGGTATATAGAAGGTGTACAATATTCGTTGAAAAATTAATGACCTATTGCTATTAATACTGTTATTTCATGTCTGGCTTTTTGCTTATAACTACCTCTTCCAATATTTATTTGCTTTGGTAACTCTGTCTCATCCATCAGGACGTCTCTCCAAGAAACATTCTCCAAACCCGCAAAAAAGCAAACTATCTCATATCTATGCTATCACATTATCCTGTGTATATCTCTATTTTATTTGTTATGCCTTATGTCTGTCTTCATTAATGGTACAGAATAGATCTCAATCATCTTTTAATCATCACTGAGCATGATGCTTAACATATAACAATCCTCAAGGTGAACTTTGCTTTCTTTAAGACACAGATTAAACTTCACCTGAATGACCAAATTTTGAATGAACGAAATATTAAAGAATAAATTACTTAAATAATTATATTCTACCTCTTCGTTAATAACTTGCCTGATAATATGAGCCTAAATGCTTTCCCTCTTTTTATCTTTTATTTTATCTACTATTTAGCTACTAATACAATGTCTGTGAAATTCGTTAAAATTATTGCCTTCAATTACTATTTTCACCTTGGACAATTTAAATTTTGAATGGGTTTGTATCTCATTTTTTCATCTCACCAGCTAGAGAGTAGGGGATTTTGTCCTAGATAATCCTAGAAAAAGGCACATATACATACAATGTAAATTTGAAGTATACATAAATTCAGAGGCTTTAGAATACCTAGTCTACTATATCAGTTAGATTTTTCTGTATAACAGTACAACCCAGAACTTTGTGACTTAAAAAAAATCACTATTTCATTTATTTTGTGCTTTAGTGGGAAGGCTGGGATGGTACTACTCGTCCAGGTCAGCTCAGGTGGGTTGTATGGTCTACAGTGGTTTCATTATGTGTCTGGTGATTAGCATATCGGTTGGGCTAGGGTTTCACCAGGCAGTTGTGTTGGCTGTGGGTATTCTTGTACATGTTACTAACAGACATATACAAAAAAAAAAAGTACTATGACCTGAATTGTGTCCCCGAAAATTCATATGTTGAGGTCTTAACCCCCCAATGTAACTGTATTTGGAGATAAGATCTTTTAGGAGGTAATTAAGAATAAATAAAATCACTAAGGTGGGGTCTTAATCTGATAGAGTTGGTGGCTTTATGAGAAGTGGAAGAGAGAGACATCCTTCTCTCCCTCTCCAGGAACACACATCAAGGAAAGGCCATGTGAAGACACAGCAAGAAGGTGGTTGTCTGCAAGCCAGGAAAGGAGCTCTCACCAAAATCTCAATCAGCCAGCACCTTGATCTTGGACTTGCCAGCCTCCAGAACTATGAGAAACAAATATCTGTTGTTTAAGCCATGAAACCTATGATTTTATTACAGTATCCTGAGCAGACTAAGACACCAAGGTATATACCTAGGAGTAGATTTGCATAATAATAGGGTGTACACATCTTCAAATGGATTAAATAGGGTCAAATTGTTCCACATCCTTCCCAACACCTGATATTCTAAAACTTTTGTAGTTTGGCCAGTCAGGTGGGTATGAAATGGAAACCAAATGCAGTTTTAATTTACACTTCCTTATTACTAAGACTGAGTATTTTCTCATATGCTTTTTGGCCATTTGGATTTTCTTCTTCTGTCAAGTGTCTGCTCTTTTGCCCATTAAAAATTGCACCATTTATGCTTTTCTTTTTGATGTATAGAATTTATTTATATATTTTGAATCCTTTGGCAGTTATATGTGTTGGAAATATATTTCCCTCAGTCTGTGGCTTATATTTTCATGCTCTTTGTGATAGTTTTTGATGAACAGACTTTTCTAATTTTAATATAGTCAAAATTCTTATTTTTATTTATAGATTTCTCTTTTTCTTAATACAGTCAAATTCCTGTTTCATTCTTTATAGATTTCTCTTTCTGTGTCTTGCATAAGGAATTTTTCTTACCCTAAGAACACAAAATTGTTCTTATTTTTTTCTAAAATTTTGTTTCTTCCTTTATATATTTAAGTCTTTAATACAGTGGATGTTGATGGGTTTAAGAGCCAAGATAGACAAGCGGGGAGAGGCGGGCAAAGGGTGTTGCTACTGGCATCTAGTGGGTAGAGGCCAGGAATGCTGCTAAATATCCTGCAATGCCCAGGATTATCCCTCTCGGCAAAGAATTATCTGGACCAAAATGTCAATAGTACCAAGGCTGAAGAATCCTTGGAGTAGTGCTTTGCCTAGTACAACCTTAATCAGGATTCTTAAGTTTTTCACGTGTGCCTAAAAAGAAAGTATACTCCACAATTGTGATGTAATTGATTTCTGTATTTTATCTGCTTCTTTAATATAATGTTGTTAATTTTGTGGTTCAAGCTTTCATAATAGTACTGCTTACTTGACTACACGATTTATATCATTATTGTGAGAACTGTGCTAAAATCTCCCAGTATGTGGATTAATCTAGTTCTTATACTTATGTCAACTCTAGCTTTAAAGAATTTGAGGTTCTTTTGTTAGGTGATACAAGGTTAGGATTCTTATGTCTTTCTGGTGAATGAAAATGTTTATCATTTTTAAGAGACTATCATTTTCTCTGATAATGCATTTTTCCTTAAGTCTATTCTATCTAATAGATTTTTATAAACACATCTGAGTTTTAATTTGTTTATGATTCACCTGTTATAATCCTTATGATTTATTTTATATTTTCAATGTCCTTACATTTTAGGGTGTCTCCTAGAAACAGTATGGAGCAACTTTATTTATTTTTATGGTACTAATTGATTTTTTAAAAATTGTGATAAAATAGGGGCTGGCTCCGTGGCCGAGTGGTTAAGCTCTCCCGCTCTGCTGCTGCGGCCCAGGGTTCGGATCCTGGGCGCGGACATGGCACTTCTCGTCAGGCCACGTTGAGGTGGCGTCCCACATCCCACAACTAGAAGGACCTGCAACTAAGATATACAACTGTGTACACGGGGGGTTTGGGGAGATAAAGCAGAAAAAAAAAAAAAGAGAGGAAGATTGGCAACAGTTGTTTGCCCAGGTGCCAATCTTTAAAAAAAAAAAATTGTGATAAAATATATATAACCTAAAATTTACCACCTTAATCATTTTTAAGTGTACAGTACAGTCGTGTTAACTACAGGACATTGTTAAGCAACAGATCTCTAGAACTTTTTCATCTTTCCAAACTGAAACTCTATGCCTGTAAACAACAACTCTCCATTTTCCCCTGCCTCCAGCCTCTGGTAACCACCCTCCTTTCTATTTCTGAGTTTGACTGCTTTACAGACTTCAGATAAGTGGAATCATACAGTGTTTGTCTTTTTGTGACTGGCTTATTTTACTTGGCATAATGTCCTCAGGATTCATCCATGTTGTAGCATATGACAGGATTTATTTCTTTTTAAATGCTGAATAATGTTCCATTGTATGTATATGCCACGTTTTTAATTAGGGAATATAATATTTAACGTTATTATTTTAAAGTAAAAATTTTTCCAAAGTCTTTGGTATGCACTCAGTACCAGTAGGACTTAAATATGGAGGGGATGCTAAATAACTGCAAACAGGTGGAAATGAAACTTATTTGGAAAACATAAATTCAGATTCTGTAATAAATAAAGGTACACCACTCAATATATGTGATAGCCAAGTAATACTTAATAATATTTATTTAAGTTTTGACTAATCAAATTTTCTAATCCTTTACAAAACATAAAAAAGATCCTTTAACAATGATCAAGGTCAGGGCTGGCCCAGTGGTGCAGCAGTTAAGTGCACATGTTCCGCTTCGGCAGCCTGGGGTTCACAGGTTTGGATCCCGGGTGCGGACGTGGCACAGCTTGGCAAGCCATACTGTGGTAGGCGTCCCACATATAAAGTAGAGGAAGATGGGCACAGATGTTAGCTTAGGGCCAGTCTTCCTCAGAAAAAAGAGGAGGATTGGCAGCAGTTAGCTCAGGGCTAATCTTCCTCAAAAAAAAAAAAAAAAAGATCAAATTCATCTTAAGAAATGAGAATTACCTAGAATTTTACTAAACTTAGGCAAAAAAAATCCCCCACAAAAACACAGCAAACCAGAAACACCATACATGAAACTCTAGCGAAAAGTTTTATTTTTCCCCTTTTAAAAAAAAACAGTGAAAATCTTCCCCCAGATAGGGGGAGGCCAGCAGTATTTTTGTGGACCTGAGTGATTCCTCTCTGTTTCACATAGCACTAGGCCTGCAGATCACAATCTCCTGGTCCCCTGCTAGACTGGGCTGGGCAGTTGTCTCCTCCTTATATTTAATCCTCAAGTCCCAGTTTGATTACTTTCTTGTTCAAAGATTACTCTATTTGCAATTTTGTCAACTAGAGAAACAAAATGTTGCCTTCATTCTCACGAGCTGTAGGCAATGTTGCCTGCTTTACATACACACTCTTTGTATGACTCCTCTGTGTGCTTGGTAGATGTTGTGGTTTTACTTTTACATGAGAACGCTGAAACTTCTTTACTTGAGGTCTCCACTGAGAGATTTATACCATTAGACAGAAGCATCTTCAACATGACAGCGTTAAAATAGCTGCTCCATTCCCATCCCTAGACTCTCATCTCCCCTCCGTCTTCAGAGCAGCTCAGTTTCTGTTCCCATTGAGCCCCACATCACATAGGCAGAAGTAGACTATGTCTGGGCTTTATACCACATTTTCTTTATCCATTCATCTGTTGATGGACATTTAGGTTGCTTCCACATCTTGGCTATGTTAAATAACACTGCAGCGAACATGGGTGTACAAATATCTCTGAGATCCTGCTTTCAGTTCTTTGGCTTTATCCAAGTAGATATACCATGTAATCTATATTTTAAATTTTTTTCTGCTTTTTCTCCCCAAATCCTCCCAGTACATAGTTGTATATTTTAGTTGTGGGTCCTTCTAGTTGTGGTATGTGGGACGCTGCCTCAACATGGCCTAATGAGCGGTGCCATGTCTGCGTCCAGGATGCGAACTGGCCAAACCCTGGGCCTCCAAAGCGGAATGCATGAACTTAACCACTCGGCCATGGGGCCAGCCCCAATATTTTTAATTTTTTGAGGAAGCTTCACAGTTCTTCCTATAGTGGATGCACCATTTTACATTTCTACCAATCGTGCAAAAGAGTTCCGATTCTCTACATTCTAACCAGCACTTATTTCCTTTTTTTTCTCATAATGACTATCCTAAAGGATGTGAGATGATATTCTCATTGGGGTTTTCTTTATATTCCCCTGGTAATTAATGATGTTGAACGTCTTTTCATATGTGTATTGGCCATTTGTTTATCTTCTTTGAAGAAATGTCTATTCAAGTCCTTTGGCCATATTTTAATCAGGTTTTTTTTTTTTTCTTGTTGAGTTGTAGGAGCTCTTTATATATTCTGGATATTAACATACATGGTTTGCAAATATTTTCTCCTGTCCTATAGATTGCCTTTCATTCTATTGACTGTTTCCTTTGCTGCACAGTTTTTAAGGTTGACATAGTCTCATTTGTCTATTTTTTAGTCTTTTTGTCTGTGCTTTTGGTGTCATATCTAAGAAATCATTGACAAGTCAAATGTCCTGAAGCTTTTCTTTTATGTTTTCTTTTAGGAGTTTTATAGTTTTAGGTCTTAAGTTTCAGTCTTTAATCCATTTAGAGGAGCAGCATTTATTTTAAATCCAGTTAGATACACTTTTTCTTTTAAAGGGTCACTTAGTCCATTTATATACATTGTAATCACTAATATTTTTGCATTTAGATCTTTCATCTTATTTTGTGGTTTTATTTGTATTACTTTTTAAATTTTCTATTTTCTTCCCTTGCCTTTTAATAACCATTCATGACTTACCTGAGTCAGTCAGCACTGTGATGGTTGCCAAATAGTGTTCATCTATTTCCATTATTCCTTCTACATAGACAAGTTGTCATTTCAATGTAAGAAGGAGGTTTTTCTTCTTCCCAAATTATTTATTTATTACTTTATTTATTTAAATCATGTGGATCCATTTATTATTCCTATTTTCATGTTGAAATTAGCCCAGATTTGGTTGGTTGAACCTATTCCAGCTGGCTCCTGTCATTTTGATACACCACTATCATTCTTTGGGAGTTCCTTCATTTTTGGCACAATATCTAGGTCCATATTGTGCTCTTCATGCCCCAGTCCTGCAATTAGTCTTTTCTCCAAGAAGCCCAGTATTTTGTGGAAGATCGTATATAGAAATCAAGATCTGGATGCTCAATGTGCTCATTGCTATGTATGTCTCATTTCTTCTAACAAATAAAATAAGGAATGTATGAATGTATATACATAATTATAAATAAAAAAATAGGAAGAATATTTGTGTGTGTCACACATGGATTTATGTTCCTATATCTATTTCTTTCTATCACCTATCTATCTATCTATCATCTATCTAATCTACCTTATGAGTTTATACAATATTTCCAATTCCAATCTAATAATATCATGTTCATTCTAGCCTAGATTCCCTACTTTCTGTGTTTCCAAAAGTGAGAAATCTAACTTCCGTTACCCTCAATATACTTACTTCTTTGTTTAATCTTCTTATATGTAACCAATATCCCAAACATGTTGGCTACCTCCTTGATCTTGGCCTTTCTGCTGTCTCCTCAGAACATGGCCCTGCCAGGCCTCCTCCATTGGTTGACTGCTTAGCTGACCAGAGCCCCATCACCACCTTCTGGGCTCACTGCATTCTCAGTCCTCAACCCCACCAATCTCTGACACTTCTTTGAACCCTAAACGTACCACCACTTCCTTGACTCCCTCACTGTTTCCATCTTGGCCATGTTCCACAAGCGGAGGGCAGGGACACAGGAAGAAGGCAGCAGAGTCCTCAACTTGAAGCTAAAGTTTATCTGGATATTTAAATGCCCTCAGGCTAAAGAGGTTTCAAGGCTCTGCTTCTAGCTCAAATTCCCCTTTTCATACAGTTACTGATCTCAGAACATCTTCCTTTTTCACCAGTTAATGAATATGTTTAAGAAAATTTTTAAAAATTATTTTATCCAGAATTTTTACTTGTTTTCAAAGGGTTGCTCTGGGTACTTGGTTCTCTATAATGCCAGAGGCAGAAGCTGGAGGTACACATTTATATGTAACATCTGAGATTTTAATATTTTAACCAAATGAATGAATTTTGAGATCAGTCTAAGAGCCTGGTTCCTTGAAACTGGGTAAGGAAAGTCTAACTTAACTGACTTTTCCAAGGGGATGTACTAATAAATTTGAAATGAGAATCCAGATTTTCGGATGTCTACTGCCTTCCACATTAGTGCTCTTCCTACTTTAATTACAAATATAAGTGGAGTGATATAATTGCCAGAAGGAGGAGAATAAGAGTAGGAAATTATTCAGGATTTTCTATCTCAGTTGAAGCAGAGTAACTTTCTTTGACTTGCATGTTCTTTTTATTTATCCCACATTATTAGAAGAAAGTGTTCCTCTGCTAGACATAAAGATTGAAATCACTGATGGAGTAGATACGATATTTCTTTGTGGATACAAACTCTGCTTTCTCAAGCATCTTAGTTTCTCATTCTATGACAAGAAGAAGATAGATGAGAGTCATTTTTTGTGTTCTATATGACATCCTTTATCCGAATATTATTACTCTTTTCCAAGATTTCTAAATTAGGCAATTAAAAGGTTGTATGGTGAAGCATTCCACATAAAGTACTAGAATTCTAGTTGAAATATTCCACCTGAAACCATAATTGTTTCACACTTCCCAATGTAATTTTTTGATGACAAATCCCTTTATTCTATATTTTACATATTTTTTGAAAACATCTAGAATTTTAGCCCCCTTTCCTTTTAAAAATAACAATAATTTCTTTAACATTTACTCCCACGTTATCAGTCATTGTTTAGACTCAAAAAGTTTCACTTGTCTTTTGTGCCAATATAATCTTTAATAATTTTTAAATATTTCTGCATTTCATTCACAGGATGTGAGAATGAGTCATACTGTGGTGGGTCTGCAGCATTCCTCCGCCCCCTTCTTCAGTAGCCCAGGTACTTTGCGGAGTGCTGACTGCTCCCCAGCAAGTCCTCAGTCGCCTGAAGCCAGTAAGCACATTCTTTTACTCCTCTGGTCACCGTCACGTGTCCAGGGGTGGTGGCCATGCACTTTAGGGGTACAAAGAATCTTGGCATTCTCATTTGGAATGCTGAGACAGACTCACTTTCTCTGCAGGTGGCAGTGGGGGAATGTGGTCCTGATTGGTTCTGGCAGACACTCTGAGTCCTGTTGAAGAGGATCCTTGAGATGAAGCAGATATCCCAGAAAGCGGAGCAGAAAGAAGGAAACAGTCCGCACTAAATCTGGCAACCACGGAGCCTCCTCTATCTCTGGACTTCCGATGACTGGGGCTAATAAACCTACTTTGTTGTTTGTGCTGTTCCACTTTGCTCTCTTGGCCCTCATGACATAAAAAGAGTCCTAACTCACTGCAACATGAAAGAAGAAAGCAGAATGGAGTGAAATCAAACCAGCAAAGGGTGGAAATCATGAGAAAAATCTAACCATAAATAAAAATAAGAATTAGAGCGAGAGTATCCATGCTTTGCAAAAGTTCGTCAAATGATAAGAAACCCTTTTGTAAATAGGTTTTATGATTTTTTTTTTGGTCAAAAATGGATAGTGATTAAAAATATCTTGTTAACTTTTCAAAAATATGCATTAAAGGAGCAAACCAATAGCAGCTCCAAAGTGATTTAGGTAAATCTGTCCTTCTAGGAGTTCACAATGAGAAGCCTAGTAACAGTCATTAACATACTCAGGTCGTGTCACTAATACTGCATTTACAAGTCTACAGTTTTCTTGTTTATTTTAAAGTATATTCAGTTAAGGCATAAATCTTTTTTGATTCCATACTGAAGGTGTCTGTAAGCAATTTTGTGAAAGAAAAGGAACTTTAAGAGACAGAGTGAATCTAAGGTGAGTCCAGACCTTATCCAAGTGACCAGAAATATTAGGGCAGTACTTTTATTTAAAAAATAATCTTGACATGTAAAAAGCAACAGAAAGGAAAAATATTGTAGGATTCCACTTTTTTAAGGTATCCAGAATATGTAAATTCATAGAGACAAAGAGTAGAGGTTATCAGGGACTAGGGAGAAAGGAGAACGGGGAGTTACTATTTAATGGATACAAGGTTTCTGTTTGGGAAGATGAAAAAGTTCTGTTTCATAACATTGTGAATGTACTTAACAAGCCATTGAAGTGTACACTGAAAAATGGTTAAATGGAAAATTTCATGGTATGTATATTTTATCACAATAACCCTTGATAGAACAAAATTTGATGCACAAATTCAATTATAAATGCTTCCATTTTTCCCCACAACAGTAAGTGTCTATGTGAGGTGGGCAGAGGATGAACAGAAGCTGGGTGGGGGTCCAGGAGGGGCCAGGAGAAGCAGCATGAGTGTGGGTCAGGACATGATTCTCTCTTTCTCTTTAATGTTTTATTGTTTTATTTAATGTACAAAAATTAATGTCACTGTGTGACATAATTTCAAAGCACCTTAGTTTAAAAAAAATGCAAAACATCAACATCTAGCTTTTAAAATATAATGGGGCACTTTGGCATCAGCCTATCTCCAGATAGAGGAAAATACTAACTTCAACCTGAAGACAACCAGTATTTACCCATTTAAAGTGTAAATTCTAGGTTAAAGCGCTGCCAGGTAACTCTCCAGCCTAGGCTGAGAATTCTTCTGGGATGGAGATTTTACTGCTTCTTAAGGCAGTACATTCTGCCTTTACACAGCTGGGGCCACTGGAATGTGCAGCCTAAATTGAGCAGAAGCCCTCAGACCTTGCTCCACTCATACATCATATCTAAGTTTCATATAACAATAATTCTTTACGTTTATTTAGTTCTTACTATGTGTGGGCACCCTGTTAAATGCTTTATATGCACAATCTCATTCTATCCTCATAACTATTGTGGGAAGTAAGTTGTGCTTTTATTCCTAAGTGTTTCCATTTTTATAAGAAAATTGTTACCTTTTATATAAAAAAAAAAAAGCAGTCAAGTATATCTCTTCAAAGAGTTGCCATGACCTAGCCATCTGCTTCCATTGAAGCAAACTAGGTCTGCATTTACTGCTTCAACTTCTTCAAAATATCCTGTAAATTGGTAATGTTTAAGGGCACGAGTGTGAAGAAAATTCATAATCTTGATCACTTTTCCAAACCATAATGTGTTGAACCTCAGTTATAAAGTTCACAGCACAAATTCTCCTGATGCAATGGAAATTGATCTCATTTTCTCTTTTTGATTTAAGTAAACTATTGAGATCTCCTATTGTACTTCTTTTATTATAGGCACTTTGTGACAAATGATCTCAGTTTTCCTCATAGAGACTAAACTTCTTAACTTTCTTGCCAGCAATGATTATTTCCCACTAGTTCAAATATGTTAGTTAATTGAGACTCAATATTATTATTCTTGATATTTCTAAAAATGCCTTGTTTTTACCTTTGGTTTGCAGTGCATAGACGAGACACAAGTAAATTAGAGGAAACAGCTTTCTATTTCTAATCAGATTCACATTCACAAAACACAAAGGTCAAATCAGATTCTTATTTATAAATATTTTTCATATATATATATATACTTATTCCTAATCCCTCTGTATATACTATTATATAATATGGATTCATGAGAAAGGAACACTTAGGATTAATAAAGGGTTCAAAAAGCCCAAATAATTTAAAATTTGAATACTTCATTCAAGTACTGAGAGTACCCTTCATTTGAAATATTTTATATTGACACCAATTTCTTTGTATTCCTTTGTATTCCCTCCATTCCTCATTACCGGACTTTTAAAACTCTAAGTGAGAATACACATAAGTTTTGGACTCATTTTGATTAGTCCATGCCACATTTTATCTCTATTGTAGTAAAAGATCTTCCTCTGAAATTCTTACTTTCAGCTCCATCTCATAACCTGCAATGCTCCCCCCGACCCCAAACATGCTGCTCTGTTAACTCTGCCTTACTTTCCCTCCATTGTGTCAAGCAGAGATCTGGTTAAAAGCTGGACAAAGTAGGGAAGGCTTACTGAGAATACAGGTCACTAAACCCTTCAAACCTGCTTCCTCAATATTGTTCCCCAAGCAACAAGGCTTGTATCTTCCTGGAGTAGCTGTTTCAGAGAACACTCATACTGTTCCAGGAGTAAGTGGACCTCAGCACTAAACGTCTTCATGACTTCAGGATAAAAGGTACCATTTATCTATCAAATAGGAGCTCACTATTAGAATTTAAAAACAAAAGCTAAATTTAAATGTTGAGAAATAGAAATACAGAAAAAAAGATATCTGTGCTGTCCATCCAGGTTTTACTGTATAAAAATTAATACAATCATTAAAGTTACTTATTTTCCACCATTTGGTATGTAATCCATAGTGCCCACCCACACTAGAATTTTCACAGCAGTAGAATATTATGCATTTAATATCTCAGTAATCATAACTATTAAAATAATCATACTAACACTTTGCACTTACTGAGTACCTTTCATCCAAGGATCTCAAAGTCCTTTTTAAACATTAATTACTTCTCCTAACACTTCTACCAGATAGATAAATATCATTATCCCCATTCCCTTGGTGAGGAAACTGACACATTGAGGTTGTGACCTTTCCCAGGCTATGCAGTCAGGCTGTGCCAGTCTTGAGGGCGAGATCTCAGTGAACAAAATTCCCATCCTGTGCATTCCTCTCTCACTGCCTTACATTCATTCTAAGTAGGCTGAATTCCCAGAGAGTTGTTTTAAAATTGTTGATGAGCTGTAAAATAATTTTAAGAATATTCACAAATTCCCAATGAAACTAATATAAACAGGACCACAGGAATAGGATAGCATGTGAACATTTCCCTGACATGCATTTCTAAATTTGTGTTCCCCAAATGTCACAACAAATAAGACTGAAGTCTATAATCAATTTGTACTTGCCATGCGTCTTTTCTAAGTTTTCATAACTATGCCACATCACTGTTTTTACTTTCTGTACTTGCTCAATTTCTTTGTGGTGTTTCACACAGAAAAGTCTAACTCTCTAGCTGATTCAATTCCTTTTAAATTGGGATATTGTAGATAAAAATTGAAAATGTCTGCATTCATTCCTTTTATACTTATGATGCTAAAAACTTTAAACATAGACAAATTTTTAAAAAACCCCTTGGCCTTCTGAGATGAAGCTTTTGGTTTATTCTTTCTCTATCTGTCTTGACATTCTAATTACCACTTAATTTTAGATCTTTCCTAGGTGATTTTTTTGTTTTCCAGTTTTACGGAGCTAAGTAATTTTTCATTTTAGTAGTTGATATTCATCGTGAATACATGTCCACTGCAAAGATGGCATTGCACACTAAATTCAATTACATAACACAAAAATTCACACATACATGTAATTAAGGATGAGATAAGAGTTTTGGGGAGTCAGGCAATTATGTCCCAGACAAAAATTTATAGTACCAGAAGGGTATAGACAATGTCATAGATATTCCAATCCTATAAACCAATTCAGAACTAGTTATGCTAATGGTTTATGAATGTTAATTATAGAGTCTTGGATCTCCTAATATTAAGTTAGAGTCTTTTAAATACATAATGTTAAATTTGGTTCCAGAGCATCTACTTATCCAAGTCTAGAAATTCAGTAAAGTTGGAAGATAAAAGCAACGTATACTTGCTGTTCTTTTAACCATTTACTGATATCCTAAAGCTATTCAAGTAAATGTACCTTGTTTCAGGCAAGTGAAACTTGTAAAATTTTACCACCTTATCCACCATCTTAATATTTTGGCTCTATTGAAATATATCTCATCTTGTATCCACTTTCTGTAATTTTCTTACTTTTCTTGCTTTTCTTATTTATCTTCTACCCACTGTCTTGCTATTCCATTTGCCAAAGGCTCACCACCAAACAGAGACTTGAGAATGCCCTCCACCAAGTAATGTGGATCCAAAATATTTTTATCCCTTTGTAGTGAGATTTACGTTGGTTTTTCTAAACTTTGGTGGTTTTGTGTAATTAGATTGTTTGTCATAATCATTAAAGTAGCTCTTGTGTTTAAGAAGCAACCCAGTTTTAGAAGCCAGAACTGCCATTTTGTTCAAATTGAGCACTTATAAAATTTATAGTTTCCTTATGTATGTTGTGATATTTTTTACCTTCATGCCTTCAATTTCTTAATTTCCTATTTTTGAACACTACACAATTTCTCATGTCATTCCATGTGCATCCCATTTTGTATGACATAGAAACCGAAAATTACTTGGATTCAAGTTTCTGATAGATGAAAACATTGGCAAAGAAGAAGAAAGATGATAATAATTGCAGTAAACTCTGGCCCATTCAAGGCACAAGCTGATGCTCAGATACATGTTTGAGAACTATCTTTCTAAAAGCTAAATCGTTCTTCAATATTGCTGGGATACCTTTCATCTTCTGAAATTTACTGAAAAGGACGAGGTATATTTCACACGCTTGTAATTGATTCAGAAATGCCTCTTTCCAACACTTACCTTTAAACACAGTTTCACACATCTGACACCTTCGGCTAACTAAACCCCTGAGTCACCAAGAGCAGATTAAGTTCATCCCCTCCCTCACCCCCCACCCCAGGGCAGCATCAGGGCCAGACTTGCAGGCAGAGGGGCCCCAGGCAATCTCTTCAACCTCCCACAGGATAATTATTGAGTAATCACTCAGGGCAAGGATTAAGTTGTTGCAGGTTAAGAGGAACAAGACAGGGTGGGCAGAGAATAATATGGTTCTGCCGAAAGCTTACCTGAGATGTTAGTTTAAAATACTTCTTTTGGTAGAATATGGCATACCCCAGGAAGAAAAGTCTCAAGAGTTAAAATATTCATATTTAAAAAGAAAGTTATGGCATGGTTGACTGAATATCACATGAGGCAGGGTTCATGGATATTAGGAGTGAAAAACTTTTCTTTTAAATTGAGTTAAATAGAAGTAAACATTTGAGAAAAAAATTTAAGAGTTATGTAGCAGTAAAAAGAAAACGAAAATTTTTCTTAAGAACAAAGGAATCTATAATACATTTCATTCATTTAAATAACAGAAATACCAGAGGAATATGGCTATATATATTTTTCAAACCAATGTAAACATACTTAAGTTCATATATTGTGGATGTTTGAGAAGAGACTACGAATTCCAGGAGTGAGAAATAGAGGTCGATTTAGGCTCAGGAAAGGAGAGAATAGATATGTGAAAATGGAGACCAGAAGAAATTAGAAATACCCCAAGGCAAAATGACCTTATTTTTCGTTTCCTGTGTTCCTGATTACCTGTTCCAGTACCTCTGTGATCCAGTTCCCCTTAGCTGTTTGCTACCACTGCCTGGATGAAAGGGGCTGTACTTTGCTAGCTCATCCCCCTCCTATCAGGCTGGGCAACCATCCATCCATATCAGTTTCAACCCTGTCTTCCTCCATCATCTCCCTGGGGAGACTCATTTCCCCTCCATGTACTTCTGGTAACTGAATCTGGCCTAGTCTTTCATATCTGTGTATATATTCATGTGAAGCAAATAATAAGGAAAGATCTCAAATCTCCTTCTTATAACATTTTAAGAAAACTCTTCATATGCATTTTTGACCAATAAGTTGTATTTGACACAACTAATTGTTAAAATTATATTGAACCCAAATCGCTTTCCTAGCATAAAAAATAGTACATTCAATTTTTTTATTTACATGTTTAGCACCTCTGATTGATCTTGAGCTCCTCTATGAAAAGGCTGCGTGTTACCCATGTTTGTGGTTTTAGAGTCGAGCATTATACCTGGCACAAAGCAGGTACTGAATACAGTTTTTAACTTAAAGAATGAAGTGGCAGTGTTTATTCAGAGGTTACATTCATTTATTCAACAAATATTTATTGAGTTCTTACTGTGCATTAGACACTAATGACATTGCGGATACATCACAAAGTGATACAGAAGGAGTGCTCTGTCCTCAGGATCCTACATTGAGATACAGATACAGGAATTTAGCTTTTGTGAAAAACAAGTTAGAAACATACAGATTTGGGAGAAATCAAGGCATCAAATCATTTGCTGCCATGAAAACAAATCAGTTCTGGAAAGAGAGAGTGTATAGAGGGAAAAGAAGGCCAAAGACATAACTAGTGCCCATAGTCAGGACTATATGTTGCCTTTACTCATAACATTTTTACAGATGACTGAATAAAAGTAGTTACTCTGATAATAATTGTTAATAAGTACTAGATATATCCAAAGAACATATACAATTATATTTGAAAAAATAAACAACAATATTTGATTCCAGGGTACTGTAAAAGCATTATGTTAATTAATTATGAGATTTTTTTTAAAAGCAACTAAATTGAACAGATTTTAAATAAAATTTGGTATCTTTCTTTCAAAAGCACAGTTAAAATAAAGTAAAAAAATCATTTATACCTCAATAAAGCTGTTAAAAAAAAAGTAGCTATGTAATAGTTTTGTCATTTGAAAGTTGTTCAGCTAACTGTTTGTGACATAAATAGTATACTTGTTAATTGATCACATTAGCACCATTTTTGAATAAATGATTTTACAGGGTAGATATGAGTCAAGTTACATGGAAATTAACAATACATTTCTTGTATCTAGAATTTCATACTTCCTTTTAAGTTGCTAATTAGAAAATACTGAAAATATTATTATAATCTCTTATTAATAAAGAGAACAAAGCCAAAATTTCAAAATAGTCATCTATAGAATTATACCAGGATATCGAAAATCCAAGTTAATGTCTGTGAGATGTTCTGTGAATAGCTCAAAACAGTGCAAGTTATCTATAACTTTAGAGTAAGTTCTTATAATTTCCTATTCTGTGGTCAGTGTCTGGGTTTAAATTCTGGCTTTGTTCCCCATGAGACAAGTTAATTAGCACAGGACTAATTACTTAATATTGTTAGGCCTCAGCTATCTCATTGTATAGTGGGGATAATGATAAGGTTGTCTAGATAATTAAATGAGATAATCCATGAAAGGCACAGCCTGACATATACATACATATATTCTGATTTTTAAATTATGTGGTCATATAATATACCCCATTCTAAGCCTTTTCCATTTAATAATACATCTTATAGAGGAGAACTTGAATATTTGTTGGATGAATGATTTGAGTAAGTGATTCTCCTGCACATGAATCACCAGTGTTTTTCAATAGCTTCAGTATACTTTGAGACAGACATACTATGATATATTCAATAACTTCTTTTTTGATCGACATTTAATCTCTTACATTTCTGAGTTTTTATTATCATTATTAATACTATTAGTATAGTTAATTTCTTGACTGCATTCGAGAGGCACTCACTTTCTCTAATGGAAAACTAAAAACTGCACTACCCAGATTCTCTTGCCTTGAACATTCTGGATGTCAGTTAGGTTTCCCTAAAGGGATGTACCCATGGGAGTTGTAGAAGGTGTGTATGTGGTGGAGCCTGCCTATCTGCCTATTTCGGCTATTTCTATTAGATAACAAAGTTGCTGGGACCCCTGAAGTATGATGAATTCTGTCCCTTGCTGTTATGTTAATGTTTATTATTGGCACAATTCATGGTCTGGCCTTCCCCCTTGACTTGGTGAGGGCCTTGGCCACCTTGACTCCATCTTGGTTGCTGCTGCTGGCTCAAACAGCCACATGATAGCAGACTCAGCAATCCTCTTTGCAGTCCTATCTTAGAGGCCCACTTCAGCCTCACCAATGGTCCCCATATTCAGTAGTTTAGCTCTGATCATATGTGTTCCTCCTGAGTGTACATGAAAATGCTTAGGCTCCATTCACGCTGCATGTGATCCAAGGGCAGCTCTGGAGAGATAAACACAAGTCTTCCCTTCTCCTAACCACGCTGTGCCACTGGGCTTGCTTGTTGATACCTCCAGGATGGTGCTGAACAGCCTGGCAAGTTCCCTATGTTAGGAATATCAAATGGGGAAAAAACTCCAGAAGCCTCTCTTCTGTTAGAATTCCCCTCGTGTTTTTCTGGATGTTTCCAAAGATATCCTTTCTGTGGAATGTTCCCAGAGGAGACATAGGAAGAGATGACATAATCATCTGCTTTATTTAACTCTACTTCTCTCTCCCTTCTCCTTCTCATAATCCCTTGTCAGTTGACGATTTTCAGACTTCTCCTTCCATCCTATCCATGTTTCTCAAACTTCAGATTGAAACACAACCTGTTATGCAAATTGTGGCATCAAGCTTATTTTTCAAAAAATGAAATGGAATAGACTAGAAAATATCAGGACATATTAACTTTTAAATATTTAATGAAATTTTAATTTCGATTTTAAAACATATATTTAGCTATGGTTGCATATTCATTTTATATCTCTTTTTGTACATTGAGTCATGAGATAAAATGTATTTCTTCCTTAGGCAAAATATGTGAAAGTCACTGTCTTATATCATAATGACATTCTTAGTAGGACAGCACCTCTGTATTCAGATTATAGCAAGAAGAGATGTCCTCTCGCACTTTGGAAGAAACTCTGTGATGTGATTCCTCTTGGCTCATCCTAATAGCTCATGAACATTAAGGAATTTAGTAATTTGTTTCCTCTAGAAAAAATTTGTCTCTTAAAATTATTAAATTTGATTATGAATGTCAGAAAGTGAATAGTAACTCTTTATTTTTGCATTCGTGCTCTAACAATTCTAAGCCTGCTCTCCTCCCCACCCCCACTTCCACGTGTACGTGGATGTCTCTGGGAGGACAGCATGCAGGTCAGTACAAGGAAATTCCAACAGAAAAGCATATCACGATATTTTAAAAACCAAATCTACACTATGCATCCTTATACGAGTCCCTCCAAAATGATCCACTAAAAGGATGATTTTTTTGGTAAGAGTTTTTGTTTATAGACTGGCATATCAATCATCTCTGATTTATCTTCTCACAGAACAAAGTTGGCAATATTCTGGACTAGTTTTTTTTAATACTGGCCTAGATATTTACCCAGTGGAAGAGAAACTAGATATGCATTTATGCACATGGAAAATTACTCTTTGCAATTTAGGGTGACATGTAATTGTTTGTGTGATATTAAATAATTGTTATCAACTATCAGGAAGAGAGTAAAGAGAGAAGAGATATTATCTGAGGTAGAAAATCTTTACCAATGATTTTTTAATTTCAATCTTTAAACACACCATATCAAGCAATTCTAAAACCCCTGGGAATTTTAAAAGCAGTAGTATGAATATAAATATTACTTAAATTATTAAAACTTAATGTTCAAATATCCTGGGCACATAAATTTACTTTGCTTGTATTTCCTATCTCCCTCTAAATACCTACACTCCCTTCTCCAAAAGGCTACTCTGCCATTTCCAAGTCACGTGACTCTGGGCAAGTTTTCAACCTCTCTAGATCTCTGTTTCCTCAACTACACGATACCAATAATGATCACTGTCTCCAAATACTGTTGAATAGATTTAAAATGCATGGATGTGGGGCCAGCCAAGTGGCGTGGTGGTCAGGTTCACATACTCCACTTCGGTGGCCCAGGGTTTGCGGGTTTGGATCCCAGGCATGGATCTGTGCACTGCTCATTGGGTTGTATTGTGGCGGTGTCCCACATGCAGAGTGGAGAATGATTGGCACAGATGTTGGCTCAGGGTCAATCTTCCTCACCCCCACCCCCAAAATAAAGTAAAATAAAATACATGAATGTGTGTGTGTGTTTGACACATAGCAAGCATTTTGAAACATCAGTGGCTTTTCTTCTTCTCCCTTTCTTTCTCCTCCTCCCTCTCCTGCACCTCCTTCTTCTTGGAATAAATCAGCCAAACTTGGCAATCTAGCCTCAAATGATAACAGCGGCTCTATGGAAAAATAGGTACATTCAGAGATACTTACAACTGAATTTCAAATAATTTGTGGAGCACAATCCATTTTACTAGAAATTGCCTATACATGAATTTACACGTATGTAAAATTCCACTGCATTTATCACTCACAAGTAAGTTGATACAGAAAACAACTGGAAATGAGATGAGAGCTGAGGTGAATATTGGGCACAGGGAGGGAAAAGAATTTTCCCCTATAAGTGAGCTATAAACAACTATTTTTAGGACCAATCTCCCTTCTGTAGCATTTAAAAAATTAATAGGCATTACTTTTTAGAGTAGTTTTGGATTTGATCTATGAATAGAAAGTACACAGAGCTTCCATATACTGCCCTGCATCCCCTTTCGCAGTTTCTTCTATTATTAACATCTTACACTACGTGGTACATTTGTTAGAACTGATGAATGTGAAGATATTATTATTAACTAAAGTCTACAGATTACATTAGGTTTCACTCTTTGTGTCGCATAGTTCTGTTGTTTTGGGCAAATATAGAATGTCAGCTGTCTACCATTACAGTACCATATAGAACAGTTTCACCCCAACTATTTCAGCCCCAAAATTCTCTAGCATTTTAATTGTTTGGACAACTGTCCAGTCTCTCTCTCTTTCTCAGATTCCAAATGGTAAATATATGGCAAGGTAAAAGAGAAGAAAGAACTAAGAGTCTTTTTATTTGGGTATTTATTCAATAAATATTTATTGAGCATTAACTATGTACCAAAACTTTTGCTAAGTGTTAGGGATAATGCAGCGAATAAAAAACAGACACATCTACTGGATAAGAAAATAACAGAAAAACAATAATCACAAACAAAAAAATTACCAAACGTGGTAAGTACCGTGATGGGTGCTATGAAAAAATATTGCAGGGGTTTGTAACAAAGAAGGGCAGATGAACGTGTCACGGACGCAGTCTCTGAAGGAGCGAGATTTCAGGCGAGACCAGACTTTGAATGGTGGAGAGCCGGAAAAGCTCAGCGAATAGAGATGCGAAAGACGTTTTTCAGGCGTAAACAAGTACTACGGCAGCCCGAAGGTGGGAAGGAGCTCAGCTTATTGGAGGAAGAACTAGAAGGCCTGTGTCCTTTCTTCAGAAAGCAAGGAACGGGGGAAATGATTGAAATGGTTAAAACTCGAGAGAAGTTTGAGTGCAGATCCTGCGGGTCTGGTAGGCTGTGATGAGCACAAGACGTCCCCGAGAGCTTTAAATAGGGAATGACAAAATCAGAATTCATGTCTTCTGTGTGGGAAACATTGGAAATCAGCCAAAGTGGAAGTGGGAGACAGACCAGACCACAAGTTGGGATGAGAGAGGTGCTGCATTGGACTGTGGTGGTGGAAACAGAAACAGAGTGGAGAAGTTTGAGATGTATTTTGGATGTGTGAAGTATGTGTAAGACTTTCCACGTTTCTGCGCTCTTAGAAGGAAACAGCCTAAATACCCAACACGATGTATGAGATTAAATACCTTAACAGGATTGTGGTAGATCTGCATGTTCTAACATAAAAAGATTTCCAGGATATTGTGTTAAGTGAAGAAGACTATCTCAGAATAGATAAAATATTGCCCCATTTATTTAACCATAAAATCAAGCTATGTACATATGTATGAATAGGGATGGATGTGTAAGAAAATTAACAGTGATTATTTCTGAAGAGATGAGAGGGCGTAGGATTTTATATTTGTTCTGTGTCCCTCTGTCATATATAAATTTCTTTTGCAACAAAAATACATTTTTATGTTTCTTTTTTTTTTTTAAAGATTTTATTTTTTCCTTTTTCTCCCCAAAGCCCCCGGTACATAGTTGTATATTCTTTGTTGTGGGTCCTTCTAGTTGTGGCATGTGGGACGCTGCCTCCGCGTGGTTTGATGAGCAGTGCCATGTCCGCGCCCAGGATTCGAACCAACGAAACACTGGGCCGCCTGCAGTGGAGCGCGTGAACTTAACCACTCGGCCACGGGGCCAGCCCCCATTTTTGCGTTTCTTATGTTCTTTGAAAATCCAAAGTTTACTCTCCAGAGAAAGAATTACATTGGCTGATAATATTCCTAATTTTAGGTTAAATAGAACATCTAAATCATTAATCTCCTAGGTCAGTGATAAGAGCCTAGATTTCAGAAAGCTTTTAATGTCTCCAGTTTTTTAGGAGTTGTATTATTTACATGATCCTTGTTCCAGTGATCTGGTGTTCTGGAAATTTGAACTTTTCTCCACTTCTATTCTCCCATCCTTCTGTTTGGAGAATAGGTTGGAAAATGCAAACAACATTTGCCAAACTTCCCTGCTACTAAGATTTTGGATGTGGATTAGGTTCTCCTAATTGGAAACACTCATGTGAGATTTGAGAGATGAGATAGAAGCTATTTTCCCATGGCAGTGCCGGGGGTGGGGGGGGGGGGGGGCGGGTGGTGGTGGTAAGTGTGCCTGAAAGATGTGAGTCTTGGCAGTGGCTAGACGTTCTACTGACATTTTCATAGTTGGGTGGCAGCAGTTGTTTCCTGACTCTGGATCACAGCAATCATATTGTGATTTTTAAGCCAACAGTTTGACAGCCTCCTGACTTCTCCTCCTCCAGCTGCCCTTCCCCCTCAATGATTTTATAAGCATCTAATTCCCTATATTAAATCTCTTTCTGCTTGATATATTTAGAGTAATTTCTTTTTCAGGCACTGAAGCCTGACTAATGTACCTACTTTCTCCATGTGGCTTTGTGTTCTCAGATAAATATCATTGGAAGCTTCAGAAAAACGTAGTCACCTATAGGTCTCCATACACCTTCTGTGAGATGTCACCCTCCCCAGAAGTCTGCATCATCAAGGAGGAGCAATTGCCAAGTGGCAAAAATCAAATATTCAGGATTATACTTAGTACTGTTGCCTATCCTCATCGAAGGCGCTATCTCTATTAAACCATTCCCTTCAGTATAAACACTTAATATAATTCCCTAATCCTAAACACACACATACACACATTTGCACGCGCACACACACACACACATACCATCCTTGCTTTAACATCTCTGCCATCTGCTGTCCCATTTCTCCGTTCTCCTGTACCGAAAAATTTCTTGAAATATTTGCCAATACTCACTGTTTCCACTCTCTCATCTTGGACTCTTCAATTCATTCCAGTCTAACTTTATCCTCACCACTACAAAACTATACTTGTCGAGATCACCAACAGTCTCCATGTGGCCAATGAGAGAACATTTCTATGCCTTATCTAATTTGACCTCTTAGAAGCACTCGGCATAGTTGACCACTTATTCCTTTCTGACACATCTGGTTCCTAAAACACCACACCCTCTTGGCTTTCCTCTTACCTCTTTGGTGACTCTCTTTCAGTCTCATTTGCTGTCTTTTTTTGTTCCTGTGTTTTCTACATGTTATTGAACCTCAATGTTCAGTTCCTAAGTCCTCTTTTTTATCTCCCAGAAACTTGCTAATATGCTATATGAATATAACTCTCAAATATGTATATTTAATACACTCTTCCCTGAGCTCCAGGTTTGTCTATCCAACAGCCTCCTTGATATCTCCACTTGGACATCCAATAAATATTTCAAACTTAAAATATTCCAAAATGAATTCTTCACTTCTCCCATGAAAGTCTGCATCTCTTCTCGTCTTTCCCACCCACAGAGAGTAAAGGGCACCACTGTGCACCTAGTTGTTCAGTCCTCAACCCCAAAAGTCATACTTACTCCTCTCTTCACTTATCTGTCACATCCGCTTTGTAAGCAGTGTACCATAACCCTGTTCATTTCTCTCCATCCCCATTATCACTCCCTCAGTTCAATGTACTATCCACTCTCACCTGGACCACGACAATGTTTCTTAGCAGTTCTCCCTTATTTCATTCTTTCTGCCTTCCGCAACACAATGTGATCCCTGCCAACCTTATCCTCATGTAACTCTGTCACTTACTCACTGCATGCCACACACACTGGCTTCCTTTCCGTTTCTTTTAAACCAGCCTTCCTCTAATCATGTAATTCTCTTTGCTTGGAATACCTTTCCTCATGTTCTTCACTTGGCTCATTCTTTACCATCTTTCAGATTTCTGGCCTAATGTCACCTTTTCTCTATCTCAATTTGCAGCTCAGATAACCAACCCTGTTTATTTCTGTTACAGCACTGATTAAAATATGGAATTATTTTTATTATTTTAACTTGTCTTCTGACCATAAAGTAAATGAAAACAGTAATCTTAATGGTCTTTTTTCTCTCCTTCATCCTCAGAACCGAGTAGAGTACCTAGGACACAGGTTGTGTTAAAAAAAAAGTTTGTTGCAAAAAATAGTACACATCTTCTGATATCCAGAGCAAAGACATTTGTTCCTTTCACCAAGACTAACAATACATGAACCTGAATAACTCAATTGTAATTCATGAATTTTAATTACTTTCATCCTTCTCTTGTGTCTCCATTGTGTATTGGTTTTCTTCAGTGATGGATATTCTGTTTTCAATATTAAATTTAGAGTACCTCTTGTATTAATTTTAAAAAGAAGTGCTACTTCAACTTTCTCATAGCTATTGTTAATCTGTTTATCTTGTTATTATTGGTAACATTCTCTCAAATCTCTCACCTGGCATGGTATCCTAATTTCAGAATTATTTTCTTGTTTGTGAAATATTCTCTAGTGAAGAAACACAGAAGTCAGGAGACTTGATTTTAAATTCCAACTAGGTGATTTGGGGATAAATAAGATAAGTTTGGAACTCAGTTTCTTCATTTGTTGAATTCAAGTTTGAATTGGAAGATCCCTCATGTCCCTTCCAGCCAAATTGTTCTCGAATGTTAAGACAAAGTAGAGAGTGAGAGAGCTGCAAGACAAATAAGAGCTAAAACTGAGCTGACATCAAAAAAATAAAGAAATATAAATAACCACCAGGGCATTTTAGTGATAGCCTTCTCACTTCTAAGTCATCTAATAATATCTTGTATTTTATCATCCTGGATTACATTGTGGTTTAGAATATTGCAATACTCAAATGCTAAGGTAGGTCACCACTGTAAGTCCCAACAACAGTAATAGCATTACATAACACCTTTCATCTTAGGCTTTTAAGTCACTTGGTAAACATCAATTAAATCTGAAAACTTCCCTATGCTAGTATTACTGTGCCCATTTAACAGATGGAAAAGTGAGCCATATTCTCATTGAAACCACAAACCACAAACCAAAGATTTCTCATTTTAAACCAGTAGACTTCCTTAAGTTAATAATTGATATGCTAGCAGAGTCCTGGTGTTGAATTTAATGAATGAGAATTTCTGTATGTGGTATTGCTGTTCCTGTGGATTTATGGAACTATATGTGGTGTCTGTGAATGTGTGTGGGTGTATACATGGTGTGTGAGTGGATATGATTATAAGTGTCTGTAGTCTGTGGGAAAAACTAGTTCATATGAGTGTGCGTCTCAATAAATATAAACTTGTGTGCTCTGTAGACAAGTCAAGATTTTTTTCTAATTTGGTTTCAAAAAATTTTTAGCTGTATTTAACACTTCTGGCTTTAACACTTCACCATCCTTCATACTCTTTTCTGGTACCTCTCTCATTTCTCCACAATTTCTTCTTTCTCTACCAATCTATGCTCAGAGTTCTACCCTCCAACTTTTATTCTCACCCCACAGACCCCCTCTGGTGCTCCTGTGCTCCTTACCATGGTTTCATTGACTTTCTATGTGCTGGTAGTACTCAAATCTCTTCCCACAGCGTGACTCTCTTCTCTAAGTGTCTCCACTGACCATAGAAATCCCACCATTATCTTATACTCAGGGTATCTGAGAATGCAGTCATCAACTCACTCACCCTCTCTCCCCTGCAATCTAAACCTCTTTTTCTTCTTACTCATGTTAGTAGAGATTACAAAGTATCCAGATGTCCACTACAGAAATCCAGAACTCATCCTTCTTTTCTCCATTTCCCTCACCTTCCACACTCAACTAGCAAGTCCTGCTTGCTAAGTAAGATTCTATTTTTAGTTTCCTCAATCTCTTGATTCTTCTTAATACTCCTGCCACCTCCTTCGAATAGACCACCATTATCTGCTGCCCTTATGATGACACAGGACTCTGAATAGATTCGCTAGTCTAATCTCAGAGTGGCTTTCATAACACAATAAACTGATCACATCTATCCTGCAAAAAGCCCTTAAGTAGCCTTCTTTATTACTATTAGAATCAGGTCCAATCCTTGATATGATTTTCAAGGTCCTTCATGGTCTGACTCCTGCAGACCACATCATGATCATCACTTGCTATTTTTTTTCATATTCTACTAAACATAATGATACTGAGATCTCTCTCTGTTTTTATTCCTTGAAATTGCATATTTTCTTTCACTCTGGTTCTTCTACACCTCCCTCCACTCTTTGTTTGGCTAATTCTTACCTCTCCTTTAGGTGTCAGCTCACAAGTCATTTCCCCTAGCAAAGTCTGCTTTGTTTTGTAAAGCGGTCATCTCTGTGCTCTCAGAGCTCACTGTGTATCACTTATCACACAGCATCATTATTACTTTTGTTTGTGTGAATTTTTCCCCCTAGATTTTAAGTTTGAGGGAGGCAGAAATGGTGTCTATTTTTGGAATACTATATCCCAGTGCTGGGATAGAGGCTTTGTAAATATTTATTGAATGGCTGACTAACTGAATCAATGACCACACTGAGCTTGTATAAGTAAGATCACTGTTTTAGGTGAAGCTCATGGAAATAAGAAAAATGGGCCAGACCCGTGTCGTTCTATTGCTCTAAATAATCCAGGAGCAGTAGGTCATTCAGTCTAAATAGGGTATTCTAGTAGAATAATATTTAGTATGTCCTCACATTGCCTACTACATGCCAAGTGTGACTGTAATGAGACTGAATTCATTTGTGGTTTATGAAAATAATCTTCCTGGATTTGCTGTCGTGTCCATCAGTACACCCAGGCAGGAGAACTCCTCACCCTAGTCACATGCGTCTCTCCACACAAGGTGAGAAATCCTTGGGACTGTGGGGACCATGTACAGGTATAAGCCTAGAAATCCCTATCCAAACAAATTCTCTTACCTTTCTTTAAGCTGGCAAATGCCTATTCCTGGAATGTCTTTTCGAGGATTAACTGGGCCACCTTTGAGTCTGAAAGGTTACCAGAGGGCAAATATTTGAGGGTGATGAGGACTGAGTATTGATGTGAGGGCTGGAGCTTCCAAATCCACACCAAGGCAACTCATGGTGCTGGCCAGGGTGAGAAAAGAAGGGGCAGGCGCTCAATGAGATGTGCCAGAGATGGAAGACAGCTGTGGATCTCCGAGGGGTCTGACGATTCTATTAAATTTGTATCCGGCCATCTAGGTTGTTATGAAGTATATTAGTCAAGGTAGGAAGACATATTTTGTCAACTTGCTTTATAGCCTTTGACTATTTAAACATATGTTATGTTGGACTCTTGCACAGGCCCACAATTGTTGGAGACTGACCTGCTATTCAAAAACAGTTATTTTTCTAGATTTTTAGTCTTTGTAGGATAATGTGAAACTAATTATTAAAGGGTCCCTTAATTTGTTGATAACTGTCAATAATGTTTTATACCAACAGTAAAATGTATTTCAATTACACCTCAACTCAACTCATGGTTTTCATCATAACGCAGAAAACCAATTTGCATAGGTTTTATCTATCTCTTGACATAACGCTAATGAAAGTGCTTCAGTAAAGTCCGTGATGCTAATTTTCATGGTAGGGAAGAGATTGAAGATAATTGGAATCATATTGTGGGTTTTTTTTTTGGTACCTCTCTTTTTAAAGGATTGTCCCATTTCACCAGTTTCTCATCGTTTCAAAACTTCCTTGGTTTTCTTGGTAAAAGGGAGGCAAAAATTTTATATGATAGAGTTTTATTTTGGTATACATATAGTAAGAATACTATATGTATTTGACAATGTACACTTTTAGAATTTACTGGGCACCTAGTAAGAACTTTGTAAATATGAACTCATTCAGGCATTACAACACTTTGAACCCATTCTACAGATGAGAAAACATGGGCAAAAAGAGGCTAGGCAACTTGCCCAGAATCACCACCACTTATCCAATAATAGCCAAGCGAGGATTCAAACACAGGCAGCCTAGTCTGGGGATGTGACTCTTAAGCGTTCCTCCATTGCTGCCCGCAAGAGTGTTTGCTTCTTTTATTTCCTTTCAGTTTTATTGAGTGTTTACTTCTTAAGGACATGGAAATCGACTTTTATTTAAAAACTAAGAGCATAAAAATATAAATTTAACAATTAACAGTCATCAAAGGAGCAATTATTGACTCTGACTTGACAACTTAAAGAGGCTTAAGTTTTGCAATGTATCATTCAGATTTTTGAGAACTTTTAATATACTATCTTCAACCTTGTATGAATATTATACTTTATGTCTAAGAGGTAATAAATTTTGATCAAGAAAGAGGATATGCTACCATCTTGCTTTAATTTTTTAGGCAAAGCAGCTGAGTTACATTTGAAGGCATTTATGATAATAGTATATCCATACTTACAGCTTTTCCCTCTTGGCATTTTGAGAGACATGATGTTTTTAGATATTTACAAACAGCAACAGTCACCAGCACAGGTAACTGAAGCTTATATCTGCAATATAAATGAATGAATTAATGTCCGTGTCCTTGATAAAATGAGTCTATTTAGCTGAAGGAAATAAATCTGAAGGGGAAAAGGAATACTGACTTGCTTTATTCCACAATATACGTGCACATTTCTGTTAGAAATTGGGGTAGCGCAAGTTTACCATTAACAAGACACTTACTTGTGCTGTGAAGTGAGTTGCACAATTTCCATTTTAGCTATCTACATAACAATAATTACTTCACATTTTTATAAAGATTCAAAATATATGTTATACAACTTTTGAATATAATTGATTCTCTAGGAGTAATCTGTAAGAGTATGTAACAGTCATTCACCTACTTGATTATGTAAAAAAATCCATTTCACATTATATGACCTTATTTTGCAAGCCAATAGCTAAAGAAAATATGTTATGAATTTCCAATACAATGTAAATAGAATACCATAATCTATAGAGTAAAAACTCTTCCTGAATGTTAAGAAGGTTTTCATATTTTCTCCCAATATAAACAGAGAATAACATTATTTGGCCTAGATCAGTTCCTTTTATATAAATTAGACTGGAAAATTGCATCAGCTTTTTTTAGGCATATCCACAAGAGAGAGCCTCTGATTATTGAGGTCATTGCTGTGACTACAGTAGTGTCTTAAAAACCAGTCTCACAGTTAGAAAGTTTTTTATGGAAAGTAATTAAACTTAGCCAAATTTAGGAGAAATTATAGATAAAGGCTAAAAAATTATGTGTTTCTAAAATCAATAACTAAAAGAAAAAAAGCAAAGTATATATTTTTCACTGCAGAGGATCTTTCATCAATATAAATATTAGTTACATTACTTTCCCCACAAAAAGTGGGATTAATTTTTTCAGTGCTTGACAAAGTACATGCTTATCCCACCCCTGCTTGGGAAGGATAGTACAGAGTTAATTTAAATACAGATGGTACCAGTTCAATAGACACATACCCCTTCCTATATATATATATATAATATACATATTATATATACACATATGCAATGAAATTCCCTGATCCCCCTACTATTTTCAACTTTAATTGGGATGCTGAGAGATGATTTTAAAAAGGGGCATTTATCACAATGGTTCCCAGGCATTTGGATTTCAGTAAAGTGATATCCTTCCTCCAAAATATATATATATAACCTATGAACTAACATAGGGTTGCCATCTTTTAATTTTGCTGACTAAAGTTATTCAAAACAAAACAAAACACAAATAAATATTCCATTACACTACCACCGCCATTTCATTGGTGGTCAAAGGACACTAATTTTAGTGAGAAGGACATAATCTAAGAATATTGAATAGTTCTTACTAAAAAGGAACAGCTGGCAACTTTATACTATTATCTGCTTGAAAACATAAGAATCTTTTTTTGTGTCCGTCTCTGGTTTCATCAACTGGAAAATAGCATTTATTCTCCTACTCTAAGCAAAAATGCCTTTATTTCTTCTCTTTCTCTTTCTTCTTTGATCATTTACTCATTCATTCAGTTTACAAATAGAACATCTCTTCTGTGCCAGGGATTCACAACGAACAAGAGAGAGAAAATTCCTGCCCTCACGGAGCTTACTTTGAGTGAGATCTATTAGAAAATGGTGTTAGTTCTACCGTCATTATTCCCAGCATGTCTACTTTTCTGCTGCCGCTACCATCATCTCCTGTCTGGTTTACTGCAAAGCTTTCCTAATTTTTCCTTAGGATTCTATTTTTCGGCCACACCCTGGCCAAAGTCTATCATTCTCAATGTAGCCAGAGAGATCTGTTTAAAAGCTGATTCAGTCTCTCCCAGGCTTAAAACTCCCAATGGCTTCTCACTATATGGAGCCTTTCCATTCTGCTGCAGCATGGAAGGCAGTCTGACCCCTTCCTACCTCTTCCAGCATCTCATTCTTTGAGACTCAACCACACTGATTCCCTTTCTGTTACTACATTCTGCACTTCTATTTTAGGGTCTCTATATTAGCTCTTCCCCTGCTTTTTTCCTAGTCTGTAGGAAACAAAATATTCCTACTAATATGCTGCAGGAAAATAATCATCTCACATAAAAATAAGTAAATGGAAGGAGTAGCTTTGGGGTTGCTTATTTCAGTGTTTCATCAGGGGTACTCTCTGGAACTTACATTCTAGTGGAGAGAGAAAGACAAAGAAAGATGGTAAGTGAAATATGTAGTGTACAAAATGGTCCTAGTCTTAGGGAGAAAAATGAATCGAGACAGGGGATAGAATGGAGGTATATGTTCAATTTTAAATAGTGACAGAGCAATTGCTCAATAAATATTAGTACTGTCATTATTGCAGTCTTCTTTTATTGTTACTGAATGGGAAATGGAAAGATATCACAGATTCGTATTTCTCTGAAGTAGTGATGTCGCTTTCCTAGGTATTATGATAGATAATTGTGATGAGGTTGGGAATGAAAAGATACATACTATACTGGGGTTGGGGGAGTCCATCAGTCTCTTCCACATATTTCTCCACCACATATGTCGACTAGAAGTTGCCCAAGGTAATGAACATTTTATTCCACTTTTATTCACCCCAGCTACATTTCTTACTCTTCTACTTTATTTCCTGCTCACTAATAATTGTTATCATTGAGTAGCATTTAAGTAAAGAAAACGTTTAAAATATAGAACAAAAATAAACAAAAACAAATTGGGTTAGCCCAAAGGGATTTACTTTTTGATAAAGAAGAATTCATTATCAAAAAGTACGTCTCCATGTGAACTAGTTTACAAAGTATAGAATAAATATTAAAATGAGATAAATAACTTTACAGAAGAACTGAACAGGAAATTTCTTTCAAAACGTTTTCTCTCCTAGCATGACAAAGTTTTAATATAAAAATTATGTTTGAATATAACTTTTCAAGAACATATCAGTTGCATCAGTTATAATCTTATGTAAACTTTTAAAGGCTATTTCATGAGATTACTGTTGACTGTTGAACCCCTTCGTGTATACAAACACAAAGGGCACATGCAATTGTATATGTAAAATGTATATGTATATTACACAGTTTGCATCAACTCTTCCTTTTTTCATGTTTCTAGAGTAACATGGCCAGCTTTTGCAGTTATTAAATCAAATATTTTAATTTTTCAAAATAATCTTTTTTTCCTCTTTTGACCTCCCCATATCCCAACTCAAACTCACAAACGCAAACATTTTCAATAATTTCCTCATGTCCACTTGACACATGTATCCTGGTAATCACGTCATTCATTACATAAACATTAACATCATTTTACTATCCATTTGCTGTGTTTTTGTATTTGCCATATTTTTTTAACTTTTGAATTTCTAAGCCGTGGAATTATTCAATGGCAATGAAATCCTCTTTGTCTTTTTGAAGAGTTTGTCTAGAAATAATTTTAAATATCTAATGTGATTTGATCATTTAAAAGTATGAATAAAAATGTGAGATTTCTTGTGTTTTTATATCTTCATTTTCCTTTTGAATAGTAAAACTCCCTTTCCCCACTCTTACTGCTTTGTGTTAACACCAATTTAAAAATGTGTGGCTCTGTTAAAAATATCCTGGAAGAAGATTTAAAGCAAGAAGTACCAATGGGAATGATAGAAAACCCTCAGTCTTGGGCATACTTCATAGTCTGTATGGTGTTTGATATTTTTCTTCAGATAATATATTTTCTTTCTGTCCTCCCTTTCTGCAGATTTGCATTCAGAAAAACTTTTAATTATTTGAATAACTTCAATTTTTCTGTCTTTTGTTCTTTCAGACTGCTGCTTTTGCTCTCTGTCTCCCTAACTTCTCTTTCCGATGCCACATTTTAAAGTTCCGGTTGGCTTGCTCACCAACAATAATAAGGAGGAGGGATGTTTTCGATTATAGTTTGCATTGAGAGTATATCCCTGGATCATTGCACACTGGATTTAGTAGGAAAATTGTATTTCCAGTCTTTTGATTTGCAGAAATAACAAGGCTAAATGCTTCAGTTTCTAATGGTAATTACTTTTCAACCCAGACAGTCTGGATAACTATATATTTACTACCTTGTAAAGAACTATCATAACAAGCCCTTAAGCATTATTTGAAAATTAATAAACTAAAGTAGGAGGAAACCCTTTACTTTCCCATAGCAACATGAACCGAGTTATATCATTTTATTGCGAAATTTCACTTTCCAATTATAGGTTTACTAAATTAAGTGGCTTGAAAAGCATAAAAAACAATTATTAGTTTCTTAACACTGTAGATGACTAATGCAATGAGTCCACTTTACTGTACAAAAACAGGTTTTTTTTTTTTTAAAGGAAATTCTTTCCTTGAATAGCCTGGGAATAAACCATGATTCACAAATAAGTCTTGTTTCTTTTATATTAATAGAATGCATACATATTTAAGTGGGGTTTTCTAAATTAGGTAGAAATAAATCTTACAGAAGAATCTTAACCTTTTTTCAAGTTTACTTTTCATTTTTATTTTCTAAAATTAAATCTTTCAAGTAGAGAAACTTAATTGTTAAAAATCCGCAAATATACAAGAGGGTCAGTAGTTTCGATTTGAGCTAAATAACGATTGCTATTGATGATTGTGTTAGATTTAAAAGATAAAATTGTGTATAAATTGGGTTAATTACTTAGAAGTGAGTGTGGAAGACAAAAATTACTTAACCTAATTCTCACCATCGCAGAGTGAGGGGTAGAGAGGCAGTGTTAATACACCCTGGCAGAGGGGGTAATGTAATCCCTTTACTACCAGACCCAGCACTGTGCCTCTGGATCATCCAGAATGTAAACTTTCTTAGAGGTCTGATGTCTGACTCCCTGTGAATGGGGTGTGTGTGTATATGTCTGTTAGAGTCTGAAGAAAGAGCAAGGATTAACTCTACAGACACTTGTTGGGAAGGGTAAAGTGCAGAAGGACTTATTTTTCTTCTATTCCTGGCCTTTCACTCCAACTTTAAGTCCACCTATTTATTCTTTTGATCTTTATGGTGTAATGGTGAAGAGCAAAGGCTTTGCCACAGACAGCTGGGATTCAGATTCTGGCTTTAACACTTATCAGCTGTGTGATAATGGTCTCGTCTCTTAACCTATCTGTGGCTCAGTTTGCTCATCTACAAAGTGAAGATAATCTCCCCAGATTGTTGCAAGAAGGAAATGAGTTATTAAGCAGGAGTTTCTTGAAACAGAGCCTCACACACACAAATCAGGAGAGCAGCATCTATGTAAATGACATTGATTTTTAAATTTTTAAAATTTTATTGAGGTCATAATAGTTTATAACTGTGAAATTTCAGTTGTATAGTATTATTTGTCAGTCACCATATATATGTGCCCCTTTATGCCTTATGGCCACCCCTCTTGTCCCCTTCTCCTCTGATAACCATTAATCTGTTCTCTTTGTCCATTTGTTTGTTTATCTTCCATATAGGAGTGAAATCATATAGTGTTTCTCTTTGTCTGGCTTATTTCGCTTAACATGTTGTTGCAAATGGGGCGATTTTGTCTTTTTTCACGGCTAAGTAGTGTTCCTTTTTTTTTTTTTTAAAGATTTTATTTTTTCCTTTTTCTCCCCAAAGCCCCCCCGGTACATAGTTGTGTATTCTTCGTTGTGGGTTCCTCTAGTTGTGGCATGTGGGACGCTGCCTCAGCGTGGTCTGATGAGCAGTGCCATGTCCGCGCCCAGGATTCGAACCGACGAAACACTGGGCCGCCTGCAGCGGAGCGCGCGAACTTAACCACTCGGCCACGGGGCCAGCCCCTAAGTAGTGTTCCTTTATGCATATATACCACATCTTCTTTATCCAGTCATCAGTTAATGGACACTTGGGTTGCTTCCACATCTTGGCTATTGTGAATGATGCTGCAGTGAACATAGAGGTGCGTAAGTCTCTTTGAATTGTTGATTTCAAATTCTTTGGATAAATACACAGTAGTGGGATAGCTGGGTCATATGGTATTTCTATTTATAACGTTTTGACAAATCTTCATACTGTTTTCCATAGTAGCTGCACCAGTTTGCATTCACATCAGCAGTGTATGAGGCTTCCCTTTTCTCCATATCCTCTCCAAAACTTGTTTTTGTCTTGGTAATTATAGCCATTCTAACAGGTGTAAGGTGATATCTCATTGTAGTTTTGATTTGCATTTCCTTAGTGATTAGTGAAGTTGAACATCTTTTCACATGTCTGTTGGCCATCTGTATATCTTTTTTGGAAAAGTGTCTGTTCATATCCTCTGCCCAGTTTTTGATAGGGACGTTTGATTTTTGATGTTGGGTTGTATGAGTTCTTTGTATATTTTGGAGATTAACCCCTTGTCGGATATGTGATTTGCAAATATTTTCTCCCAGATGATGGGTTATCTTTTTGTTATGTTCTTTGTTTCCTTTGCCTTGAAGAAGCTCCTTAAGTCTGATGAAATCCCATTTCTTTGTTTTTTTCTTTTGTTTCTCTTGCCTGCCTGGACATGGTATTCGAAAATCTCCTTCTAAGACCAATTTCAAAAGGGTGTACTGCCTATATTTTCTTGAAGGAGTTTTATGGTTTCACATCTTACCTTCAAATCTTTAATCCATTTTGAGTTAATTTTTGTGTATGGCGAAAGATAATGGTCTACTTTCATTCTTTGCATGTGACTGCCCAGTTTTCCCAACACCATTTAATGAAGAGACGTCCCTTTCTCCATTGTACGTTCTTAGCTCCTTTGTCAAAGATTAGCTGTCCATGGAGTGTGGTTTTATTTCTGGCTTTCAAGTCTGTTCCATTGATCTATGCGTCCGTTTTTGTACCGGTACCATGCTGTTTTGATTAGTACATCTTTGTAGTATATTTTGAAGTCAGAGACTGTGATGCCTCCAGCTTTGTTCTTTTTTCTCAAGATTGCCTTAGCTATTCAGGGTTTTTTGTTGCCCCATAAGAATTTTAGGATTCTTTGTTCTATTTTGTGAAGAATGTCATTGGGATTCTGAGTGGGACTACATTGAATCTGTAGATTGCTTTGGGTAGTATGGACATTTTATCTATCTTTATTCTTCCAAAACATGTGCATAGAATATCCTTCCATTCCTTTATGTCATCACTGATCTCTTTCAATGTCTTATAGTTTTCATTGTATAGGTCTTTCACCTCCTTGGTTAAATTTACTCCTAGATATTTTATTCTTTTTGTTGCAATTGTAAGTGGGATTGTATTTTGAGTTCTCTTTCTGTTAGTTCATTATTAGAGTATAGAAATGCAACAGATTTTTGTATGTTGATTTTGTACCCTGCAACTTTGCTGTAGTTGTTGATTATTTCTAATAGTTTTCCAATGGCTTCTTTAGGGTTTTATATATATATAATCATGTCGTCTACAAACAGCAAGAGTTTCACTTCTTCATTACCAATTTGGATACATTTTATTTCTTTTTCTTGCCTAATATTTTGTTGACGATTTCTGCATTTATGTTCATCAGTGATATTGGACTGTAATTTTCCTTCTTTGTGTTGCCCTTGTCTGGTTTGGGGATCAGGATGATGTTGGCCTTGTAGGATGTATTAGGAAGTGTTTTGTCTTCTTCAATATCTTGGACTAGTTTGAGAAGGATAGGTATTAAATCTTTGAATGTTTGGTAGAATTCTCCAGAGAAGCCATCTGGTCCTGCACTTTTATTTTTTGGAAAGTTTTTTGTTACTGTTTCAATCTGTTTACCTGTGAGTGGTCTATTCAGATTCTCTGTTTCTTCTTGATTCATTTTTGGGAGGTTGTGTGAGTCTAAGAATTTATCCTTTTAGTCTAGATTTTCCAATTTTTTGACATATAGTTTTTCATCATATTCTTTTATAATCCTTTGTATTTCTGTGGTATCCATTGTAATTTCTACTCTTTCATATCTAACTTTATTTGAGCCTACTCTCTTTTTATCCTAGTGAGTCTGGCTAAAGGTTTGTCAATTTTGTTTATCTTCTCAAAGAACCAGCTCTTAGTTTCATTGATCCTTTCTACTACATTTTTGGTTTCAATTTCATTTATTTCTGCTCTAATTCTTATTATTTTTCTCCTTCTGCTGACTTTGGGCTTTTTTTTTGTTCTTTTTCTAGCTCAGTTAGGTGTAGTTTAAGATTGCTTATTTCAGACTTTTTAAATTTGTTAAAGTGGGCCTGTATTGCTATGAATTTCCCTCCTAGGCCCACTTTGGTTGCATCTCATATGAGTTGGCATATTGCATTTTCATTTTCATTTGTCTCCAGATATTTTTTGAGTTCTCCTTTAATTTCTTCATTGATCCATTGGTTGTTCAGTAGCATGTTGTTTAGTCTCCGCATACTTTTTACTTTCCCTGTTTTTTACTTGAAGTTGATTTCCAGTTTCATAGCATTATGGTAGGAAAAAATGCTTGATATGATTTCAATCTTCTTTTTTTTTTTTTTAAAGATTTTATTTTTTCCTTTTTCTCCCCAAAGCCCCCCTGGTACATAGTTGTATATTCTTCGTTGTGGGTCCCTCTAGTTGTGGTATGTGGGATGCTGCCTCAGCGTGGTTTGATGAGCAGTGTCATGTCCGCGCCCAGGATTCGAACCAACGAAACACTGGGCCGCCTGCAGCGGAGCGCGCGAACTTAACCACTCGGCCATGGGGCCAGCCCCATGATTTCAATCTTCTTAAACTTATTGAGGCTTGCCTTGTTTCCCAACATATGGCCTATCTTTGAGAATGTTCCATGTGCCCTTGAGAAGAATGTGTATTCTGCTGATTTTGGATGGAGTGTTCTATATATATCTATTAAGTCCATCTGGTCTAGTTTTTTGTTTAATTCCACTATTTCCTTGTTGACTTTCTGTCTGGATGTCTATCCATTGATGTAAGTGAGACATTAAGGTCCTCTGCTATTATTGTGCTGCTGTTAATATCCCCTTTTAGGTCAATTAATAGTTGCTTTATGAACTTTGGTGTTCCTGTGGTAGGTTCATATATATTTATAAGTGTTATGTCCTCTTGGTGGAGTGTCCCTTTTATCATTATATTCTGCCCTTCTTAGTCTCTCATTGCCTTTTTTATCTTGAAGTCTGCTTTGTCTGATATAAGTATGGCAATACCTGCTTTCTTTTGTTTGCTGTTAGCTTGGAGTATCATCTTATATCTCTTCATTCTGAGCCTGTGTTTGTCTTCAGACCTGAGACATGTTTCCTGGAGGCAGAATATTGTTGGGTCTTGTTTTTGAATCCATCTAGCCACTCTGTATCTTTTGATTGGAGCATTCAATCCATCTACATTTAGAGTGATTTTTGATATATGAGATCTTAATACTAACATTTTATCACTGTTTTCCAGTTGTTCTGTATTTCCCTTGTTTCTCTCCTGTGTATTTCTACTAATTCAGTTTGGTGGTTCTGTATAATGGTTTTCTCTCTATTTATGATTTGTGCCTCTGTTTTTATTTTTTATTTAGTGGTTATCATGAGCTTTATATAAAACATGTATTAGATGAGATAGCCCATTTTCTGATAGCCTCTTATTTCCTTAGTCTAAGTAGATTCCATCACTTTCCTCTTCTCCATCTGAGTTATTCTTGTCACAACTTATTCCATTTTGTGTTGTGAGTTTGTGGTTAAAATGAAGTGATTATAGTTATTTTTGATGTTTTCCTTCCATTTATCTTTAATGTTGTAATTATTTGCTAACTTGTTCTAATAGTGAGTTACAATTTCATGGTTTTGTCTGTCTGTTTTCTCCTTGCTCAAAGATTTATAAACCTTTTCTTTTTTATTTAAGGTATGAGGACCTTCTTAATCATTTTGTGTGTGTGTGTGGGGCGGGGAGCGGTTCTTATGGTGATGAACTCCCTCAGATTTTGTATATCTGGGAAAGTTTTTACTTCTCCATTGTATCTGAAGGATATTTTTGCTAGATAGGGTGTTCTTGGCTGAAAGCTTTTGTCTTTCAGAATTTTGAATGTATCATTCCACTTTTTCCTAGACTGTAAGGTTTTTGCTGAGAAATCCTCTAAAAGCCAGATTGCGGTTCCTTTGTAGATTATTTTCTTCTGCCTTGCTGCCCTTAATATTTTTTGTCCTTGAGTTTTGCCAATTTTACTAATATATGCCTTGGAGAAGTTCTTTTTACATTGATTTAATTAGGAGTTCTATTAACTTCATTTACTTGTATTTTCAGCCTCTTCCCCACGTTTTGGAAGTTGTTAGCTATTATTTTTCTGAACAAGCTCTCTGTCTCCCTCCCATCTCCCGCATGAATACCTATATTCCTTATGTTGCATTTCCTAATTTAATCAGATATTTCTTGGAGAATTTCTTCATTTCTTTTTAGTCTTAGTGCTCTCTCCTCCATCTGAAGCACTTCTATATTTCTCTCCTCTAAATTGTTAATTCTGTCGTCCATAATACCATCTCTCCTATTTAAGGAATCTAGATTTTTCATTATCTCATTCATTGTGCTTTTCATCTTGAACATTTCTGATTTTTTGTTTTCTTTTCTTTTGTGAAGAATTCTTTGTGTCCATTAATTTTATTCCTGATTTCACTGAACTATCTTTATGAGTTTTCTTGTAATTCGAGTTTTTTTTTAATGATAGCTATTTTGAATTCTCTGTCATTTAGATTGTAAATTTCTGTGACTTCAGGATTGATTTCTGGGTACTTATTTTCCTTCTTCTCTGGAGTGTTAATATACCTCTTCATACTGTTTGATGGGATGGATTTGTGCCATCGCATAGTGGTAGTATCTGGTCGTGGATTGCACCTGCCACTACTGGGTGGCAGGAGCAGGAGCTGTGTATTCTGAGCCTATTGTATTCCCTGGCAGCTGTTCCTGTACTTTGGAAGCTGTGCTGATAGGACTCTATTGCATTTGGCGATTGGCTACTGCTGCTTTAAACACATAGGTGTGCAGGTGCTCTGGTGGAGATCCCTTGCTCTGGCTGACTGGCTGAGCTGGTACACCAGGTGGTGAAAGGGGTGCTTACTTTTGTGTGCATGTTCTCAGGGGTAATCCCACTCTGCACTCACTGTCTGCCCTCCTGGGCTGCTCAGCTTTGTGAAGACACCCCTGAGATTGCTTTACCTCCTTGGTGTGGAGCATTCCCACAGTCTGGGAGGCAACTCCCAGAGTGAACATGTTCCCATGGAGGTCTTCCCTTCCCCCCCTCCTCTAAAAGCCGTGAGTGGTCCTGTACCCTAGATTGCTGCCATTGAGGGAGACAGAAGAGATCTACTTACCTCCTCCCAATGTCTCCCAGGGGCTGCAGCCCCTCCACGGTAAGACATATGGCCGTGTGGATCTCTCAGATGCCTAGTGTGTTGTGTGAATGTTCTCTGTTGATTTATAAGTGTCCTTTCCATTGTATCTTAGCAGGGAGAGTCTAAGGGAACAGCTCACTCTGCCATGATGCTGATGTCACTCCTGCCCAGATGAAATGACGTTGATTTTACACAAAAAATTCTCCTTCTACCAGATTCTGTTTGTACTCTTTAAAGTACTTTTAAATATTTAGTCTCCTAAGTCATTTAGTCATGATAAAATGTAGAAGGGCATAAGTTAAAAACAATTGAAGAAAAAGAAAAAGAGATGGTGGATATGAATTGTTGTGTAGAAAGTCTCTAACCATTAAATTTGGTACTTTTAATTTGTACTTATAATTTTCAAAGCACTGTCCCTAAGTTGCTCTCAGTTTCTCAAGGTCAATTGGGGAATGAAATAACCAGGTATATTTGCCATTTTAATAAGAATATTTGGTAAGAGAATGGAAAGAAATCAATCAATTAATTAATTCAAAACACATTACTAAGAATCTTAAAAGAGTCTGTTTGATCGTCAGTAAAGGATACACAGTGAAGGATAAACTCACCATTTCAGAATAATCAAGAATTCTGTGTGCTCCTGTATGATCCTAGTTATCCTTCACACCATCAGCGTAATAGGTGCTCAATTAGTGTCTGTTAAGTGAATGGAATGAGTGAATGAGTGAATGAATGAATATGCCCACTGATAATCAGAACTGGGAAGAGAGGTGAAAACAACTGATGGACAGAAGAACTAAATTTGAGTCCCAGGTGTATTTTGTTTGGTCTTCCTAGTTTGTTAAGAATAGAATTAGAAACGTTCAAAATTTAGGGGACTTCACATTAAAAAATCTAGATTTCTTGCTTCTCTTTAAAAATTAGCAGCTCTGCTAACAGGAAACCTTTCTTTCTGCCTGACTACAAATTCCTGGAACTGGACAGTTGTTGTTCCCTTAAAATGGGCAGAATGCGGCAAACACAACCCTGACTGCTTACCTCATTTATACTATCTGCCAGGTCCTTTCACACTCCTAGTTAGTAAATCTCTAATCTAGAATGGCAGAGCTTTTATCACACTTTGGTTCTCTTACAAGATTTTCTCATAGCTTAAAACAAGTGGATGTACCCCTAAAACCATCCAAGGTTTTGTCGCTGTTAATGAAAGGATGAGGACTCTCAAATTGCTAACAGGGTTTCTCTTCCTAGGTGCCATTGACATTTTGAGTCAGACGATGTTTGTTGTGGGGGTTGTCCTGTGCACTGCAGGACATATAGCAGCATTGCTGGCCTCTATCCACTAGACACCTGCCCATTAAATGTGAGACAACCACAAATGTCGACAAGGATTGCCAAATATAACCAGGAGATGGAGTGGGGGGCAAAATCACCCTTAATTGAGAACCACTGAGTTAGATATCAAACTAGAGAAGGACAGATACATTAACTCAAAGGTGGTGCCAGATTTATGTTAGAGAGATATTGGTTAACTTGCAGATTGGGAATTGGCTACAACCTTGTCACTTTACCCAGGTTCTAGATTTAGTTGCTGTTCACAGACCATTGATTCAGCTGTATTTATTCAAACTTAAGCTATGCAAACTTGAGTGGGATGATAATGCTATGGTTTTCTCAAACCATTGATTTTTGATGGAGCCTATAAGGACAAGGAAGCATAGTTAACAAATTGATGTTATAAAATGCAACATTCTGCCCATGGTAATATCTGGAGAGCATTCGTATGCTAGCATTTCATCCTACTTCCTACTCACATGCTGTTCCTGATGAATTATTTTTAAAGTATGACTAAATTATTCATTACACAGGATCACCATTGTTTATGCAACTGAGGTTTACCACTAACATTCCAATATGGATTTTTTTTTGAGTAGGGGATTTTAATAAAGCTTCTAAGAATAGAAATATATGCCTAGAATTAGGTAATTTATGTGAGACACACCATAATGGTGGAGGAGTAGCACAAAGTGATTAAACCTTTAATCTTAAGGGAATCTTTAATAACAATAAATTTGATAAAATATCATTTATAATATTTACATACAGTTAAATTTCATGTACATATCTCAGTTAGAATATCTCAAAACATTCAAGCAGATTAAGTTGCCAGACCATAACAAATTTCTCCCACAGGTTATCTGCCTCATGTATTTCATTTAAATAAAAATTAGGTAATGCAAGTAACAGTAAAAGCGCAAAAGCATAAAATTATATATTATTTAAATTTTAGTTTTACAGAATAAGAAAAATAAATACCATACCATAAACCTTTCGGTAAATTTAATGTCTTTATTTTTCTTGCACCTTTTCTCAACCCCTTCTTCCTGCTGATGAAAGACTACGCCCTGTCACCTGTCCTCTGATGCCTTGTCCAATGTCAACTTAAATGACTTGAGTGATGACTTCAAGTACAGTACAATTCTTCCTCTGGGAAGCCACTCCATTGACTAATATTAAGTGGGTTACTATTGGTATGTTAATTAGCTGCTTCACTCAGCACAGACTATTTATGTACAATGTACCCTTCTTCCATGAATTGACGTATGAGAAACAGCCCAAAATGAAATTTAAGTGTTTATACACATGCTGATTCTGGTGACTGCATAAAAATGTATGCTTTTCTTTTTCAGCTATATTTGCTTTAGCATTGAAAGTTCACCATAACTTTTACTATTTTTTATTTTATGTACAGTTTTTCAAGTAAAAACAAGCAAAAAATCTACTCTCTAAATACATGTTTTAACAATGGGACCAGTTTTCTCTTTGGAGAGCTAGCCACACACACCAATGAAGAGAAATATTATCATTGATCTTTTTTTTTTGTTAAGAGTTGGAAAATAGAGTAATCAACATAGAAGCCATAGAAGGAACAAATTTGATTGGAAATTGTAAAAAGTCTGTCCACGAAAGTAATTGATTCTTCCACCCAAACATATCAATGGCAGACCTCAAGACTAGGGAACGTCTTCACTTTAAGGGCCAGCAGAAGAGATGTTTAATTTTTTTTTTTTTTCTGGTGAAGAAGACTGGCCCTGGGCTAACATCTGCTGCCAGCCTTCCTCTACTTTTGCTTGAAGAAGATTGTTGCTGAGCCAACATTTGTGCCAATCCTCCTCTACTTTGTATGTGGGACACTGCCACAGCATGGCTTGATGAGAGGTATGTAGGTTTGTGCCCAGGAACCAAGCCCGTGAACCCCAAGCTGCCAAAGTGGAAACCCAACCACTACACCACTGGGCCAACCCCAAGAGATGTTTGATTTTGAAAGCTGATATCAACTGTGATCAATAACCTCAACACATCCTCAGACCTTAGCATAATTCAAGTCAGCTCTTCCAGTAGCTTCCATACAAATCAGAGGTCTTCCTTATTCCACTTTAGGAAAAACTTTCTTTTAGTCTTTCTCTTAGAAGTCTTATCTTAACTAGAAATCAATTTCAAATTTTGTTGAGCACTGTTATCACAATGAATTATGGAGCCACCTAGAGCGCCTCGAGATATTTTGCCTACAAATATGAAATGACTCAGCATATAAAATGCATGCTCATAAGTACTTTTGTATTTAATTATAAACAATGCATTTATTGATATAAGGTCATTCTGATGTATTGCAATATGGCTTATTTTTTAAGACAAAGCACTGAAGAGGGAGCTTACTGTCTTTGACTAACAAAAGTTTCTGTAGAAAAAACAACTAAGATATATCTTTAAAGGACTTGCTTGTCAAATCTCAATGCCATTTCAATTTCAAGTTTTTGATGCTGTATGTATGTCCTTAGATGTTTAAAACTGTTCAGCCAATCTCTGCACTAGACTAGAGAAGGCTGGACCATGTGATAAAAGAAGCATATGCTTAAGCCAGCCTTGACCGTTAATGGTAAGGTATGAAGGATGCTAGACCTGAGAACAGAGACCAACCAGAAACCAAGCTCTTGAAGATGCAAAGAGATGGACTAGCAGATTACACATTGAGCAGCAAGGGTCTCAATCTGGACTGTAGAGAGAAGATGATACAGAAGAATAATCCCCTAGGGAATTCTCTCACTCTCTGGAGTTTACTGCATGATGGCTATCTTTAAATTTGCCTCAGTAACTAATTTCAGATTAAATAAGTGCAGACCCACTTTGACCAATCAGTCTCGCATCTCATCTCCAACAACTTTAAATTTGACATTGACTAAGATAAATTTAACTAGCCTTTATATATTAGGGGAACAGTACAATACAAATCCCATTTCTGCAAGAAAAGTCAGAGATTTGTCAGTCTACGTCATTACAAACCAAGCCTGGGAAGGAGAAGAGTGTGGGAGCAAACGAACTTACCAATAACTACATTGGACATTTTTATGCTGCCACCAGCCCTTTTGTAAGACTTTATAAACTAATCTTAATTTTGTTATATTGACTGCTGAAGGCACTTCCTATTGTAAAATAGTCTATTAAGAATTGGTCTATATTATAGAAAGCAATAATATGAGGTTCATTATGGGTTTTTGCAGTTCAGGCACTAATTTAGCTTTTGTAATCCTCTTAAGATTTTAATGGGTAAGAGCTATTTTAAGAACTTTTGCAAGTGAACTGTATAGGTATGCATAGAAAGGTACTTCTCTTTCAAGTCCTTGAAAATATATATAAGATATTTATGTTAAACTGATTCATATTAAAAATGTAACACAGCCAGTCAGAAAGCCTTAAGAAAACAGACTTCTGTATAAGGTATTATTATGGTCCAATCTCGGCCCCAGAATCTTGACATTAAAAGCCAAACATAGCCTACATGTTATAAGTATATGACAGTACATTATTATGATAATGATGATAAAAGCAAATTATTTTCATTGTGCAACAATAAATAAAAACAAACAAAACAAATAAAGGTTAAAATCTCATTATCCCTGTAATGGAATCCCACTGAATGCATATTTTTGAGCACACTTTTTTTTTAATATGACAATATATCCTGCCAACAAATATGGTAAAAAGCATTTTAAAAGCTGACTAGTGTCCATTGTATGGATAAGTCAATTTATTTAACCCATCTGCTATTGTTCAGCATATAATTTTCTTTTTGCTTTGTTTTGCGATCACAAACAATGCTTCAAGGAACATTCTTGCATTCTTTCATGGAGACACGACTTAGGGCAGTGGGTGGTTAAGAGTGTAAGTTCTAGCGACAGACAGACTGCAAGGCACAAGCTCCAGGAGTCCCATTCTAGAGCTCTGGGAACATGGTTAGGTGAAAAATTTTTAACTCTATTTTTATGTTTTTCTTTTTAGGAAGATTAGCCCTGAGCTAACATCTGCTGCCAATACTCCTCTTTTTGATGAGGAAGACTGGCCCTGAGCTAACATCTGTGCCCATCTTCTTCTACTTTATATGTGGGACGCCTGCCACAGGATGGGTTGCCAAGTGGTGCCATGTCTGCACCTGGGATGCGAACTGGCGAACCCTGGGCTGCTGAAGTAGAATGTGTGAACTTAACTGCTGTGCCACCAGGTTGGCCCCTTAACTCTATTTTTTTGTAATTTAATGTGTTTTTTTGATGAGGAAGATGGGCCCTGAGCTAACATCTGTTGCCAATCTTCCTCTTTTTACTTGAGGAAGATTGTCTCTAAGCTAACATCTGTACCAATCTTCCTCTACTTTATATGTGGGATGCCAGCAGAGCATGGCTTAATAAGTGGCATGTAGATCTGTGCCCAGGATCCAAACCCGTGAACCCCAGGCTGCCATAGCAGAGCATGTGCACTTAACCACTGTGCCACCTGGCCGGCCCCTAATTTAATGCTTTTAAGTCTCAGGTTTCTCATCTGTAAATGACCTAATAATTCCATCTAGGTTTTGTTAGTAGTAAACAAGGTAATTTATATAAAATTCTTAGCTTAATGCTTGGCACATTTTACTCATTCAATTGATATCAGCTACTAATATCATTATTATTACTACCGTTATTACTTTAGAAGTTCATCTTCAAAATTCTTATGTCAAATTCTTAGTCTAAGAATTCCTGAGCCAAAGAATACGCATATTTTTGTCTTTCAACATATTGTCAAATTCTTTCATAAAGCACTTAGAAATAAAATATTTCCTTCAGTAGAGTAAAAAAATTACACATGGGTGATGTTTTATATGTATATAAGTTTTGTTGATTAGAAAGTGGAAATTGGTTTCTCATTTTTATTTTTGAGGAAGATTAGCTCTGAGCTAATATCTGATGCCAATCCTCCTCTTTGTGCTGAGGAAGACTGGCCCTGAGCCGACATCCATGACCATCTTCCTCCACTTTATATGTGGGACGCCTGCCACAGCGTGACTTGATAAGCGGTACATAGATCTGACCCCAGATCCCAACCAGCGAACCGCTGGCCACTGAAATGGAGCAGGCAAACTTAACTGCTGTGCTACCAGGATGGCCCCTATTTCTTATTTTTTAAAACTTGCATTTGATTATTGAAGAGTTGAAATTTTTCCCATATGGCTATTGTTTATTTATGTTCTTCTGTGAATCGTCAGTTTAAATCTCAAGCTTATGTTTATTAGCTCATCTTCTTTATTGTTGATTTGTTATATGTTAAAGAACTTATATTTATGTATTTACATGTTTATATGCTTATGTATTTAAACTCCATTAAGGTAAGGATTGTTGTCTCTTTTGTACTTCATTGTATCCTCAGTACCAAAATGGCGCCTGGCATATATCAGGTATTTACTGAAAACCTAAAAACTTTTATTGAATGAATTAGTGAATCTAAAAGAAGAAAATTCTATAGACAGACTAATGATAAAATCTTTTGTCAATGATTATGATACTTCAATATTCAGATTTTATAATATTAACTACAGTGGTGCCCCCTTATCCGTGAGGGATATATTCCAAGATTCCCAGTGGATGCCTGAAACCACGGATAGAATCGAGCTCTACATGCACTATGCTTCTCCTATACAAACATACCCATGACCAAGTTTAATTATAAATTAGGCACAAGAGGTAAATTTATAAATTAAGAGATTAACAACAATAACTAATAATAAAATAGAACAATTATAACATCCTGGGTGGGACTGTATGAGATTCCATCAAGCTACTCAGAATGGCAAGCAAGTTAAAATTTATGAATTGTTTATTTCTGGAATTTTCCATTTAATATTTTCAGACTGTGGTTGACTGTGGGTAACTGAAACTGCAGAAAGCTAAACCGTGGATGAGCTTTGTATTGTGTTTCTAGGCCCCACACCCTTATTTGAGTCCTGCTCAACATCAATCAGCATATTGCAAGTTTTTAGGTGTTTCTGTGGCACATTTGAGTTAGTTTATTGGAGCTAGTGGGATATTTTCAGATGTTAGGTTTAACACAAACAACCAACATGGTAAAGGGAACTAACGAAATTCTTACAGAGAAAGCAAAGATGAAGGGGACACAACTTCAATCATTATATACTTAAAACCCACTAATGCAAAAAGAATACTAGGTTAGGTTGTATTTAGGAAAGCATTTAACTAAGGAATTAAAAATTAGCATTTCCTTCTTTAAGTGACTAAAATCCTGAGTAGGGATAACAAAAAAAATCTACTTTTATTCAAATGAAAGATTTATAGAAAAATCCACAGTCAATACAGCACATACATACTTATAAATATTGAAAGGTATGCTACATTAGTCAGTATCCAGCCTGGAAGACAGAAAGTACTAGACAAGTTTCTAACAGGAGGAACTTACCACGGGAACTAGTTTACCCCAGCAAAGAAAGAGCTGAAATGCCCAGCAGTGAGGCAATTCAGACATTATTAACTGCAGAAAGCTGGAGGAATCAGAGGCCAGGACCATCCTGTGGGAACTGAGACCACAGAGGGATGGTCAATCCTATGAAGCTGAGTCCATAGTAGAGATGAAACTGCTGCCACTGGCGATGCCACAGCAAGGAGAAAGAAGGGGAGAAATACCCTGTCTTCTCCCCTTATCTCACCTTCCAATCTTGCATCAGTGTTCCCCCTTGCCTTAACTTATGTAGAAATCAGAGGTCAAGAGAATGTGGCAAATATTCCCTAAAATGCAGAGCAAAGCAGAAGGTGGAAAAGAAGGGATCTGAGAGCAAATTGGCAATTGATGGATGATCCTTAGTTGTCAAGTGATCAGAGTTCAAAGTAGATCTGAAAAAGAGGCTTCCCTGGGACACTAGCAGAAACGAGATTCCTACCCACTATGCAGTTGAGGAAAGGTTATCCCAGAGACGTAAAGAGGCACAGAGGTGGCAATTAACAGTCGAATGTTGGGACTGACAAGTGGATTAGCTTTATATAAGTAGACACGCCATGAAATGGAGAATGGAAAAGAAGTGTAATGGAAGCAGTAGAAGGGTGGTGACAAAGATGATGCATAATTACTGTCTTTTTGTCCCTTTGTTCTGATATTTACTTCCTACTGTCTGATAACTATTAATTCAGGAAACAAAGTAAAAAATATTCAGATGAATCATTCTTTGATGCTAAGTAACCTAAAATTTATATCCTTTAGGTTTATTAATTCTTCAGCACATATCATAGACTATATTAACCTAATTTAATAAATATGAGTATCTAAGTGCAGAATATTTATATCTTCAAAATAGAAGGCAGGAATCCTCACTAAAGAAAACTTTTGCAGTAAGTGTGACACTCTACGGGGCCATGTTGATACTGTTAACGACACTCCACCTACAGTCTCATTTTGCTGGGTCTTAAAACCAGTAAGAACATAGTCTGAATATTAAACACTTTTCTTCACTACTTTGTAGGACTGGAAATAGTTGGCTTTCCTGGGCCTGGTGTACCTGGGTTTGAAGCTAGTCTCCCTTGTGTTTGGTGTATGGGAGTTAAATCTTTCTGACCATGACTAAGAGAATCTAATATGATAGGCCTGTCCTGATTTCTGGTTTTCCTTCCAGCTTTTTTTAGGAACATTAGCCCTGAGCTAACATCTGCTGCCAATCCTTCTCTTTTTGCTGAGGAAGACTGGCCCTGAGCTAACATCTGTACCCATCTTACTCTACTTTTTTATGTGAGACTCCTACCACAGCACGGCTTGCCAAGTGGTGCCATGTCTGCACCCAGGATCCAACCAGCAAACTCTGGGCCACTGAAGCAGAATATGTGCACTTAACAGCTGAGCCACCTGGCTGGCCCCTCCTTCTAGTTTTTTACTGGAGTGCTGACTAGAATATATTAATACAAAATGTAAGACCTCCTTTTCCTGGTCTCATGTCTCATTACTTTACCATTCAAAATTTATTCTCTATTAATGCTATCCATGTTGAAGCTCTCTGTACGTGGTATGCCTCTGTGCTTTTACCTCCTTGTTACACTTGCTTCAACTCTTTCTTGCTGAGCAGGCATCTACTAATCATTCATGGTTCAAATCATGTGCCATTTTGTCTGCTGAATGCATGATTTAAGTTCAATTTTCTGTGCTGCAATAGTAACGTCTGTTTGTCCCTGCCACCTCTGTTAAAACTCACCTCTTACAGTATTATAATGGTTTCATTGTCTAGCCCTATCTGTCTTTAGAGTTCCCCTGTGGCTGGGACTATACCTCATTGTCTTTATATTTTATAGTCTAGGGCTAACTTCTCAGTAAATGTTTGTTGAATTGAACTAAGTATGACCTTAAATTCTAGCTCTACCAGTCAAAGTGTAGGAATGCTTATTTAAGAATGTATCAGGCATCAAGTTATAACACTGTCTCAAGACTCTTCCTGCTCTTAGAGTCATACTTAAGTCACAGAGATCTACCTGGATCATACTGAATTTTCCACATGCTCTCAGGCTTTGAAAAAAATTGATTTATAATTTTCCTGGAGATACAGGAAGGCAATAAGGAATGGGAACTGCCTCAATATTAAATTAATTTCTGTACCTTTGGCATATATCAGATATAGACTACTCTCAATCTTGTCATTGTTCCACCAAAAAAAAAATTAGAATGCTTTACAAAAAGTATATATTCTTTATTATAATAAACAAAATTACTCATATATGACATGAAATGTGTGACTTGATTATTATAAATCATAGAGCCTGAGTGTTTGAAGGAATGTTGAAGATCAACTAAATCAACAAGATGTCTGCTTCTGAAACCTAATGTGCAATAATGAAGTGACCATTTTGTGGATGTTGGACCTCTGGTTACAGCTATGGAAAAACCCTGTTCTATGTGCTTTATATGCTGCATTCATGTAATCTTCTAACAGTTCTATAAAGTAGAGACTACTATTATCTCCATTTTACAGAAGAGAGGTTAGGTAAACTCCCCAAGGACACAGAGCTAGTAAGTACTAAACCTATGATTCACATAAACATTCTGGCTCTGGGACTAGAGATCCTAGTAACTAGCTATGGGTCTCCCAATAAATTCAATTAATATGGTATACTTCTTTCAGCGACTGTTATAATAGGGACTCACTCATTCAATATATATTTATTGCATACCATCTATATATCTATATACCTATACCAGTTTCCAGGACTCTAAAATAAAATGGGATATAATCTTTTCTCTTAGGGAGCTTACAGTATGGTGAGGAAAAAGGGTAAGTAAACTAAGGTATGATATGTAGTCTTCAATAAATACTTGGTAAATGAATTAAAAACTGCCATGATAGTGGTATACAAAAGAAGATATGGAAGCAAAGGAAAGCTATCTCAATAAGGCTTGAAGTAGTTTGTCATCAGGAAAGACTTCCTGGAAATTAGCTGGAATAACATAATAATGGATGGTACAGTCTGTGAAAAGGTAATAATAGGTGAGAAGGTGCAGAGATATGAGACAACTTCACACAGTCCAGGAGAAAGACATCATATGAGGAAGCAGTGAAAACAAGAGGAGCAGTGGTTTAAGATGAGGCTAGAAACAAGACGGGGGCCTCAAGGTGAAAGGCTGTGGATGTTAAGCTATGAACTGTGAACTATAGTATGACAGTCTTGAGACCACTTAAGGTTTTAATGTCAGCTAGTGACATGATCAAAATGGCATTTTGGAAAGGTCACTCTGACAATAGTGAGGAGGGTAAAGGGTCCAGACTACACAGAACAAGAGACTACTACAGCAAAGTAGAAGAAAAACAGGAGTGACTGTGGAAAAGGAAAGGAGAGGACGAGGATGGGCTTGGAGATATCAGGCAGGTCTACTCAATCAGACTCTCTGACGTTACAAAATACATTATAAATTTTCATAACATTGCATCTACATTATTGTCAATTTTTCTTTCTCTGCAGCTTTCTTCTGTAATAGTACATAACAAGTGCTTAATAAATGACGTTTTCTTTCTTTTCTTTTTTTGGTGAAGTAGATTGGCCCTGAACTAACATCTGTTGCCAACTTTCCCTTTTTTTGCTTGAGGAATTGTCTCTGAGCTAACATCTGTGCCAATCTCCCTCTCATGTTATATGTGGGATGCCACCACAGCATGGCTTGATGAGTAGTGTGTAGGTCTGCACCTCGGATCTGAACCTGTGCACACTGAGCCACGGAAGCGGAGCACATGAACTTAATCACTATACCACCTGGGGCTGCCAAATGACTTTTGAATAAATGAAAAAGTACATTTTACTGAGTAGACATGGGGCAAAGAAAGAGAAAGAAATGCAAAATGACTCTCAACATTTCTGGCCAGGACAACATGGTGCTATACCTTGAGATATGCAGCAAAAGAAGACAAGGAGGTGCCGGCAGAAGGATGAAAATTTGAGTTTAGGCAGTGGCATGAGATTCAGTCATGTGGAGATATTTCAAGGCAGTTTGACATAGAAGGTTGGTGTTCTGGTTTTTATTTTTCTCACCTGGAAATTGAGAGCCATCAGTGCACGTGTGGTAGTTGAAGCTTTGAGTTTGGTTAAGGTCCATTAGGGACACTTTATAATATATTAAGTCTGGGTGGAAAAACAAGAGCACAGGAAGATGATAGAATAGAAAAGCAGAGAGAAAGGAGGGCTTCTGGGAGAAAAGGGTCACAGAAGCCCAGAAGGAGCAGGATTTTAGGAAGCAATGAGTGTTCAGCGGTGACAATTGCCATAGAGAGACAGAGCGAGATAAGCATAGCAAATGTTTCATTGGATCTAGTGATATTGAGGGCACTGTAGATCTTAGTGCAAGCAGAGTCAGTGAAGTAGTGAAACTAGAAGCCAGATTAAAGTAGGATGAGGAATGAATGGGTTGTAAGGAAGTGCAAACAGCAACTGTAGTGTCCCTTTTCAAGAAGTTTCAAGACATTTACCAATAAAGGGAACAAATAAACATTAGCTAGAGGAGAATGTGTGTTCAGGGGTGACACTGTTTTAAGATGGGAGGGCCTGAGCCTCTCTAGAAGCTGAATTGTTTCAGGATAAGGTGAAAAAACAAGAGAATGAAAACCAAAATAACAAAAGCAACTAAGCAACTGACAAGATAGGCTTTGGAGTCTATACTACAAAGGGAAGAAGATAAAGTTCAGATGGGAGACAGAAGTTTTACAGGGAGGATAAGAGAAAGAAGTTGTAAAGAGTAAGTGAAAAGCATAGGAGATCTGAATCAGACAAATGAAATGAGATCTTAAGTTTAAATTCCAACAGTGTATCTGGGTAAGGCAATAAAAAGGGATGATGTAGTAACCAAATGTATCTTAATTATTTGGTATATGTCAGACTCAATCATGGGTATGAGAAATACATAGAGTATAATCTTGGAAATATATTTCTGAAATGCAACAGAGGAGAAGGAACCTGAAAATATGAAGAAATAAAATATGAAGGAAATAAAGGGCTAAGCAGTTGGATTATTCAGCAACATATAAATTCAGCTCTCTCTGGTCAACTGTGAGAAAAATACCAAAATTCTCAAAAAGTGTGTAGGAGATTCCAAAAAGGCAAGACCAAGGATGAGCAGAAGGCTATATAGTCAGATGCAGGAGCCTCGAAGAAGTGCTTTACAGAGAATGAAAGTACTGTTTGGAATGACCCTGGAGATCAAAGAAGGTAAACCCAAGTCTTGGCCCTGTGGTACAAGGATGTGGAAAAATGAGCCATTGACATAGGTGAGTGAAAGAGGGGAAGAGTTTGAGTCAAGGGAATGTCAAATTTTAGATAGGACAAGTAGGTAAATAAGGAACTGAGTGAAGAGGATGATGCTATAGAGTAGTTTATTAATAATGGCTCAGGGTTTCTAGAGAACAGAGTGGAAAGTGTTGACAAAAGATGTAGCAGTGGGGAGACAACTAGGAGAGTGAGAAAGACAAAAATTGTGGAGATGAGAGCATGCTAGGGCACACTTAAAACAGACGACTGAGGGGTTTCACTGGGGCTGAAGTCGAGCTTGACAAAGGATGAGAAGCCTGGTAATATTATTGAACCCAAGTGTTCAACCAGAAGTCTCATAAAAAGATGATTCCAGCAACAGACTCAGAATTCAACCAAAACCTGATGTAGTTTGCTTCTTGTGTTCTAGTAAATAATCTGATTTTTCCCCCTGAGACAGTTCATCCACTCTTGGGCAACTTTGATTGCTAAAAAGAATTTTTTCATTGATTTAAGATACTTTGTTACATTTCATTCATCTATCAATCATGTTTCATCCTTGTGGAGTCATATACAACCCATATTCTCTCTTTTCTACCTTGAAGACTGGGATCATGTGCATTCAGAGTCTTTTTTTCTTCAGAATGAACATACCCAATTCTTTACTATAGCTACTTATGGTGCACATCAACATCCTGCTCATTCTGCAAATGGTTCAACTCAGTTTAGTTTACAGTGAGTTCATAATATGGTAGCTACAAATAAATCCAGTTTTGAAAGTACATTCTAACAAGCACACTCTAGAGTAAAATTACAAGGGAATGAAACCAGCATTTACTGAACACCCACTATGTGCCTGACCCGATGTCAGTTGTGAACAGGCACAATCTCACTCAAGGTTCAGTGGTTAAAGCACAGGCTCTGATGTCTGAGACCGTGGGTTGGAGTTCACGTTCTGTTGCATGTTAACTGTGCTACCTTGGAAAAAATTAATTTATCTTCCTGGGACTCATTATTTTTCCCTATAAAGTGAGGATGATAAGGCTATTTATTTAGCAGGCTAACTGTGAGGGTTAAACAAACTAAAGCACTTAAAGGACCTATTGCCTGATTCATGGTAAACAATAAATGATAGCTATTATCATTACCTCCATTTTATAGATGAAAACCTGGCTGTGAGTAAGGTCAGACAATTGAGATTGAAATCTAGATCATGAAATTCCAAAGCCCGTTATATCATATTGTCCTAAACTCTCTTTATTTTTAATGCTTGTCTGCAACCTAAGATGATCGACTGTTGATTAACATTGAGTGTATTGCCAACCATGACTTCCATACTTTTTCATATATGTTAGTGCTGTTAAGCATAATTTCCTTATCCTGCACTTATGAGAGTTTGTTCTTTGGACCCAGTGGAGGCCGTTGTATTATTTAGGCTTAATGATATGAACAAGAGAAAAGGTAATGATTATGGAAATTGAAAGAAAATGAAGAATATAAGAAATGTTGTAAAAAGATAATTTGCAACATATAGAAATAAATTGGAACTGTCTAGAAAAAGAGAGTGAAAAAACAAGATGAATACAGAATAATAATTATTTATTTAAAGGATATTAATAGCATTGACAAAAAAGGAGGAATTTAGAAAAAATGTTTACATACGGGACAAAATTGACTTTTATTGGGAGATTTGTTGAAAGGATACTTGGATTGACTTTTGTCTACATTAGATACTTCAAAAATCATCTTTTTTTCCTAGATGAGATCCTAGATGAGTGAAGTCATAACTGAAGCTTCTATTTTCTTTAAGATAAGAATGGGTACATTTACCTTTATACTGCAAGATAAAAAAAATTGCTATTTTTTAGAAAACTAGTCAGAATTACAATAATAACATGAATCTGAGTCCAGAGAGGGAGTGCTATCTGGAACTGATTTTGGTTTAATTGTCCTGTCATTTTGCATGAATTTGAGAAAAGGTACTACATGTGGGTCCAAAGAACTGATATTAGATAATGAAAAAAGCGCCTAGTGTTCTGCAGTGAAGTATCAACATCCTAAGGAATAGGGACAGAGCTAATGGCTTAACTTGGGCTTCATAACAAAATAAAGTCTTATCTGAAAGAGAATTCTGTTTCCCTGGAATCCCAGGGAAAACTTGTGAGAATGACTATCAGTGTTCTATGAGGAATGGTAATCCAGTAACATAAAAAGTAATGGTCGACTATTTCCTCATTGACCACTGTTAATCCATTAGCAACTTAACTCCTTTAAAATGTAACTTGTTCAAAATACTTAAGGCTGTCTTTTTTTCTCATTGCTCACCAGAGTCCATCAATCATTGTCGAAAAATGTCAATCACAGTCAAATGAGGGCATTTTCAAAACTAATTGATAAGAACATCTTGACTTAAAATCACGTGTGAAGGAATATAATAACTTAGACTCCATTCTTTGCCATTGGTAACTTTAAGTAATATTCAAAGTAAATTTTGGGTACATAGCACTAGATTTGTTTTGTGGTCTGTATTTTAAGAAATCAGAAGTATATATATTGAAAAAATTACAGAAATGAGAGACACAAGACTTGGGTTCTATTCTGTACTCCAGCATAACACCTAACCTAAGATAATTCCTTTACCACCTCTGAGAGTCCTGTTGTCTATTCTGTAAAAAGGATAAATAATATCTAAATGAGTAAATAACAATTTCTTAGCTGCCTGGTGAGGGGACTGAGAAAATGATCTCATGAATTTTCCTCCTACTCTGAAATTTATTACTGTAAACCTTTCACGTAGTTGGATAAACAAAAATAAACTAAAACCAAAATGAAATAAGACAAAAGAGACAAAGTATTTCTTTAGGCATATTTCCTCTACAAAATAAATCTCTACCTCCTATGTTTGTCTTGGTATTTATGTATATATTTTGTGTGTGTGAAGAAGATTGGCCCTAAGCTAACTTCTGTTGCCAATCCTCCTCTTCTTTTCGCTTGGGGAAGATTGCCCCTGAGCCAACATCTGTGCCAGTCTTCCTCTACTTTGTATGTGGGACGCTGCCACAGCATGGCTTGACAAGTGGAGTAGGTTCACACCCAGGATCCAAACCGGCAAACACGGGCTGCTGAAGAGGAGCATGTGGAACTTTAACCAGTCAGTCACAGGGCCAGCCCCCTGTCTTGGTATATTTTTAATCTCCTACCCCAAGTCCTTTCAGTTTTTAGGAAAGTCAAATTCAGAGACAGTTTCCAGAATTTCTGGTTGAGGTGACCTAGGTTAACTATGGCAATTGTGAATATCGCAGGAGCACTTTCATTTGGTGATCTCCCCAAATCTTTATCATGCTGCATAAAGGCAAGGTTTACCAAATTATGAGAAAATTACTGGAAAATTTGCTTTTACTTCTTTTCTATCTGCTACCACACAGTCCTGGGTTGTAGGTCATTGCTATGTTTTACAAATACTGTGTTTATGCTCCTGTAGTGTGTATCCCCAAAATATTGAGACTTGCTTGTTGTTTTACAGTAGACAAGTAAAAACCTACCTGCTGCTTTATACTCTTCCAACTTTTCAAATTGTAATTTTATTTTCAAATCCTGCTTTCCCCACCTTTAAATGTCCACCTTTTCTATCCTTCTTTATATTCTTACAATTTCTGTCTACATAACTTCATTCATTAGAATTAAGTTTCAACCATTTTCTTTCAAATTCTGAATTAATAAAACAACTATTCTTTCTGCATTGAGGCACATCCAAGGGAAATCTACACATTTCCTTTGGGAAATTCATAGGTGACTCAAACTCCTGTCAACATTAAAAGTTCATTCTGAAAGGAAAACTTAAAACATTTATTTAATTGTTATTTGAGTGGCTTCTGTGTCAGACCATTGAACAGTTATGGCCCCTAAGGTTCCTATTATCCATAGGACAATCTTCTCCTTTAATGTCCTGGTATGTGCTCCACTAAATGTTTCTTGCCCTTTCTTCCTTTTTACAAAAAAAAGAGTGAGAAAGAATGCCTTTAGGGTTGACCTAGCTCTGACAAGCACATGGAAATAAATAAGCAAAGGTTCTAGAAACATTATACCAAGTGGAGGTCATCATTTTCTCTTCTTCAAAGTACTCTAAGACACTGAAAAGTGCAGGCCACTCTGCACATCACTGGACAAATGCCCCATCACCCCAGGGACAGTTTGATCCTCCTTACAGAAAAGTCAGAGGCGACAATCAGGGTAGAAAATGAGGTTATTTGAGAGCAATAAATTAGCTTTATGAACTACAGTTAAAAATTTTAAAAGTCATTTGCAAGTCTGAAGAGTATAAACATATAAGTGTGTTAAACCAAACTACGATTGATAAATTTGGAGGAAAATACAAATAACATCAAAAGAGTATAGAATTTTATTTTATCCAACTTATTCCTATTAAAGCCTTTAACACACAAAGGTAAAATAAAATAATGTCACCTCCTTGCTTTCTAGAAAGTTATTACATTAAATATATGACACATAAATCTAATTTGATCCCATAATTTTTTACTATTATACATAATGCTAGTAAAGATATAATTTTATTTGTATCATCTTGAAAATAATATAGGCCAGCCAACATTAAATAATATTTGTGTATTTCATATATGTTATTTGTGACAAAAGAGGTAGTTTATATGCCAAATGGTGCTGTGATAAGTACTTTAAAAATAATGTAACCAGACGTTGATTCTCTGGTGACCTCATACATCACTTTTACCACTCTGACTCATAAAGACAATGCAAAAGTAATGAAAGGAAGACAAAAATATGATAAAATATGTCACATTTTTGTTTGTTTAGTTTTACTCTTAGCCTTAATACCTTGCCACATTTTGTGTTTTTGAAGTATAATATAGACAACTATATAGATTTTTTTAAACTACATTCCAAAATACTTTACCGATTTTAATTATTTGATTCTTCCACATACTCCATGAGAAGGAAGGTGAGGTAGATTGAAATGATATAATCATAAAAGACGATTAATTTCCATGTGATATTTTTTGTAAGAGACATAAATTATATCAAGTATATCAGTTAGTGTTCATTTCAGATTCCAGAAACCCTACCAGTATTTCAACATATAAAATTTAATATAAAATATGATTAATCAGATAATGAAGAACTTAAAAAGAGGACAGTAAGTTATCACAGAGGTTGCAACCACAGGAAGCAGCTTCCACCCCTAGGATTGGGGGAACAAAAGAAAGAGGCGGATGCTATTGAAACTTGAGTCTTGGAGAAGGGGACCCAAAAAACCATAACTCAGTCCTTTGAGGAGAGTGTGCTACTCTGATGATGTGAGAGTCTCTGAGCTGGAAGGAAGGAATGTACAGGGCTAGTATTCAATCCTTTGAGGAAGGAATATCAGCCAACTGATGCTGCTGTCTTTGGGTTACTGATGAGTTTATTTCTGGGAGTGTTGGAACAACTGCAAACTGGAATCAATTACTTCTACTAGAACAAGTTGTTATTGTCAGGGTGAAGAAGCTTTGTTGGGTGTTGCTGAGGGGTGTTGAAATGAAACAGGAGAGAACAATTTCCTACTTTCTCTTTTTCTCCTGTAAATTCCCTCTAGCACCTATGATTAACAGCCTAACAGAGAGCCAACTGGTAAAAGAGAAATATGCTTTGCAGAGTCCCATCCCTGGGGAAACAAAGTTTAGAAGATGGGTGGGTTGTAAGCTTGAAAGACAATAGCTTACAAACCAGCACATAAAGCATCTAATGTCTACTGGCATAGATATGTCAAAAAAAAGACTTACTGAATAGAGCCTGTTGTTTATTGTCAATTCTTTCTCTCCCATTTGATTGTAAACCATATTCAGATACACGTGTATGTGTTCATGCAGGGGCAGGACAACAATGATTAGAGAGCCCTGGGCTCCAGAAGACCCACCACAAATAAATGTTTAAAATAGTATATTAACAATGATCTTTTTCCAGGTTGAGATTTCCAGATCAAGTTCCCTTTTACAAGAATAAAGTGAAAGAAGCACACAAATGTCAAAGTTTAAGTGAGAGAATAGAAAAGACAAAGTTAAATTTTGTCAGTCTAGTCTGCAGAGATTGGAAATAGTTAAGACACCATAAAATGTAGACCTCTCTTATAAGATCTCTAAAACTCCATGGATTTTTCAAGTGATGTTAATCTATTATTACAGACAGAAAACATGTAATCTTGAAACGAAGAACTTTCATCTGTTTCAATGCAATTAATCAATAACTTATGAATGGAGGAAGTCTTCTATACTTACAAAACGTATTTCCAAAAGGTTAAAGTGAGACTTGCAGAAACCAAACAAGATATGATATTTATAAGTGAGATGCATTTTTCATGGAGATAAAAATGTTATAAAATCTCTAACTACACTTAGTCTTTCAGAAAAATCTCCACAATTTATTTTATATTCCTAAGTTCTGTTCTCTTTTGTCATCGTTACACACATATTCAACCACTAAATTCTGGAGTATCCAGCTGAGGTCAAGGATCTAGTCTATTTTCTGTACTTTTTTTCTTCTTTTCTCTGCTTTTTAATGTTGAACTTAAATTATCCATAAATTATGAAGCTAACAATTCTTTTTAGAATTATGACTTTTTTTTCCAGTTTGGATCTTTAAGAAAACAAAAAGGATAAAGGCAAAAATTGATAATCAATGCTTTAAAATATTTCAGTAATAGAAATCTCTCTAAAATGAAAATGTGTTAAAAAGTCTAATCTGTAAAATTGTTATGGTGGGGTGGTAGGTATTCTGAACAAGAAAGACTGTGATTAGATTCTGCATAATCAAGCCCCCACTCAGAGAAGTTCCTGAGGCTCCTTCAGGGAGGGGTTCCACGGAATACACATCAATAAAATGTTTGTATCTCTGTACAAACATTGCTAAACAGACACAGGTGGAAATGCTACCAAAACACAAATAGCAGTTGTCAAACATTTCCACTATGTACACCGCAAACTTTCTTCTTTGGAAAATATTCCAAAGTATAAATTAAGGGTAGCAAGGTAGTTGATGGAAGTGAATGTTGAGGTAACTGTGTGAGTTGTTTGAAAATCAGTTAGATGAAAGTTGAGGAACTGTAATTATAACATGCAAAAGATAGAGAGATTAATAATAAATCATTCCTGTCCACAGGACTTTCACAGTTTTGTGGGGAAGACTGACATATAAACAATTTATGAGCACAGAAGAGCAAGTTATTTTTTTTAAGGGGTCAGTGAGAAGTCAAAGGTTTTTTTAAATGAGATATTTATGGAATAATGGAGGTTGTATTTATGTTTACCAGACTGGTGACAAGTGGGAACAATCAAAATAGGAGTAACAGTGTGAGCAAATTTATGTGAGTGTGAAGTGCTTTTTAGGCTCTGATGTGGTTTGGATGATTAGTGAAACAGAGATATATAGGGAGATTTCCCTGGAGACAGGTTGAACTGGATGCTACAGAGCTTTGTCCTCAAGTTGGGTATGTGAGCCATATGACAGAATAGGGAATCTCTACTATAAGAGAGAAGTAGCAAGTGGAAGTACAGATTGGGAGACTTGCTTTTAGAAGATCATTTATAGGAAAATATAGAGTGACAGACAAATGAGCTGAAGTTCAAGTTTTGGGGAAAAATCACTTTTAAGGAGCAGGCAAAAAAACATAGGCATCAGTGGTTGAGAAAGAATATTCAAAGAAAATGATGAAAGATGATACCCATTATAGAGCCAGAGGACAATGGAGAATGTATTTCATGAATTGGGTGATTACCAATATGATCAAATAAAGCATTAAGTCAAATAATTTGACAACTGAAAATTAAGATCTATGAAGACCTTAGCAGATTGGAAGCTGGTTTGTTTTTACAGATGAGAATAAGAAGCAAGATTATAGTTAGTTGAGATACAAATTAAAGATAAAGAAGTAGTGACAATATATGGCCTACTGTAAGATTTACATTTTTGAAAAATGGAGAGCAATATTTCCAGTACCACATTCTCTTCCAAAACTTTGCTACTCCCCTGTCAAGAGGCAGATTCTACTTCCCTTCCCACTGAAGCTGGATTGGCCTTTGTGACTGTCATGATGAACAGAATGAGGAGGAAATAATAATGAGTATCTCCAAAGGCTAGGTCATAAAGGAGATATAACGTCTGCTTGACCATCTCTCTTGGATTGCTTGCCTTGAATCCAGCCACCATGTTGTGAGGCTATCCAAGCCACCTGGAGTCCAGATGTAGGTGGTCTGGCTGATAGTCCCCACAAAAAAAAATCTCAAGTGATAGCCAGCATCAACTTCTAAACATGTAAGTGCACAGATTCATATACCTGTGTGTGTATGCATATATATACATATAAAGGAACTAAATTTTGGGGTGGTTTGTTGTGCAACCATAATAACTGTAACAGATTTTTGTACTGGGAGTGGTATATTGATATAACAAAACCTAATACTGGATTTGGGATGAGGCAATAGGTGGAAATTGGAAGAACTTTGAGAAGAGCATTAGTGAAAGTTTGGAGGGCTTTTGTTAAAAAAGTCTGATTGGTGGGGCTGGCCCAGTGGCGCAGCGGTTAAGTTCACATGTTCTGCATCTCAGCGGCCCAGGGTTCGCTGGTTCGGATCCCGGGTGCAGACATGGCACCGCTTGGCACGCCATGCTGTGGTAGGCGTACCATGTATAAAGTAGAGGAAGATGGGCACAGATGTTTAGCTCAGGGCCAGGCTTCCTCAGCAAAAAAGAGGAGGACTGGCAGTAGTTAGCTCAGGGCTAACCTTCCTCAAAAAAAAAAAAAAAAGTCTGATTGGTGATGTCAGCATCATGGCGGAGTGAACTTGTCTGAGATTCTGTCCACTCCAACATACAACAAAAAGGGGCATCCATACTCCAACAGAGGGCAACCTAACACAACGCAAAAATATTGGAGAGACATGCAGCCATATGATGGAGGGCAGAGAAGCTGGAGCCCCACTCAGAGGAGCTGGAATGGGGTTAGAGAGAACTTTGCTCCTTGCCCTAAAGACTGTGGTCCATGACTGCAGGAGGCTCCATGAGGGAAGGAATGGGAGAGGGGACATTCATTTGTGGGAACATCAAGGACTCCCAAGGGCCCATGCAGCCTAGAGGGAAGACTTCTACCAGGGCAAGACCTTTTGCGGAGGGGTGATCTCATTAAGCCAACATCCCAGGAGACCAGATAGTGAGAGCAGAGCAAGAAAACCTGGAGAGCACACAGGAAAAAGTGCTCCTACCCCTACCCATCCCATGTCTGCTCCACTGCCTGAGATCTTGGCTGAAGGCAGAGGGATCAGAATATGTGACTCTTGAGCCTCTCCCGGTGGTGATAGGCAGTAACTGCAACCAAGTAATATCAGGATGTATAAGATTTGACCCATCTCCTCTAGCAATATCAAACATTAGATCAAGTCTTCAGACCAGAGAGAAAACGACAAGTACCCAGAATTCAGTCTTGAGGACACAGAAATATGTAATCTAAATGACAGTGAATTCAAAATAGCTATCATCAAAAACGAGGTAAGAGACAATGTAGAGAAATAATTCAATGAGTTCAGGAGCTACTTCACAAAAGAGATTGAAACTATAAAGAAGAATCAATCTGAAATATTAGAGATGAAGCACACAGTGGAAGAGATAAAACAAAATATGAATTCACTAAATGCTTGAGTGGATGTCATAGAGGAGAGTATCAGCATAATCAAAGATAAACATGTTGAAATGCTCCAAAAAGAGGAGGAGAGAGAAAGAAGACTTCTACCAGGGCAAGACCTTTCGCGGAGGGGTGATCTCATTAAGCCAACATCCCAGGAGACCTAAAAAGAAATGAATAAAGTCTCCAAGAAATATCCAACTCAATTAGGAAATGTAACATAAGAATTACAGGTACTCTAGAAGGAGAAGAGAAGGAGAATGGAGGAGAAAGTGTGTTCAAAGAAGTAATAGCAGAGAACTTCCCAAACCTAGGGAAAGAGAGGGAAATCTGTATGGAAGAGGCTTCCAGATCCCCTAGATATGACAATGTAAAAATCCTACTGCAAGACATATAGTAGTAAAACTGGAAAAAATGAATGAGAAAGAAAGAATACTCAGGGCAGCAAGGCAGAAGAAAATAACCTACAAAAGAACCCTTATCAGGCTTTCAAGAGATTTCTCTGCAGAAACCTTACAAGCTAAGAGAGAATGGAATGACATATTCAAATCTTTAAAAGACAAAAATTTCCACCCAAGAATACTCTATCCAGCAAAAATATCCTTCAGATATGAGGGAGAAATAAAAACTTTCCCGAATAACAAAACCTAAGGGACTTCATAGCCATGAGAACCACCCCCCCCCCCAACAAGAAATCATCAAGAAGGCCCTCATATCTGAAAAAAAAAATGGAGGAGAAAGGGATCAAAAGCACAGAGTAAGGAGATAAATAGGTAGACAGAATCAGAATATAACAAATACTCAAGTATAGCATTAAGCTAAAGGGAAGGAAAACACCAAAAACAAAGATAATCTTGTCATTTTAACCACAAATTCATGACACAAGATGGAACAAGATGTGAGAAAAACAACTTAGGAGGGGAGGAGGAAAGGGACTGAATTGGTTTAGACTAAGGAAATAAGAGGCCATCAGAAAATGGGCTACCTTATACAAGAGATTCTGAATACAAACCTCAGGGTAAGCACTAAACAAAAAAGCATAACAGAGGCGTAAATAATAAATAAGGAGAAAATTAAGAAACACATCATAAAAAACTACATAATTCAATGGGTAGACCTGAGCACACAGGACAAGAAACAAAGGAAATGCAGGAAAACTGGAAAACGAATGATAAAATGACAGCATTAAGCCCTCATACATCAATAATCACCCTAAACGTAAAAGGATTGAATTCTCCAATAAAAAGACACAGAGTGGTGAGATGGATTAAAGAACAAGATCCAACAATGTGCTACCTTTAGGAAATGCATCTCAGCTCCAATGACAAACACAGGCTCAGAGTGAAGGGATGGAAGAGGATACTCCAAGCTAATGGCAAACAAAAGAAAGCAGGCATTGCAATACTTATATTAGACAGGTACACTTCAAGATAAGACAGGTAAAGAGAGACAAAGAGTGACCATATATAATGATCAAAGGGACACTCCTTCAAGAAGAAATAACACTTATAAATATCTATGCACCCAACACAGGAGTACCCAAGTTCATAAAGCAACTATTAACAAAACTAAAAGAAGATATTAATAATAACACAATAATAGTAGGGGACCTCAACACTCCACTCACATCAATAGATAGATTGTCCAGACAGAAAATTAACAAGGAAACAGTGGAATTAAATGCAAAGCTATACCAGTTGGACTTAACAGATATATATAGAACACTCCATCCAAAACAGCAGAACATTCTTCTCAAGTACTCACAGAACATTCTCAAGGATAGACCATATGTTGAGAAACAAGGCAAGCTTCAATAAATTTAAGAAAATTGGAATAATAACAAGTGTCTTTTCCTATCACAATGTTATAAAGGTAGAAAATAATCACAAGAAAAAAGCTGAGAAAGGGACAAAGATTTGGAGACTAAACAACATGCTAATAAAGGCCGTGTATGACAAACCTACATCCAACATTATACTCAATGAGAAAAAACTGAATGCCATCCCCCTAAGAACAGGAACAAGATAAGGATGCCCACTATCACCACTCTTATTCAACATAGTACTGGAGGTTTTGGCCAGACCAATTAGGCAAGAGAAAGGAATAGAAGGCATCCAAATAGGGAGTGAAGAAGTGAAATTCTCGCTCTTTGCAGACAACAAGATTTTATATATAGAAAACTCCAAAGAATCCATCAGAAAATCAATGGAAATAATTAACAAATACAGTAAAGTTGCAGGGTAGAAAATCAACTACAAAATCAGTTGCTTTTCTATGCTCTAATAATGAACTTACAGAAAGAGAGCTCAAGAATACAATTCCATTTACAATTGCAACTAAAAGAATAAAGTACCTAGGAATAAATTTAACCAAGGAGGTGAGGGACTTATACAATGAAACTATAGGATATTACTGAAAGAAATTGATAATGACAAAAAGATATGGAAAGAGATTCCATGCACATGGATTGTAAGAATAAACAGAGTTAAAATGTCCATATTACCCAAAGCAATCTACAGATTCAATGCAATTCCTATCAGAATCCAAATGACATTCTTTGTGGAAATAGAATAAAGAATCCTAAAATCCATATGGGGCAGCCAAAGACCCCCGAATTGCTAAGGCAATCCTGAGAAAAAAGAACAAAGCTAGAGGTACCACAATCCATAACTTCAAAATGTACTACAAAGCCATAGTGATCAAAATGGCATGGTACTGGTACAAAAACAGGCACAAACATCAATGGAACAGAACTGGAAGCCCAGAGATAAAACTGTACCTCTACAGACAGCTAATCTTTGACAAAGGTGCCAAGAACATACAATGGATAAAAGATAATCTCTTCAATAAATGGTGTTGGGAAAACCGGACAGCAACATGCAAAAAAATGAAGGTAGAACATTATCTCACATCATACACCAAAATAAGCTTAAAATGGATCAAAGACTTGAATATAAGACCTGAAACCATAAAACTCCTGGAAGATAGTACAGGTAATACACTCTTTGACACTGAACTAAGAAGGATTTTTTGAATACCATGTCTTCTCGCACAAGGGAAACAAAAGAAAAAATAAACAAGTGGGGGTTCATCAGGCAAAAGAGCTTCTGCAAGGCAAAAGAAACTAGAATCAAAGCAAAGAGACAACCCACCAATTGGGAGAAAATATTTGCAAATCATATATCTGACAAGGATTTAATCTCCATAATATATAAGGAACACACACAACTGAACAATAAAAAAAAAACAGCCTGATCAAAACATGGGCAGAGGATATGAACAGACATTTTTCCAAAGAAGATATACAGATGGCCAATAAACACATGAAAAGATGTTCAACGTCATTTATCATCAGGGAAATGCAAATCAAAACTACACTAAGATACCACCTTATGCCTGTTAAAATGGCTATAGTCACCAAGACTAAAAATAACAAATGTTGAAGAGGATGTGGAGAAAAGGGAACCTGCCTACACTTCTGGTGAGAATGCAAACTGGTGAGTCATTACGGAAATCAGTGTGAAGATTCCTCAAAAAACTAAAAATAGAGCTACCAGCTATCCTACTACTGGGTATCTACCCAAACAACTTGGAATCAACAATCCATAGTAACATATGCACCCCTATGTTCATTGCAGCACTATTCACAATAGCCAAGACATGGAAACAATCCAAGTGTCCATCAACTGATGACTGGGTAAAGAAGATGTGGTATGTATATACAATGGAATACTACTCAACCATAAAAAGAGACAAATTCATCCCACTTGCAACAACATGAAAGGACCTGGAGGAAATTATGCTAAGCAAAATAAGCCAGACTGAGAAAGGCAAACCTCAGATGATTTCACTCATGTGTATTATGAGCAAACACATGGACGAAGAAAACAGTTCAGTGATCACAAGGGGAAAGGGGGTGAGGGGGTGGGCAAGTGGGTGAAGGGGAGCACTTGTATGGTGACAGTCAAGAAATAATTACAACTGAAATCTCACATTGATGTAAACTACTATGAATTCAATAAAAAAAAAAAGTCTGATTGCCCCTGAAGAGGCTGTTAGTAAGGGTTTAGACAAAAGTGACAAAAATGTTATGGGTACCTGGAAGTAAGGGAGTTCTTGTTATGTAGTAACAGAGGATTTAGCAACCCTATTTACCTGTGATAACATGGAAAATACAAAATATACCTGATAAATTAAATGATTTATTTAAGGAAGTTTTCAAGCAAAATACTAGAAGTCCACCTGGCTTCTTCTTCTTGTCTATAATAAAAGGAGAGAAGAGATATATAGATGAAAGAGGAATTGTTCAGTTTTCAAACAAAATTTGGAAAAGGTATCAAAGAGCCCAGACTTACTGAGTTAAAACATAAGATTATTTCTCATTCCCAACCACAACAGGATTCTCAAACATAGAACGAATTCCTGAACAAAGATCAAATCAAGGATGATACTATAAGATCATTTGTTAAGACCTCAGGAAGATTTACCGTAATGCATCTGAGAAAATGTTTTAGTGAGACAAAAGCCCATCTAAGGATCTTAAGGATCTTTTTATACTCATTAAATAACAATTGAGTATCTAAGAATCTTAAGGGCAATGTCCATCAACGTCCTTACAGGAATCCTAAGATAGAAAATGGCTTATATTGATAATATTTGTGGCTGTATCTTTTGTCTAAGAGGCTGAAATCCAGTAGTAGTCATAGGAAATCCACAAAGTTTAAAGAGAACTTTGCTAGTATAAATACTTCCGACTTGAACTAAAAAAGACGGAAAATAAAAAGATTTCTTGGTCCAAATTTCAGATTAATGAGCAAAATTATAAATCTTTGTGGATTTGAAGACACTACATTTTGTGGTGGTTTGATTCCTAGCCATATTGCGGTGGTTCTTGTTTCACAGAAGTGTTGTTTTAGCGTGTATTAACTATTTGCAGAAGTAGCTAGAGTAGAGGAGCGAGTAAAGATAAAAGAAGTGAAAAGGTGATAATTCAAAGGACAATGTGAGATCAAAAGCACAAGTGAGATGATTAATCATAAAAGATCTGGGACATTTCTTTCTCTGACAAAGGAGAGAAGAAGGTTGACAATATAAAGATAGCTGAACAATAAGAAAAATATTCTTAAAAGACATTTACTTTTTAAATTTAATGTTTATGGAACACTGAAACCCTCTAACTTCTTAGAAGCCATGTGTTAAATCTATTTCACATACTTTATTCACGGTGATAAATACTACTTACCTTTTCAATTTTACAGTGTTCCTGGTCTACTGCATATTTTAATTCAAATTTTTTAATGTTTTTTTGAAAGGCTAAATAAGATAAGCATAGTTTGCTTTAAAAGGCAGAAAACTTCTAAGCAGTCCACCCCAAATTAATCATAGTGCCCCCCTTTCTCATATTTCTTTCCTTAATGGTTTAGAGATGAGCAGTCACATTACCATTATGTATGAATACTACTAAGCATAAATAAGTGGGACAGGTTGCCCTGCAAACAAATTTCATTAAACTACCTAGATTAACACATTTTAAAGGTCTCTTTAATGAATCTTTGTCCTTGTGGTACAACATAAGCAAGAATAGGGCAAACTAAGTTGTAGAATTTTATATCTCCATCCCTAGCTTCAAACAATTAAGGGAGTTATAAATAAGCTCTACTATCTTTATCCCACTCAAAAATAATGAATGAGCCATCCTCATGAATCACAAGACTATCGCATCAACCCATCACAATCCGAAGATCATGAAAGCAAGACTTTAAACCAGCATTATATTTTGGAATAAATCATGGACTTGGTAACTATTTCAGAATTGTAAATGTTATGATTTTTAGAGTTATAGCGTAATTCATATATCAAACCGTGGCATCTAAGAACCCCATCACAGAATCACTAGAGCTTTGTCAATTTTTGGAACAAACCTTTGTGAGTTCAGATTTTTAAATATTACTGCAATGAGAAAAGTGATCAAACCAGAATATTTGGAAATATTAAAAGAAAGGTTTTGTAATAAAAATTATATCAACAAATATAAATATGAAGACAATTCTTTAAAAATTATGTTATAACCCAGCAATAATTAGAAAAGTATTGCTGAAACAAAGGCTTGCTTTTAGTTTTTGTTGGCAAAAGATATCAAAGGATAAAAAAGATTACTCAAAGCAAGATTTTCCAACGTGACATAACTTTTTTTTTTTTTTGGAAGAGAAGGAGTGGATATAGACATGCAATTGGATTAGAAAATGTTAAAATTACCTATCACCTAATAATGTAATAGCCATTATATATTAATGGAGAATTCCTTTTTGTAAACTGCATGATATTATCATGCTTTCTGTAACATACTGATATTAATCAAGAGTCTATCTTCGAAAGCATTATTGTAGTATACTGTTAGTAAATTCTAAAATGTGGAATGATTAAAGAGAGAAAATAATCTATTACTGTGATTTGAATTTGCTGCTATGAGGCTGGTTAAATCTTTTTATTTCTTCATACATATGGCATGGCATCAGAGAAAGATGTAGATTGTGTTAACTTTCAAAACTATTGTTTCGTTTTTTAAGACTTCACACACATTTTCAGTAGACATTTCAGATCGTTAATTTCCATCTCTTTAAATGGGGTTAAAAAAGTATTAACCACATAGTGTAGCACATACATATTAGGTGTTTTTTCAGTTGACTTGAAATCTCAGGTAAATTTATATAGCAAGATTCCGAATGTTAGCATCAAAATTTAGGATTCACATTGCTCTTTGTTATTTAATGCGTTTTTACTAGCAGTTTAGATTTGGTCTCGCATTGCTTTTACATTTGGTTTCTCAAATACAGAACTCCACAGAGTCCCCTAAGATGCCTAGATCCTAACGCAGGATCACATTTTTCTACGGTGATCCTTTCTCTGAAAGAGACAAAAAGAATTCCCTATGGAACAAAAGGCTTTTCAAATCCAATGAAATTAATATAAAACTTCAGTGAAGTGTCTTAGAATAGCTACAGATAGTGAATTTTCCACACACAAAACATAGTGAAACTAGACAATTTATTGATGTATTCATAAAAATCTGTTTTACTTTTCTTCTAAAAGAGTGTAGCAATGAGAATTCAAACACAAGATCGAAAACTGGCCTAAATTTAGTGCTTAATATAATTTATAAGAAATCCTATTTAAAGGAGCATTCTTTAAATTCAACCCATTTCAACCTTTCCTTTCACTTTCTAGCACTTCAGAACTATTCCTGCTCGAAGTCCAATTTGTGTTTACTTACTGACTTTACTTTCATTACATTACCAACCTTTTGTTTCTTTTTGAGAAAAACAAAAATAAGGACATCATCACTGCTGCCATGACTACCATCACTCAAATAAATGTGTGTGCCCACACAAAGACACACACACATGCACATATACAAACATAAACACACACACATCCATAAAACCCACAGGACTCCCAAACTATTTATATATATTTTCTTATTATCAACTACTAATTTTAATTTCACAAAATACAGCTATGTCGTGATGTTTTTCTCAATTCCAAAGAATCTTGTAATATATTTTCTGCAGGATTGACACATTCTAACGTACCTATTAATATAAGGTGGAGAGAAGACTTTTCTTACCTGAATTGTACTATTTATAGGATTACTCAAAAAAGAAATCATTTTTGGCCAAATTCCAGATTGGACAAAACAAAATGGCAAAGAGAATGGCAGATACAATTCTGAGGAGTTCAGTTCCACAGGGAAAAAATATTACACAAAACAGGCAAATGGAACAAACATACACTCTTTCAAAATTCTAGGCTTTCTCCCCTATTTGTTTATGTTTGATTACTAGATTGATCATACAAAAACATAAGCAAACAAAAATATCTAAGAATAACAATGTTTAAATGACTATAGTCAACAAAACTCCCCGAAGTCTATGGCAAAAATTTCCTTTGCCATTCATTCCTAGAATACTAGTTACATTTTCTTTTCTCATCATTCACTGCTGTAAAGAAATTAAAAAAAAAAAAAATCCTTAGAGATTTAGTTCAGTTCAGCAAGCTTATGTTGAATACCTTTTATGTGCTAAAAGCTGAACTAAGTGAGGAATTACAAAAATGACTAGAGTACAATCCTTGTCTTCTTTCTTGCAACACTTGTTTCTCTTATATTACCTGGCTCACTAGGAGCCTGGAGTGTTTCCAGATAATTGGAATATATCAGTGTTCACAACCAACCCCCTGCACCACCAGAAAAATGAAGAAACATCTGTCCTTGTGGGATTTACACTCTAATGGTGAGAGGCATAAAGCAGAAATCAATAAACTACATATATTGGAATTCTAGAAAGGGATAAATAAAATGGAAAATAAGAAGCATGATGGGAGAGACCAAGAATACGGAGGTGGAGCTGGGTGTGGCAAGTAGATTGTAGATGTGAAGAGGTTGGTGAAGGTAGGGTCCATCAGGAAGTTTACATACAACCAAACACTTGAAAGAGATGCGAGAGATGATCTTAGTTCCTGGGGGAAGTTTGTTGCAGGTAGAGGGAACAGCCAGTGTAAAAAAGCCTTAAGGTGGGAATATTGTTGGTATGTGCTATAGACTGAATGCTTGTGTCCTTCTAAAATTTATATGTTAAGACCTAAATCCCAGTATGATGATATTAGGAGGTGGGGCCTTTGGGAGGTGATTAGGTCACAGGACAAGCTCTCATGAATGCGAAGAGAGACCCAAGAAAGCTCTTTTGCCCCTTCTGCCATGTGAAGACACAGTGAGAAGGTGCCATCTACGAACCAGGAAGTGGGCCCTCAACAGACACCAAATCTGCTGGTGCCTTGATCTCAGACTTCCCAACCTCCAGAATTGTGAGAAATAAGAGTTCGTTTGTAAGACACCCAGTCAATGGTATTTTTGTTATAGCTGCCCTATGGAACCAAGACAGTGTGTTTGATGAGCAGCAGGCAGGCAAGTGTGGTGAGAGAGGGTGAGCAAAGGGAGATTTATTGGGAGAGCAAGTCAGAAGGGTAATGGGAGCATGAAGAGGACAGTTCACATAGGGTTATTAGGAATTTGTCTTTTACTCTGAGTGGAATAGAAAGCCATGGAAGGGTTTGGAGCTGCAGGTGACATAGATCTTACATTTTAAAAGTATCATTTTAGCTGCTGTGTTGAGAATACATTATAGAGGAGTCAACGGTAAAGTCAGAAGACCAGATAGAAGAATATTATGGGGAGAAATCATGCTGGTTGAGACTAAGGCAGTATCAGTTGTTGGTAGAAAGAAGTCTGAGCTCTTTACTGCTCCATTGGGTTTGAGATCAGCATGTTGGGAAGCCAACCTAGTCTGTGCTTAATGGATTGATACCAATACATCAAGTTGTATTCTCCTGTTGGGAACGTATTTGTATGTTTGACATTCTACGTTTATGCCCTTTTTTTTCCCGGTGCACATAATAGTGATTATAGCCAACAATACTATATTATATATTTCAAATTTACTAAGAGACTAGATCTTAATTGTTCTCACCACAAAAAAGAAATGATAATTATGTGACCTGATAAAACTCTTAGCTAATGCCTCAGCGGTAATTATATTGCAATACATAAAAGTATTAAATCAACACATTATACAATTATACACCTTAAGCATATATAACATTATGTCAATTATATCTCAATAAAAAGTATATTGGTTTTGATGAAATTGATAATTATTGACTAAGATTTGATGGAAACACTATGAAGAAAAGGAAAGATACATAAATCAAAAATAATTTTTGAGTGTTGACGTATTTCATAATTCTATAATTCTTTAATTCTTAATAATTCATAGTTCTAATTTAATACTTAAGAATTCATATTTTTTAAAAAGAGTCAATAGAGAATAAAATTTGAACATATAAGAGAAGAAATAGAAAAATGACAATGAAATATCAGAGGAAATCAAGGGTCTATGTGGAGGAGATAGTTTTGAAAAGCAACATAAAAATATTTCAATCTGAGTTAAGAAAAAGAAGTGGATTTCAGTGTAAGATACAAATCAAGTGGAGTTGATGTTGGTTTTGTATTAAACTGAATTCTCCAGGTATTACAATTTAAAGTGAAATATATTGGAAAGGATACAATTACCTGACTGCTCTAACACATCTGCAGCCCCACATGTAGCTATAGGGACACTCCTTTTAACATGCACAAATATGTATGACCCTTTCTCAAGATTCAAGAAATACAAGATAATCACAACCAGCATAAAGAGTACCAAATAAAGATGTATGAGTTCTTTATGTTTTTGGATATTAACCCCTTATCAGATATGGTGTGCAAATATCTTCTCCCAAGTGTTAGGTTGTCTTTTCATTTTGTTGATGGTTTCCTTTGCTGTGCAGGAGCTTTTGAGTTTGATGTAGTTCCCATTTGTTTATTTTTTCTATTGTTTCCCTCGCCTGGGCAGACATGGTACTTGAAAATATGCTGCTAAGACCAATGTCAAAGAGTGTGCTGCCTATGTTTTCTTGTAGAAGTTTCATGGTTTCAGGTGTTACATTCATGTCTTTAATACATTTTGAGTTAATTTTTGTGTATGGTGTAAGATAATGGTCTACTTTCGTTCTTTTGCATGTGGTTGTCCAGTTTTCCCAACACCATTTATTGAGGAGACTTTCCTTTCTCCATTTTATGTTCTTGGGTCTCTGGTCAAAAATCAGCTGTCCATCGATGTGTGGGTTTATTTCTGGGATCTCAGTTTTGTTCCATTGATCTGTGTGTCTGTTTTTGTGCCAGTACCATGCTGTTTTGGTTACTATAGCTTTGTAGTATATTTTGAAATCAGGGAGTGTGATAGGTCCGGCTTTGTTCTTTTTTCTCAGGATTCCTTTGGCTATTCAGGGTCTCTTGTAGTTCCACATACATTTTAGGATTCTTTGTTACAATTCTGTGAAAATGTTGCTGGGACTTTGATAGGGATTGCATTGAATCTGTAGATAGCTTTAGAAGCATGAACATTTCCACTATGTTAATTCTTTCAATCCAAGAGCATGGGATATCTTTCCATTTCTTTGAGTCTTCCTCAATTTCTTCCAACAATGTTTTATAGTTTTCAGAGTACAGATCTTTCACATCTTTGGTTAAGTTTACTCCTAGGTATTTTATTCTTTTTGCTGCAATTGTAAATGGGATTGTATTCTTAATTTCTCTTTCTGCTACTTTGTTGTTAGTGTATAGAAATGCAACGGATTTTTGTACCTTGATTTTATATCCTGCAAATTTATCATATTCATTTATTATTTCTGAAAGTTTTTTGGTGGATTCTTTAGGGTTTTCTATATGTAAAATCATGTCTTCTGCAAATAGTGACAGTTTCACTTCTTCCTTTCCAATTTGGATTCCTTTTATTTCTTTTTCTTGATTAATTGCTCTGGGTAGGACTTTCAATACTGTTATGTAAGAGTGGTGAAAGTGGGCATTCTTGTCTGGTTCCTGTTCTTAGATAGTTTTCAGTTTTTCTCCATTGAGAATGATATTAGTTGTGAGCTTGTCATATATGGTCTTTATTATGTTGAGTTACTTTCCTTCTGTACCCATTTTATTCAGAGCTTTTATCAGAAATGGATGCTGTATCTTGTCAAATGCTTTCTCTGCTTCTATTGAGATAACCATGTGATTTTTATTCTTCATTTTGTTAATGTGGTGTATGATGTTGATTGATTTGCAGACGTCGAACCATCCCTGCATCTCTGGAATAAATCCCACTTGATCATAGTGTATGACCTTTTTAATGTATTGTTTTATTAAATTTGTTAGTATTTTGTGGAGGATTTTTGCATTGATGTTCATCAGTGATATTGTTGTAATTTTCTTTTTTGTGTTGTTCTTGTCTGGTTTTGGTATTAGGATAACGTTGGCTTCATAAAATGAGTTCAGGAGCTTCCCTTCCTCTTCAGTTTTTTGGTAGACTTTGAGAAGGATATGTTTTAGTCTTCTTTGAATGTTTGGTAGAATTCACCAGGGAAGTCATCTGGTCTTGGACTTTTATATTTTGGGAGGTTTTTGATTACTGTTTTGATCTCCTTACTGGTGATTGGTCTATTCAAATTCTCTATTTCTTCTCTTTCTTTTTGAGGAAGATTAGCCCTGAGCTAACATCTGTGCCCATCTTCCTCTACTTTATATGTGGGATGCCTGCCACAGCATGGTTTCACAAACATTGCATCACTTTGCAGCCAGGATCCAAACTGGCAAACCCCAGGCTTGCTGAAGTGGAATGTGTGAACTTAACTGCTGCACCACCGGGCCAGCCCCTCAAATTCTCTATTTCTTCCTGATTCAGTTTTGGAAGGTTGTATGATTCTAAGAATTTATTCATTTCTTCTAGATAATCCAAACTGTTGGTCTATAACTTTTTGTAGTATTCTTTTACAATCTTTTGTATTTCTGAGGTGTCTGTTGTAATTTCTCCTCTTTCTTTTTTGATTTTTTTCATTTGAGCCTTTTCCTTTTTTTTCTTAGTGAGACTAGATAAAGGTTTGTCAATTTAGTTTACCTTTTCAAAGAACTAGCTCTTAGTTTCATTGATTTTTTCCTATTTTTTTTAGTTTTAGAAAAAAATGGAAATTTTTTTCTGTTTCATTTATTTCTCCTCTGGTTTGTATTATTTCTTTCCTTCTCCTGATTTGGCACTTTATTTTTTCTTCTTTTTACCATTCTTTTAGGTGCACTGTTAGATTGTTTGAGATTTTTCTTGTTTGCTGAGGTTGGTAGGCCTGTATTGCTATAAACTGCCCTCTTTGAACCACTTTTGCTGTATCCCATAGATTTTGGCATGTTGTATTTTCATTTCCATTTGTCTCTAGGTATTTTTTATTTCTCCTTTGATTTTTTCATTGACCCAATGGTTGTTCAGTAGCGTTTTATTTAATCTCCACATATTTGTAGCTTTTCTGATTTTCTTCCTATAGTTGATTTCTAGTTTCACACCACTGTGGGCAGAACAGATACTTGGTGTTATTTCAATCTTCTTAAATTTATTGAGACTTATTTTGTGGCCTAATATGTTATCTATCCTGGAGAATGTCCCACGTGCATTTAAAAAGAATGTGTATTCTGCAGTTTTTGGATGGGACATTCTGTATATATATCTACGAAGTCCATCTGGTCTAATGTGTCATTTAAGGTCAATGTTTCCTTATTGATCTTCTTTTTGGATAATCTATCCATTGGTGTAAGTGGAGTGTTAAAATCCCCTACTATTATTGTGTTACTATCTTTTTCTCCTTTCATATCTGTAAATAATTCCTTTATATGTTTAGGTGCTCCAATGTTAGGTACATAGCTAGTTGCAAGTGTTATATCCTCTTGCTGAATTGTTCCCTTTATCATTATGTAGTGCCTGTCTTTGTCTCTTGTTACAGTTGTTGTTTTAAAGTCTATTTTGTCTGATATAAGTATTGCAACCTCAACTTTATTTTCATTGCCATTTGCATGGAGTATCTTTTACCTTCTCTTCACTTTCAGTTTCTAAGTGTCTTTTGATCTGAAGTGTGTCTCCTGTATGCAACATATATATGGGTCTTTTTTTGTCAAATCCAGTCAGCCACCCTATGCCGTTTGACAGGAGCATTTAGTCCATTGGCATTTAAAGTAGCTGTTGATAAGTATGCACTTATTGCCATTTGGTTACTTTTTTTCTGGCTGTTTTAGTAGTTCTTCTCTGTTCCTTTCTTCTTCTCTTGCTCTCTTCCCTTGTGGTTTAATGGCTTTCTTTAGTATTATGTTTGGGTTCATTTCCTTTAAATTTTTTTGTGGATTTATTATAGGTTTCTGGTTTGTGATTACCATGAGACTCATATATAATAACCTATGTATATAGCAATCTATATTAAGTTGATGGTCTCTTTAGCTTGACCTTTTGCTAAAAGCTCTACTCTTTTACTCCCCTCTTCCCACATTTTATGTTTTTGATATTGATGGATACTTAGATTGTTTCCATGTCTTAGCTACTGTAAATAATGCTGCAATGAAAATGGGGGTATATATATCTTTTTGAATGAGTGTTTTTGTTTTCTTTGGATAAACACCCAGAAGTGGAATGGCTGGATCATATGGTAGTTCTATTTGTAATTTTTTGAGGAAGCTCCATTCTCTTTTCCATAGTAGCTGTTACAATTTATATTCCCACCAATAATGCACAAGGGTCTCCTTTCTCCACATCCTTGCCAACAAGTGTTATTTATAGTCTTTTTGATAGTTGCCATTCTAACAGGTGTGAGGTGATACCTCAATGCAGTTTTTATTTGCACTTCCATGATAATTAATGATGTAGAGCATCTTTTCGTGTACCTGTTGTCCATCTGTATGGACATCTTCTTTAGAAAAATCTCTATTCAGATCTGCTGCCCCTTTTTAAATCAGATTATTTGTTTTTTTGCTATTGAGTTATACGAGTTCTTTATTTACTTTGGGTATTAGCTCCTCATCAGATATATGATTTGCAAATATTTTATCCCATTCAGTAGGTTGTCTTTTCATTACGTTGATGGTTTCCTTTGCTGTGCAGAGCTTTTTAGTTCAATGTAGGCCCGCTTGTTTATTTTTACTTTTGTTGATTTTGCTTTTGCTTTTGATGTCAGATTCAAAAGATGATCACCAAGACCTATGTCAAGTTCTTTACTGCCTATGTTTTCATCTAGGGGTTTTATGGTTTCAGGACTTATATTCAAGTCTTTAATCCATTTTGAGTTAGAGTTTGTGTATGTTGTATGGTCCAGTTTCCTTCTTTTTCTTGAAGCTGTCCAGTTTTCCCAACACCATTTATTGAATAGACTGTCCTTTTCCTATTGTATATTCTTGACTTCTTTTTTATAAATTAATTGACCATACATGCATGGGTTTATTTCTGGGTTCTTTATTCTGTTCCATAGATCTATGTGTCTGTTTTTATGCCAGGACCATGCTTTTTCAGTTAATGTAGTTTTGTAACATAGTTTGAAATCAGGGAGCATGATGCCTCCAAGTTTATTCTTTCTTCTCAGGACTACTCTGGCTATTTGGGGCCTTTTATGATTCTCTACAAATTTTAGGATTTTTTGTTCTATTTCTGTGAAATACCTTTTTAAAATAAATAGAAGTCTGTTATCTATTATAGTAATTTTTTTCTTTGAATGCTCAATTAATACTGCTTTTTGACATTTCACTATAATTTCTTCCCCATTTGACTCCCAATTTCCTTTCCCTGTGAAGTCTCTCTCACTCCAGCCTTCTGTGCTAATTTCATCAGCAATCACATATTCAATTTGTGCTGTTATTTTGAGTTTGTTGCTTTGCTACTGTGATAGTTACTTCATTTGTTTTTTAGTTTGGTTCTTCATACAGTGCAAGCAATCAGAAAATATTTCTGCACAAAGTCATCCCTCCATCCTGTAGGATAATTAGGATATCACAAAAGGTAAAAGCAGATTTCATCCTAATTATCAACTTCTAAGAAACAACTAAAATGATAAATTATTTTCTAATCCTCAGTAACAGGTTTAGTTAACAATACAGTAGTATTCATGCTAATTGGGTCTCAGAAATTCATGCTTCATGGGCAAACAAATAAAATGTTCTGAACCATGAGCTTAGGAAATAAAGGCATGTGAACATTTATTTATTTTCTCATACATGAAAAGCCAGAGTCTGGGACTGAAAAAGGAAAAGTTGCATAGCAGTAAATCAAAGATTATCCTTCTATCTAGCAGAGACATTTTCCCCTCTCATCAGACAATAAACTTAAAGATGGTTTAGTTTCTGTTTGCTTTATGGGTTCAAAATTCTGACAAAGAAGTTATAAGGGCAAGTTAACTTATTAAAATGCTTTGAGCTCTTTGAAGAAAAGATATTTTTATCAGATATATGTTCAAGGCATTCTTTCTGTCTTTGCAGTTTTCTTTCTTGTAAAATGTATTGTCTTTCAAATAGAATTTAACTATCAAATGTGTTTTCACTTATGTTTACTTCATCTCCTTCTATATGCTAGGGCCCATCTGAAGTAATAACCTCTTTGTTAAAACCTACTTATTAGAAAAAACAATAAAATCAAGAAATCTTAACAAGCCAAATGCATGATGTGCTATCATCTATCAATTGATTTCATTACTGATTCATGATGTCTTGAATCAGTGTGCACCGGATGTGATCACCTTCTCCAAAAGTATGTCTATGTGCATTGTAGGGAAAGACTAAACTGTGGACAACTGCCTGGTCCACTCCTCTGCCAAGGCTTGAAATAAATCTTTATTCCACATATTGGAAAGACAGCAACACCCCTTGTCCTCAACATGTGAATTCTTAAATAGTACCCCAGTGGCCTGAAAGAGTCAATGAACTTCTTTAAGTCTAATTTATTCCCAGAATATGACCTAGGTGCTGGGGAGGATAGAATACATTATCTGATGCTCATATTGCTCAACTGCACCCTAGAGAATCAAAACACTAAGAAGCATATGGTATGAATATTGTCCTGGTGAAGGCACATTGTTCCACTTTAGAATTTAAAACAAGCAATGCAGCAATTGCTATTAACTAACTCAGACCCTTACTCCCAAATCAAAAGACTTCATAAAATTTCAGGAAGCATTGTGGTAGATAACTTCTTCTGAAGGTTTTCTGTCTTCCACATCAGAGTCAGCGATTCTACAAAGAAAGAAATGTTCTTAATAACTGTCCATAAAGACCATTAAAAAAAAATCTTTTTGCTTTGTCTTCTGTTCCTCTAACCGTGGCACTGACAGTGTTCAGTAACAAAGACTTTGAGCTGCTGGCTGATGCTGAAGTTAAATGCATATGACAGAACTACCAGCACTGATGGATGACTCTGGACCTGCTGTGCTGTCAAAAGACTGGGATGTTTGCAATGGTTGGTTATCAGTGAAAATGGGCATTACTCGATTTGGCATTTGAACACTTTGCCTAACCTGAAGTGATGGTCAGCAATGAACCCTAAAGACACGATACTAGCAGGGTTAATATATGGCAGAATCTGTCTAGCCAGACATATAATTTACTGAATCCCAGAAATAGGTCTTTTGATAAAAACCTCAATTGGGAATTTTAGCAACTACATAGATTTTTACTGGTTTCCAGTAGTTTTTATGAGACTTTGTAGTATGAAAAACTTCTGCAAATGTCCTCATCTCCATTATTTATTTTTCTGCCAAGCAACTATAAATCTATATTTTGAAATCCATTTGCCCTCTTTTAAAGCTTTATTTTTCCCAGTCAGTCTATAAATATAACGATGATTTTGCATGTTAATTTCATTTTGTATATATATATTTGTGTGTGTGTGAGGAAGATTGGCCCCGAGCTAACTTTTGAGGAAGATTGTTGCTGAGCTAACATCTGTGCCAATCTTCCTTTTTTTTGCTTTTTATGTAAGATGCCACCACAGCATGGCTTGACGAGCTGTGCTAGGTCCATGCCAGGTATCTGAACCTGTGAACCCCAGGTTCCCAAAGTGGAGCATGTGAATTTAACCATTATGCCACTGGGAAGGCCCCAGGTATATTTTTTATGTATACTCAACCTAAATAAAAATATATAAACTAGACTAATGGCTTTTGTAAAAAAGTGCATTAAACCAAGCACCAAAGCAAGAGAGCAAAAAAGTATTTAAAACCTCATGCTGAAGATATTGCAGTTAAAAGTAAATGTAACTCTAGGGTTCCAAGTGGCCCAAGCAAAAGAAAAATATTATGAAAAACAGATCTCTTTTTATCTTGAGGCAAGCACATCAATTCGTAGAAGAAGCCAGCCTTTTCTTGTTCCACAGTTCTGAAAGTAAAATTTCCAAGTTTTTTTCTTTTAAAATAAGGATCATTCTGGGGCTGGCCCCATGGCCCAGTGGTTAAGTTCGCGTGCTCTGCTGCGGCGGCCCAGGGTTTCACTGGTTTGGATCCTGGGCACGGACATGGCACCACTCATCAGGCCATGTTGAGGTGGTGTCCCACATGCCACAACTAGAAGGACCCACAACTAAAGTATACAACTATGTACTGGGGGGGATTTGGGGAAAAAAAATAATAAGGATCATTGAATAAAATATTGCCTAATGCTCAACATGGAAGTTTTTACAGAAACTATAATGATATTCATCATATGACTATTTCTTTCATTTGACCTTAGTGGGAGACAAGAACACAACGACAAACTAGAATTTTGTGAAGGAACAGAGAAAAATGACTTAGTTATGTAGATTTTGGGAAACTGACTTGAAATGAGGCTTGAATTTCACTGTAATTCCAAGAAACAAACCAAAGGCCTACTGAAAGATCATTCATAATTATATTGCAAATATAAGCAATCTTTATTTACAAATAATTTTTTGAGTAGGTTCAATAATTTTTCAGAGTAAATACTTGTTGAATAAATATTAAACAATAAAGTAATATAATAAATAAATAATGCATATTAGATGGAGTCCCTATTGGTACGTAGAAGAAAAATTTGTACACTTTCAAAACTCTGGTTAAAGTTGTCTATAGTAGACCAGTTGCAGGGTTGTGGAAGCTAGAAACCCAGAACGGTTGCTATTGGTTGTGTCAATGCATTTCAGTAAATCAGAATGACATTCTTTGAGGAACATCATTTCTAAAGTAAATGCAGAGATAACTTCTTAGTCAAAAGTAGCATGGATGCTCAGGGTCTCCTTCATTTTTGTGATATATAATGAGGAAATTAAATAAACAAATGAGAGAAAGTTGGGTAAAACAGTTGAAATGTCTTTCAATAAGTGTGGATTCTAATATTTACATTGAAGATCATAAAGTTGTCATTTTTGGCAGATCAGAAGAAACTGAATGTTAACAATTTCACATGTTTCTATCTATGATAGATTTCATTTCCTCAACTACATATGCTGTGAAAAATGTTAGAATTTCTCCTGCATAGTATACTCCTAAAAATATTATGTACAGTTATAGGAAAAATGAGTTACAATTTTATCAAGAAACTGATTTTTAGAAGCAATGTTACAACAAAGACTTCTCTCTTGTACACACAATTCAGTAATACACTTCACCCCTGCTAGGTTGACACTTTTGTTCTAAGAGAAAGAGTGGAAAAAAAAATAGATTGCAAAAATAGACTGATTGATTACACTTAAAAAACCTTAGGGATGGAGATAAAAAAGTAAATCCAATAATTTGTCTAAAAAGCCATATTTTTACCATAGAACTAAGCTCTATTTTTGAATCCTATTTTTAAAAAGAAAGCTAGTATTGTAAAATTGCATACCATAAAGCAACATTTTCCAAATTGGTGGTCTAAATAACAAGATATGTGTTACAAGAAATTTTCTGTGCTTAAGTGTGAGAAAACACAGGTTAAACAAAGTTAATCAGATTGCTTTACTGAAGTATTTCTTTATGTCTTTCATGTGATAATTTATTTCGTAACTATTCTGGAAAAGGTCATACTATGCAGAATTTGCCACACATATTTGATTAAGAAATACTTTCTTAATTGAATACATGTGTTTCTTGGGTTACAGTTCGTGAACTGCTGTCTTAGGGAGTCAACCAAAGAAACTCAAATTCTCATTGAAAAGTAATATTGAAATAATGATTATAATACTTACTTTTCACCAACGGTTTTATGTAACCTACGAACAGAATAAAATTTTTTTTCAAAGTTTATGTACTGGTAAAAGATATGCATCTAACAATCCTCAGTATTCAATTAAAAAGCATATGTTAAACCAAGTTAAAGTTATTGACAGAATATCCTTTGGTTGTGATACCTGAACACACAAATAATTTTAATCTATATCAACAATCTAACTTTCTGATAAGTACTCATATATAGAGAGAAATAAATTCCTAAAAAGTGTTTTTTTAATTTCTCCATGGAGTAATAATAAAGTATCCCAAAACATATTGAAATTTCATTAATATGCTATAATTTGGTTCCATAATTTGACTTGATAGTTTAGATTTAGAAAAAGGTTCAGTAGAGATATCTGAGTCTCCATGACTGATATCTAAAAAGGTCTTCCCTGTATTAATTCTACTTTATAATGAAGATATGAATTTAACATATGCAAATTGTTATTGTTATTGGCAAAAACAGAAGAATAACTTTTTTGTTCCGTACCACCTGGTCCCTGAATCCAAGCCAAGTACTTCATCTGGGATTAATATTAGAAGAGAAAGTCTTTGTGTTTGATTTATGGAAAGGTGGTAAAACAGTAAAACCATAGGTAGGTGGGCAGATAATAGATAGATAGGCAGGTAGATAGAAAGATAGATAGATAGATTGACAGACAAATATAGAATAAAATTAATGAGTCCAAAAATTCATGCATAAGATTCTTAAATCAAATTGCCTTTACAGTCTATATAATGTGTCATTTTCCTTTACAAGACTTATTTCTTCCCTAGACAAACACAGAGATGTATCAAAACCCTATCTGTACTAGGATTCTTTTGACCTTCATTCTTAGTAGATATTTTGAAGTAAAAAGCAGTGAAGAATCATCAGCCTAATAGACAAGCTATGGTTTGTTTTGTTTTATTTCTGCATTTTTTTCAGTTCAAGACACTGAGTGTCAAAAATCTGGAGGAACGCTAATATCCAGTCAGATATCCTTAACACATCTCTTTCCATCCTTGGCTGGGAAGAGGTTCCTGGGTCACCTATTAAATGTGCTGGGTTGGGTCCCAGTTGTTCAGGCAGTCTTTCCAAGCCCTGTCGCTCTATAGCCATCACCTCTTGGCCCTTCTCTGGGAGTTCCAGTAACCACCCTGGTACTCTGGGTATGATGACGCCTCATAGCAGAGCCTTGAGCACCCAGTCTGCTTGTTTTTCAGTTCCAACTGGCCCAGGAAGCTGTTTTATATTTTCCCTCACAGGATCAGCCACCGGAACCAATCCCACTGCCAGGCCAGGCTTTTAAAATTCCAACCTGGGCACAGAGATGGGCTTTTGTGCAGGCATGAAGGATAATAGGTGTGTTTTTATGACTCTTGGTAATTACATTAACCTTGCTTATTGTAATATTAGGAATATACACTGAAAATTTGTAGGTAAAACAAGAAAAATAAAAATAAATGAATTTACTTTATGATTCCTCTTTAAAAATAATGACCAATAAAATGTAGGTAGAAGTAGCTTTAGTAGTAGCTATAAGAAGAAACATTTTAAAATAATGAGGTCCTTTATTCCCTTGGACAAATATATTATTCAGATACCAACTATATCTTAACGCAATGTTTTCCATGTAAAATAACTATGAATAAAGTAAATGAATGAAGCATTGGCTCCTTGTTTTCCAAACACTCATGTAGCATTTAAAATAGTGATTCCAATTTTTATTTGGTATAAACATTCTTTAAAACGATTCTAAGGATTGAGAAAGAAAGGCTTTCTCTTTCCCCTTTCTCCTACTGAAAGATGACTAAAGGGGATAAAGGTTCTGGACTTCGGGGTTCAGAACAGTGTTACAAGATGCTGGAAATTTGGCCTCAAGTTTAATCTGATTATCTCGTTTAAATATCCAGCATGCAATGATGTTGATGTCCATTTTATCGCTTCTTTATCAAATGTTTCAATTCTAGCAGTCTGGTGAAATGCATCCTAGATGTCATAGGAAAACAAGGCCTGCTTTATGTAAATGTGTTTCATGTAATAAACTACACTAGAAAATATTTATGTATAAGAAATGAAGTTGTACACATTCTTTAAGTATATATAATAATTAATTAGAAATTCAGTTGCTATAAATACTTGTTAAATTTGAAACATAAAAGCAATAAAATACGAGGGAAACTATTTTGCAATAAGCAGTCTCAAAATTTTGTCCAGAACTCCAAAAATCCTAGATAAATTGTTTGATAAGAATGGATAAGAAAAAAAGAAAATACAAAAATCAGTCGTCACACTACTGCTTTACTGTTACAGATATTTTCATTTAGTACAGATAAGATACAGCCTTTCCATCTGGCTCTTAGAGGCCTGGAAGAGACCTTGAGCCTCTTTGCTGACGTTCCTGACTCAGCATGGAATGTCCTCTCTTTCTCTACCCACCAAATTACTACATCTCTTTCAAGGCCCTTTTCAAAAGCTCTTTTTCATGGAGCTTTCCCCACAGTACAAGTCAGAATTAATTACTTCTTCCTATGGGCTCTCAAAGCACTTTGAACCTCTAAATGGCAATTACTTTATTCTGCCTTGCACTATTTACATGTTTAAATATGTCTGCCTCACAAGACTTTAGGCTCCTTGAAGACATCTTAATCAACCTTTTTTTTCCTCACCTCACTGGATTTCTTCCATCCCTATGTACTTACTTATAATTTAGAAAAGGGTTAACAGTTACAGAATGGGTATCCGATAATTTGGGGTTAAAAAAACTGAATTGAAATGATCATCTTCCTATAGTCTCTTCCAGTCAAATTCCGACTATAATGATGACTTTCCAAGTTGATCATTTTGTACCTATAACAAGGAGTCAGCAATGTTAAAATCGCCTATGTGTGGTATTTTCCAATATTCTTTGGACTCCTAAATGCACCCTTTAATATATCAGACCTGTAGAATGTCTAAAAATGTCACTTGGATAACTATCTTTTCTCTGTGCTTTACTGAGATTAACCTTTTGAGTCATATAAATCAAAAATTCAAGGAAAGAGACAAAGCTGAGATGGATGTCATCTTTGTCTCTTTACTTTGTGAAATTTTCAACTTGAATGCTGTATTATTGGTGATGTTTTAAACCTTTTGGTATATTTCTATGGTACTTCTCTCCACGGAGGTAAGGGCAAACATTATTCACTCTCAGCCATGCTTTCATTTGGAGATGAGCATTTTACAGTGAGAAAAATAGGGATATAGAGTTATAAAAATTCCTCCCAAGGAGTAAAAATAGTATCAGTATTGAAAATGGACTTCAATTTTTCACTTCTAATCAGTGTCGTAATCACTACACTAAGTTATACAAATGATGATTTGAGCATATATGTAAAATACCTAAATTAAACCTCATTGTAGGGCTAAGTAAATTCATTGAGTATTGTTTTCTAGCTAAGCCTGTTATGTTTTCACTGATAAGTTGTTTTACATTAAGATCAAATAAATTTCTCCTTCCACATATTTTAATATATTTGTTTATCTCTCCACAGTTTTTACTTAGTTTTTAATCATCTGATTTTCTACCATAACCAGATAAGATGGATATCTATTCTCAAATTATAGACAGAAGAAACTGAGACTCAGAAGTTTAATGTCAAAAAGAGAAATACTTTTCTTCCCTATTCCAGGGATCTTTCCTTTTAGTCAAACTTAGTTACGGGAAAAGAAATGTCAGAGGCATGAGTGGGTGAAACTTCGGAACACTTTAGAATAATTTTGCTTTCAAATCGTCTGATTGCTGTTTGATTATATATAGATTACTTTGGCATGTACCAATATTCATTTTTAAATATTGCCTCTTATTTATGAAGAACTACAAGATAGAGACACACACAGTTCACTGAAACGTTTAGGTTTTTAATATCTTTATCTCATATGAAGTGTTTACATATAACTTTTGTCTCTATACATTTATGACCCTGTACTGGACTGAGTTTACATAAAAGTACAGCATACTTTAAATATCAGCAGTAATGTTATGTTACTTTATTTTAAATATTTTTAAAAAGTAGTGTTCACGCTGTGACACATAATCCAAATATTATTGTGATATTGCACCAGAAGTTACCAATGGAAGGATTGGCACAATATAAATATATATAACTAGAGTGGAAGCTGTATCATATGTAAGGAGCACGAAGCAATATTGTAGCTGCACCAGTTCAGGTCTGGACTTAAATTTCCAAAATATCTGTTGTTGAAATGTGTGGCAACTGAGGAAAAATAAAACCAAGCAATGATAAACGAGTAGAAAATTTACTTTGAATATTCAGTTTCATCATTCGTATTTAGGAGGAAATAGAAATTCAGAGAAAATTGAAAAGTTCAGTATAAATTTACAAGACATATATAGATATATGGCCACTTAAAGGCTACATATGACACCGTCTTCATAGCCAAAATTATATCGACATCTAAATAATTAAAATTGCATGAATGAGGAATGAAGTAGGGTCTCAGTTTACTCTAGAGAAGTAGTATTACTCACATTTGCAGTTTACAAAGCAACTCTGCATGTATTACATGATCTTCTGGGATGCTAGTATAGGTCCTCCAATGAAATCGAATGTAAGAAGTGTTTGACAAACTAAGAAGGGCAGATGCTCTAGAAACTTGTGTAAACGATTAGAGTAAATTTCCTCTTTCATATACAGGAAACATATGCTTTTGTAAAGTTTCATTTTAGATAAAAAGGGAAGAGAAAAACCTAGAGAATTTTTAAAATTTAGTTGTCATGCTCATCTGATTTCCAGCTCCAGTTACCCTTAAATGTCCCTTTCCCACTTCACTTGGAGAAACCAAACTACCTGCACTATAAAATCAGCCACCAGGATATAAACGCCATGAAAAAAATCCCAAAGAATAAGAAGGGGTGAGAACGGGGTGCCACTTTGTCACCATTGTTTCCAAGAAAAGAATAAAATGTGTTTATGCGTAGTTAAATGAAATTTTGGTTTTTATAATAAGATAAAGCCTTATTGAACCAGATTCTACTTACTTAATTGTACTGAAAATGAAAGACTTCGAAACTGGAGCATTAGGGTTGTAAAATTATGTAAATGACTTTAAAAGTATAAACATTGTGCAAACTCAGTTCATGATACTTATCGACTATGTATCAGCATCCTCTTTAGGAAAAATTGCATAATTATTATTATCGAGAATGCATTTTAATTAAATATCCACATGTAATGTCTGATGATGGGCACCAGGTAAGATATGAAGAGGGTTCAGATGTTAGTCTTTTCTTATGAGAGCCTACAATTAACGAATTTTACCTTAGTTGTAATAAATTCCACAACCCACAGCAAAAGTCAATCCTATAAATCCAAGCAGTAGATCACATAAAAAGCTCTATATTCACAACAGATCCTTATTGGTGATCAACATAAAGACACAAAACTCTGTGAACTGACCTATAACAGTGTGAATAAGTAAAATATGAGTGAGTGTAAGATATTTGTGAAAAAATAACCTTACTATATTTCAAAATGGATAAGTCGTATTCTGATTAAAGCAACAATAAAAAGCCTAGAGTTTGCCATGGCTATAAAAGTGTCCAAAAGTTAAACCCTCTCTTTTGAAATCCTCTCCACACAGAGCATTTGAATGGAATTTGTGAAGAAAGAAATACATAATAAATATTCTAAATAAAAATATTCTACATCTTGACCAATTTTTGTATCTTGACAAACTTCAACTGTAGTATAAAATTCGGTGAAAGGTATGCTGACAAGTTATTCTGACGTTCAATAAAGGCAAGTAGCTTTACCTCCTAATCCACAAATTGAAATTTGAAGATTCTATCACCTTCTGTAAGTTTTAACTAAAATTTTGATTTTTATAGAGAAAGCCAAGTGAGTTGAATAACTAACTGTATTGGAAAGATTTATTCAATTTTTTTTTAAAGTATAAATGTTTTTCATACATATATATGTATATAAACATACGGTATTGAACACAAATTACATGAGACAACTTTGTTGAGTTGAAAGAATGTAGGAAGTTTATATTGTTTATGTCATTCTGGAATTTCTTATAATATTCACTTAAAAAGTTAAATAAAAGAATATCATTCCCCTGAACATTGGGAAATTTAATTTGACTTTGTGGGAAGTTCTTTGTTTTCCAAAGAAATAAAAATACGATGATATTTAATAGAACTATAAGATCCATAATAAAAAATTGCTCCTAAGCCACTACTTTCATCCTGAAATCTCAGTGACCATCTCCCATTTTCTCTTATATCTTCAATAAATAACTAATATTTAACAATTGAGGGTTTTTTATTGCTGAACTCAGGTTAGTCTCAGCCTGGGGTTCAAGTTCTCAAAGATGGGCAGATTTAATATATTTGTCACTACCTTGATATTGCTTAACTTCAGATAAAGTGATGGTTGGTAAGTCTGTGAATTGAGGACAAACTCCAAGAGGTTATTTTGAAGTAGTATTCAAGAACCCCAAGGGCTTATTTTTGTTCTAAGTTGCACCACATCTTACTAGGTTCATAGTAATTAATTTAAACTGCCTCTTTATCCAGTTATTATTTTACTCACTGTTCTGGTGTGTTATTTCTTTTGTTACTTTTTTAAATAGGAAGAATGTGACAATTTCTGTATATGTCTTTTGTTTCTGTTGAATAGCTCAGTGAGAGAAATATCTAGAATTTATTTAGGTAAGAGTCTACCACTTCCTTTAAGTAAAAGAATTTTAAAAGTTGTGATCCCATGTCCGTGGATAGTTTTTGAAGATCTAATAAGCCAGGGTCAATTTAGTTTATATCAAGTGAGATGTCCAGGGTTTGCATTTGAAAATGAATTTGAGATTGTCTTTTGTCTCTTTTTCCTAATTCATTTTTAGGGCTTTAAAGATCTGTTGTAACAGACTCTTGTTACATTTAATAAGTGCCATGTTGATTGGCGTTCTCTAAGTAGGCTTTTCAGTTTGCCTGTGGGGAAATTTAATATAAAAACATTCAACATTCTTTTATTAGTGTTTTTTACTATTCCCAGTCCCATCAGACCTTTGGTGCAAGCAGTGTATTATTGAAAAGCTTATCTGTAAGAAGTGAGCCAAGGGGAAATTCAGCCTTTATTAATATTGACATCATGTTCCCACACAATGGCTGTCTAAAGAAACTTTTCAATTGGATTTCAACTGCTTTGATGCAATATAAATGGAAACAACTGAATGCATGGTTTAACTCAGAATAGTGAATGATGCTGTATCTGAGACACCCAAACATAAAGTTGGAGTCTAGAGGTATTTCAGGGCCATAATTTAGTATTCTAAACTTATAATGGTTAGTGGAATGTTAAGTTATGTTAATTTGGCAGGGTCTTGAATACATACAATATTTTCTTTGGGTTCTCTTCCTCTTCCCATTGCCAGTTTAAAGACAAAGGACAATATATTTTCAAGATGGAAGTGATGTTTAAGGACCAGGATAAGACTGAAGGAAGGGAATCAGTTAAATTTGAGGATCTACTGTGCTCGGATTATTGTTTCCATATTTATTACTATATGGCATCCACATACAGAAAAGATTAGAGAGTTTAGAGGCAAATCAGACCAATATGTTGAAAAGATTTAGTCCTAGGTATTCTCTTTTCTTTTACCTTTAACAGGTAAAGGGCCAATGAGGTAAATTGCTTTTTGTAGAAATTGAGAGTACAGATCTAAATCATCAAAGTGAACATCATTTTCAAGATAAATATGTATTTGTCACTTCATCACAGAACTGGACTATAGTTAAATGCATGAGTATTAGTACAGTCAGTAAACCAGCACTCAAGGAAAAGGCAAAGAGGTCTTCAAAATTAGGAAAAGTCATGAGATTTTGTTGGAAGCCTAAATGTAATTTATTGTAGAATAAATTCTCGACTCACTGAGCACTATCACTTCTCAGGTGAAACAGTACAAATTTGACATCTAGAACATTTCTTTAAAGTCACCATTTTCCTGGAAACACTCTAATTTTGAGGAGTCTAGGGCTATATTTAGCTTTGGAAGAGTAGTCTTTTAAAAAATATGGTTATAAAACAGATTGATTTAGAGGAGCCTTATAATTAGCTGCTGAATATGTTAGAAGGATAGATTATTCTACATGAATCACAGCGCTCACTTTAAGTGTCATTCCCCATTCTAAACTGCCAGCTTAATTTCTTCTCATTTTTCACCACAAGAGCCTTTTTTTCTATTATGCCAATAATAAAGGTGTACTTGTCATGAAATAGGCATACCTGTGTGAAATAATGAATTATAAACTGTTTTGTTTCAATTTTTAAAATAACTGAGTTATGATTACTTGATTTGACAATAACCCCGAAAACTCACTTGGAAAATAATCTCATTTTAAAAATATATATCCAGATTTAGTAGTTTTAGGAGATGCTGGCAAACATTTTAAGCTAATGGAGAAAAATCTGTAATACAGTACAGCATAAATGATAATAAGTATGATTTGTCAAGCAATATCTTTGGAAATCTCAGAAAAATATTATGTAAAGAACAACTGTAACAATACTGAGGGTCAATATTTAAGAAAAAATTTAAGATGATACATATAAATTGATATGCTTCATATAAAAGATAAATAAAATGAATTATTTAAAAATAATTCTAGAAATTAACTACTTGATAATAAATGTGGAAATATTACCAATCTTTGCAACCCATTCAAAAATTGTCAGTTAAAAGTAATAGCATCATACTGGGGTGATTTTATAGAAGAATCTACATTACTATAAAATCTTGGGACTGTCTTAGTAAGAAGTGCATAAAATTGGCAGCGTTGTATAACCTTGGTGTCCATCACAACTGGAAGAAAAAAAATAATGAAGGTACGTTGAAAATGTACTATTATTCTAACATATGTCATTGTGCTAGATGAATACTGGATAGTCAGTAAAGACATAATGAATTGAATACTAAAATAGAGATAACAGATAAGCTGTTTATTGTTCTTAGGAATACCTATTTTCTTCCTTTTTATTCTAGTTTCAAAAAAAATTACTTATACTGGAACGAATAATAGAAAACAAAGAGATTTGTTACAAAAACAACAAGGTTCCACAAAATTGGCCCATTCACAGCAACGTGGATGGACCTCGAGGGTATTATGTTAAGCAAAATAAGCCAGTCAGAGAAAGACGAACTCAATATGACTCCACTCATAGGTGGAAGTTAGTATATTGATAAGGAGATCTGATCGGTGGTTACCAGGGAAAAGGGGGGGTGGGGGGAGGGTACAAAGGGGGAAGTGGTGTACCCACAACATGACTAACAAAAATGTACAACTGAAATCTCACAAGGTTGTAATCTATCATAACATTAATGAAAAATAAATAAATAAATAAAAGTAAAAAAAAATAAAAAAACAACAAGGTTCCTTAACTAAGACAGGCAAGGAATACAGAAGCTTCACTGTTGTAACAGAATCCACTGGACCGTGCTTTGGTGCTGCTGTCAATGAATTGGGAAATTCGAAAAGGAGAAGGGAGAGGAGAAAGTGTGCAAAGTTCTGCATTGACTGACACAGAAGCACAAGCTCCTGTTGTGTTGTTGAAATGTAGGTGCAGCGTGTTGGGGGGAACAGCTCTAGCCCTCCTGTAAGAGCTCTTTGAAGACTTGGTCTGACAGATTGCTGCGTAATTCAGTGGGTCTGGGGTGCACCAAAAATTGGCCTTTCAGGCAAGTTCTTCTGTATTGCTGATGCTAGTGGTTGAAGAAACACAGTTTGAGAAGTACTGAATCAAAGAATACGTTTGGTATATATGATAATATTTTCACCCTCAACAGATGGGGAACTCTTGTATCAGTGGCTGTTAAGAATAGTCATGTTACTACAAAGTTAATGTTTTCCTGTTCTTGAAGCTATTTAATGAAGAATACAATCACCAGATATAACCTACCACATGCAAAAATTCTTGGGATAATTATGCCTCTAAATGGCAACCCAATAGTTATACAAAATTGAAATAGACATAATACCACAGTTCTTGTATATAAGTTATATAGGTCATGCGGGTGTGTGAAAGGAGGCATATTTTTAGTTCAGAGCTGTGCCCTCATACCAATAGTCAACATGAAAATGTTTTATTCTCCAATTATTTGTAGGGCCATATGCCACTGCAGAGAAACATCTTCAATTGCAGTAAAAACTCTGTTAATTAATTAGCATTTAAACAACTCCTTAGATTAACTGACATTCAGTATTCTCTTGATATAATGCAGGGACTGATGCTGGTGGCACAGAGGACACTCCCAACAGTAGGTAAATTTCTTGAACTGCCAGCCTCTTTCTGCCCCTTCCTGGGGGGCTGTGTGCTTATTGTTTGTTCTTGAATTTTTTTTGCCGATTGTACTTACTATTGTAATAATATAACTTAGTAAGTTACTGGATAAAGATTTTTCATATAAGTAAAAAGTTATAAAACTTAATAAAAACAAGTCACTAAAATGGTGTCAATTTACATGGGGACAAGACATTTGTAAAAAATGCAGACAATGATAAAAGTCTAGAAGTTTTTATTGTAATCATATTGTTTAGTAAATGATTTTAAGTTGTGTCTTCACTATAAGAAAATCAATACATGAAATCATAGAAAATACATTATGAGTATGGTTTATGAAAGGAAGGTTAGGCTGGATTTTATTGGGATAGATCCATTTTTAAAGAAAAAGTGTTTATCCTATGTTAAAAAATTTATGAATAAGTATACACTTGGATTTAAGTTAAAATAAAATGGTCAAGATGCATATACTTTATCATCATCATCATCATTCCCTGTTTTACTTACTCTGGCAAAGACTGCTAATTCTCTAGCCAAATAAGTTTTCACCTTCTTCCATAGTAATAGAGTTGTAGCTGGCATGTCTCTCTAGGAATACATTTCCTAGTTTAACCCACCCTCTTGCAGTTAGTTGTGTCCATGTGACCAGATTCTTAGCAATGGCATGTGAACCTAAATGGTGGATGTCAATTCCAGATCTTGTCCTTAAAACATTGCAGGGTCAAAGCAGTGTCACCGCTTGTGTCTGTGTTCTTGGTCCTCCATACTTTTACCCACCACAAGAGCAAGAACTCAGATGAGGCAGAGCTTTCACAGAAATTAGAAATGCACTTTAGGGTACAACAGAAAATGGAGGAAGTGTGGGTTTCTGATGACCGTATGAAGCAAGGAAGCCTTGCAAAATGAAAAAATAGATACACTTCTTGGTACTTTAATCAATTGATGTTGGATTTTTTGTTGTTGTTGCAGCAACTGAACTTTTTATGCTAATTAATACCCTTACTTTTTATTATTAATTTACCAAATACTGTTCCTGAGTGCAAGAGAGAAGAGAATTTCTACTATTTAAAAAGAACTCTGGAAAGGTGGCCTCTAACTTTAGCTGTATGAGAATTATATTAAAATTTTCATTTCTCAACTTTTCATTACATTTTTATAGTATACAAAGAACCCCTTTCTTAACATAAAATTATTAAGACAAACTAAAAAAGAAACATCTATGCAGAAAATCTGAATCAATATAAAAACTCCTGGAACTAATAAACAATTACATCAAGATTTCAGGATACAAAGTTAATATGCAAAAATCACTTGCTTTCGTATATATCAACAATGAACAAGTGAAACTTGGAACTAAAAATACAATAGCATTTATACTAACATGCCCCAGAATAATATACTTACAAAATATGTACACGATCTCTATGAGGAAAATTACAAAACTCTGATGAACAAAATCAAAGAAGAACTCAATAAATGGAGAGTTATTCCATGTTCATGGATAGGAAGACTCAATATTGTCAAGATATCAGCTCTTCCCAACCTGATCTATTGATTCAGTGCAATCCAATTAAAATCCCAGAAAGTTATTTTGTGACTATCAGCAAACTGATTCTAATGTTTATATGAGAGGCAAAATATCCAGAATAACCAACAAAATATTGAAAGAGAAGAATAAATTTAGAGGACTGATGCTACCCAACTTCAAGGCTTACTATAAAGCTACAGTAATTAAGACAATGTGGTATTGTTGAAAGAAGAGACAAACAGATCAATGGAACAGAATAGAGATCACAGAAAAAGACTCATATAATTATAATCAACTGACTTTTGACAAAGGAGCAAAGGCAATAAAATGGAGAAAAGATTATCTTTTCAACAAATGGTGCTGAATCAATTGGACTTCCACATGAAAAAAATGAATCTAGTCAAAAACCTTACACCTTCACAAAAATTAACTAAAAATGGGTCACAGACCTAAAAGTAAAATATAAAATTATAAAATTTCTAGAGTATAGCATAGGAGAAAACCTAGATGACCTTGGGTACAATGATGACTTTGTAGACACAACACCAATGACACAATGCATGAAAGAAATAATTGATAAGCTAGATTTCACTAAAATTAAAAACTTCTGTTCTGCAAAAGACAATCTCAAAAAATGAGAAGACAAGCCACAAAATGGAAGAAAATATATGTAAAAGACACATCTGATAAAAAACTGTTATCCAAAAATATACAAAGAACTCTTGCAATTCAACAATAAGAAAACAACCAGATTAAAAAGCAGGCCGATGGCCTTAACGAACATCTTGCCAAAGAAGATATACAGATGGCAAATAAGCATATAAAAATATGGTTCACATTGTATGTCATCAGAGAAATGCAAATTAAAACACCAATGAGATACCACTGCACACATATTAGAATAGTCAACACCTGGAACACTAAAAACATATGCTGGCAAATGTATGCAGCAACAGAAACTCTCATTCATTGCTAGTGGGAATGCAAAATGGATTCCAGCCACTTTGGAAGACAATTTGGTGGTTTCTATAAAACTAAGCATACTCTTACCATATGATCCAGCAGTCATACTCTTTAGTATTCACCTAAAGTAATTGAAAACATATGTCCACAGAAAAAACCTGCACATGGTTGTTTTTAGCAGCTTTATTCATAATTGCCAAAAGTTGGAAGAAACCAAGATGTCTTTCAGTAGGTGAATGAATACATAAACTGTGGTACATCCAGACAATGGAATATGATTCAGCACTAAAGAGAAATGCGCTATGAAGCCCCGAAAAGACGTGGAGGAAGCTTAAATACATATTATTACATGAAAGACACCAAGATGAGAAGATCACATACTGCACGACTCCATGTATACGACATTCTGGAAAGGGCAAAACTGTGAAGAGAGTAAAATTTGGGTGGTTGCCAAGGGTTGAGGGAGGGATGATTAGGTGGAGCACAGAGGATTTTTAGGTCAGTGAAAATACTCTGTATGATACTCTGATGAAGGATATATGTCGTCATACATTTGCCCAAACCTGTAGATTGTACAACACCAAGAGTGAACCCTAAGGTAAACTATAGCTGTTGGGTGGTGATTATGATGTGCCAAAGCAGTTTCATTCTTGGCAAAAAATGTAGCATTAAAAAAAAAGAAACATATACTCCTATACATATAACATCAAAAACAAGTGAAAAAATGCTAGTATAATACATAGAAAAATTAAGAATTTTATTTAGGCATAATTATTAGCTGACCATAAAATTGATGCAAAATATATATTTATGATTAACAATATTAGAGATAGAACCCATTTAAAGTTGGGTTTAAAAACTAATTAGTTTTTCTAGAATTTTTGGATAATACTTGGACAAAGCTATTTCGAGGAATGTTACATGGTTCAAAGTGATAATATAATACAATAAATTTTACGGCATAGTTAACTTTATTAATAGAACTTATGTAGATGGACTTTTTTGTTAGAATTTCTAGTGGGACTCCGGTAGTCTGTTCTAGCGGTTTCTTAAAAACATAAGAAGAACAATAATGGTAGATGGCTCTTATATGTAAAAGACTACAAAATTAACATTCTGAACATTTGCTTTTCACATTTTAATAAATTCCTAGGTTAAAGAAAGATATTTATTGAACCTCAATAAATATCAAGACACCAGGAATGGAAAAAAATATGTTCTCAATAGTGGTATCCAAATTCCTGTTAGGAAAAGAAGTCTCTTTGTTTAGAAAACTATCTTGAATACACAGATGAGGTATAAAAGAGACTTGGAAAGTCAAGCACAAGCAGAGCTCTAGAAACAAAGGGAGTATATGTGGAAACTACTCTTCAGGAAATGAGCAGAGACATTTTTTTTTCCTGGAGGAAGTGTGCTTAAAAAGAGAGAGAAATTCTCCTTTAGAGCAATTATTTCTCCCTCATTGGGCACATTCCAGGGAGGCCTTGTTCAAGTGTGCAATTTCAGCCTTCCTTCTGACTGAGGGAGTGACCAAACCTAGATGAGTTGGACTCTGGAATATGAGCCTATCAGAGGAACATTATTGAAAATGCTTGAAGCTCACTCACGTAGGTGTTCTATAGTGTCTTCTAGATTCCTGCTACTAAGGCTTCTGGACTTTTCTGGCTTTTTAATTTGCTCTTCCTTTTGATTCCATGATTTTTCCTATATCCTTCCCATGCATTTTCTTTTGGTTCATATTAACCAGTGTTGGTTTCTATTGCTTGCAACCAAAGTATCCTAAGAGCTGCAGGGGTTGCAATTGGAGATTAGCAGCACGATGGAATGGAATAAAAAAATAATAGTAAAAAGCATAGACCCGTGCTCTGATTCTGGCTCTGTCACTGCTAGCTGGGTGGCCTCAAGGAGGCAATTAATCTAACTAAGTCTCAGTGTCCTCATCTGCAAATGAAAATAAAAATCTTCAGCTTCTTAAGATTACATCTCAGCTTAAATTAAATAACATATTTAAAGCACCTGTTCTGGTATTTGGCAGAATGCACTTAATAAATGAGAACTAGTATTATTAGAAACACAAGAAAGAGAGAGGAAATTAATTTTCTTCTACTACCTCTTCTCTCTAACCTCATTTCAGACTTTACCAACCATGCTGTCACTAAAGAGAATGTGGCTGCAGTTTCCTTCTGACTCGGCTTTTATTCCTTTAACTCTACTTGTGCTTCATTGTGCTAAAGGAATCAGTGCCACACAAAACCATTTGCCCTCCAAAGGCTTCAGATTCTTGAAGGAGATCATACCGATAATCTTTACCTTTATATTTGATTTTATTTTCAACGCAATTTTGTTTATTAAAAAAAGGCATTGCCAATAAGTCATATCTTCTAGTTATCCAATGCCCACTAGCAAATTAGTAAGTGCAAAGAATATTCTGACAATGAATCTAATAATCTCTAATAATCCCTCCTTATATTAACTCTTTAATTCTAGATATGAAATCAGCTCTTGTCTTATGAAATGTCATCCCCTCCTTCATTCTCCTAGATTCTCAATCACTTTGATTTGAGAAATGAATTAGGGAAATTTTCTTTAAGTGACTGAGATAGTTTTAACGGGTTGTGAAACTTTGAACAATAGACGTTATTCTAGGGCAGAAAAAAAAAGAAATCCTTAGATTCATGCCCTTTTGCCTGCAATTCTTTCTAAGTTCTTTGAATATTGTGAGAGACTGACATAAAGCATTTATTGTTCAGAATTCGGTATTTTACATGATTGTTCATGAACACAGAGAACGCGGGCATGGCTGTGTTAGTCAGTATACTCCATGAATTCCTTTTACGATCGTGCAACTGTATCTGTATGTCCAGGTTAGAATGGCCTATACCAAGGAGAAAAGAAGTCCACGGAGGGGCAGTGAGAGGAGGGAAATGTGAAGAGGTGGTGTCTTCTTTAAGTTTAGATTGAAATTTTCTATAAATGCACTGGGTGATTGACTTATTTCTGCAAATTATTAAATCAAAACTTAACCATTTCTACTCCAGAGTAGAAATTCCAATTCTGTTCACTCGGATTATATTTTAGCCCTACAATCATCTATAATTTTCCTTAAATTGGAAAATCTCTAAGATCTAAAATGAACATTCTTTAATAATCATTACTTTTTTATTGAGTTCATGATAATCATTTCTTTTAATATGTCCTCTGTATTGTTATGAAAGAGTTGAATAAAACCTATGTTAAATTTTGATTGTGCATCTCAAAGTTTAATGTGTTTGTAATGATCAACTCTTCGTCAAATAGATATCATACTATATAAAATATTGAATGATTATTGTAAATATGTTTGAGTTTATATTAGAATAATGGCAAGAATAAAGGGCTTTTGCAAAAAATGTTTCATCTGAAAAATGTTTAGGAATGATTAAAATAAGTAAAATGTGAGTTTATAAATCAGGTTGGTTACCAAAACAATGGACACAGTACTGACTGCAAAGGAAACCTCATTCTAAACAATGCAGCCAACTTAGAGAAGAGACACATGAAAAGAAAGGAAATTACTGATGCTATTACACACACAACACTCCCAGCTGGGAGTCCAGCTGCTCAAGGAAGCTGGTGGTTCTTGATCTTTGGGAGATTCTAATTAGAATATGAGTTAGAAATATAATAGAAAACATAAAAGAAAGAGAAATTTTATATTAATCTTAGCTCTTGTTTGTCTCTTTAAATGTTAGCAAAGACAGTTATAGAAGCTTGGCTAAGTAAGCAATAAATAATTTGTATAACTACTGACTTGCAATACCAATTATACTTTATCAAGGGTTCCAATATTCCATCACACATTTATCCCTACTTTCAGAATAGGCATGCTTACCAATAGCTTGTGAACTATATGCTGCATTTTAAAGCTGCTGTATATGAATCAAATGGCATGCACTTAGGATGCATTTATATATTCCTTAAAAAGCAGATTTTTCTTCCATTTGGCTCTCAATACATACTTCTCTAAAGGTTTTTGCAATGGATGAGCCTTCATAGGCTTATAAATTATAGCATACTTGAATAGATGCTCTGGAAATGGAATACATGGTATGAATATTTTGCACAGTGATAATCACCTATAGCATGAGAACATATAAATATGTGGTGAATTTATATTTTAATTTTAAGGAAACCAAATAAATATGTGCCCATATATTCTGTTATTTATGATATTTCAGATTACTCCTTTACATGTTTATAGGACTAATGTGACCTTCCCAAGGTCTACGGTAGCAAAAGAAAACTATCCAAAGCAATTATGCAGAAAATTAAAACAAAACCAAAAATGTAACAACTCTTACTTCTATGCAATTGTCTGAATATTTGAGGAGAATTATGTTTAGGTCCAAATTTAAGTGGATTCTCCTCTTTGTTCACCATTTCACGGCTGGTGAACCTTATTTTTCAAGGTTGATCAGTATGCAAGACAATGTATTCTCTGATTGATCAGTATGCAGGGTTGGATTACTCCAGAGAACATTTGGGCATTTTCACTATGTCCTGTGGATTAACTTGCAGCGTATGCATTTTGGAGGGCAGGTACTAGGGGAGGAAACAAAACTGACTTAATGGTCTGGCGCTGTGGAAGTTTGATCAACTCCCTGATTGGAGGTTGAACCATCTTATGAAATCACTTGTCATATGACAAAGATCCTAAACTCTTTGTAAAATAAATGTTCTTCATTGTCAAGGTAGAGCAATAAAACTGATTAAACAAAAGGTAGTGGCATTCATTTTTAGTGTTTGAATTATAAGACCATACTACCATACTGATTTTGCTTAGATATGTTGATTTTCTAATGGTACTATTTGTTCAATATTTGTGTGATATTTTTAGGACTGAAAATCTATGGTATTTATTGTATCATATTCTATTTTAAACTTTTTTTTAAGTAGTAGGAGTCTTTCTTCAAGAGATTTCTATCTTTGCACTGCCTGCTGGTCTCCCCTCTATTACAGAGAAGGCGCTTGAGATTCTCTGCAGAATATCTAAGGCTTTTCCAAGCATAGTTTTAAAAAGTTCTAAATAGAGAAATCAATGGGAAAAAAGATAAGTAGAGAAAAAATTGTGATGTACGTGTTTTATTATCTCATATGAGAATGAATTGTTATATACTAATATAGAAAATGCAACTGTGGAATCTTACAAAAAGTGAATGGGTTTAAGGGTGCTGTATGCATGAAACATAGAGAGGCATGTAGAAGTAAATATTAAAGATCTCGTAAAATTGCATTATGAAACAAAATAGAGGGACACTTTCATATAAAAATATTGATTTAATTGAAAAGTATCCAACCAACAATTATTGATCCCTTACAGCTGGAGCACCCAGATGTCGAACGGTGCAGGATAAACGTAACTTCTTTTTCAAGGTCACCCAGCATGAGTTTTAAAGCAGCATTTGGGTAAAAATGGAATGATAGTAATCGTAAGCATAACAAAAATTATTTGTCTGACTCCAGTGTCCATTTCTACTGTGGAAAAAACCCTTTCAAAGCAAATATGTTACCTAAGAAAAGGTGACACATTAATCCAACATCAGCACGCACTAATGCATTAACATTTTGCTTTATCTTATTAACAAACATCATAGATACCGGACGATGGTCCAGAGTCCATGACGAAGCACACTGATATGGAAGATGAAAAAGGTGGTGAAAGGAATTTTAGGTAAACACTATAGAAAAATTTCTTTTACTTAAAATTTTTCATTTTGGCTGACTGTACCCCTTCTGGATAAACTCTAAGACTGAGATCGTAGTTGCTTTAGTTAGATTCTTTTCGTTTAGTGGAACAGAGAGTTGATCAAGTTATTTTAAGTGATAGAGATGTTTATTGTCTGGATAAGTTTTGGAATAAAGAATTAAGGCCTTTAGCCAAGTAGATCTTATAAAAACAGAAACAGGAAAACTGACCAAGTAGACCCCCCGTAGCAGCTGGAACGACAATGCAGTTGATCTGCAGTGAGATAAGAATTAGCACTGTTGGTGGTGATGGGTATCTTTCAAAACCCCACAGGCCTCTCTAGAATCTTAGCAGCAGGAGAGCATGGCCCCCTCTAGGACCTGCTACTGGTGGCATTCGGTACTCCCTCCAGGCAGCTCATCTCTGGGTTTGTGTTGCCTTTTCTCACTACCAGAACCTCTGCTCTTGTCTTTACTCTTATATTCTGCTTCCCTATATATGTGGCTGACTTTTGGCTCCCACCTCTCATCATGGCTCCTCTACAGAATGGTTTCTTTTGGTATATTCTTTCAGCTACCTCTCCCACTACTAGTGCCTTGATTTCCTTTGTCTTTCCAAATTCCTATCCCTTAAGTCAGAATCTCTTTTTCTTTCTGGGTAAAGCCATCCACAATAGGTGACCATATAGTCAGAGACATTTCCCTTAGATCAAGATTTGTCCAGGTAGATATCGTGACGAGCATATGAGTAACAAAACTACTGGGAGACCAGCTGTTTAAAATAATTGGGTTAGCAGTTCATATGAAGTGAAGAAGTTTGTCTTCGATCCCAGATATAATTTCCTTGCCCTTCAAAAAGCCTGGACTGATTTGTGATTTCAGCTCTGATATACAAAGAGCTGCTAAGTCATCACTTCCACCCATGTAAGAGAAAACTGGACAAACAGAAAATCAAGGACTATTCTTTGACCTTTAAAAGAGCTGAGGTCACAGGGCAGACTGCCACCTTCATATCTGGAGAGACACATGTGTCCAGAAATATACAGCAACTGAGATCTGCTGATCTGGAGTAAAGCTGCTGGAACCATAAACTGGTAGAAATGCTTATGGAAATTTTTGACCCCCAAAAATTGGAACTGACTGTAAAATTTTTCTCATTTCCATGGGAGAAAGAACCAGAGCTGAAGTAACGAAGTTCTTCCAGTACAGGCCTACAAAGTGAATTTCTTCTCAGGATAACAGACAGGAGACATTGTTCAAAGTGAACATTGGAATTGACAGCATTGCCCACACCTGTGAAGTATTACCTTAGGGCTGTAGTAGCTAGACCTACAGAAATACACTGAATGCATAGTCTGACCTAAAATGGAACTTGTGAATAATTGTAGTCAGGGAGAATAAAAATATTTCAAATGGGTATAAACAGCTAAATGTATGGGAAAAAGTATTGTCTGGAAGTTTAAATGAAACCTGGAACAACGTAAGAGGCAGGAGATGAGAAGACGACACAGACTCAGTAAAAACAAATTAAATAACTGGATAAACACAGGAAGGGACAGTTTCCATAGATATAAGACTGTGATAATTTCCTAGTGAGACTAGATTAGAAGTGGCTATCAAAATCCTACTATATGTTATTTATCATTGCTTGTGTAAACTGGTTAAATATTGGTGAATTTGTTTGGCTTTCAATACATTGTGTAAGTTCAGTCATTTTCTATTTGAGTAAGTTTATTGATTTAGCTAGGTTTTACATTATAGAATAATTTCAGGCTTTGCTACAAATATATTTGTTAATTAAGGAAATATTTTTTCAGACCCTCTTATGTGTTAGCCCCTCTATGAGACATTGAAGAAACAAAGATGAGTAAAGCACAATCCTTGTCTTCAAGGTACTCACAGGTTATTGAGGAAATTTAGTAATATAATTCTTTTGGTTATAAGAGAAAAGACAAAAAACAATCACAGATGCAAACTAGCCTAAACAAAAGGGATTCTAGACTAAAGCAATATCACCAAGACCAGAGAGGTGAGGACTTGGTTTCCTCAGGTGGGATCCTTCTTTGTCCTCCACATGAGGCTCTCCTGGCAGTTCCAGACTCTCTCCTGGAAGCCATAGTGGTCCCAGATATCACATCTCTCACCACCAAGCCCAGCAGAGGAAGTGGAGTCTAAGTCCAATAATTCCCAGCAAAATTCCCAAGATTCTCTTCAATTGGTCCATCCATGAACCATCAAGGCATGCCATGTTTTCAAGGTCATGCCATGTACAGTTGCCTTAGGCTGGGATTTCCTGGTATCTTTGATGAAGAGGATGGGAACTTATCATTGTGATGAGGAAGATGGGATAAGTTGACTCTCTCAAGGTAAATCAGAGCCCATCCCCTAGAGTTAGGGTGTTCCACTAACTCTAAGCTTCCACTCTAAACTTTTGGCAAGGAAATTAAGGGTCCGGTTAGGAAGAGGCGAGGGAGAGGAATTCTGCTATTCCTTAATGGCAGTTCACTCCAGAGATTACAATAGAAGATTGAAAATGTAATTTATTCAGTGCCTTGGTCAATGTAAGCACAGGTGCCACGGTAGGGCAGAAAAGAGAGACGACCCACCTGACTATGTCAGGTGAAAATTAAAACATATGTACACATTAGTTAGGTGAAGAGAGGTGGGGAGTGGGGGTCATTCCAGAAAGAGAGAGCAGTGTTAACAAAGACGTAAACTCAAGTGAGGAATAGCAAATTGTGTGCAGAGGAAAAGGAAGTAACTTCATGATGCTAAAGAATAAAATTAGAATAGGGAGTGGTGGTGAAGCTGGAGATATTTAAGTGCACCAAATTTTTACAGGCAATGTCATGGCAATGACAAGTAATCCCATGGTTTTTACAGAGCCAAAAGAAAACTTTCAGAGTAAAGAATAGAATCAAATTTGTTTTTTAATTAGTTGATTTTGACTATAATGTGGAGGATAGCTTTAAGATAATCAAGAATAATGGCAGAAAGGCCAGTTAGGATATTGTAATAGTCTGGATAAAAATTGATAAGGACCTAAACTAGGCCTCAATGATAATAAAAACAGAGACAGAGACAGAACTGAGGAACTATGTAGGAGGCAAAGTTTACTGGATATGGAAATAAATTGGATGAGGGAATGAGGGATGAGTTGAGGGGAACATCAAGGATCTGTCCTGGATTTCTACCTTGATCAGGGATTGGCAAATTTTTGTTTTATAGGGCCAGATAATAAGTATTTTAAGGTCTCAGTTCATCTGTTGCATCTACTCAAATCTGCTGTTATAAGTGCAAAGCAGTCAGAGACAATATGTAAATATATGGGAATGACTGTGTCTCAATACAACTTTGTTTTCATATGGGCCAAATTTACAGTGGGCCAAAGTTGGCCATCTGGCTATAGTTTACTGACTCTTGTCCTAAATGAAGAATGGTGTCATCCCTTGCTAAAAACAAAATAAAACAAACAAACAAAAAGGAGATCCCTATTGGTTGTTGAACTTAAGAATGTCTGCAGAAAATTTAGTAGGATCTGTACACAGACAATTGATTGAATGTAGAAAGGGGTGTGCGTATGATCAGGAGATACATCCTTGAGATTCTTCAGCATAAAAATCGTTTGCAATCTGGAGAGTGGATAAAATTACCTGCTGTGATGAGAAATGAATCTAGAACAGAATATGAGGAATGTGCGTATTTTTACAAGGCTCTGTTCTAGATGCTGAAGATACAGAAGAGAACGATACAGGCATGGTTTTTACTCTCCTAGTGTTCCCAGAATAGGTGGAGAAGAAATGCTTGAAAGGATATCTAGAAAACTTACTCTACCTGAAAACTGTAAGGAAAATCGTGATGCCTTTGCTGGCCAAACCAATATGCAGTGCACTTTAAAAAAGATGCCTTACTTTGCGTTAGCTGTAGTTAGTATATTTAACCTCAATCTTCTGTGGCATCACAACACCTGCAAATCAGATAGATAAAAAATAGGATGTCTGCACTAAGCATTGTGATATACAAGATCCAATTTTACCCTCCATAATCAATTTTTATAAGGATTTCCATATCATTATACGTTGTGATTTAGGTATTACTAATATGTTCAATTTATAAATGAGAAATAGAATCTTAGAGACAATCAATGATTTTTCTACGATTATTGTCTAGTATTTAAAGGAACCAGAAAAATAATCACGCTCTTTCAAAAGCAAATGCGGTGATTTTCCATTAGACCACATTACTTCACTTTTTAAATTAAAGAAACCAATATTGCAGATATTTGCGTTGATTATTTACTAAATTTTAAAAGAACAATATAGAAATGTAGATGTTTCCACATTTCCCAGTTAGGAAACAGAGTGAGGGAAGCTGCCACAGAACTATTTATTAAAACCATGGAGAATTAAAAAATATCTTTTGTTACTTTATTTTTGAGCCCACATCTCTCCTTGCTGATTTGCTTTGAAGAGAGAAAAATCAGTAACCTCATTGTGTGGAGAGTTAATGTGTTATAGATTGACTCAATAGCAGATTTCTACAGGCTGTGTTCCTGCCCTTGTCTTTGTGTTGCTCCCTGTAATTGATTTGCTTCTCTACACAAAAAAGCAAACAGACCCCAGATAGATCCTGTATGTCTGTGTATATTGCAAAATATAGATCTCAAATGAGCTCTCTTTTGCAAAGATAACAAATAGATAATGATGGCTTCCTTGGTTGAATATGAGTATCTCCCAGTAAAATTTGGGGATCAACAAAGACGAGGGAATATTTCTTCTCTATAAGACCTTATTATTACACCAACTTTTACGTGCCACAATATGTGGGCTGAGCCTAATGGAAATCAGAGCCAGGAAGATTCTGGAAGTTGGCACCATCTGGCGAGCCAAAGTAAAAAGCAAGGGCTGTAATGTGTGTGTATTGGGGGTAAGGGTTGAGGGCAGAGAGACTCCTGGAATTGCTCAAATCCAAACAAGGCTGTATTTTATAAGTAAATTTACCTATCAAAATGGTTTGCTATAAAAGACAATACCATTTTGGTTCTTGACTCAAAACCTCTGTTGGTTTTGTGTTGGGGAAACTATCACATAGCATATTGGGTACATATTTGGAAAGGTTTATTAACTTCATTAAGCATGTCCTCAGCAGTCACTTCCAGTGGTTTCTAGAGCACAGTGTGAGCAGGTTCAACAAGCATGAGCTTTGGAGTTAAATAGACTAGAGTTCAAATCCTAGATCTACCATCACAGGCTGTGTGACCTTGGAGAGCTAACTTAGGCTCTCTGAGCCTCAGTTCCTCCAGAAAAATGGAAATTACACCTACTATAAATCTGACTGGGTTAAATGCTTGACAAGCAATCCCTAAATTTTATGGTCTTAAGATAATAGAAGTTTGTTTCTCACTCACTCGAGATCTAATTTGAATGTCCCTGGTTGGGCAGCTCTTTTGAGCATTTCTTCTCTAAGGGGCACAACTCAGCAAGTCAAGTTCTTTCCAAATTGCAGCTCTGCCCTCTCCTACGCCCTTAACGTCCTCTTTATTCACCTGGGAGATAGGAAAAAAGCACAGAGGGTGGTACTTTAGAGCACTGTGTAGGTCGTGGGTGGAAAGGGCAAACACTACTCCAGTCTATATTTCAGGAGACAGAATTTGGTCACAACATAACTCCTAATTTGAGAGGCTGGGAAATGTAGTTTAATTGCCCAGCAAGAAAAGCACTGGACTAGGGGGAGGCAACCATGGTGCCTAGGATGCAAACTTAAGGAGTCGCTCATTCTCAAGATCAGGCGAGTTCAGAGTCTTGCGAGCGTGGGATCATGGGATCTCAGGGAACTGAGAGGAAGTGCGTCCTTTCACTTTGCATCTTTAGATGCATTGCTTATCTCACCTGGTCCCCATCCAAAGTAAAGAGTTTGAGGAGGAAATAGCCATCTCTGCTGCTTCTATCTACCTATCAGGACTATTGCAAAAATAAATAGAATGTTCAGTGCCTGAGGCTTACGTGTTTCATTAGCACATAGAGAAACAAAAATTATTTCCCTTTTTTCTCTCCAATTAAGTTGCAATAATTACATTTCTACCTTTTAAAAAATCCTTAGCAAATATCCCTTAACTTAAAGTGTGCCAGCTTTGTTATTCTGTATTTTTTTAAAAATTGTATAATTTAAAAATTCTTGACAGCTTTTATTCCAGGCACTAAAATGTGTAGGAGCAAGATATAAACTAGTCAAAACAGTATACACTCCAGTAGACTTTCTGCAACCTAACTTCTTTGAAAATGAGTTTTGGTCGGTACATCTAGATTTCTTAATGCACAGCCTTTCTTTCAACCACTGCTCCCTTAAAATTCAGCAGGGCATTGTTAGGGCGTGCTTTCCCATAATGAACACATTATAGTAATCGTTACAGAAGAGAAAAGACAAGAATGACTGTGGTGTAATCTTCAAAATGTTTACATGGCTCTAATGTTGGTCATTTTAGGGAAACTGCCAACAGGCTCATGAAGCAGTAAACACGCATTCCGTATTTAGAGAAGTAGTTTAACTTTCAGGATAGCCAATTCCGACCTCGGTTTATCTTGCTTTATGTACAAAAGAGCTGTTTGGATTTTGACAGCTTATGAGCAAACCATTCTGCAAAATGTGGCCATTGATCTGCTATGGAAAGAAGAGGATGTTCTGTGGAAAGGCTGCGACTCAAACTAGTTGCTGTTCTGAGTTGATGAAGTTTTTATTGTTAATTAAGTCTGGAAGAATCTCTTCATCTGTAAAGACTACTTTACAAAAATCCAAAGTGACGGCGTTGTTTTGCTTTTGCCCGCCTTTGTCTGGAAACTTTTGTACTCACCACTTATTCCTTATTTGTTTATTTCACAGACATTTATTAAGGGCCTCCTGGGGCCCAACAATGAACCAGATGCTGGTGGATACAAACACATATCAGAGTGGAATGAACTCTGTCCTCAAGAAGCTTCTGGTTAAGTAGAGGATATGAATATGTACATACATGGCTACAATATGTTGCAAAGCATGTGAGTGCCATAAAAGAGTCGAGATAGAGTCTCATCCATATAAGGGAGCTATGTGAGGCTTCTTGTAGAAATGGCGTCTGAGCTGGAAGAAAACTCAGCATCTGAATATATGGAGATGATGGTGACGTGTGGTGGTGGTGACATGGAGGGTGCAGAAAAAGAATAAGAACAAACACATATATCAGTCAAATCCTCTCATAAAGGAATCTTCTCCTAAACACGCTTAGATAAATTGTAATTAATAGGTTTAAAACGGGTCTTAATAAAGACATCTGAAATATTATAATGTCACACATGGAGTACTATCAGTGTTCTTCATAACCACAGAATCAGACCAAGTACTTATGCATTTTTGGGCCCTGGAATAGTATTATGTAGCTGAACTTGCCTGTAGCACTTTACTTTGAAGAAGATCTCAGGCATCATATAATTTCATTCTTAAATACTTTAGCATATATCACTAGAAGATAAGGATTCTTTTAAAATACGTCCACAATTATCGCATCTCAAAAATTACAATTCTGTAATATCACCAAATGTTGGGGAAATCAAACTCCCCCAATAGCATAGAGTTTTTATTGAGTTAATTTGTTCAAATAAGGATGCAAGCAAGGTCCACTCATTACTTTTGATTGATAGATCTCTTATGTCTCTTTCACTGTAAATTATTTGTTGTAAATTATTTGTTGAAAAAGCCAGAATTCGTGGACTTTCTCACATTCTATATTTGGGTGATTGCAGAGGCTATCTGATTTGACACAATTGGGAGTGACAGGAAGCCAATAAATTGAGTAGCCACTTTCCTCCATCTACTCCCTCCTGTGCCACAAAACATGACTCTTGTCATTTGGCGCTGTGTTTCTCTTTCATCCTAAGGATGACTCAGCTCCTCCCAAACTCAATCTCCAAGGCTATGCCTATGGTTTTCTAAATATCTCTTAGTGCCCACCTAGACCCATTCACTTCTTCAGCTAAAATCAGTCTCATTTTCCAAATCTAACTTCTACAACTTTTCCAGTCCCTTCCTGGGGTTTTGCTGCTTCTGCTCAACCTAATGAATCTTGCACGTGATGCCAACTTCTTTACTTGCCGGTCTGCTATAAATCAGATTGAATCCTACACCCTTATTTGTCTTTTGACCACAATCCTTTTTGCTCTCCCATTCTACTCAAAATCTTATTTGCCACTATCATGTTCAATTCTGATGCCTTCTTTCCATTTGAATTATGGCAGTTCTCAGCTTTGTTACTCCAAGTTCTTCATAATGGGAATAAAACAACAGAAGCACAAATGGGACACACAGCATATACACATTTATGTTTGCGTAAATACGCCATTTATAAGTGATACAAATGTAAATATCACTCATCTAAGAGTCAAGCTCAGCTTATTTTATAAAAGAAGAAAGGAAGAACTAATATTAGATGTCAACAAAACAGGATTGAATTTTTTTTGTTGTCCAGTCAATAGCAAATTTATATTTGCAAAGGGGAACCCCTTCCAGCTCACTATTCCCACAATGCCTTTAATAAGTGCCACAAACATTTATACGAAGACCGATCTCTTTTTTTCTGTGTTCCCTAAGCAAGAGGACAGCAGTGACTGTAGCTGCATGAAAAGAGCTTTCCTATGGTGACTGTATTTATTAGTCAAGTATCTACAAATACGTAAATGTGTTGACTGGTACACTTTAGAAAAAAGCATTTTGCTTTATAAAATTAATAAGCAGTGTACTATCACATGGTGTACGTGCACATACACACACGCAGCTCTACATCAAAAGAGAAAGACCCATTTTTTTACTGCCTTGCAGTTTTTGAGTTGTTCCAGACTAGTTGGTTCTCAACCCTTTTGTCCAGGCAACTCTAGAGCAGAGTTCTTCAAACTGCAAATCAAACTGCAAAGCTCATGGGTAGCTCATTAAATAAATTTAGTAAATTATAATCAACATTTTTTATACTTAGAATAGAATAAAAAATAGCGTCTAACACATTCAATAAAGTTAAATTTTGTTTGTAAAATTCTTGTTTCAGTTGTTTGTATGAGTGTGGGTGTTTTCTGGGAAATATATGTATATATATATTTTTCTATAGGTTGAAGTTAAAGAGGTAAGACAATCTCAGCTCTAGCTTGTTCGTCGATCTTCCCAGGACCATTCATTTGTCCTTTAAGTAGTAGCACTTCTTGGCATGGGACTTGGCATGGGAGACGCTTAGCAGTATTCCATTATGGGAGGGACAGAAAATTCAAGAAAGTCTGTAGCAAGTAATTTTTCACATGGCCTTTGTTTTCACTTGTATAGCAAAGGAAAGAAGAGGGAAGGTGGACAGGTGGGAAGAAAAAGAGGGAATAAAGGAGAGACAAAAAGGAGAGATAACAAGATTGAACACAAGCAGTAAAGTCTAATCACCTAGAATACTTGCATGTGCTCCTTTCAGCAGGACTGGTGACTATCACCCTGCAGTGTAATAATGAATTGGCTGAGTTATCCTGAGAACTTACAGATGATGGGAGACAAGTTTAAAGGATATGAGAGATCTCTATAAAGATTTGTTTAAAAATTTTTTTAAATGCTAGAAATTATGGACCAATACATGTTAGTTTCAGTATATGTAAAAATATTGGAGCATATCATCAGAAAATCAATTTGTAAACACTAAGATTGCAGAGTAATAAGTAACATGAATTAGAAGAGCAAATTATCAAAGACCAATCTAATAGCCTTTGCTGACAGAGCAAGGCACATTGTAGATAGCAAAAAGCAATAAACGCACCACATCGCAACCTCAGGATGGCCTTTGATTTTGTCCTATATAACATACTCATCAACAAGCAGAGAAAATGGAGCTTAAACCAGTATTTCTCAAACTGTGCATTGTGACCCCCAAAGTTATCATGAAAAGGTACCAGAGAGGTCACAAAATTTGCAACTGTATTTCTTCTCCACGGTTCCTGAACAGGCAGTCCCAATGTGTGGAAAAGAACTGCAAAAATTCCTAAGGCAGTTCTCATTCTCACATTCCCAGAAAGCCCTCCCACCCTTTCCCCAGCTATTTTAGAAACATCGATCCCTGAGACTGGCCGAGGATGGAGGGAGATCTGGTTAAGCCAGACCTCTAGCATTGAGCTTCAATCTTGCTTTCTCAGTTACCAACCACATCAGTGCTATAAAAAATAGTATACCTAAACACAGATTAATACTAACAAAATTTTATTAAGTATTTACAATATTCAAGCACTTCATAAGTATTTAAGATGTGAATTATTTAACCTATATAAGGATATTTTTATTTAACAAACAGCAGGCACTATTAATAACTCATTTAATCCTCAAAACAGCCCTTTGAGGTAGATACCGTTATTTACAGATGAGGAAATTGAGAAATGGAGAGGTGAAGTAACTTGCCTGTGATTGCATGCTAATAATTGGCAGAGAATAATTGGTCAAGATTTCGAACCAAGCAGTTTGAATCCAGAGTCCAGGCCTTTAACTACTGGACTATGGTGCAGGTCCCATTGTAGGACAGCAAACACAGTGCTGGGCACATAATACACTCATTAAGCGTAAGCTATTGGGATGGTGAATTTTATGTATCAACTTGGATTGGTCTAAGAGATGTCTAGATAGCTGGTAAAACATTATTTCAGAGTGTATGTGGGAGGGTGTTTCCAGAAGAGATTAGCATTTTAGCCAGTAGACTGAGTAAAGAAGATGGCCCTCTCCATTGTGGGTGGGTATCGTCCGGTCCACTGAAGGCCTGAACAGAACAAAAAAGTGGAGGAAGGGGGAATTCTCTCTTTCTGCTTGAGTGGAGACATCCGGCTTCTCCTGCCCTCAGATGTCAGATTGCCTGGTTCTCCGGCTGTTGAACTCAGACCAGGACTTACGCTATCAGCTCCAGATTCGCAGGCCTCTGGACTTGGACTGAATGGCACCATGGGATCTTCTATTTCTCCAGAAGCTTGCAGATGTCAGATCCTGGGACATCTCAGCTTCCGTAGCTGCATAAGCCAATTACCACAATAAATCTCCATAGATGCATGCATATGTTCTTATATATATTATATAATATATATTAATATATATTATTTATATATGTCCTCCTGATTCAGTTTCTCTGGAGAACTTGACTAATATAGCTATTATTATAAAACTAATACATTCATACACCATCCGATATTACCCCAGTTTATCAGTGAAGAAACTAAGGTTTAATGATTTTAAGCACTTTTGTAAGGAAAATAAGGATGTTTTCAGATGTATGTAATAAGGCAGAAGGCAAAGCAGTGGATTCCTGATAAATGCAGCTACCATAGTAAGTGGCTGAGTTCATTTGCAGGAGAGGGAGGCGAGGGCAAGTTGTTAGGCAGTGGTCTTGAGAAGGTTGATAGAGTCATGAAAGCAAAGGGGAAGGAGAGGGCTGTCTGGAGAACATAAATGTTGTGCTGAGTGAAACAAGGGGTTTGGCAGGACTAACAAGATCATGCAACTTTTCTTTTTTTGGTGAGGAAGATTAGCCCTGAGCTAACATCCACCACAAATCCTCCTCTTTTTGCTGAGGAAGACTGGTCTTGAGCTAACATCTGTGTCCATCTTCCTCTATTTTATATGTCAGATTCCTGCCATAGCATGGCTTGATAAGCAGTGTGTAGGTCCGTGCTGGGGATCTGAATCAGCAAACCCCAGGCCTCCAAAGTGGAGTGCACGAACTTAACCACTACGCCACTGGGCTGGCCCCACACATCTTTTGATAGCATCAATCCAAGCATTTGTAGGATTTTCATCAGAAGAGATTTCTCTCATTTTGAAAAAAATCCAATCTTTAAAGAAGAATAGATGAATTTGGGTGTTTCCCTGAGAAGAAAGTTAATTTGATATTTCAATTGAATTTTAACTTTAAGATATTTGGGAAAAAAGAAGCTTCTCCTATGGAACTTATTTCAATAGAAGGTTGAAAACTCTTGTTATCTTAAAGGGATGAAATTTAAAACTATCTATACACATTTCTCATCTTCTTCAGTGGTAAATTAAATTTACACATTTGCTTTTGAATTTGTCATGTCTTCATTTCCCCCTCTATCCATGCTTGCGTGCCCTGTGTTTGTACGTTTACAGAGACTTGAAGAGGAAAAATAAAAGCAAGAGCATTCGAGGAGAAATGATTGTTTCTTCCATCTGTAGAGGGTTCGTCCGCCGCAGTGGTCTGTTCATCACAGCCTTGCTGCTCGCTTTTGTATGTGACAGATTGTCAAAGGAAATGTTTATTCTGCCCTCTTTCTTTTTCTCTGTTCATTTGCTATTCTAAAAATAGAATGTTTAGCTTTTCTCCACTGCAAGAGGTCATTCCTTGTTTTTTAATGTTCCAATTGTTTTCCTAAGTGAGCAAACCAAATACGGAAAGATCTAATGCTTTAAAAAAATTCTACAAACAACTTTGGGGACAGTTAGGATAAGGTAAACTCAGAGGAGGATATATGCAAGTCTACTTACTGTTATTTTAGGAAACAAGTATAAACAGTGATTATTTACTATATGTTCCAAATCCTTGGTCTCTAAGATCTGAAACTATGTTAAGAGGAAATATAAAGATTCTCAGTAAATGCTGAACAAACAAGTGTATAACTCCAATAGACCTGAGGTTTGGTGTGACAATTAGTATGGATTGTCATAAAAGAAAGAGCCCATCAACCAAAATAAATCACAAACAATGTAGTTCATTACTGACATATCTCTAAGACTCTTAACAGAAGAAAATAAATCTGCAATATATAGCAAAAGATTTTTAAAATCATCTCTGCTCAGTTCTTTATTATTCTCAATATTTTCTAAGTGAACAGTGAATATCCCCCCCGCCCCTGGTCAATTTCCCTCTGCTCCATTTTTCAACCCTCTACCTAAAATTTACTCCCAAGTCCTGACAGCCCACATCCTTAAATTCCTTGTCTTCCGTTTCCTTTTATTCTCCTCTTCTTCCTTACACACAGTTATTCTTCTTTTGGTTATTATAGTAAGATATACATAACATAAAATTCACCATTTTAGCCATTTTTAAATGTACAGTTCTGTGGCACTAAGTACTTCACGTTGTTGTGCAACCATCACCAACATCCATCTCCAGAACATTTTCACCTTCCCAAACAGAATCTTTGTCCTACTCAATAAACAATTACACCCAATACCTCCATCTCCTCCATCAAATATGACTTTTTCAATAGCCACCTAGAATCTGCTATTTTATATTCCTGCACTGGCTACTGAAGTAATGTTTCTAGCCATTCTTAATATTTATCCCCATTCCTGCATCAGCATTTGCCTACTCTAAGTACCTTGCATAAGTGTAATCATATAGTATTTGTCCTTTTGCAATTGGTTTATTTCACCTAGCCTAATGTTTTCAAGCTTCATTCATGTTACAGCATATGTCTGAATTTCTTTTCTTCTTAAGGCTGAGCAATATTGCATTGTGTATGAGTATACACACACACACACACATATATATATACACACACACATAATTTTTTGTTTATCTATTCATCTTTCAATGGAAACTTGGGTTGCTTTCACCTTTTGGCTATTGCTAATGATGCTACCATGAATATGGATGTACAAATATCTGTTTGAATCCTTGCTTTCAGTTTTATTGGGTATATCTCCAGAAGTATAATTGCGATAAGTTATAGTAATTCTATGTTCAACTTTTTGAGGAACTGCCATACTGTTTCCCATAGCAACCATACCGTTTTACATTCCCACCAGCAATGCACAAGGAATTCAATTTCTCCACATCTTCACCAGCACTTGTCTTTTCTGTTTTTTGTTTTTTTTGTAATAGCCACCCTAATGGGTGTGAAGTGGTATCTTATTGTGAAAGTGATTTGCATTTTGATTAGTGATGTTGAGCATATTTTCATCTATTTGTTGTATATTTTCTTTAGAGAAATGTCTATTCATGTCATTTCCTATTTTTAAATCAGGTTATTTGTTCTTTTGTTCTTGAGTTATAGGAGTTCTTTATCTAGTATGAATATTAAATCCTTATCATATTCATAATTTACAAATATTTTCTCCCATTATTTGGGGTGCCTTTTCATTCTGTTGATAGCAGTCTTTGATGTGCAAAAGTTTTTAATTTTTATGAAGTCCAACTTATCTATTTTTTCTTTTGTTGCCTGTGTTTTGATGTCATATCCAAAAAATCATCACCAAATCCAATACCATGAAGATTTCCTTCTATGTTTTCTTCTAAGAATTTTATAGTTTTAGTTCTTGTGTTTAATTAGGTCTTTGATCACTTTAAGCTAATTTTTCTATACAGAATAAGACAACTTCACTATTTTGCAACAGGACATTCACATTCAGTTTTTCCAACACGAATTTTTGAAAAGATGGTCCTTTCTCCATTGAATGGTCATGGCTCTTTCGTTGAAAATCATTTGACCACATATGCAAAGGTTTATTTCTGGGTTCTCTACCTATGCCATTGGTCTATATGTTTGTCTTTATGCCAATACCACACTGTTTGCATTACTGTAGCTTTGTGGTAAGTTTTGAAATCAGAAAGTGTGAGACATCTAACTTTGTTCTTTTTTAATGATTCTTATGACTATTGAGGGTCCCTTGAGATTCAATATCAATTTTAGGATGAAATTTTCTATTTCTACAAAAACATCAATGGGATTTTGCCAAGGATTGCATCAAATCTTTAAATCACTTTGGGTTGTATTGACATCTTATCAATATTGTGTTCTAATCCATGCACATGGGATGCTTTTCCATTTATCGGTATCTTCAATTTCTTTTAGCAATGTCTTGTATTTTTCATGTAAGTCTTTTGCTTCCTTGATTAAGTTTATACCTAAACATTTTGTTCTTTTTGATGCTATCATAAGTGGAATTATTTTCTTAATTTCCTTTTCATATTATTCATTGTTATTATACAGAAATGTAACTGAATTTGGTGTCTTGATTTTGTATTCTGCCAAGTTTGCTGAATTTGTTTGTTAGTTCTAACAGGATTTTTGGGCAGAATTTTAGAGTTTTCTAGATATAAGATTAGGTCATCTATGAACAGAGATGATTTTATTTCTTCCTCTCCAATTTGGATGCCTTCTATTTCTTTTTCTTGCCTGATTACCCTGGCTAGGACTTCCAGTACTATGTTGAATGGAAGTGGCAAAAGCAAGCGTCATTGCTTTGTTCCTGATCTTAGAGGAAAAGCTTTCTGTCTTTCACCATTAAGCACAATGTTGGCTGTGGATTTTTTACATATGACTTTACTATGTTGAGGTATTTTCCTTCTATTCCTAATTTGTTGAGTGTTTTTATCATGAAAGGGTATTAAATTTTAGCAAGTGATTTTTTCTTCATCCATTGAAATGATTTTTTTCTTTCCTTCTATCAATGTAAGCTATTATATTGATTGATTTTTGTATGTCAAACTATCCTTGCATTACAAGAATAAATCCCACTTGGTCATGGTATATAATCCTTTTAACATGCTGCTGAATTTGGTTTTCATGTATTTTGTTAAGAATTTTTATGTTAATATTCATAAAGGATATTGGCCTTGTAGTTTTCTTTTCTTGTAGTATCTTTTTCTGGCTTTGGTATCAGAGTTATTCTCCTTTTGAAATAAAAAACTCATTAAAGCTGTGTTCTTCCTTTCAGCCTTTCAGTTTTCATATTACCTGATAGATTCTTACTATACCTTGGAGGTCTAGTTGGGGAGGCTGGAGTTGGGGGTGGAGCAGGGGGCTGAGACAGAATTTTGTTTGGCAGGCAAGGAGAGGTGGCAGGTTACAAACACTGATTATTTAATGTCTTTCTGTTATCTTGCTACAAATCAATTAGTAAACTCAATTGTATTCCACAATTGGAGATAAGCCTTCAAAGCAAAGGCCTCAAGAAGAAGCAACGTTGGTTGAAGTGCATGTGAGAAGGTCAGTGTTGCTCAAAACTTTTCTTATTTATCATGGACTCCCAATGTTGTTATGTTTATTGTTATTTTACTTAAATGTCTTCAGACGTAAAGCTACTTATAAGTTCCATCCACATACAACTCATTTTTAGAAAGCAAATTAATTTTAGAAATGATATACAAATTCTACCAAACGAAACAACTCAAACTAACAATTTTATGTGACAAGTGATGTTGTTTTCCAAAATCAAAATGTTAGCTCACATGATGCCAATTGCATGTTGCCGTTTACCGTGAAAAATATTTTGAGTTTATCATGCTTAAACTACTGTTTATTTTATGATGATTCATTTGTCACAATACTTGCCTTTATATGAATTACTGCAAACATATTTATCTGCATGGTATTCAGTCTATGATGTTATTTGAACTTCATTTGACTTGACAGTATCATTTACATATTAATTCTGCCTTTGTTATTTTTTCATTAACCTGGGATCACTAAAGCAGTGCTATTTGGCATTGATACCATAGTGAACACAAACTGAAATGTGGACACAAACAGTTTGGCAGTAATCTAGTTGTAAGTTAGTCGTCCAAATAATCCAAAGTTTATTTATGTTAATTCTTAGATTAGCATCAAAATGAAAAACTCAGATTTAAATTTCCTAATGATGAACTCACAGATCTAGCCCCAAACCATTGGAAAACACTGGTAAAAATAAATAGATATTGATTGGAGCAGAATAGGGATGAAGGTTTTTGGGAGCAAAAGAACTTAAGGGCCAGTGAGGGCAGGAAGCTGTGTGTGCGATGGTTTTGTGCTTCTCTGCAAAGCAAGCGGGGATTGCCATGGCACTGAGGCGGAGGTGTGGCGAGGCGTGAGGTTAGGGAACATGATGAAAGGCAGTGCTCAGGGACAAAAGAAGGATAAAGAAACAAACTGATTCTCACAAGGATGCAGATTACCATTCCAAAGGCCTGGCAGAGAGGAGAGAACCAGGGAGGGAGCAAAAGGACTGGAATCAGAGAGGTCCAGACAGGAGAGCAGGTTCAGGTAAACTGATGCGAGGAGAGGCTGCAGCTGGAGTCCGGCTTGAGGTGCTGACTGCCATTGTCACTGAGTGCATTCGTACAGGTGGATCTCCAGAGCAGAGAAAGGAGAAAAAAATGGGAACTATAGCTTCTGGAGACAAACAACTAGCTTCACAACTTTATCAAGGCCTAACTCTTACTGGAACTGGTATACAGCGACAAAGTATACAAGGCAACCAGGCCAAAATAGGACAAAAGTCAAAGTGACTACAGGAAGAATAACAGCATTTTGTCTGGCTCTCTGCCTCTCCTTGCAAAGTTGTGGGAACCCTAACCATCTACTCACTCTCCCCCAGAGAAACATACATGCTCAAAATCTTCCCAGTTAATTCATCCATTCTGTCATTTAATAAATTATCGAATACCTTTTATTTTCCCAGGGCAATGCTAACCACTGGGAATATAATAGTGTAAAAGACATGGACATTGCCTTCCTGCATCCTACAGACAAAGCAGGGATACGGATGAAAGTCATCCTGTCTAGCTTTGATGAAAGAACTGTGGAAGGATGGAGAGTGTCAGTGGCAAGTGATTATACTGGAAAGTTAAGCAGAGTCCTAAGGAGCTATTTCAGAGCCACTGAAGTATTTTAAGCATGGGTATAAAATGATCAGTTGGAATAGTCTTAAAACAATGTACTATGGGTGGGTTCAAATGTGGCTTTTTCAGCAGCCACATAGAATCTGCTGTTTTATATTCCTCCTCTGGCTCTTGAAGTAATTTTTTCTAGCCACTCTCAATGTTTACCAGAAGTTTCAAATGTAATTGCCTAAAATGGTCTGGTAGGTAAGAAAGTGCATGAAGCAAGTTGGCATAAGACATCAAGGAGTAGTGGTGACCCAGTGGAGTCTATACTCATCTCCAACTCAGTTACTCAGTTCCAACTGAAAATGTACAGCAACATTGGCATAAATTTTGGTTATTCTGTACAGACTCATTTGTAATGAGTGCAAAAAAAAACCATCTGTGAGCCAGGATCTACTCTCAAGTCACTGGTTTGTGATCTCTGTTACAGTATGCTATAGTTAGAAAAATCTATGAAGCATTTATTTGTTACCAAAAAAAACAACAGTATTATCACTTATTCCAAGAAGGTAGCAATTATCAGGCTTTCATTGTGTCTGTTGTCTTAAAAAATCCTCAATCTAATAATCAGAATAATTTAATTCAGGGTTCAAGTGTGCAATGAAATTCATGGTGAAGCATAGAAGGAACAGTAATTTCAATATATTGAAAAATAAGTATAAGATAAACAAAGCATGTGGGAAAGGGAATATAAATTAACTTTCTGTTTAGCTAAGCAACACTTTCTTATACTTCCCAATGTAATATTATATATGTATGTTTGTGTGTGTGTGTGTGTGTATATATATATATATATATATGTATACAGAGAAAAACTAAAATGTTAGGGGAAGATGATAAAAAAATAAGAGGAGGCTGATGATAAAATGAGGAAATAATTACTCTTTTATATCATCTAATATATAATTATATTCTCAGGATGTCTATGGGTTCCTTGAAATCTAAATGCTCTTTGTAATGCTTTCATAAAAATCAACACTAAAATTTCACTTTTGTTATAGTTTAGAATGGTAACACTTTGTATTTCTCTTGTGCATTATAACTTATAAAAACTTTGCTCTTCAGCAGGATATAGTCAAAACTGAATTGGCATTGAAGTCAGATGTTGCAGCCTATACCTCTAGTAACAAAATTCCACTTGTATAATACAAACAGTACCCTTGGACTTTATGTGACTGATGGTCCTGCCTACCAATAAGTTGTATAATCTTGGTCAGATTCTTCAGCACCTGGATCTGTCAGTTTTTTTTATCTGTAGAAAAAAAGTCTGACTTGAGTTAAGAAAAATTACTTATGGGCCGACCTTGTGGCCGAGTGGTTAAGTTCGCGTGCTCCGCTGCGGCGGCCCAGGGTTCGGATCCTGGGTGCAGACATGGCACCGCTCGTCAGGCCACGTTGAGGTGCATCCCACATGCCACAGCTAGAAGGACCTGAAACTAAGATATACAACTACGTACCAGGGGGGATTTGGGGAGATAAAGCAGGAAAAAAAATGAAAAATTATCTAAGACTTGGAAATAATGCAAAAAGTTGGGCAACATGTCCTTTCAATATGATATTGAGACAGTGTTTAAGAAGCTTTGGCAATTAATTACTTGATTAGACCCCAGTTTAGACTACTGGAAATGTAGAATATTTCTTAAAAGCTGATATATAAAAATCTGCATGGTGAATTGGGAAATCTATTTGACTCTATTTTGATGCTTTTACCTTTTACTGATTGAATTCTTGCATTTTATCCTAAATTAAAGCCCAAAATATTTGCAATTATGTTTTGACTTTGACTTATTTTACAGGCTTTGGAAATATTTTTCTCCCTAAGAAACATATAAAATTGTTCTGGAAAAGAACATGCTTCAATAAAATTTATGAAAAATCACTAAGGGCACTTGTTTTTTATAACAATATGCACAGCTGTAGCAATGTTGGCAAGGACACTTGCCAGAGAGCTACATATTTGCTACTACAAACTGTTCTGTTCACCCTTTATCCAGTAACAGCTGGTAAAATGGTATTTAAGAACAGTTTGATTTAATCTAATGAGAAACTATGCTGCAATGCATGATACTGCCTGCAAAAAATAATTGGACAAACATTGATTTTTTATGTTGCTATAATAGTTACATTTTCAATAAATAGGAATTTATATGCATATTTATTTGGCAACATTCCTCTCTACATGAAAGCTAGTGATTAGTTCTTAACAAACACACACACACACACATATATACATGCAAAACACACATAAATTAGCACTCAGTATACACAAATATGCTACAAAGTTTTAGTGTTATTGCTGCCAGAAGAAAAACAGCTATTTGGAATCTAGTTTTAGATTTTATGGCTATCTTCGAAGACAGAATTCTCCAGGGGACAGGTACTAGTTTGGCGAAGACCCTCCATCTATGAGAGCAGCAAATACTGGTCAGAGAGTCCTTGAGACCAAATGACTAAGTAACACATACTTCAATCTCTTTGGAATGGAGAGTGAGAAGAAGAGGAGAAGGAGACTCCTGACTCTTTCTGTATCCCACCCGGGAAATCTCTGAAACGGTAAACGTGGTGCGTGGTTGCTTGGCCATGCACACGTGCACACTCCTCTCTGTTTATTTTTCGTACTTCTCAATTCCGAATTCTGCAGGCACTGGAACAAGAAAAGCTGCCCTGGTGATATTTCTGCCATGACTTGCTACAGAAAGTACTTGAAACCACAGATGACCATATCGTGCCAAAATTTGAATCATGGCTAATTGATGCACAAGTTCCCAATAAACACTCAAACCTTTAGAGAGTAACCAAGATACTCCTTTTTTGGAAGACTATATGTATATTCTTCATATATATTAATATATATATATGTTCATTTGTAAACTTTTATTGTTCTCTAATTGCCCTAGGTATTTTGAAACCCATATTTTATTTTAGATTGTAACTTTCTTTTTCTTTTTTTTGAGGAAGATTAGCCCTGAGCTAACATCTGCTACCAATCCTCCTCTTTTTGCTGAGGAAGACTGGCCCTGAGCTATCATCCCTGCCCATCTTCCTCTACTTCATATGTGGGATGCCTGCCACAGCATGGCTTGCCAATCGGTGCTGTGTCCACACCAGGGATCCAAACCGGCAAACCCTGGGCCGCCCAAGTGGAACGTGCGAACTTAACCACTGCTCCGTGGGGCCGGCCCCTAGATTGTGACTTTTTTAATGATAGGATATGCTACCTAAATAAGGCTGAATTAATAATAGGTACTATGTTTGATAATCCCTATTTATATAAAAATGTTATGGAATAAGTTTCATCTTCTTATCAGCTTGAAGGAGAATTTCTAATAAGAAGAGAGCCGTCTTGCTGAGAGGTCTGTTCAAATCCTCTGGATGGGAGGCAGAATCTCATGGACAGGGGACTTTTATGCTCCTGGGTCATACTCAGTGTTGAGAGAATCCAGAACTGCCATGCATGAGACCCAGGGACCAGTGCCGTATCTTCTATGAAATGGGGGGAAGAAAGTTTCTTAACAGTATTACAGGGTCCTGGACAAGAGAAAGTAGACACTTGAGCCAGGTTTCAAATAGTAAGTGGAACTGGATAAATAAAAAGAAAAATTAAGAAATTCTAAGTGAAGCCAGAGTGCGATGGCATTTGTTAAGAGAGTAAAATAACCAATTTTCCTAGAGTAGACAGCACACATAGGGAGTAAGAGGAAATATGCTTGGAAGGCACCAATTAGAATAGATGCTAAAATCCAAGCACAAAAGCTTTCATAGTTTATTGAATGTGATGGGTAAGACAAAATCAATAAAGGTTTTCTTAAAAAATGGAATGGTTTGAAGAAAGGGGTACTAATGGTAGATTAATCTGGCAATAGTCTTGAATGATACTTTGGGGAGAAATGTGAGGTTGGGTGGTCAAGGTGATCATTTCAAAGGCCACTGAAGGAATATAGATTTTAAGTAATTAGAATTTAAGCTTTTGATAAAAGAGAGAATATAAATGAGAGGAATGGATTTCTGCTCCCAGCCCTGGGATTAAATGGAACTAGACTCATCTTCTCACCATAAAAAAAAAAGAGAAAAACAAAAAAACCCACATTAGATAAGTAAAAGAACCTATATTTCTATACGTTAGATAGCAGGTGGTACAATACTAAGATTTCTGAGAAACAGAAAATAAAGGTGGTAATTCTATAATTGACCTTGATTTCCAACTGGGTAATTTTTCTTTCTTTTTTTCTTTCTTTCTTTCTTTCTTTCTTTCTTCCTTCCTTCCTTCCTTCCTTCCTTCCTTCCTTCCTTCCTTCCTTCCTTCCCTCCTTCTTTCCTTCCTTTCTCTCTTTCTTTCTTTCTTGAGGAAGATTGTCCCTGAGCTAACACGTGTTGCCAATCTTCCTCTTTTTGTTTGAGGAAGATTATCCCTGAGCTAACATCTGTGCCCATCTTCCTCTATTTTTATGTGGGATGCCTCCATAGTATGGCTTGACAAGTGGTGCTAGGTCTGTGCCTGGGATCCAAACCTGCGAACCCTGGGCTACGGAAGCAGAGCACACAAACTTAACCACTACACCACTGGGCTGGCCCCAATTTCTTGATTACAATCCAGGATAGCGGTTTTTAAACTAAGCTGAGGAGAAGGAGGTCAAAGTTTGATAAAGTCTAGGCTGTTGGAATTTGCAAAGCCAAGGACCAGAGACAAGAAAGACACACACACACACACACACACAGAAAAAGATCCTAGCTCAGTAATTTCTAAAGTTCTCACAGAGCTGGTAGATGTTTGAACTCCAACCAGCAGAATGCAGAGCCCTTGCGAAACACCCAAGGCACAGTAGAGACCCAGAAGGATCATGCCTTGGCAGTAAGACTAAACTAGCCTAGAATAAAGGCTACCCTATCCTAATAAAGCTTAAAAACTATCTTCAAAATATTCAGGCTAATCCTAACCTAACTGTCAAAGTCTAACACTTTTTGAAAGACTACAACAAAATCTAGTACTCAACAACATAAAATTCACAATGTTTAGCATCCATTTAAAAACTAGCTCAAAAAGGGTGTGGGGGGATTAGCAGAAAAATGAGACCATAATCAAGAGAAAAATCATTAAATAAAAACATTCACAAATGACAGCGTGATAGAATAAGCAGACAAGGACTTTAAAAGAGCTATCACAAATATGCCAAAGGTTTAAAGTAAAACATGACAATAATGAGAAGAGAAATGGAAGATGTAAAAAACAACTAAATGAAATTTCAAGAGATTTAAAAAATAATACCTAAAATGAAATAAAATAAATTGATGGTATTAACAGCAGATTAGATATTTTAGCAGAAAAACCAATGAACTTAAAATCACAATATAAATGTACCAGGAGCCAGCCTGGTTACACAGTGGTTAAGTTCACACGTTTCTCTTCGGCGGCGTGGGGTTCGCCTGTTCGGATCCAAAGTGTGGACGTGGCACCGCTTGGCAAGCCATGCTGTGGTAGGCGTCCCACATGGAAAGTAGAGGAAGATGGGCAGGGATGTTAGCTCAGGGCCAGTCTTCCTCAGCAAAAAGAGGAGGATTGGCAGCAGATGTTAGCTCAGGGCTAATCTTTCTCAAAAACTAAGTAAATAAATAATCCAAACTGAGTCATGTTGAGAGGAAAAAAAAAAACTGAAAAAAGAATTACAGCTCGTCAGAGACCTGTGTTACAATAACAAGAGTGCTAACATGCATGTAATTGGAACCCAGAAAGAGGGAAGGGATATATTTAAAAAATTAATATCTAAATTTCTTTTTTGAATTTTTATTCCCAAGCAGGATAAATGCAAAGAAAATCATATGAGGTTACAGCATAATCAAATTTCTAAAACCAGTGGTAAAAAAAGATCTTAAAACAGCCAGAGTAGGAAAATAAAAGATACATTATATGCAGAATAACATAAAAACAAGAATCATCTCAGAATCTTCACTTGAAACTATGTGGCCCAGGAATCTGGAACAACACCTTTAAAGTGATGTAAAAATAGAATTCTATACCCAGAAAAACATCGTTCAAAAATGATGGTGAATAACTCACGAATCATAAGAAAATCATCAAGCAAACCCAGATTGCAGTACATTCTGCTAGATACCTGGTCAGTGCTCTTTCAGACTGTCAAGGCCACAAAAAACAAGGGAAGACTGAGAAACTGCCACAGATCAGAGGAGACTGAGGAAACACGACAACTAAACCCAATATGGTACCCTGGATTGGATCCTGAAACAGAAAGAGGAGTGGAAAAACTAGTGAATCCGAATAAAAGACAGAGCTCAGCTACTATTACTATTCCAGCGTAAGTTTCTTAGTTTTGACAAATGCATCGTAGTAGTGTAAGATGTTAACAATGGAGGAAACCGGGTGAGATTTATATGGGAATTCTTTCTGTACTATCTTAGCAACTTTTCTGTAAATTTAAAATTTTTCCAAAATGAAAATTTTACTTAAATAAGTGATGGTGAAATAAAGACCTTCTCTGTTTCAAACAGAAGCCAGAGAATTCATTGCCAGTGAATCACAACACAAAAAATGAAGGAAGCGCTTCAGGCAGAAGAAAATGAAACTAGATGAAAATCTGTGTCTACAAAAAGGAATGAAGAACACCTAATTTAGGTATATTTATCTAAATATGTAGATATTTAAAAATAACAACTTTTTCATTTAAAAACTTTTTTTACAAGAATATCGGTTGTCTAATGAAAAACGAAAACATTAAATTTTGGTATTTATTATGCATATAATGCGTGCGTGTGTCTGTGTAAAATGTATAGAAATAGCACAGAGAATGAGAGTGAGAAACTGGAAGTATAAGGTAGACTATAAGTTAAGAATGCATATTGTAAACACTAGCACAACCACACATGCACACAAATAAAAAACAAAAAGATATTGCTAATAAACCAATAGTGGATATAAAATGGAATACCAGAAGTTAATTCAAAAGAGATGTATACAAAGGACAAAAGGAACAAAAAAAGTAGGATATATAGAAATTAAAAAGCAAGATGGCATTGAAAATGACATTAAATGTAAATTGTCTGCATAATCCCATTTAAAAAGATGATAGTCTATAAAAAGCAAGTCCCAACTGAATGTTTTTATCTACCACAAGAACACTTTGAATATAAACACACAAATAATTTACCAAAAAAAGGATGGAAAAAGATAGACCATGCAAAAGCTAACAAAAAAGACTAGTGTTGCTATATTAACATGACACGAATTAGACTTCAGAACAAACAATACTACCTAGAATAAGGAGAGAAATTTCATAATGATAAAAGGATCAACTCATCAAGAAGATATAACACTCCTAAATACATACATGTCTAATTATAGAGCTTCAAAACAAAATTCCTATAGAAATGGAAATATATATTTATGCAAAGACTTTTATATTAATGTAAGCTTTATTTATAACTACCCCAAACTGGAAAAAAAAACAGAAGTCTACAGGTGAATGGATAAGCATATTCTGCCATGTCCATATATTGGAGTACCACTCAGCAATGGAAAAAGAAAGAACTACTGATACAACCACGTGGATGAATCTAAAATACACTACGCCTAGTAAAAGAAACCAGGTACAAAACAGCATTTACAATATGATGCCATTTATATGAAATTCTGGAAAAAGCATATCTAATCTAAATCTTCAGTGACAGGAAGATTTTCCTGTTCCCTAGTATGTGGGAGGAGTTGACTGCAAGAGCACAAAGGAGCATTTGGGGACAATGGCAATGATCTAAAATTGGATTGTGGTCGTAGTTACATGAATATATGTTTGTCAAAACTCAAAACTATACACTTAAAATGAGTACTTTTCATTGTATTTATTTGTTCATTAATAAGTTTGATTACTTAAGGAAAAAATAAACACTCCACCCTCTCTATAAAAAATCCTTAATTGAAGAAATATTTTGAAGAAAAGTAATGGTGAAACATGAAAGAGAAAGAGAAAAGAATGGTTATAGAAATTCAGAAATAGGAAATTTTTGGAAGGAAGCTTGATTTGGTAGAAATAATGTGACAAATTCATAAAAATAGGCTATGTTGTTCTGAAAAAGTACAAAAATTACATGTTACTACATACCTATAAGATAGAAAAGCTGGTGAAACCCAAATGAAAGACACAGTTTAGCTACTATTAACATACCAATGTCAGTTTCTTAGTTTTGACCAATGTGCCATTTAAGACGCTTAAGACATTAAATGGTTAACAGTGGAGGAAACTGGGTGAGAAGTACAAGGAAACTCTCTCTGTAGTATCTTTGCAACTTTTCCGTGAATCTAAAATTATTCCAAAATGAAAATTTTACTTAAATAAGTTATGATGAAATAAAGACTTTCTTTGTTTCAAACAGAAACTTAGAGGATTCATTGTGAACGCATTACACCACAAAGAATGTTAAAGGAACGTCTTCAAGCAGAAGAATATGATACTAGATGCAAAACTTGTGCCTACAAAAAGGAATGAAGAGCACCTGATGGTAAATATGTAGATAAATATGTAAAAAAAAACCCTCTGGGTTGTGGAAAATTTCAGCACAAACTCTTTTACCTACAGCAATGTTCAAGGGGAATAGAAACATACAAAGGTAACTTGGAACTCTGCAAAATGATAGTGTGACTCCTGAATTAACAAAAGGATAATTTAATGTTATTTTTGCTGCTTTTTTTATTTTCTAAGATTTGACAATTTGTGTGTGGCTTATACGGAAACATTTTACAAATAAGAATCGGCAGGGGGAAATTTCCATACTATAATGAAACTGCTTATGCCAACAGTAAAATAGTCATGGTGTATAATAAAATAATGATGAATACCGTCTTTATGCATATGCAAACTTAAACATTTCTAAACTTCTAAACTTAAAAATTTCTAATCTTCACAACAAAACAGCAAAGTCTGTATTATTATCCTCATTTTAGAGGAGAGAAAACTGAAGCTGAGAGAAGCGTACAAACTGAAACAAGAAAATGTACATGGTTGCCAACGACCTCATAGCCAAGTACTAGCATCAGGATTAAAACTCAGCTTTGATTGCCTTTTTTTTACAGATCACCAGCTTAAAGTTGACCCCTTTCAGGAACTTTTATCAGAAGCCTCTGGCAGAGTTAATCACTCTCATCAGTATCCCCAAAATATTTTGGGCACAATTTTATTAGTGGACTTTTAGTATTCATATGCCTAAGTCTTTCTTAATAGACACAGCTCCTTGACGTAGGTATTAGGTCTCAGACGTTCATTATAGTCACAGCAGGCAACAGTGTCTGGTACACATTTAGTGGACAATAAATGATATTTTAAACAAGGAATTGCTAAAAGATACATAAAAGTGAACATTGAGGAATGTAGGAGGTAGATTTATTCACTATATACAAAATGTGGTTAAAGAAGAGAATTTTTAAAACTATGACTAGTAACTAGGCTTTACACCAACCATCATAGTACTTGAAACATAGCTGCAGTCAATAAATATTTGCTGGGTTAATGTATAATAGCATAGTATTCTTTAATATTGAAGCAAATAGAACTACATAACTCAGTAGCTCCCAAATGAGGACTTTAAAAACAAACAAACAAAATTTGAAAATCACAACATTTAGGGAGATTCACTAAAATATCAAGTCGACATCTTCATATTTGAGTAAACACTGAACTATCCATTGCATTTCAACAAGGTGTTTAAAACGAGAAGTTCTCTCAAAGGCAAGCTCTTTTGTTTTATACCTAAGAATGATGGAGTCCCAAGAGATTAAATTATTTGTGCAAGAAGGCGTCAGTTTGAGTTCTGCTTCCAACCATGATTAACTGGTATTAGACAAGCCCTCCATCAGTAAACAAATAGATAAATGGGAAAATATACAAAATAAGAGTTTCCAGGTTTGGATCACAAGGATTGCAGAACATCGGTCGCTGACAGAAGGAACAGAAACAAGAAGAGTCCCACAACCGTCCAGTTCTTGGCTAGGGGACCATCCAACTACAGCAAGATAACTGCAGCCAAGGCAGAGAGAGCCATCCTGCTGAACTCAGGAGGCAGACATCAGAGCATGGGGCAGATAGAGTGGCTGGAATCGTTAGAGAAGAGTACTTGCGAAGAGGTAGGTGTGCAGGAATCAGAAGTCCATATAGGAGTCTCCTGTGATTCTATGCCTTGTACACGATTTTCATGAGCAGGGAAAACGTCTCAAGGGTTACTGGATAGCAGCTCCTATGAAGTTGAGAGTGAAACAAAGGAGACACCAGAGGTTGAGCAGCGCCAAGATACGAGCAGCTCTGGAGCTCTAGTCCTGCCATTGTAAAGAGAAAATCTGAACATCTTAGCAAATCTGGCATACAACTGAGGTACCCGAAAAACTCTGCCTTAGAAGTAAAGACCACATTGTAAAGGAAGACCTAACTTTAAACACATATTAGCAAAGTTTAAAGCCATGTCCTAACGAGTTCTACAGGGAGACAGTTTAGAGATTGAGTCCTACCAAGTTGGAGAGGCTTGAGAAAAAATTTGAGGGTTCCACAGATTCACATTAACGAAGTTTAAAATCAAGATAACATAAATTCAAGAAGATTAGGAAGTAATTGAACTTTTTGGTGAAACAAGTGTCAAAATTCTTCACTGGAAGAATCCAGTGTCTCTACATCATGTTATCTATAGTGTTCAGTACTAAATGAAAATCACTAGACCTGAAGACGTAAGAGCAAGAGCAGGCTTGGGACTTTCAGCCTTGATTCACCTTGTCTCAGTGGATGCACTCAGGAACATCCTGAGGGTGTAATTGTTATTTACACTGGGAGAGCAGGTAGGCTCATAACCGACATCACCCCAACAATTTGGAGGAACCAAGAAGGAAATGAACTCCCTAAGAATGGCAAAGGAAGATTGTTAAAGGAACTTAGAGGTTTCATCGTGAGTACTGGAAGGCTGGGGAAATTCCTTTTGACTAGGAATACTTGTTCTGAGTAGCCATCTTTAAACAGTTAAGCTCTTGTATATTTTACCAATAATAAGTGAACTGACCTAACTAATTATTAGCCCTTTAAAAGCAGTTTTCTTCAGCTGACAGCAGAAAGGTAAGAGAGATTCAAAGCCCAGACAATGCACACTTGCTGGCTTGAAGACAGATAAGGCCACATGTAAGGACTGGAGAGCGCCTCTAGTGGCTGAGACTAACCCTTGGCCTATAGCAAGCAAGGAAATGAGGATCTCAGTCCTACAACTACCAGAAATTAGATTCTGCTAACAACCTGAAAGAGCTGGGAAGTGGATTCTTCTCCAGAACCTTTAGCTAAGTGCCCAGTCTAGCTGATACCTTGATTTTGACCTGGTAAGACCCTAAAAGAGAACTCAGTTGAGCAAAACTGATCTCCTGGTCTACAGAACTATGAGATTATAAATGAGTACTGTTTAAAGCATCTAAGTTTGTGATAATTTGTTACACAGCAATAGAAAACTAATGCAGAGAATTCAGCAGATGCAAGTGTAGAAAAATGGTGACAATATTAAGATTTTTTATGGGGCCAGCCCGGTGGTGCAGTGGTTAAGTTCGCACGTTCCACTTCTCTGCGGCCTGGGGTTCACACATTCGGATCCCGGGTGCAGACCTGGCACCGCTTGGCATGCCATGCTGTGGTAGGCACCCCACATACAAAGTAGAAGAAGATGGGCACGGATGTTAGCTCAGGGCCAGGTTTCCTCAGCAAAAAAGAGGAGGACTGGCAGTAGTTAGCTCAGGGCTAATCTTCCTCAAAAAAAAAAAAAAAAAAAATTAAGATTTTTAGTTTTTTCTGGCTTTATTGAGAAATAATTGACATATAACATGGTGTAAGTTTAAGGTTTACAATGTGATGATTTGACATAAATATATATATTGTGAAATGATTACCACAGTAAGGTAGTTAATACATCCTTCACCTCACATAACTACCAGTTTTTGTTGTGGTTGTGGTGAGATCATTTAAGATCTACTCTCTTAGCAACTTGCAAGTATGCAATTCGGTACTGTAACCATAGTCACCATGCTGTACATTAGATCCCCAGAATACTAAGCTTTGTTTCCGTATAAACTCCTTGGAACTTCAATGCACGTGTGAAGGGAAGTGAAGATGGAGAAAATTCTGAAGTTGCAGGTCAGACAAAATAACAAACAAACAAACTCCAGACTGACTGGGTTTACTTTGATTTGATTGAATTAATATTTCCACCACTGAGCAGAACAGGACTTGAAATAGACATTGGATTGAGTCTAGAAAAACAAAGAAAAAGATTCCTCACCCAGTTAATGCAAGAGGCCCTCCTCACATTATACTGGTGGAATAATATTATTAACACTAATTTGTATAACGTTAGTTATCAATAATTTTATTGATCAATAATTTTACATAAAAAGCAATTTTTCAAGTTCTTTTCTGCTGGTTGTATATGAAATGTGGCATTTTTTTATTTTTGGCCATTTAACTTCGGGGGATGAGTAAAGAAAAAAGGAAATCAATCTGTTTACAGAGAGTTGTCATCATTATCTCACTCAGGGCATAAGAAAATAGAAATCATGATGAGTATGTTTAAGTTTAAACATTGACTTTCAAATCTGGCTTAAAATGTAGAATCCCACTGGTCAGCGCAACTTATCTACGTACGCATTTTTGCTCCCAAGTAAACCACGTCAATGAGTTTGGAGAGGTTGCTGTTTCATTCAAGACTTGCTATAGGGAAGTATCTTGAGAGAGAAGAGATACGTAAATCCATGTAGAAGTAGAGATAAGAGGTGGTGGTGCTTTTCCTTTGCCCCTAAAATCACATTGATCTAGCTGTTGGATTGGAGAGGGAGTGGAAGAGATGGAGTTTCAGGGCCCTGTACGGTATCTCAATCAATGGCCTGCCAAGTTAGCAGCAACTATTTTTATTGGCACCTGGGTGAAGTCAGTACGGGCAAAGGAGTAAACCCTTAGTAACACATCATGGTGGCTGCAATAGAGCCAGTCTCTACCCCTAAAAAATGTGAGACCTCTTGTAAGTCACCTCTTGTTAAGCATCAGTTTCCTCATTGGTGAAAATAAAGGGAATATACTGTTATCTTTAATATCCATTGCAGTTTTAACAATCTACAAGGCAATTTTTGAGGGCCACTTTGACTTTCTGCAGCACATTTTTGCCAATGTAGAGTTATGTAATATGCTGAACAAAACTGAACCCTGCCCCTTGGAGGATATGTTTAAGCAGATTGACTCCATTTTTGTTTTCTTTACCAAAAGGATTAGAATTTATTCAATGGTATAGCTGTTGGCAGTGTTTTCAAAAAATAGCTTGAATATAGTAAAGTGGATATTTAATAAGGTGCTTGAATTGCAAATTGTTATTATTTGAGTCTTCACTTCAGATTTAAACTTCAAAATTACCCATGCTTATTTGGCACAAGGAAACATTCTAGTCACTGAGTCTCTTTTCCTCTTTTATCCTCATAAGTAGGTAAGTAAGAAGTACTTTTATCTTGGAAAGGCTGAAAGCATAACGGATGGAGATTATTTGTTTCTTTGCATCATTAGGTCCATTTCTGTACTGCTATGAATCAGTGAGCAACTGCACCAACGACATCGAAAGAAGAGGCTATCCAGTTTAGGCCATCAGTTGCCACAATGAAAAGTCTATTAGTGATTTTGTTTTTTTCTGTTAGTAACATTGAGCTTAACTCTACAATTATTCTATATGAGAAACTCTCACTAAAGTCAATGGGTGTCTCAGAATAAATTTGATTACAAGATTTGGCCCATTGAGTAAATGAATTAAATTTGGCTTTTATTAATTTGGGATTTCTCAACTAGGATCTCAGTTCCCAATATATAGATTTCTAATGGTGCTTTTTTTGTACCCAAAATGACAAGGACAAAATATTCTTTCCCTCCTATGGGATGTATCTTGTTTCTTGAGATGAAAAAAAGAAAGTTTTCTGAAATGTTAATTGGAACTAAATTCTTAGACAACAAAAAGGAATAAAATGACATTATTGCTTCCATTTTACATTAGTAAAATATAAAACACTATACACCTGCAAAAATTGTTCCCTGTTTCTGATGAAGCTTGTGATTATATTTTTCAGGTTTGGTTTGAAAAGCTAAGACGTCTGTTTATCCAGTGCGTACAGAACAACCCTCATGTCTCCTTATCTCTGAAGATTTCAAAGCCTTTCATTCTGGTTTAAATCCTTTGAAGAAGCAGTAATCAAAGACAAAAATTATCAGAGGTACATTCTTGTTTCCCAAACAATGAAAATAACAACACTCATCCTCTTTGGATTTCAGGCACTAGCATAAAACTTCAAAATTGGAGATTTGCCATTTAAATAAAAAAATGATATGGATAAATACTGGCAAAAAAGAAAACTAAGAGAGCATTTTTTCTCCTTCATATTATTGCATAAATTTAAATTCAATATGTGAATAATTTAAAAAATACTATGATGCACAACATCAAACAGCATACACTAGCAAGATGTGACAGAATGCATCTGACTGGTGTGTGAGTTCAAATAAAAAATTAGTTTGAGTACTAAGTTTTTTATTTTAGTATATTTTGCAAATTGAGAGAATTAAAATATGAGCGGTGAGAATCCTAAGGATGATAGTAAAGTGAACTGCACGACACAAATAAAGCAAAAACACTCTTAATAAAGCTGTGCCGAGGGGGCTGAAGTAACTGAGATACTAGCAGTCTTTCCCGTCCTTCATTAGCTTCAGAATATGTAATCTGACTTTCAGCTCACGTAAATCCATGTATTAAGGAGCAGCATTATAACTCATTCTATCCTCCTCTTCAAAGAGAATGATATAAACATAATATCTATTGCCCTTTTGACCCTGTTGAGTTAAAAGTTAAGATTTTGAGCTCTGACCTCCTTCTTCTTTAGGAAAATTGAAAGTAGGGCTTCAGAATAGATGGCTGATGTGGTAGCTCCACCTGGGGTGGAAGTGGTGGTGGTCTTGTATCAAAGAGAAGAAAAGGGGAATTCACTTTTCCTGCCCAGAGTCTAATAAGAATTAGAGGATAACTAGGTCTGTCTCCAGTATTGTTCCTTCGCCAACAAAGAGGGAATGGAGTTTCACATTATATTTGAGAAGTGAAAATGACCTTCGGATTGGAGTTAAGTTTTAGTCATTGAAGCTGCAAATACAGATGTTTTTGGAGTCTAGAGAAAGATGCAGCATCAAAAGAAGGAGTAACGAAGACTCGATCGATACAGGCAGGTAGATTAACCCAGGGTAGGTAGAGTCAGGCCTCATGAGGCTGTAGATGAGTGGTGCTGAACCTTGGCTCTAAGCGTATAATCACCTGGTGAACTTCATAAATCTCAGTTCCCAGGCTGCACCTCAGACCAATTCAATCAGAATTGCTGAAGGTAGGACCCAGGCATCAGTATTTTTTTAACTTGGTAAATTTAAGCAACTAGCTAATAAGGAGGAAAATCAAGAGGCAAAGGAAAAGAGGAGAAAGAAGAAAGAGCCATCAATGAAGTGAAATGCTGCTGAAAAGACCAAGTAAGGGAGGACTGAGAATGACCTCTGGATTCAGCAACATGGATGTCATTGGTGACTATATTAGTCGGGGTTCTCCAGAGAAACAGAAACAATACGAGATTTTATACGTGTGTGTGTATATGTGTATACACACACACACACACATATATATACACACACAGTAGTACATATGTATGTGTATATATATACAGGAACAATCATATATAATATATAGAGAGAGAGAGATTGAGAAATTTGCTTTAAGGAATTGGCTCAAGCAACCGTGGAAACAGGCAAGTACAAAATCTGCAGGGAAGTGTTACAGGCTGGAGACCCAGGGGAGAGCTGTTGCAATTCACTTCTGAAGGCAGTTGGGAGGCAAATTCCCTCTTCCTCTGGAGACATCAGTCCCTTTTTCCTTAAAACTTTCAACGGATTAGATGAGACCCTCCCACATTTTGGAGGATAATCTGCTTTATTCAGATTACAGATTGGAGCCAAAGAAATTCAGAACACTGCGTTAAATAACATAACCAGCAGTTCCCAAATTTATTTGCATATTAGAATCACCTAGAGATCTTTTAAAAATTCCAAAGTCCGGGTCACACTGAGGACAAATTAAATCTCTGGGGCATAGGGAATTTGTGATGCTCCTCAAGTGGTTCCAACGTGCAGACACATTTGGGCACTACTGACTTGGGGAGGCCCTTCACATCACAGCACTCTACAAAGGATTTTCAATAACATAGTAAAATCACTTTGAGAAAATGTTTGATAGAAAGTTTCAAATTTAGGGGCCGGCCCAGTGGCCCAGTGGTTAAGTGCACACATTCCACTTTGGCAGCCCGGGTTCACCAGTTCGGATGCTGGATGCGGACACGGCATCGCTTGGCATGCCATGCTGTGGTAGGCGTCCCACACATAAAGTAGAGGAAAATGGCATTGATGTTAGCTTCCTCAGCAAAAACAGGAGGATTGGCAGCAGTTAGCTCAGGGTTAATCTTCCTCAAAGAAAAAAAAAAAGAAACTTTCAAAATTTATAAATGTTCTGAAGAAAATTGACAATCAACCAAATTTCCAGAGGGGATCAAGGAGTATGAGTATAATATACACAATTAGAAATACTGATTTCAAAATGACTCAAAGACTTCATAAATATCAGTTATATTTTGTTCAAATATTATTTTTATTTTTTTCTGGTAAAATGTATTAGAAAATTCATCTTTGAACTAAATTCTGATTTAAAATGTTTGGAGATTTAAAGTCATTTGCCAAGAAAAAACTGCTCATCAAAGTACTATCATATGCTCTAAATTTTAGTTTATGGATCTCTTTTTAAAAGAACTCCTGATTTTATAGGTAAAAGGTGCGATGCATTTCTTAGACTATAGAGTTTTGAAACTAAACAATGTAAGCATGGTCTGTTGAACTGAAGCTATGCTTTTTTTTCAAAAATAAAAACCACTCACTAAATGTGTGATTTTTAAAAATATCTCCTGTACCATCTCCCTCCTCCAGCTCTATCCAGCAATTACCAAGTGTAAAGTCCTTCTTAGCTCTCTGCCCTCCCAGCATGTAGGCGACACTTTGGTCTAGTTTACATGTATTTAAACATTTACATTTCTTCCATTCTTTCGGCAATAAGCTACATGAATAGGCTTCTCCTTTCAGAGTGAAAAGGAATAAAGATAAAAGTCAAGATAAAGAGAATCTTAACCTAGAAAACTCAGAAATTTCTACTTTTTGATTTGGTCACCTTTATCGTAAACCAAGGACCCATACGTATGTGGGTCTGTTTCTAGGCTCCCAAGTCTATTCCTTCTGCCTTATTTATCACATCTTTGCAACAATACCCACTTAGTGACAGCTGTGTAGTGTGTCAACTTGGCTAGGCTAAACCCTTTCTCAGAATTCCCTTTCCTATGTGTTTCAGGTTAACGTGGGCCATAAGAGACATTTTGGGGTGAGATATGAAGGGTGGAATTGAAGCAGCAGCCATGTTATTTCTTATTCTTGGAGGCTCGAAGCAAGATCGCCAGGCACTTGTAGCTCAGGCTCACTGCGGTGTTGGGTAGCAACCAGGAATGTGAGATTCCCACTTCGCCAGCGTCCTCTTTAGCTTTTCTGGCGTCACACATAGGTTTAGGTCTGTCGTGAAGAGTGCCAGCTTCTCCTGCAGGACTCTCATTTGATCAAGTTTGGAAGCACTGGGAACTGACATAGGTTTCATTCCATCCTTGTGGGATCCAGCTCATGCTCACGGGTTCAGCTTTGCCTTGCACAATCTCACTTTACATCACTTTTCCCTTCCAACTGTCTGCCCTGCAGATTTCAAGCTCAGCATCAGATGTAAAGACAACAACCTTATGGAGCTTTAACAGGGTCCCACAACAGTGTAAGTTGAAATCTTTGTACCAAGTACACACACACACACACACAAACACACTCATCCATCTATATCTGTATGTATGTATCTCTATATCTTAATGCTTCTGCTTCTCTGACTGAATCTTAACTACTATGGTCTTAATTCAGTATAGTAAGTTCATCTTGTTCTTCAAGAATATCCCAGCTCTTCCTGGCCCTTAGCATTTTAATATACATTTTAGAATTAATTTATCAACTTTCATATACACATAACACACACATATTCGCATTTGCACACACATCTATTGGGATGTTGACTGAGATTACACAAATCCGTATATCAGTGTAGAGAGCGCTGACTTCTTTCCATATGGGTTTTCTAGACCTGTGGTTCTCAGACTTCAAGACATGCATACAGTTCACAAGGGGATCTTGTTAAAATACAATTTCTGATTTAGTAAGTCTGGGTGGAGCCCAAGATTCTGATTTTCTTACAAGCTCTTGGATAATGCTGATGCTGCTGGGCAGTGGACCACATTTTGGGTAACAAGAGTCTAGACAGGGTATATCTCTCCATTTAATTTCTCTAATAGTATTTATAGTTTCCTGTATAAAGGTCTTGCACATATTTTGCTCCTAGGTGTTTGAAAGTTTATAAATCTATATTTATATCTATATTTATAAATATATAAATTTTATATATTTATATTTATATATTCTTTTACTATTTTTGTGGTGGTTTTCTTGGAAATTACAGCATATAATTTTTGGATTGTAAAGTCTAAAATTATTCGTAATTTTCTCCTCTTCTTAGATAATGCAAGAACTTTAGAACACCTTAAATCTATTCATATACCCTTAACTTACATGCTATTATTATCATTTATTGAAATTTTTGTTTTAAATCTCATAAGACATTATTATTATTAAATAATACCATGAATCAAATTAAACTTACCCACATATTACAATTTTATCCACTCTAAATGTATCTTTAAAACTTTTCTTTCATCACTTTGAAAACATAATCTCATTTCTTTTAATTGAGAAATTAATTGGCTAGCTAATTGTGGCTCGTTTTCAGGTTATCTTTTTTGTATTGTTTTTAAAGTTCTTTTCTCTTTGTCATTAGATTTTGATAGTTTTGATAGCTTTATATGTAATAAATGTGGATGTACAGTCATGTGCCACATAATGACGTTTCAGTCAATGATGGACTGCATATATGACAGTGGTCCCATAAGATCAGTACCATATAACCTTGATGTGTAGTAGGCTATACTGTCTAGGTTTGTGTAAGTACACTCTATAATGTTTGCACAGCAACAAAATTGCCGAACAACCTATTTCTCAGAAAGTATTCCCGTTTTAAGTGATACATGACTGTATACCAATTTGTACTGGTAGAGCTTCTTGAATCTGTGACTTGAAGTCCTTCGTTGTTTTATTTTTAAAGAGCTTTATTGAGATATAATTTATACACTATAAAATTTACCCTCTTAAAGTGTACAATTTAAAGGTTTAAAAAAAACACAGAGCTGTGGAACCATCTCCACAACCAATTTTAGAACACTTCTTTTTTCAATCTTTTTGAGGTCACATTGGTTTGTAACATTATGTAAATTTCAGGTGTACATCATTGTATTTTGGCTTCTGTATGGTCTGCATCACGTTTGTCACCAAAAGTCTAGTTTCCATCCATCGTCATGCATATGTGTCCCTTTACCCCCTTCACTCTCCCCCCACTTCCTTTCCCCCTAGTAACCACTAATCTGTTCTCTATATCTGTGTGTTTATTTATCTTCCAAATATGAGTGAAGTCATACGGTAATTGTCTTTTTCCATCTGACTTATTTCGTTTAGTGTAATACCCTCAAAGTCCATCCATGTTATGTTGCAAATGGCAAGATTTCCTCTTCTTTTGTATGGCTAAGTAGTATTCCATTATATGTATAAACCATGTCTTCTTTATCCTTTCATCCATTGTTGAACACTTAGGTTTCTTCCAAGTCTTGGCTATTGTGAATATTGCTGCAATGAACGTAGGAGTGCATATATCTTTTTGAATTAGTGTTTTCATGTTCTTTGGATAAACACCTAGAAGTGGAATAGCTGGATCAAATGGTATTTTTATTTTTAATTTTTTGAGAAAACTCCTTACTGTTTTCCATAGTGACTGCACCAGTTTTCATTCCCACTAGCAGTATATGAGGGTTCCTTTTTCTTCAAAACCATCTCCGACACTTATTATTTATTATTTTTTTAATAACAGTCATTCCTGGGTGTAAGGTGATATCTCCTTGTAGTTTTGATTTGCATTTCCCTAATAATTAGTGATGTTGGACATCATTTCATGTGCCTCTTGGCCATCTTTATATCTTTGGAAAAATGTCTGTTCATACTTTCTGACTTTTATTATTTCCTTCCTTCTACTGACTTGGGGCTTTGTTTGTTCTTTTTTTCCTAGTTCTTTTAGGTATAGTATTAGATTGTTTATTTTGGATTTTTCTTGGTTTTTTTAGCTATGCCTGTTTTACTATAAAATTCCCTCTTAGTACCACTTTTGATACAGCCCATAAATTTTGGTATGTTGTGTTTTCATTTTCATTTGTCTCCAGGTGTCTTTGGATTTCTCCATTAATCCAATAGTTGTTCAGTACCATATTGTTTCCTCTCCACTTATCTGTGGCTTTTTCAGCTTTCTTCTTGTGGTTGATTTCCAGTTTTATACCGTTGTGTTCAGAAAAGATGTTTGATATGATTTCAGTCTTCTTAAATTTATTGAGGCTTGTTTTGTTTACTAACATATGGTTTATCTTTGGGAATGTTCTATGTGCACTTGAGAAGAATGCATACTCTGCTGCTTTTGGATGGAATGTTCTATATATAGCTGTTAGGTCCACCTGGTCTAGTGTTTCATTTAAGGCTACTGTTTCCTTGTTGACTTTCTGTCTGGATGATCTATCCATTAATGAAATTTGGGTGTTGAAGTCCTCTACTATTATTGTGTTGCTGTCAATTTCTCCCTTTAGGTCTTTATATTAATAGTTGCTTTACATACTTTGGTGCTCCTGTGTTAGGTGCATATATATTAATGTGTTTTCTGTCCTTGGTGGAATGTCCCTTTTATCGTTATATAATGTCCACCTTTGTCTCTTGTTATCTTTCTTGTTTTGAAGTCTATTTTGTGTGATGTAAGTATGGCTACACTCACTTTCTTTTGGTTGCCATTTGCTTGGAGTATCATCTTCTATCCTTCACTCTGAGCCTGTTTGTCTTTAGAGCTGAGAAGGGTCTCCAGGAGGCAGTATACTGTTGGTTCTTGTTTTTTAATCCATCCAACCACTTTGTGTCTTTTGATTGGTGAATTTAATCCATTTACATTTAGAGTGATTAATGATATACGAGGGCTTAACACTGCCACATTATCTTGTGTTTTCTGGTTTTTCTATATTTCCATTGGTTGCTTTTCCTTGTATTTCTGTCTGCCATTTCAGTTTGGTGGTTTTCTGTGATATTTTTCTCAGTTTCTGCTTTATTTCTGTTTTGAGACTCTGCTCTGATTTTTTTGTTTTGTGGTTACCATGAGGTTTGTCTGAAAAGTCTCACAGATGAGACAATCCTTTTTCTGCTGATAACATCTTATCTCCTTTAGCCTATGGAGGTTGTGTCCTCTTCTTCTTCCTCTCCTATGTTTTTGTTGTCACAAATTATCGTTTCCTTGTGTTGTAACTTTGTTATCAAATTGAAGTGGTTATCGTTATTTTTGATACTTTCTTTCCCTTTATCCTTTACGTTATAATTGTTTACTAATTTATTCTGATGTAGAGTTGTAATTTTCTGATTCTATCTATTTATCGCCTTACTCAAAGCTGTGTAAACCTCTGCCTTTTTTGTTTCAGATAGGAGGGCTCTTTTCAACATTTCTTGTGAGGCAGGTCTAGTGGTGAGGAACTCCCTCAGCTTTTGTTTGTCTGAGAAAGTCTTTATTTCTCCTTCATATCTGAAGGATAATTTTGCTGGATACAGTATTCTTGGCTGATAGTTTTTGTCTTTCAATATTTTGAATATATCAGTCCACTGTCTCCTATCCTGTAGAGTTTCCACTGAGATATGTCCTGATAGCCTGATGGGGATTCCTTTGTAAGTTATTTTCTTCTCTCTGGAAGCTCTTAATATTCTTTTTTTTTTTTTTTTTTTTGGTCATTGACTTTTGACAGATTTAATATAATGTGCCTTGGAGAAGGTATTTTTGCATTGAGATAATTAGGAATTTTATTAGCTTCATGTACTTGTATACCAAGCTCCTTCCCCAGGTTTGGGAAGTTCTTAGCTATTATTTCTTTGAATAAACTCTCTGCTCCTTTCTCCCTGTCTTTTCCTTCTGGGATATCCATTATCCTTATGTTGCTTTCCCTAACTGAGTCAGATATTTCTCATACAATTTCTTCATTTAAAAAAAATCTTACTTCTCTCTCCTCTTCCACCTGAATCATTTCTAGATTTCTATCTTTGAGCTCACTAATTCTCTCTTCCATATGGTCTGCTATATTTCCAATGCTTTCTACTTTATTTTTTGTTCTCATTAATTGTATTCTTCCTCTCCATAACTTGTTTGATTTCTTTTTAGAGTTTCGATCTCTTTGGTGACATCCTCTTTCTATTTAATAATTTTATTCCTGAGCTCATTTCTTTCTAAGTTTTCTTGTAACTCATTGAGTTTCTTCATGACAGCCATTTTGAATTCTCTGTCAGTTACATCGCAATCTTCTGTGACTTCAAGTTTGGTTTCTGGAGAGTTGTCATTTTCTTTCTGTTCTATAATGTTACTGTAGTTCTGCATGATGCTGGATGAAGCGAACCTTTGCTGGTGCATTTGTGGTAGTAGCCACCTTTCTTATTTTGGTAAAGCTTTGGTTACTTTGAGTCTGAACTGCTTCTGGTTGTATTTGAGAACATCTACTTTCCAACCTCCACTGCCTCTGTCAGAGACATTGTCAGTGTCCACCTTGTGCTGCTTGTGTCTCCAAGGTTGCTGGTGCTTTGCTGCTTACAATGTCACTGCAGTTGCAGGTGTTGCCACTGGGTCACCAAGCTGTGAGCACTTCTGCTTCTTCCAGGTTCACCTGGGCCTTGTGTTCCCTCACTGGCTGTCCACAGGCTCAGATGTTGCTGTCTCATGCACCACCTATGCTGTTGCTTCCAGGTTTTCTGAGGGTGCTGGCAGCACTGTGCCAAGGGTGCTCAGTTCATGGATGTCACTGCTGCTGCCAGGGGCCCAGGGTCTTGTGTGCAGCCCCTGCTGCTGGTAGAGTCAGTGTGAGGAGTGTTGCTACTGGGGGCTGGGTCACAGGTTCTGCTGTGGCTCCTGAAGCCTCAGGTTGCAGGTACCACCTGCCACTGCTGCGGGAAGAGTAGGGGCTGAACCATGAGTGCTGCTGCTGCTGTTCCTTCAGCCACCAGTCTCCAGCTCCAGTGTGCTTTTTGAAACCTCAGGTCAGGGCACCATCATCACTGCCAGGGGTATTCACATTTTGGATGCATCACTTGCTGATGAGAAGACCAGGGTTGGAGTGGCCATTACTTGGGGATGGGGAGGGGGCAGTGTTTCCAGATGCCTCAGGTTGTGGGGAGTGGCAGGGGCTAAGCTGCAAGTGCCATTGCTGCTCCCACAGCCTCTGGTTGCTGGTGCATACCAGTGTACTCCTTGAAACCTCAGTTTAGGGCACCACCACTACAGGAGATATCTTTGTTTTGGATCACTGCCACCCAGGGCAGGGGAGAGCTGCTCCCTTAGTTTCACTGCCACCTGGATGTCCAATCTACCCACTTTCAGATGTATAGATGTATGGATCTCTCAGTCATTCTGGTGTGCTGTGCTGGGAGTCCTTTGTTGGTCAATGGCTGTCCTACTGGTCTTAACGTAGAAGGGAGAGACAAATGGAAAAACTCACTCCACCTTGATGCTGACATTTCTCTCCCTCATTATTTTTTGAAAGTTATTACCCATTATCTCCTCAAATATTGCTTTTGTCTTACTCTCTTTCCCTTTTCTTCTTGTGTTTCATTAAGATGTAGGTTAGATCTTCTCACCCTATCTTTTCTCATCTTTTACTCTGTCTTTTGTGTTTTCTATCCTTTTGTCCCTCTGTCCTATCTGCTGGATATTTTCTTTTGACCTATTTTCCAAGCTACTAATATTCTTTTCATTGTCATCTTATATGCCATTAAACTCATCCACCAACTTTTTATTTCAGTTGTTCTTAAGTTCAGAATTATTTTATTTATTTATTTATTTATTTATTTATTTATTTATTTTGTTTCCAGGCCTTTGTCAAAATCTTGTCTTTTATTTCCTTGTATATAGAATATATGGTGATTTTAAAATCTATGTCTGATTACTTCAATATTTGGAGACCATATAGGGCTACTTTTATTATTTCTTGTTTCTGCCAGTTTTAGTTTATAACATCTTGCTTGTTTGTGTGAGTTGTTTTTTTTTATTTTGTGACAAACATTTTATTTGCAAAATTTACATGTGAAATACTCTGAGGTCTACAAGAGTCCTCCAGAGATCGTTCATGTTTGATCAGTAAATGACCTGTGACAACTAGCTATCAGCATCACTGTAAGCCCATTTCTTGGATTGAAATAATTTAAAGTTGAACACACTTCCTGTAAAACACACCTCCTACCTTTTGGGGTTCATCTTTGCTACTAGAGAGGAGTCTTTTGGAATTCTCAACTCAGTGTGATTTGGGTTTATCTGGACTCTCTTTTTGAAAGACTCTGGACTCCAATCCCTGCCTTTCATCTCACAAGCTTTCAAAATTATTGGTCAGTTACTTAGCCTCAAATAAGCCCCTCTGATTCAATACCACCTAGGTAAATGTGACCCTAAATACCAGTATTATCCCCTCCCTAAGGCCTCTGTCCTTCCATTGGCTCTCATCTGTCTTTTCTTCACTATCTGATGACTTCTCTGATGCTTTCAAGTAAATTAAAATTTTTTTCTAGATGAATTAATGAAACATCCTGAATTATATAATAGCCATTGACAGAAGTAGAATTTTTCTCATATTCGTCTCTTTAAATTATCCTTAAAGTGGATTTGCAAACTTACTTCTACCCTAGATTTCTTTACAATATGTATATATGTAAAGCCCTTTTTTCTCTACCTAAAGAACTAATAGAGAAATATAAAAAAAAATTACTATTATGATTTGAAAAAACTAAATCACTTGGGTACAAAGTACAAAAGTTTAATTTGAAGACAAAAGGAATGGAGTGAATAAGTGTAATTACTTGGGTGAACATCTGCCTTTTTTGTTACCCAAAACCCAAGTGTCTTTCTTAGTCAGAGCAAGTCCCTTTGTGCGAGCCTTATTAAAAGGATATGTTGCTCCTTCCCACTCTCCCTATGAAAGCCAAAGAGGAAGCTTCAGTCTCTCCTTATCCACCGGGAGTGAGGGCAAAAGTGATCCAGGATCAGATAATTAATCTTCTCAACACTTTGTCTTTTAGGAGAATGATATAATAAGACTGAGGATAACTGAGAAATTAGTCACAGTGAAGTCTGCAATGCTTACAGCCTGAAAATAGAGGATACATGTAGTGTTGAGCATCAGTGTCTGCGTGAATGTCCAGCAGCAGAATGTCCAGAGTTCCAAATGTCTGAAATAGTATCCTAGTTTGGTTGATTGGCATTCAAGCTTCCCTTCCCTGCATATTTGCAGAGCCTGGCTATTCAAATTTCTACTTGATATACTTCCAATAAATTGCTTTTCTCTTTAAATTGACAACATTAATTCTGTTGCTTGGGAATTGGTTAAGTGGAAATCAATTAACAAAATTTCTACTGAAGGATATAAAATAACTCAGTATTTCCTATAATGAGTATATTTAATTTGCCAAAATGTATGTGATCTAAATTACATGCATATGATTTCAATAATAATTCTATTCTTCTGATTTAAAAGAATACATAACTACTTCAGAAGCTGTTATGCACATATTTTTTAAAGGTTCTTACTTATGAATTTCAGCAAATTAAAATTGAGTTAGAAGATTATGCACAGTCAATCATTGAAATAATTTCCTCAGTGATGTGGCTTATTAACAAATGAAGATATAGATTCAAGAGAAGCTGTTAAAATACGTTACATTCCATTTTTTAAAATTTTATTGTAAAATTCTGTTTTACATATCACATTGTATTAAATTCAAGCTTCAGCGTTTGAAGTTTAGCTGAGTGCAAGTTGCCAAGGAAGAGCTAAGATATTATAATAGACAACCTTGATATTACAGAAAGATTGACCTAAGTTAAGGGGCTGAAAAATGACGTCTTATTTAGTACAAAAGCAAGGTGTTCATTGTCCAGGCATCTTTTATGCAAACAACTGCAATGATGAAAGATGATCCAAGAAAGGGGATTGGTTGAGCCAGTGATATTAATGGGAATCTAGAAGAGCAGCTGATATTTAGTTTGGTCCATATTTAGGAGATGACAATCAGCAGGCTGGGAATGGGATGCTGTGGTCAAGGGAGGGATCTCTGGTAGAAGAGGAGTGAAAAAAGTCCAGAAAGAAAAGAGCAGGACCATAACCTTAGGAATATAATGAACATTGGCTCTCTTCAGCATTTCCCACCCCCAAGAAGAGACTAGTATAACTGACACAGAAGTGGTTTTGAAATAAGAACAAAAAGGAAAAAGAAAAAAAGAAATTCCAAGTATATGATTTGAGGCATGTGGAGGAAAGGGAAGGATCCTGGGTTTCAGCCCACATCATAGGAATGGAGTACTGGACTATCTTGCCTCCAGGGGAATATCACAGGGATCTGGGGCTCAGCATTTTCTGTCTCCCAAGCAATTCTCCAAGAGCCCCTTTAATCTATGGGAATCTGTGCCCTTGAGCCAAGGATCACAATAGAAGGTCCCCTGCTCCCTGATCTCTATCTCTTTTTATTGATATTTCTGTGTAAGAAGAGATAACAAGGACAAATAACCTCTGAAAAAAAACACCACCTGTGCCTTTCTTCTTGGTCCCTAGAAGTCTTGGGAAAAAATTGAAACAAAGAAAATTAGTAAAGCTTCATTGGGAGTTTTAACTTCACACCAATCACACTAGATAAGACAGCAGACACCTTCTAAGCACTAAGTGCTAGCTATTTTTATTGGGTAAGTTGCATAGGACTTTCTCCTCTTACAGCCTGTCCTAAACCATCCCAATTAGTCTGTATCTAACCCTCTAACCATCTCAGAGTGATAAGACTGACAAGCTTAGAAGAGCTTTATCTACATAAATTCCTGAAACAGAAATTAATACGGAAACCATTATCAGAAATCATAGTATAGCTGCTACACAGCTCTGATCATTGCAAATGAGGTTTCAACTAGACCCAAGAGCACTTTAAGTTCTTTTGAAGTGTTTTCCAAATCGGAAAATCTTTCTCTTAAAAGCTTCTCTGAAAATTAACATGGATCTTGACCAAGGATGATTGGTCTCTTCCCAAGGAAGTGTTTTCCTCGTTAAGTTATGCTGAGTAGACTGGCATGTACTATACTCTTTTAACATGTTTTCTGCATTAAAATTAACTTAAAGTCATCAAACATCGATTTTAACCAATGCCTGTGTGTGAAAGTATAAACTGAGTATAATGTGGACAAAAGGACATAATTACTCTGGGGAATAACAACAATGCGATTTTACCATAAAGAGCTCTTTTCTACAAAGAAAAGTCACCTTGACAGATTAGGAATGGCTTGAATTCTAAGTTTCTCTGATTGACACCCTCTTAACTCCCAATGAAGTTACATGAGCATATATGTAATTTTGTGCAGTTAATCAGATGATTTGATTAGTATAAAAAGTGACTCACAGAAGCCTTATTTCTGAAGGATTATTTTTCTTTATAAAATGTCTTCATTTTTTTTTAAATAAAGAAAACTGGTGGAAAGAATCAGCCACAACTCTACTATCCCCTCAAACAATTATTAAATTTTAATGATTCTCTCTAGGGTTTTAAATGTATTCTATTTCTTTTTTAAACAAAGTTATCATCATACCACATAATTTTGTGTCCTCCTTAATGCTTGTGTCTTATGTATAGTAACACATTTAAATCTCATAATAGAATATTATATGCATTATTATTATCTACATTTTACAAATGAAACCAATGAGGCACAAATTGATCACGTAACCTGTCTAAGATCTTTCAAGAAAGTGATGGGGTTAGGATATAAACTCAAGCTGTCTTCTGAACCTCTATGGTAGAATATGACCGTTTTGAGTGGCTGTGCAATATTCCATTTAATGATTACACCACTCTCCATATTGTTGAGTATTTAGGTTGTTTGCAAACTCTGTCTAATGTTTGGAAATATGACCAGAGCCTAGATTTCCAAAAGAAGAATTACTAAATCAAAGATGTGAATATTTTCTTTTGATAGTCAGAATTTAAAATTTTTAAATAATTAAATCTACTGATCTTTTCTATTATGATCACTTCTATTGCTTCTATGGTTATGGAGTATACAAACTATAATTTGGCATATTTTTGATAGTACAGGACTTTGAAAAGCATAGAAATAAATCTTGCACCCTACCATATATTAATTAATAAAGCATTCCATGCATGACTATATAATTATTAATGCAACATTATTTACAGAGAAGGATCCCCAAAGAGACTTCTGATCATTGTCTATGTATACATTACATTGACAAAGTATAGAAGTGATCTTGAAACTTCTTGCCTCCTAAGATAACTACAAAGTCTCCTTTGTCAATATATGTATCGACCTGTTCTAAATGTGACACTATTCTCAATGCTCATTGGCATTTGAAGATTAAGCATAACTTTGACACCCAAAGGAGATATGTCAATGGTAAATACTAATGAAAAACTTTTGTTTCAGTTAGAATTCTTTGGTTGCATGCAACAGAAAGAAAAATGAAAAGGGTTTTATTGAAAGGATACTAGATAACTCATATACTCAAAGGAAAGGCTGAACAACTAAAACTGAGTATTGAAAGGAATTAGATTAGCAACTTTGGAGATCTCAGTCAGGGACTCTGGGATCTTGGATAGTTTCTTTTACAAACTGGTAATGGAATAAATTTCATTGTTTGTAACTTCATCAGAAAATCAGATTCCTGGGAAAGAGTTTGATTGCCTAATCCCTTAACTAAACTTGGGAGAGGGTGTAGGACAAGACCGGGAAAGCTGGGAAAGCAAGAGTAACAAATGCCAAATTTAATTTTCGTCTTAAACTGGTAACAGAAACTTAGGAGTCAATAACTTCTTTTATTTTTTTTAAGATTTTATTTTTCGTTTTTCTCCCCAAAGCCTACCGGTACATAGTTGTGTATTTTTAGTTGTGGGTCCTTCTAGTTGTGGCATGTGGGATGCCGCCTCAGCATGGCTTGATGAGCAGTGCCATGTCTGCGCCCAGGATCTGCTCCGGTGAAACCCTGCGCCGCCAAAGTGGAGTGCATGAACTTAACCACTCGGCCAAGGGGTCAGCCCCTCAATAACTTCTTAAATATCCAGGAAGCATCTTCATGTTGGCAAGTCCATGTCACGAAATGTCTTAATCAGTAGGCTGTGGTGATGTATTAACTTCACAAAGATCTTGCTTTGATTTGTTGTAGATTTCCAAATTTAGCCAAACATAAGGATATTGTTGCCAAAAGTGCTTAGTTCTAAAATGGAAGAAGAAAACACAGAATTAAGGAGGTCGTGTCTAGGATCAAAATTCTGGGAAGCAGAGTTAGAAACATCAAATATATGTGGGATATGTGAAAGAATATAACTACAATGGTGATAAAGCCAAGGTCAAAGTTGGTGAGGGGTCAAGAGGGTACACAGCATAGGAATAAGTGAGATATGAAAAAAAATTATTTTGGAAAGTGGTTCTTAACAGTAGGGCTTATTCTGCAAACCTCAGACCCAGTGGGAAAAATGAGCACATGCTTATATCACCATCCAAGGAAAAAATCCAAGGATAAGTGATTGGAAAAAAATTTAGTATATTTGTTTCTCTCTTTAAATGCATTGGAGTAACCTAGAAGGTTATTTTAATGTTTTAGAATTTTTTTATTTGAAATCCCACCAGAAGGGGCACCTAAATTTTTTTTCATGTTTAGATCTCTAAACGTCTTACTCTGGTCCTGTTCAGTCACCTCTCCAAGAACATATTTCCAAAGTTATGCCCTCATATGAAAGCCACATCATTTAACTTCCACTGAGTCTTATAAATTTTAGTCAACAGATATTTCTTAAATGCTTGCAATGAGCTAGGCTCTGCAGAAATTAAAATGAAAAATTCAAAACTACAATATAATGCTGGGTGATGTTTGATTTTGCCAATAGTACTTGGGATGACCAATGTATCTTATCATTTGATAGGCTAAGATCCTCCCTCTTGAGTGATAGCAACCGTCCTTCCTGCTGAAAAATAAAATGCCTGGGTAACATACATTTTTAAAGCTTGTTTTAATCCCTGAAGAGGTGACAAAACTGTAAGGCATTATTCAGGGCAAAGATAAGTGAAAGCAGGAAATCCTCCCCTGCAACACCCCCATCATCATCATCGTTTTTGTCATCATTCATCTCCTTTTTCCCCCGAAGGCATTCATCTAAACAGAAACTTGAACTGTGATTTTCACAACTTCTTGCACGTAGAGGTCAAAACCCAAAGCCCAAGGCCCCCCAAGGTGGTGCTCTAATAGGAGACTTTACCTGACAAAGCTGGGACCCTTAGGGCTCTACCCTCAGGAGGTAAGTTAAACCAAAAATAATCACCCTCTGCCCCAAAGACGTCAAGGGATGTTAGCACGAAGCTGAGAAGGGCAGGCGAGAGGGGAGAGTGAGAAGACATTCCTCAGAAGTTACAATCACAAACCAGCCCTCAAAGAGGTTTGAAGCATCAAGCCACCACACATCTAGGTGACCCAAAAGAACTCAAGCTGTGAATTTTGCTTAAATGAACCTGACTGGCAGTGCCCATCAGTGCCTCAGGAAGGGAAAGAAAAAAGTCTTCTATGAAGGAATAAATCTTCATCCACGGTTTCAAAGAATCCTCACAATGATTTTCCAAGAAAAAGAGCTCTATGAAGGATAATCTAAGACAGGAAACACGGTACTGAAATGAAGACTCAACAGGGAGAAATAAAAACAACAGATTGAATCCCACAAGAATTTTATACATTGTAATAATTATTCTTATTATACCTGAAAAATAAAAGATTAAAATTTCTATAGGGAACAGTAAATTTAAAAAAATCCTAAACTAGCGGATTTCACAAAGAACCAAACAGAACTCCTAGAAATAGAAAATGTGATAATTGAAACTAAAAAGTCAGTGATAAAGATTAATAGCAGATCGGACATAGAAGGAAATTTGATGGAATAGAAGGTAAGTGAAAAATTTCCCAGGGGCCAGCCCCATGGCCAAGTGGTTGAGTTCACGCACTCTGCTTGGTGGCCCAGCATCTCTCCAGTTTCGATCTTGGGTGTGGAAATGGCACCTCTTGTCAGGCCATGCTGGGTGGCATCCCACATAGTACAACCAGAGGTACCCACAACTAGAATATACAACTATGTATTGGGGGGTTTTGGGGAAAAGAAGAAGAAGAAAAAAAAGAGGAAGATTGGCAACAGATATTAGCTCAGGTGCCAATCTAAAAGAAATTTTTCCAGAATGCAGTACAGAGACTAAATGCAGGAAAATATGAGAGAGAGATTAAAAGGCATGAATGATCACATTAAATGTTTACAATATATCTAATCAGCTTTCATCAGGATAAGACAGAAAGAGTAGAACATCGGTATTAAAGAGATAATGAATGAGATCTTTCCATAAGTGATGAAGATTCAAGAAGCTCAACAAATCCAAGTGGGTAAAAAGAAATACACACCCAGTGTATATCACATAGTACCAAAATGGCGATTCTGCATAACACCAAAAACAGAGACCACTTAAAAGAGAAAAAATTGTGGACTTTCAAAGCAGGAACTTCTCAACAGCATCAAGTGAGAAGACAGACATAGCATTTTCAACATGGTAAAAGGAAATAAGTGCCAAATTGGAAATCTATTCCAAGTGAAAGTATCTTGAAAATATGAGGGCCAAATAAAGATATTTTCAGACAAACCAAAAATAAGATCATATACCCTTATCAAACCCTCACTAAAGAAAATTCTAAAAACTGCTTTTTTTTGGAAAACAGAATCCCAGATGCAAGTTATGCAAAGTAAGAAGCAACAAAGAGCAATAGCTTGGTAAAAAAAAAAAAAGTATTAAACATGAAGGCTTTATAAATGATGTTTATTAAATACCAGGGGATGTTTTAAATAATTTTCGCATATATTAACATATGTCATCCTCACTGCTCTATGAGGTAGGTACTACTATTTTTGCCATCTCCATTTTACAGAAGAGACACAGTTGAGGTGAAGTAACTTGTCCAAGGCCACATAGCTGATAATTGGTGGAACCCGGATTTGAATCCCGGATGTCTACGTAAACTGGTTTTACTCACAACAATTCTGACGCCAAACACGTGGGTTTTTTTCTCACACCAACCAATTCTCCGACTCTTCACACCAGTTGGGTATCCTACAATTCAACTCTGACACTAATAACCCAGATTTGTCCCACAAGACAGCCCTCACTTCAGATGCCAGTCTCAAGTATTAGGTCCGCAGGTTACCCACATTCCTATCTGACTTGGCTACAAATTGAGGGTTCCTATGACTCCAGGCCCAGGTTTCATAATTTGCTAGAATGACTCACAGAACTCAGTAAAGTGGTTTACTTACTATTACCAGTTTATTGCAAACGACACAACTCAGGAACAGCCAAATGGAAAGAGATGCATAGAGCAAGGAATAAATAGGGGAAAGAGCATGGAGTTTCCCCCACCTTCTCCCAGTGTGCCACCCGCCCAGCACCTCAATGTGTTGAATAATGTGGAAGCTCTTTGAACCCCAACTATTTAGGGGTTTTCACGGAGGTTTCAATATGCAGGCACGATTGATTCAATCATTAGCTATTGGTGCCTAACTTAATCTCCAGATTCTTGAGTGGACCTGAAAGTTCTGGCCTCTAAATCATGCCTTGCTCTTTCTGGTGACCAAGATGCATCTTAAAGCTGTCTAAGGGCCCCCGGCCACCAGTCATCTCTTTAGCTACAAAAGATATTCATCACTCTGAATATTCCAAGGGTTTTAGGAGCCCTATGCCAGGAAACAGGGAAAAGGCCAACCAGTTTTTCCCATTGTGTCACACTGAGCCTGTGTTCTTAGATTGCTATGCAATACTGACTCTCTTTAAATAAAGGATAGCAGCATGGTCAAGCTTAAGAAACATTAGAGTTGTGGAGACAGAAGGATCAGTGGTTGTCAAGGGTTAGGGGACAGGGAAGAAGAGGTGAAAAGGTGAAGCACAGGGGATTTTGGGGGCAGTGAAGCTGTTCTGTGTGATACTGTGGCAGTGGGTATGTATCATTATACACTTATCAAAACCCATAAGAATGTACAACACAAAGAATGAACCCTAATGTAAACTATGGACTTTAGTTAATAGTAATGCATCAATATTGGCTCATCAACTGTAGCAAATTGATTCAAAAAGTTAACAATAGAGGAAACTGCAAAGGGGCTGAGGGTATAGGGGGACTCTTTGTACTTTCTGCTCAATTTTTCTATAAACCTAAAACTGGTCAAAAAAATAAAATCTATTAAGTAAAAAGAACATTAAAGTTCTATTCGGTATGTCCGAAGCTCGCTCTTTCCCCTCACAGTAAGTAAATTCAAAAATAAACATATTGATACAGTGGACTATTTCTGAGATTAGATTTGGAAGATACTGGATTACATGAAGGAGTTCGTCATAGGAGAAATTGACTAGGATAGAGAGTACGTTGATACAAGGGTTGGATCCACAGCCAGGGCAGTGGCCAGGCTCAGGACAAAAACCACACCTAAATAAAATTAAAAGGTTCACATTAGAGAAGTAGGTCCATGAAGTAAATGAAGATCCAGAAATAAGACACAAAGTTAGATGTAAGAACGTGTTTAGAGATAGGACTATAAAAATGGAGAATATGAAAGGAAATTAGTTGAAAGAGCCTGAAATGCAGAATGTCAACAGATCTGGGTTGCTCACAGCTCTCTATTGGATGCTGAAGTATGGTACAGACACAGAGCAGCAAGGGTAGGAGATCTTAGAGTGGGGTGAACTGGCCCAGCTTCTTGGATTTGAGAACTCATTTTTAGGAGAATTGATTGGACCAACTGGTTTTTAAGGTTGCTTTCAACAGTAATAATATATGCTTTTCTGCAGAATGATTTCATGGAAATGATCTAACTGTAGGTCCTAAGGGTGTTTGTGAAGATACTGTATCAGTATGATTTTTGGGTTTAACTACTTTCTAGGAATATTGCAATAATAATGCTGTGTTATATTCAGATTTCAAAATAGGGAAACTGAGGAGGCTCCACAACGTGTGAGGGATGCAGGGCCTCAAGTAAGGGGGGGGGGAGGGGATTCAGTATTCTTCTTGAGCTGGGAAGAGTAGCCTCATTTGTGGCATCAATTATAGGAATCCTTCTGCTAATTGTCTCTGGAAGAGTCAGGTATCACAGATTAGGAACTAGAAAGGAATGGAAAGACCCAGAATAGTCTCTCTAGAATTTGTATTTTTGCTTTCAATCAGAAAAAAAAAAAAAAGCATTCAGTTTGTCTGGAAGACCAATCCTAGGCAGGTAAAAGAAGAGATTGCATCTCCCAAGAGGAGACAGGCTGTAGTTGGGAGACAAGGCAAGCTATACCGGTATTTTGAGTCCTAAATCTAATAATTGTGGCATCAAAATCCTATAATTTGGAAATGTAATTTTGATGAAGATGTTTGAATTTTCTCTAATCGTTTTGCTTTTGTTCCTATTTAGCATGTGGCAAGTTCGCCATGAAATTACAGTGTTTCAGCAGTGCTAAAGAGAACCAAGGGAGATTTTTTCTTTCACCACACTTGGTCCAACAATTAAAAGGGGGCAGCATGCATAATTCTAGGTATACGGTATGATGGCATTTATGATACTAAAACGAAAATTACAACTAGAAAATGAAACTAGGAGTCCCAAAGTCAGGACCTTCTTTTTAAGATATCACATTGTGTGTCAACACTGCCACCTCCCTGCGTCCATCAGCATGCACAAGGCTGGATGCTCAGTTGCCTGATGTTCCTCCTGGGCATCCAGAGCTTGATCAAGTTGTGCTCATCTAGCCTCCACTCGCGAACCACAATCTCAATCACTGCCTGCCCAACAGGCACAGCATCTGGCTCTGCCAGACTTTCTTCCACTTCCTTTGTCACCTCTGCCTTTCTCACCTAAGTTATCAATGCATAGTTGCTGCTCCTGTTGTTTTCTTCTCAGAAATGTTTATCTTCCCTTTGCGCCTTTAAGACAGCAATCCTTAAATTAAGCATCTCTTAAAAACAACCTGAATGAGAAGTGATACTTATTTTTCAAAAGATGATAAAAATTTCTAATATTTCCTTTCTATCCAAAATTTCATTTTATTTTTTATCATACTATACAGTTTGAGTTCCAGAAAACTCATTTTTGGCATAGGGCAGGCAATGACAATCTACATTTTTATATTCAAGTGTATCATTAATTTATAGAATTTATAAAGCACTTCTACCCAGTTAGCAAAAGTTTGTTGCCTTCGTATTACATGCTACATTTTGAAATGTCTACTCCTACGATTTTCAGCCTTTTCTTATGAATAATAATAAGTGATAAGAGATATCATTTTTGTTAGGAGGTGCTAGAGGGCTTCGACATAAACTCTACATGGAAGGCAATCCTAAAATGTGTCATCTAAGAAATCTCCAAAATTGGAATTTTAAGACAGATAGCATATAGCTCTTCAGGGTGAGTGCTAATGCCTTCACAAGGTTTTGTTATTCCATTTGAGAGATTGGACAATGACTGATGGAGCTGGTGACAAAAGAACCCTTAATAACCCTGGAAGTTCAGCTCCTTTCTTAATCCTAACTGAAGTGAATAGAGTGAAATACCTTATTATAGCATTTAGTGTGTTCCTGTGTGTGTGCGTGCACGTGTGCCCCATAAAGGGCAAGGAAATCTGCACCCACGTGCAAGTCTTTGTTATTCTGGTTTGCTTATGTGACTATTGCTTCAAAATGAACTGATATCCATTTAGTATATGAATATTGAAAACAGATTGATTCGATCAATATTGCCAATGTCCTGCGAAGAAGTATTCGAAATAGAGGATCTGTTTGGTTCCAGGGCAGAGTCCATAATCAGTTTATTTACCTTTGAGCATGAGCTTAGAAGGGCACTGTTTTCTGTTTCAAGTGTTCATTTAATCATACTACTAATGTTTTACCCAGAAGATGATGTTCTGGAATTTGAGATATTTATCTGCTCGGTAAAATCTTAAAATTTTTAACAAGAAGATCTATGTGCAAAGATTGGGGTCAGACAAGGTCGTATAATCTACAGAATCTGGAAAAGGTGACAATTTCAGAAACCCAAGGTTATCGCCTTTGCTGAAGACAGCATCTCTTGTATTTCCTACTGAGATGTGAAATTCTACCTCAAGAGATTTATTCTTCAGTTTAAGGCTTTTTTTTTGCGGATAAAATGCAAATCTTGTTTAGGAGGTATACTCTCCCACATGTACTTTAGGTTAAATACTCCCAAGATACTCTTTAAAGAGTAGGTATTAATAGGTATTACTCTGCTACATCTGTAGATTACTAAGGCAGAGCCATGAAAACACCCACTGTAGGAATGGAGATGGGTTGGGGTAGAGGCAAGATCAGTGTACTGGAGATATGGGGAAGACATGGTTAACCTGCCTTTATTCACTCATTCTACAAATATTTATTGAAAGCCTCTTATGTGACAGACATTATGCTAAGGTCCTTGGATACAAAGATAAAATAAGTGTCTTTCCAGTCCCCACAAAGCATATTGTCCAGCATATTAGTTTCTTGAGGCTGCCCTAACAAACTAGTCCAACCTTGCTGACTTAAAACAATGGAAATGTATTCTTTCACAGTTCTAGAGGTCATAAGCCTGAAATTAAGGTGTCGGTGGGGCTGCACTGCCTCTGAAATCTCTGGGGGAAGATCCTTCTTTCCCTTTTCCAGCATCTGTAGTCCCAGGCATTCCTCGGCTTGTGGCAGCACAAGCCTAATTTCTGCCTTTATCTGGGCATACCTTTGTTATTCTATTTGTCTCTGTCTTCCCTCTGTCTCTGAGTCCTCTCCTCTTTTTATAAGGACATCAGTCATTGGATGTAGGGCTCACACTAAATCCAGGATGAGTTCCTCTCCAGATCCTTATTAAATCTGCAAAGATCCTATTTCCAAGTAAGAGCACATTCTGAGGTCCTGAGTGGAGATGAATTTTTGGAGGACACCATTCGACCTACTATATCAAGGATGCAATCCAAACATGTACACCAGGAGTTTTAACATAGGGTGAAGCTTGGGAAAGGGGATATGGGACACATGAGGTGGTGAAGAGAATGAGGAGTATTTTGGGTAGAGAGTATTTTGAAAGACCCAAAGGAAAGGATGTAGATTGTTTCACAGAAATTTCATCATGGTGGGAATCCATGAGAGTACAGGGGGGAGGGAATAATTAGAATGGCAAAAAGTGAAGCTTATTTTTTAAGGAGGGTCCGGTTCATGAAACTGTGGGGGCCTTTTTCCTGAGATAAATAGGCAGTCATTGCATGGCTTTTAAGTGGAATATCGTTGTTCTGTTTATATTCGTGTTTCAGGAGATTGCTCTGGCTGTGTGCAGAGGGGGAAGGAAAGAGGTAAAATTGGAAACAAAGTGACTTAGGAAGAAAGATATCACCTCTTATAGTGGCTTCCTGCTCAGCATCTAATGCCTCCTCAAAGTGTTGCACCCAGATGTGGCCAAGGGTTGGACACAGGCCTCCAGATAGGACAATCACATACTCAGTTCATAGAGTTTTACCCTTGAGATAAATGAGAAAAAATTCTAAAATTTTGATCTTCACTCAAATCAGCAGAGGCATCATTCATTCCTGTGGCCTCAATCCCTCTTCCTGTTCTTTCTCAAGCCGGATTCGTCGACCTGCCCTGTGATTCTGAGAGCTGCCTTCGATCCTCTCCATAAACTCATGGTCTTTGCTTAAGAAAGTTGAACTCATTTCTCTTGCTCAAAATAAAGACACCCAAATGAAACACCTTCATTTAGCCAAAGGATGACAATGACGTAAACTACAGTGGGGGACTGAAGTGATGTGCACAAACCTGAGCAATACCTAGGAAGTAACGTTGTTATGACTTGGTGATGGATTAGATGTGAGTAGTTAGGGAGTCGAGGATGAAGCTCAGGCTTCTAATGCAGCACTCAAAGTCAAGAGCAGAACGTTTACTGAGATAAGACACAGCAGGAGAAAGTAAGTGGGGAAATTCAATGCATTCAGTTTCAGACAAATGAATGTAAAGCAGCTGCAGGACATTCAATTGAAGGTGGTCCATACGCATTTGAATATAAGTGTGGAATTCAGGAGAGGAGCCTGGGTGGGAGCTGGTTGGAGTTGTTAATCCATGGAAGCTGATACTTTAAGATCTGGCTGCTGGTATCACAACTGCAGCAGACAAACTCTACTGAGTGACCTGGCACTCTCAGCTCTTAATAATTCTCTCTTCATCTACTGGGTTTTCAATTATTTATTTTTCTTTTGTAGTTTCTTTTTCATGGATATATATTTTTTAAATCTCTCAACTCTTAGAACAAAAAATATCTATAGGATAAGTAATATAGACACAGAATGGAAAAACTCATTTTCTTTCCCTCTCTCCTGGCCAACATCATTTTTCTCTGAGAATATGTCTATTATTTTCAATATTTGGCAAGGCTGGACATTCTTTGCTGTATTTATATTGTCTCAATTAAATTTGTGGTCCATGAAAGTTAGGACACTGTTTTTCTTTTCTTATTTAGTTTCAAACAAGGTCTATTAAACTAGGGGCTAGCCCCGTGGCCCAGTAGTTAAGTTGACTTCGTTTCGGTGGCCTAGGGTTCACCGGTTCAGATCCTGGATGCGGACCTACACACTGCTCATCCAGCCATGCTGTGGACGCATCCCCTATAGAAGATCTAGAATGACCTACAACTAGGATATACAACTATGTACAGGGGCTTTGGGGAGAAGAAGAAAAAAGATCTATTAAAGTGTAAACCATTCAGTGGGCATTCACATGTTTGTTGATGACAATTTTAATGTGAAGGTTTTTCTGAGTTGAAATAGACACCAGAAGAAACACAATATGACTTAAATTTTCTAAGATTGCAATTATAATTACATAACATAAAAAGGAAGTGAAAAGAGACACCAAACACAAATATGATTAGTGGATCATTTTTCTTTCTTTTGTAAATAATTGTTCATGGACAATTACACTTACACCTGCATGTATTAAATTAATTTTTCTGTGCAGATGCGTAAGGAATGATGAAGACCATCTGAGACATATTCTTCTATTTCAAGCCCAGATTGTTTTATGCTAACTGGTTCAGGATCCAAAGGGATATGAGAGGGAGCAGCCTGGCTTTTCTCTTTATGATTTTGCTTTCAATCTCTAAATTTGTGAAATTTGTGTTAGTGTCAGAAATATAAAACTACATCCATCCGGAACAAATTTTCTCTTCCCTCAAAGCTAACTTTAATTTTTCTGATATTTCTGCCTGGGCTTAGGTTGATGATTATATCACTTAACACATGAATCATTTTCTTTATCTTCAAAGAGCATTATGAACATTAAATAATTATTCCTCACAATGCTTCTGCAAGGTAAGTATTTCTGTTCCCATCCCATTTTACAGACCTGAAAACTGAGGGACAGAGGCCAATTAGGTATCCTATGATCCCCAAAGATTAAAAAATAATAACAACCTTTTGACTCTCAATCACCTTTTCTCTTTCTCTTTTGGTTCCTTCTATGGACTTTAAGATATAAGAAAGAGCTTGAAAAAAATTTTAAAACTCTGTGATGTTTTCAAAGGAAGGAAAACATTTCACACCTTTTTAACTGCCGTTCAGCTGCAGGTAAAGAATTTAACAGCTTGCAGAGTGTTAATTAGAGCCCATTATAACTTGATTGACCTGCATTGGCAGTAACACTCCTTGTGTCCTTGCAAGATGGAGATTTTGCTGCTTTGCACAGTTCTGACTCATGTAACTCAGTTTGTTGACTATGGAAGCAGTGATCATCCAGAGGCAGCAATCACAACTGGGCCGCGTAAATCAATATTTAAAATGGAATTTTCCCTTTACACGCTTTGGTAATAATAAGCAGCAGACCCTGTTCAATACTTCCAGTGGCCCAAATGTTTTCACACTGTCTTGCATGGGGATACAGAAAATTGAGGTTCATTATCTGTCTTAACTTCTTAATTAACAAAGTCAAAGAATGCTCAAGAAACAAAATATCTGTATTTGGCCTTCTTGGCTTTTGCTATTTACTATTTGCAAAAGAAATCAAGTATGTATATTTACAAGGTAAATGCTTTGTACTCAAGTGGCAAAATTAGCTTTTCGGAATAAGTACATATTTGGGTGAAACATGTTTTCTTTTTGCCTCATTAGACGATTTCCTTGATGATCTAAGGGGATTTTCTTCTGCCTCTGATAATTAAATTTAATATTGTTCTATATACTTGTTCTCTCACCTTTCCTCCACTCCCACATTTCTATTTGCTTGTTGCACAGAAACTTATTGTATGGAAAGGCATTCCTATTTTATCCACCCTCTTTCTTTCCCCAAATAATTCTCCCATTTCTTCCATTTCTTTCTCTTTTTTGTTGCTAAAAGATTTTCTTTTTTTTAAATTTAGATATAATTGACATATAACATATATAACATATGACACATATCAGATGTACAACATAACGATTCTGTATTTGTACATATTGGGAAATAATCACCACAATAAGTCTAGCTAACATCTATCACATCATCCACTTCTAACTTGCTAATTACTTGTAAGTCTTCAGGCTAAAGATTTGAATGAATGCTAGAAAGTAACACTAGAAAATCCTAATGTCTTTTTTACCTACTTCCTTTCTCTTTCATAACCTAACCTCCAGATCTACATGCTCTAGTCTACTCTACATTTTGCTTCTATAAACATTTTTCTTAAGGACAATTTTCTTATAACATTTATTGAGCACTTACCTTGTGCCATCCTCACCAGGCTATAGCCTCAGGATTTGATTTTCTTATTCACCTCTGTCTCTCCACTATTCAGGAAGGTACCTGGTGTGTGATAGGAGCTCAATAAATATTTGCTGAATGACTCAATAAGCAAATTGCGTCTCTTGGTATCACCTTTAAGAGTTATCATTTCAGCCAAACTACTTGCCATTCTCCACGAATATTAATTTCATCCATTATGTAATTGTCATTCAATTCTATCAATTAGTTTCAGGTTCTTATGAACTCAAAGCAGAAGTTAACCCGGCATTGAGGACAAAGAAAGAAAGAGACTCAAACGGATACACTCAAATCCATGCCATCTTGAGTGTTTTGCATCTTTTTTCAGCCAAAGTAACTCAAACATAGTGTTTCCCTTTTTCCATACATTTCAGATTGATGGTATGACTTTTTCCCATCTTCCAAACAGTAAAACCAATTAATATATAATTCACCTTATATTCATCTTTGTCCCAAGGTGAATTCGTAGTGTTATAAAAATATGACACTATAAAATTATTTTTTAATAACTTAGAAAAATAAGGCAAAAAAATTGTGTGCACGATTAAGGCAGCATCAGTAGTAAAGTTACTATGTGGAACACTTGCCATAATAACGTCTTTTACACTTTACAAGAGATGAGCCACAGGGGCCGGCCCAGTGGCCTTGTGATTAAGTTCACACGCTCCCCTTTGGTGGCCTGTGGTTTTCAGGTTTAAATCCTGAGCGTGGACCTGCACACCACTCATCAAGCCATGCTGTGGTGGCGTCCCACATACAAAATAGAGGAAGTTTGGCACAGATGTTAGCTCAGTGAATCTTCCTCAAGCAAAAAAAGAGAAAGATCAGCAACATATGTTAGCTCAGGGCCAATCTTCCTCACCAAAAAATAAATAAATAAATAGAAAGATCTAAAAAACCCCCAAAAAACCAACAACAAAAAGAGATGAGCCACAAAATTGAGCTTCTTGGTAGCCAGTCTGTAGAGTGACTCCCAGATCCTGCTGTCTGAATTTGTGACTTTTATTTCACACTGCATCATTGTCTTTCTGAGTCTGGTCTACTAACTTAATTCCAATTTCTCGCATTCTTTTCTTGGGGGTTTGGTTTTGAGTGGCTTGATCCTCACCAGAACATTGTAATTAAGAGTGTTCTTGGATGATGGAAAACAAAGGATAGACTTAGATGATTCCTTCATTCAACAAGCTGTATACCTTCTCCTCTGCCCCAAACCATCTCTTCAGCTATACTCCCCATCAGCCAAATCATGTATCTTTCCAATAACAATAATCCTTAAATTATGGATAACTATCATTTGACGGTAAATCTTCCACATAGTATTCTTATATTCTTGGGGCCAAATTCTTCCTTCCTGACTCCCACATTTTCATGAGAGCCAGACTGCAGCCAGCCAGAGTTGTGGGGGTTTAGGACAAGAGGAGGTCCGTCTTTTCAATTATTAAAGAACACAAAGTGAAGGAAGAATGTATTTTCTTGCACCTCAATTTAAAGTAATACATTCCAAAAAATCGACATCAAATACAAAGCAAGAAAATGAAAATAGAATTGCATCCTGGAGTCATAGGGAATTATTTTTCCCATACTTTCTTAATATTGTGATATTTCTTTATGATAAGAAATTATAGTGAAGGTATAATTATCTCACCTTTTTTCCCTGGTTAAATAGGCTCTTGTCCTTGTTTGTTATCTTCCAAAACACACCAGCCTAGTATTTTCCATCAAACTTCTCCTCCATTCTCCTTTTTTTCCCCATATATTCAGCAATAATTTTTTTTTTCCAGCTTGTCTAAGTTGCTCTTAAAGATTGCATCATTCTCCCTTCCTCCAGAAAGATCTGTCAAGTAGATTTCACACAAAATGCTCAGAAAAGGAAAGGTGCACATATTTTTTTTGCTTATTTTACCTTGAAGTTCTCTTGATGTCTAAGGTCACAGGGATGCAACTAAGGCTGTGAAACGCTAAATTCTACTAACTGTACTGCGAGAGGTAACTCAGCTTCTGAAAGTGCTCAACTTGTTTCCAGGGAGTAATTTACTTTATATTCTGGTAGTATCTAACTGAATTTTAAAAAAAGAAAAGAAAAGAGAATTATAGAAAGTAGTAAAAAGACATCTGTCTAACTGTATTTTATTTTATATTTTCACTCAAAGTTCAATACAGATGGGTTGTGTGGTATAAATTCCTCACCTCACTAGGGTTTTCCATATTCTATACACCCCTGGTCATTTTTGTCTCACTTCTTTTTAGTTATGCTTTTTAAAAAAATTGCCACTAGTGTTTTTCCTTTTTGCCTTCTTTGCTTTGGCATTAAATTCTATTCTATCCAAACTCAAGTCTTCTTGAAATCTTACCATCTCTTCATCCCTCCCTACTCTTATTATAATTTTTGACACAATATTCTCTGATTTGTTTTCAAATTTTTACTTTCCTACTTGTGTCCCATCTCTCATGGCTTCCTCACTACTAGTCCCCAATGTTCAAATAATTAACCGTTGATATCAGTGTATTTTAAGTTGTATCTAGTGTGGCAACTGAACTCTTTCTCTTTTACGCAATTCTTTTACCAGGATTTTATACTTGTTATCCACACAATTATTTCAGGTGTCTGAGAGACTGGATTTGAATTTTAAGGTGGCTCAAATATGTAGTATTCTTGGCCAAAATTCTATTTTAGTAAGCCTACGTATCAGTTAGGGTTCAACCAGAGAAGTAGAACTAGTAATAAATAGATGAGAGAGATAGATGATAGATACATACATACAGATAGATTACAGACTCATTACAAGAAATTGTCTTGCAAAAGTACGGAAGCCAAGCAAGCCTGAGGTCTGTAGGGTAGGCAGTCAGGACGACAAGATCATGAGCAGGTTAGAACTCAACGAGCTGAAGCTTGGAACCCACAGACAGACGGTCATGAAGGTAAGATAGCCAGGAGGGTGGAACCCCAGGAGCATGAGCTGAATCTTGGCATGCGGGCTCAGCGAAGCTCTAAACCTTCTTTTCAATGGTTTCGCTTTATTTGAACATATGGACTGGTAGGTAGTAAGGAAGCCATGAGAGATGGGATAAATGTAGGAAAATAAAAATTAGAAAATAAATCATGGACTATTGTGTCAAAAATTATAATGAAAGAAGGTCAGAATGAAGAAATGATCAAATTAAGTCAGGCCCACCCTTTTAATTAACTTAAAACCAATTGATTAGATGCTTTTAATTACATCTACAAAATCCCTCCATAGCAGCACCTAGATGAGCATATAATTGAATAACTGGATGTGGATGCTACAAAATGGCTGCCGTCTCCCATCTGTCCTCCAGCTCTTCTGAGGGAATCTCTCTCTTAGTCCATCCTAACTGGAAACACACCAGAAAGGGAATTCTGAGGACTGTAGTTCAGCAGAACCAAGAGGACACAGCACAAAGTCGTCATAGTCCACAGGAATAAGGTTTAACCAGATGCTTCTTTGTAGCTCACAGAGAGTATTTGGTGCTTTGTGATTTATCCCTAACAAGCAAATGTTCACAGTGATGGGAAAAAAAATGACTGTTTGTTGATTATAACTAATATCTATTGAATGAGAACTTACTGTGCCAGGCATTGTGTGAAACACTTTAGATATATTAACTCAATCTTCATAACAACCTTATGAAGTAAGATCCTATTATTATCCCCATTTTCAGATGGAGATACTGAGGCACAAACAGGTTAAGTAACTTACCCATGGTCACACAGTTTGTAAGTGACAGAGCCAGTTTTTGAACAGAAACTCTAGTTCCAGAGTCCATAAGCTTTACCGTTGTGCTATGCTTAAGCATCAAGAAAGCCCGAATTTTAAAATATTGTCACAAAAAATTTTAAATGTCCTAACTCAGCTCTAATTCTTGGAACTGTTATACTTAGCTTATTTCTGATATAATAAAATGTCCAGTTAAGGTAAGAGTTCATCTTTATTTTTCTACGAAATCCCTCTACTTTTTTTTTTTTTTCAAATTATGGACTGTTATATTCTGTCACCAATCTAGGCACAGTGAGCCCACTCAGTTAGGGAAATGCTTCCTCAAAGAACACTACGAGCCCGTCACGTCCACATTCTCCAAGGACCTGTGCGGCTCACACTCTTCTGAATCAGACCTGGTTCCCTGCAGAGCATAGAGCACTTTATATTCCATGCAGTCCATCCCAGCAGAGCCAGATGCAAACATGCAATGAAGGATGAAAGAGGCATCAATAAACTGAAGGATTTTAGTGGAACCACTTACTGTAAGTGCCACACACTTGAATGTGGTGGGTGACAGGGTAAAGTACCCTGAAAAATCACTGGCTCCCACTGTTTTATCTCACTCACTCTGGAGTTATTCCTGAAATTGAAAGTACTTGGTAAGGCCAAGGATTTCCTTCCAGAAGGCTTGTGGCTATTAAGGAATTGAAAAATGGGGATGTCATTAGGCAGAGACTTAAGGGGGGGGATCAGTCCAATCACTGTATATCATATTACCAGGATACACAAAGATTACTCTGATCCTTAGCACATCAGTTAACAACCAACCTGTCTTTTTTTGTATTTTTTTGCCATGGAAGCAATGTTCATAGATGATGTCTGAGTTCTTAGACAGTAAAAAGCTTGCCATAAAATAGGAGATATTAGGGGCTTCTTATGGAAAAATGGAAATTAGTGTCAAAATGATGTCATGGCTTCAAAACATTGTTGGTACAAGTGCCTGTCAGGCATCCTTGACACACTCTATAACGACATAGTAAGAAAGCAAAAATAATGTGACAATGACTTTCTATAGGACTCATGAAGAATGACTGGACAGGGGCTGTACTCCAGTGCTGGTCTCAAGCAGAAGACGCATTTCCTCTGTAAGACATCAATATTTATGAGGTTTATTGATTATCTTGTCATGTTTAAAATATGTGCTTAACAGTATATTTAAGGGTCAATTGGAGTCACAGAGACACATCTGAGAGAGCAGCAGCATCTATAAGCAGGACAGGAGAGAAATTGTGACATTCTTTGCAGTTCTTACTAGTTCAAGCAAATCGTAAGTCTCTCACAAATTTAAAATAATTCTCACAGAGAAAATACCAGGTCAACAGTATTTTTCAGGGAAGGTTGACTAAACTATTAAAAAACCAACAATAATATTAATCTTATGTAAACTCTTCCCATAACCCTTTTCTTTAAGAGTATTATTATTGAATTATTTGGGAATGTCCTGGCTTATTGCTGATTTATTTACCTTACGAACCATAAAGTCATGAAGAAACTTTAGCAATCATCTAGCTCAACTCTTCAGTGATGAAGGGCTTACTCAACATTGTAGAGCTAGTTAGTGGTAGGACTGGTGCTGATACTTCTAACAACTAGGGTGGACTCACTTCATTTAAGCCAAGTTAAGCCAATTAGGACTGCATTTGGCCTCAAGTATTGTGTCATGTACCAAGAAGTCCAGAAATAGGCCATCCTACACTGGTGTGCAAATCATCAATGCCCTTCAGGATCTGGGCCTCTTCCAGCTCTCCCACAGTTAGGATGTGGCTTTGGACCTTATGGTAGGAAGAAGGCTGCTGCACCTTTACTTATCATGTCTGTGTGTGTTCCAGGCAGGAAGAAGGAAGAAGGGAAATGGGCTGAAGTAACAGATGTTGACTCTTTGTTGGATCTCAGTCATATGGCCTCTTCTAGTTTCAACCGAAAATCTTAACTTTTCCAGCTTCATAATAGAGACAACAGGGCAGAAGAGGATTAAAAATGGATGGTGGGGGGTTCACAGATTCGGATCCCGGGTGTGGACCTACACACCACTCATCAAGCTATGCTATGGCGGCATCCCACATACAAAAAAAATAGAGGAAGATTTGCACAGAAGTTAGCTCAGTGACAATCTTCCTCACCAAAAAAAAGGACTTTGGGAGTCAGCGCTGATGGAATAGCAGTTAGAGTTTGGCGTGCTCCACTTCAGTGGCCCACATTCAGTTCCTGGGTGTGGAACCACACCACTCATCTGTCAGTAGGCATACTGTGGTGGTGGCTCACATAGAAGAACTAGAAGGACCTACAACTATGCACTGGGACTTTAGGGAGGGAAAACAAAAGAGAGGAAGGTTGGCAACAGATGTTAGCTCAGGGCGAATCTTTTCCAGCAAACAAAACCCCAACATACCTTCAAAAAAGAAAAAAAAGGACATTGGGGCAGCCAACAGATAATGTCTGCCATACTATGTACTATGGACTGAACTGTATCTCCCAAAATTCCTGTGTCCCTAACCCTCCCATGTGACCGTGTTAGAGACAGTGCCTTTAAGAAGAGGATTAAGGTTAAATGAGATCTTAAGGGTGGAGCCTGATCTGATAGGACTAGTGCCCTTATAAGAAAGGATGAGATACCACAGCCCTGTCTTCCACACGTAAAGACACAGAGACAAGGCAGCTGTTTGCAAGCCAGGTTGAAGGCCCTCACCAGAAATCAAAGCCTATCAGAACCTTGATCTTGACCTTTCCAGTTTCCAGAACTATGGAAGAATAAATTTCTGTTGTTTAAGGCACCCAGCCTATGGTATTTTGTTATGGTGGCCTGAGTGGACTAATGCACCAGGATACACAGATATGGGCATTTCCTCATTCATTTAAAAGAATTTAGGACATCTGTAATGTTGTAATCACTGAGATACATGCAGGGATTGAGATGAACATGACACAGGCCTGTCTAGGGGGCAGGTAGCAGGACAAATAATCACCATTAGCAACTGTATGATAATTGCCCTCACAGGTAATTACAGATTGTTATTGGAATACAAAGGGGAGTCAACAGAATCTTCACCTCACAACCCAGCGACAAAGCCTCAAGGATGGTTTCTAAGAGTGATTGACCTCTGAACAACGGCCTAGTTACTTAACCTCTCTGAACTTCCGACTGTGAAAATGAAAACAAAAATCAAATCAACTGCCTGTATTTGTTGTGGCAATTTCATGAGATAAACCATGCAAATGAGATAATGAGATATGCCATAGTACCTGACATTTGGTAAGCATTCAGAAAAAAAAAAACTATAATCACATCAACTAAATGAGGGGTCAGCAGACTTTTTCTGTAAAGGACCTGGTAGTAAACATGATAGCTTTTTGCAGGCCATATTTTATCTGTCACAACTAAACAACTCTGCCATTGGAGTGTGAAGGCAGCCACAGACAATACATAAGCAGATTAGCATCCTCTGTTCCAATAAAACTTTATTTACAAAAACAGGTGATGGGCCAGATTTGGCACATATTATCGCAGATACATAACTGCAAGTAATTTTAGACCTTATTTTGAGAGATTACTTTGTATTTGCCTTATAAATGTACTACTGATCATCCACAAAATGAAAGACAACCTACTGAATGGGAGAAAATATTTGCAAATCATATATCTGATAAGGGGTTAATATCTAAAATATAGAGAGAACTCATACAACTCAGTAGTGAAAAAATAAACAATCTGATTAAAAAATGGGCAGAGGGTACAGACAGCCAATACGTACATGAAAAGATGTTCAATTTCACTAGTCATTAGGGAAATGAATATCAAAACCACAATGAGATATTGCCTCAAACCTGTTAGAATGGTTATTATCAAAAAGACAAGAAACAAAAAGTGTTGGTAAGGATGTAGAGAAAAGAGAACTGTTATGCACTGTTGATGCAAATGTAAATTGGTGCAGCCAGTATGGAAAACAATATGGAGGTTCTTCAAAAAATTGAAAATAGAACTATTATGTAATCCAGCAATTCCACATCTGGGTATTTATCTGAGGAAAATGAAAACACTAACTTGAAAAGATATATGCACCCCTTTGTTCATTGCAGCATTATTTACAATAGCCAAGATATGGAAACAGTCTCAAGCTCCATCAATGGATAAGTGGATAAAGAAAATGTGGTGTGTATATATATATATGTATGATGAAATATTATTCAACCATGAAAAGGAATGAAATCTTGCCATTTGTGACAACATGGATCGAACTTGAGGGCATTATGCTATGTGAAATAAGAAATAAGTCAGACAGAATAAGATAAATACTGTATGATCTCATTCATATGTGAATTCTAAAAACAAAACAAAGCAAAACAAAATGAACCATAGATAGAGAGAACAGATTGGTGGTTGCCTGAGACAGGGGGTATGGGGGTGGGCAAAATTGGTAAAGGAGGTCAAAAGGTAGGACAAAAAAGGCAATGTCCCTTTGCTTTAAAGTTAGGAAAAGCGTGTAGTCACATGAGCATTTTTGGCGTACACATGGCCACACCTGTGGACACTCAATCCCGCAAATGTTTCCTCTTCTAGATTTACGTCTCAGGATGAGCAAAGGCTTAGCAGCAAACCACTATGTTAAGAGAGATTGGCTTCCTTCCAGTTACATTTTTGTGTTTTCACTCATAAAACAAAACCTAGTCCTTGCCTCAGAAGCTCGAGAACTAGAAGGGTGGGGGTGGGACGGGGGATTTTTAAAAAGTGTAATTTTCACTTGTTTATTTTAACTGAGTGCTGTTCAAACACCATATTAGGCGCTCATGAAACCAAGAGTAATACATTACCCCAGCCCTCAAGGAGCTTCCAACCCTTTGTGGGTTCAGAGGGCTGTAGTGATTGTTCTCCAGAAATACAGCAAATGTTTCGTCTGATTTCTTGAGACATAATTGAAACTCTCCTCAAGAGTACCTGGATAAAAGCAGTGACAATTTCACTACCCTCTTTGATGACAAAGGTTGAAGGAGGCTTTTAGTGGTGGGCTATAATTTCATCATAATTCAAATGTTGCCTGTTCAATTTTCAGTCTCCTAACTCCATAGTCCTTTTCCTTCAATTAGCAAAATAAATCACTGGAGAGCTGGAGCTGACAACTGGAAATTTCCAACTTGTATAATCCATCTCTTTTTCCAAAGGGAACCTTGACATGCTCTTCTCACAAGTTTTAAGCTTCTCTCCCTCAACCCTTTGCCAAAGTTTTTTTTTTTTTGAAAGACTAAAGAATTGTGGACAAAGTAAAATTGTGGAGAGAGACCTTGGGGTAGAATATTATTGTCTTGAGAGACAAGTAGCTTAGGGATTCACCTTGCTTTCTTTTATATAGAAATAAAACACCAGAGCGAAGCTCGTGTTCACAAGCAGCCCAGATGCTAGGGCTCTTTTTCCTTTTGATGTATATTTGTGCATGAAAGCTTCATTTTCTTTGTTCCAGTGATTGAGGGAGTTTGGTCCTTTCAGTATAAAGCATCTACTTTCATTTCCTTTATTGAAACGGATATTTATCCCACAGAGAATTGTCCGTATTTGTCTCTGGTCTCCTTTCTCTATTCACATAGCTCCTGGTTATATCTTTTTTTCTTTCCTTTACCAGAAGTCCGCATGGCATGCTTCCAATTGTGTTTATCCACTCCAGCTAATTGACAGTCACATAAGTGCAAGCCATGTGAGGTATTATTGTGAGAGATTTCTGTTTGCCTCTTTAATTAAGCAGTTGTTCACAGGTGCATACAGTTACAACAAAATTAATTGATAGCTTTATATCACACTTCTTGAGCCCACTGCTATTTGATGTTTGCAAACACGATTAGATTTGTCTTATCTTGTATACAGGAGTATTTCTCATTTTCTTCTAACAGAGGTTAGGACAGGTTGCCCTAAATAGTGGAAAATCTATCTAAATAGCAAAGATAATTTTACTAAGAAGGAAACAAAGTGAAATATTTATTTGTAGAACATTTTATCACCACCGAGAAGTACAATAGAAGCTCTTTATGTTTCTGTATGCACTGCGAGTTTCCTGAATGTCAAAAATCATTGCTACCCAAACCAAACAGCTTCCTGTGAAGGCTATGTGTTTATCTTTCAATGATACCGAGGAGTTACACGCACTTACAGCAGGCAACTGGCATTTCCTGGGATTAAATTTTATTAGTAGTCATTTTTCACTCTTTTCTGCATTTTATCTGCAGAGCAACAAGGCACCTTTCTTTTCTCAGTTCGTAGTGGGGCTTCACCCCAAGGGGAAATATAAACAGATGTACTCCTGTTACGTCTCCTGTATGCTAGAAGGAACGGGGGCTGGCTTTGGAAGGTATTTCATTGTCATTGGCCCTTTTATAAGCTGCTTGGTAGAAGGATTAAAATGCACCTTCCAAGTGATACCTCCTCAATTTACTTGAGCCCTGCTCTATTATTTATAAGCTGTGTGCTACGGGCGAGTTATTTGACGTCTCTGTTTCCCCATTTGCTTATGAGTGAAGGGGATAATCAAGTAAGTACCTCATAGAAATGTTGTGACAAATAAGTGAGTTAATGCATTTAAGTCTTAGAATGGCAAATATGGAATAAATAACAGCTACTATTAGCAGATTATGTGAATTAAGCAGTTTATTTAAACTTTTGCAGTCTCTGTTTTCTAGTTTTGACTTCTGGTTATGAATACTAAATGATTTGCTAATTTTATAAAATATTATAGGCATATTAATAATTTAATTGTTACTACTCTAAAGGCTCTCCAACTTTCGTTCTTGCGTACATGATGTTTGCAAGAAGACAGCACCTATTTTAACAATACTGTGACTTTTAGCCATGTGTCTTATTTTATTATTTCTTCTCCCCACCTGCTTTCCTGCCTGTTGATTGATGACTTCAGTTCCCCTAACATGGCTGGTGAAACAGGTAAAACTCACGAAGTATGTGGAGTGGGTGGCTCTCCATCCTGGAAGGCTTAATAACCCCAAAGGCCCTGTTTACCACCAAATTACTTGTCCTACTGCCACTTAATAGAAATTTTACCACTTTTATGACAAAATCCAGAGAAGATCAAATTAAAAAATATTTTTAACCCTTAGGAGAAATTCCGCAAGCACACGTGAACTAGTGACACATTTGGGTAGACGGCTTTATCAGATTAGAAGATCTTCACTTAGAGAAGAGCAGTGTTGAGGAAATAAACCTAATGTTGAATACAAAGGATTAGATTAGGGATGGAGGAGATCTGCTTATTAAACCTTTCGGGTGGTGAAGTGTTTATCTCTGACCACCGTGGCTGGGCGAGTGCCCAGTGGTAGATCTGATCTGGAGGGTAGCTACTTGGTGTATGTGTGTCCAGAAGCACACGTAGATCAGCATAAAATCATATTTAAGATGAAAACACAAAAGATCACACTAAAGACACTAAATCTGTCATCAGCTCTAAGGAATAAATTTAGGATCTGGAGTGAAAGATGAAATCTAAAAGGTCAGGAGCTAGACAAACTCAGGGGTGGAGTTAGAGGTAAGGAATAGGCCAAGAACAAGCAAGAGGACATAGAACTGACTGACAGAGGTCTGGATGATGCACAGAGCTCCCTCTTACTGGTCCTGTCTGCAGGATGCGTAAATGGATCTGACAGTGAAAGGCACAGTACGGATGCACACAAAAGTGATATCATAAATATATCGCTTTCGTAAATTTTATGCTCAATACAAGTTGAATTTTCCTTCTTAATTTTGACTCTAGATTTGTGAATTTATGGGAGAGGAAGAGAGACTTAAGAAAGTTGATGAAGTTAAAACATATGGTACTGCATTTGTAAGCACAGATTAAGTAGGAAATAGAACTCAGATTGTGCCAAATTTGATGCTGGTCAAGACTCAAGATAACGGTCTTGATACCACCAGGACCTGATACCACTTGGACTGGTGACATTTGGAACCAGAGACCAGTTAGTTCTACCCAGACCTTCTATCCTTATTATCTAAGCTCTGCTCACATGTGGGACCCCCATCTCCTCCACACTCAAGCATTAATCTTATTTCCAACTCCCATTCTCATTTTGATACGCTTTTCCTCACCTATGCTTATTACTTACACCAATCCTTTCACTGTTACGTTTGGAAACTCCTATACCCTAAACATCTTTTCTCAAAATACTTTTTCTTCTTCTTGTACATGGAACTTGCCCTTGTCATGGACCACTCTTTGCATTTAGAACCCTCACATTTTCCTCATATGGTTTCCCAGGCACTCAGCAATCTGCGATGGTTGAGTCAGTTACACTGAGTTAACGCTGAGATAGTTAACTCATTCTGTTCCTTTTCACTCTGCCTGCCATTATCATCTTGAGCAATTTCAATTTCCTGCACAACAAAGTCAAGACAATAGCCTTAGTGTTTCTTGAACTTCCAAAGACCTTCAGCTCCACTCCTTGTCAATAACCCAATCCTACGATCACATTTAGGAGTCTGACCACAGAAGAAACGCCTCCATTTCTGAAATCTTGAACTCTGTTTATTTCATATACAGTTACAAAAATACTTTACTTAAAATGTATGTTACTTAAATATTATCAAGTTACTACAACATGTGAAATAGAATAAGATAAAAAAGAGATGGGGAAATGAAATTAAAAAGTAAATGAGAAGAAAATAAAATAAAGCCAGCAGTAAGGTTAGTATACAAGAATATAGACCAAAAATTCTAGTTGCTGGAGGTGAACTGATTCCCAAAACAAAGAGAGAAATTTGATCAGAGTTCCTGTAAAGGAAGCACAAGTCCTGTAAGGGGAACACAGTGTTACATGACCTCCTTTATGTGTGATAAAAGTGAAAATGTCCTCACTGTTCCTAAGGTTAGTCCTGCTAATGATTGTTGTTTCTTATTATGTTTTTTATTATGTCCCCTAATGATGTCAGAGTCATTCTCTTGAGAAAGTGCAGTAAAAGCAATCATTATTATCCCAAAACAACGTGCTGGAAATATGCAAGTGGACTGACCCAGAACAAAATTTAGAATACCTAGAATAATCTGAGGATCTTATATCTTTCATGAATATTATTTCTTGAAATGAATTCTTGAGGAGATTTGGACACCAGAGAGTTCAAGGTGAATATTGTTTGACAAAACAAAAGAGGAAAATATGAAAATTCTATGTTGCAATTTTAAAGTAGAATTATATACTTCCCATTTGACTCACAGAGGATAGACCTGAAAAGTATTTTTGAAAACTAGCCATGCCACCTTTGCTTGGAAGTGGGCCAAAAGCGTGACTGTGAGAAAAGTTGAGATTTTCTCAAAAAATATTTCTACCTCCGCTTCAACAAATAGACATACAGTCCAGATGATTTCCAAGGTGGTAGTTACTGATTCTCCCCCTAACCCCATCCCACCACGGCAATAAAACATCTCACACAAAGTATCTATAAAACATATCTCATTTTAAACAATGTAACTCCTTGTGAACCTTCAAGATAGATTAATTGGCAAAATGTATCCACAGATAACTGAACGATTTGACCTGTTACATGGAAGTGTTGGATATCAGCCAATTACTCTTGGAGGACATCTGCCAAAACTTATGATTTGAATTTTGAATAGTTGATCCTATGCCACTATTTCTGACAATAATTAAAAGGCAAGATCAATTATGTGTTGAGGTCATTTCTAGTACATGACAATCAACCATTTCATCAATGTAGGAAAGAATACCTTTTTCCCCTTATTCTCAATATCAGGGTGGCATGTAGATATCTCATGCAAAAAGAGATTCAAGTCACCAAAATACAAAGAATGGGATCTAAACCACATTGTTGTTTTTATGTCATTTGAAACCGTTTTTCTTCTCTCTCAAGAGACCTTGCCTATAGACTTTGTCATTTGAGGGATCTTAAGATGGAAATTCCGTATGAGCAACAAAAAACAGTTTCTTTACCATGAGCTTCTGCAGCTTAACTTGTTCACTGACTCAAAGACCAAAGAATGGTCCACAAAATCTGCAAACATTCTCAGGTTGTCCCAGCTCTGTACGTTCCAGGCTACAGAAATTCTCAGCATTACTGCTGCTGTATGACAATACCAGTGCTTTGTAAAGCATCTGCCACAGAACACACATGGTAGGTGCTCAGTCTTGCTTCACAGATTAAAAGATGGGCTCTGTGATAAATTGATCAATTGTGGATTACTGAGTTTGAAGTTTATTTATTCTTATACAGAATATTATCTGGAAAAACTTAGATTTGTGGAGAATACTGGAACAAAATTTAGAGAGAATTCAATGTAAGCTTTTTTTTTTTTTTTTAAACTTCAGAGGAATAGTAAATGGTAGTCCTTTAAAGTATAGGACAGATCATACATTAGGCCTAGCTACATGAGATCTTAGCCACAGGGTGAAAAAAGGCAGATAAAGTGTCAAGAATGAGTACCTTTCAGTGAATATATATCTTCCTTTTTTAACTTGAATTTTTAAATTAGATGTTCTATATAAAGAATGTGTTCAATTAACAACCTGAGTCTAAAAGATAAAGGAATCACATTTATATTATTAAGCCCAAAAAATAGAGATTTCATTTCTGAGAATTCAATATATATTTAACTTCCTCAACCACATTCACTGGAGTTATGTTATGTTATAGGCAAAAAAAAAAAAAAAAATCCCAGAATCTGTATCATTTCTCATCTAAATGAACATATCTAGCCGCTCTAGCAAGGATTTATTGTACTTAAGCTTTCTGGATAAAATCAGTGGCTTTTTGTACAACTTAAATTTTGTTAAAATTTTATGGCCTTTTTATGAATTATGAATTTGTTTTCATTCCCTAACCAAGCTTCTAACTGAGAAACTGCCTTACACTGGGATCACGCAGACTTTCTAAGAGTGAAGGTGCAGATAGTTTTAAGGGGATCAATTTCCAGATCCTCAACTTCCAGGCATACTTCTTTCTACAATTGATTTCCCTATAAAAATGACTATAAAGGAGGGCAAGATCCCCTCTTGCATCTTCTCTTTCACTATTCCTCTTAGGTAGCTTCATGAAGGTAGGCACATCTCTCATTGGCCGTGATTCTTACTAAGGCACATTGCCCCCAGGTGTAAAGTCCTCCAGGAGCCAAGGGAATGGAGAACCAGCAGGCCTATATCTGTGTATGTGCTGCCAGAAAAGAAATGGCTTTAACGACTGTTGTGGTAAAGCCTTTGCAAGCCAGGTAGGTTCTAATTTTTGGCTTTGAACAAAATCTAAGGAAGATTTTGTAGTATAGTAAGTTGAAAAATCATTTGAAATAGTTATTGATGATAGCTACTGTGTGACTCTTTTGCAATATATCTCAGTAGGATTTCAGAGAATCTAGTAACATTACCAAGGTCAGCATTGTGGGTATAAAACCTATGCGGTTGCACAGGGCCCTGTGCTCGGAAGGGCCTCATGCTTGGTTTAATGCCTCTGCTGTTAACATCTTGAATATTTTAATAATTTTATCTTTGCACTTGTGTTTTGTAACTGAAATCTGATGGGACAATGAAGCATGTAAATGAGCAGAGGAGATATGCGTGCATTATGTGTAGGTCTACCATTCCTTGTGGCCCCTTTTTCACATAGTGTTTGTGGTGCCCCATGGTTCCACTGAATTCTGGTGGATCCACGATGCCTGGGAGTTCAGCAAGACCTAAAGCAACTATACAGTGAGTGTGTTATGTCTACAATTGAGTAAATGGGGCAGAGATGGCTCCAAGAGGCCACGCTTTCCATCTGAATCAGAACTTGCTTCAAGTGCAGAAAGAAGGTGATGGAAGAATATTCTAATAAATGCAAATGACTAAGAACTCCTAAAATTTCTTTCTTATTTATGTGACTTCTCATATTGACCAACCACTTATGCTGAAAATAATGACATTGAAGGAAAGAGAAAGACAGGGCAATCCTTCTTCTTTCAATCTTTCCTTCCTTATCAGTAAACCAAAGGTAGAAAGTGTGTGCATATCAAAACAAAACAACAGAACAAAAATTGTCAAGTTAGTTTTGTGCAGCTTTTCTACTAATCTGGTAAGCACAAAATATATATGTAGGTAGGAGCTACAAAATACAAATTATATAATTTTGATGATTCAGCATACAAGTTAAATGTTTTTGTCCTTGCACGTAAAACTATCATTGCACAATTAAAAGATGAATGGTAAAATGCATGCTAATAATTTAAAATTTTAATTTGTGTTAGAACAACATTAAATAGCAAATTAAAAACTTCATAAGTCAAGAGAGAGCCTGTGGAATAAATGAAAAAGCTTTGTATTTTAATACCTTTAACATCACTTTTTTCCTGCTTTCTGAAGAAAGGGCCCACATTTTTATTTTGTACTGGCCTGACAAATTGTGTAGCTGGTCCTGAACATTAATACAACAAAATATTTATTTCCGTCTACCTCTTTATACAGATAAGTAAGCAAAGTTCACCATGCTTTTACTTATAAAAAGGAAAGATTAGAATGAAATTAATTCAGAACATCATCACATTCTAAAAAACATAGTTATCCTAGGGTGCCCGGCCCTGTGGCTGAGTGGTTAAGTTCACACTCTGCTTCTGCAGCCCAGGGTTTCGCCAGTTCGGATCCTGGGCGTGGACATGGCACCACTCATCAGGCCATGCTGAGGCGGCGTCCCACATGCCACAACTAGAAGGACTCAGAACTAAAAATACACAACTATGTACCAGGGGGCTTTGGGGAGAAAAAGGAAAAATAAAATCTTAAAAAAAAGTTATCCATTGATATGAGAAAGAGCACCACCTGGCCCTTTAAGAGTTGTGTTTTCAATAAAAATTTGCCTTTTTCTATTTAATAATTTCCTATAAAAATATATAACTTATTTATAATGTTTTGATGATTGTACAAAAGGTCATGGTAACTCAATCTGGAAGAATTTTAAACACTGAGAGCTATGGCCACAGAAACTAAAAAGTAATATTAATTTTAATTCATAGACAGTTTTATTGCAGAGAGCTACAATAGAGTGATCAACAAACAACTTTCAACATCAAAATATTTAAAATATTTCATATTATGAGAAAGCTCACATTAAGGAAAACTTAGCTTAAAACTGCAAACGTTTACCATTTTGCAGTTTATGTGGGTCAGGTATTGGATGGGGCTTAGGAAGGTGATTCTGGTTCAGTGTCGATCACAAAGCTGCCATCAATGTGTCAGCAGTTTCATCAACTGCTGAAGTCTGGACTTGGGGAAGATGCCCTTCACAGCCCATTCGTCTGGGAATTGCCAGGACTCAGTTCCTCTAGGCTATTGGATGGCGGGCCTTAGTTCCTCCTTGGTCATTGGAAGGAGGCCTCCCTCAGTTCCTTGCTAGCTGGAACTCTCTAAAGAGCAGTTGCCTTCATCAGAATGAACAAGTGAGAGGCAACAGAGGCTGGCAAGACAGAAGTCACAGTCTTTTTGTAACCTAATTTTAGAAGTGACATCTCAGCCCTTTTGTTGCATTCTATTCATTAGAAGTGAATCGCTGGGTCCAGCCTACACTCAGGAGGAGCAGATTACACAAGTGTAGGAACATCAGCAGGCAGGCATGATTGGGGGCCCTCTTAGAGGCTGCCTTCCACAACTGGAGAGGGGAAAGAATTTTTAAAGACTCGGGTAAATAAGACAACCTCAACTTCAAACATTTCTATTTCCGTTTGACTTTTCTTTATCTCTAATCTTCCCAAGTAAGAGTCGTTCAAATGGTATGAGAAACAACAAGAAAATAAACAAAAACTATCAAACTCTTCAAGGAATGGAGACTATCTCACCTTCAAAGCAGTTCTACTAATAAATATAGCCATGAAAGAAATTTTATGATATGATATATTACAGAATTTGTAATGTTCTAAAGATACATAAAACATAATTACAACACTTCTTTGTAGAAAAGATATAACCCTCCTCTTTGCATATGTAAATATTTATGTGTACATATGTATGTTTGTATATATATATATATACACCAGTGGGTTGAATTGTGGCCCATGACTTGGAATCTGTGACTGTGACCTTATTTGGGAAAAGGGTCTTTGCAGATGCAATTAAGTTAAAAATCTTGAGATGAGATGAGCCAGGATTTAAGGTGGGTTCTAAATCCAAAGGCAGGTGTCCTTGTAAGAGATAGGCAGAGGAAGATTTGAGACACAAAGAGAATGCCATGTGAAGACAGAGGCAGAGATTGGAGTGATGTGTCCAAAAGCCAAAGAACACCAAAGATTGCTGACAGCCACCAAAAGCTAAGAGGGAGGCATGGAATAGATTCTCTGTCCAAGGCTCCGGAAGGAACCAACTCTGCTGACAATCTAATTTTGGATTTCTGGCTTCCAGAACACAAACAGAGTATATAACCTTTGGTTGTTCTAAGCCATCCAGTTTGTAGTAATTCATTACAGCAGCCCTAGGAAACTAATATATTAATATATACATATGTATCTCAAATCTTCATATGTATGTGTATATATGCACACACACATATATACATACATACGTGGGAAACTAATATATGTATATCTCATATATGTGTGTGTGTGTTTGGAGGCTAAATAGTTTCTCTTTTCTATGTATAGATGCTCCTCCATAAAACTAAGAAACAGAATGTCCAATGCTGACTGTTTCACTATGAATCATATCATGACCTGTTGCTGAATTTAAGGTCTATTCTTTGCAATTCCATCACCTTTTCTTCTTTCTTCTCTTTTCAACGTCCCTCCTGGTCCTCCTGGTATTGTCTTGCTCCCCAGCTGGCACACATCCCCACCCTCTCAACTCCACGCTCTTCTGGGTGGCATCTGTCTTAATCCTGAACCCCTGAAGTGAAAGATTTAGAGACCCACCAGTCTAGGGACCGTGCACTTCCAACAGGGTTCTGGGCACTTTTGGATTTGCTTTCCCCCTTTCTTAACTGGCTTTTACTGTATCTGCCATCAAGTGGTAGGATCTGAAACTACAAGATGACATGGAGAAGTCACACTGGACATGTGGATGACGCATATAGGTGGTCTGTGTTAGGTGGTGTAAATTATTGACAAGTGATAAATGGAATGCGAGCTAGAATGCTGAAAGAATGATGACAAAAATACCAAATTTTGGCTGTTACTAAAAGAAGAAGAATGCTGTAAAGTGTCCGTTAACATCGCTATTCTAAAAAGGGTGTTTAACATAAAGATTTCGGTGATTTCATTTCAATTTTGTGAGTCTAGTGTACCTTAGACAGGGCTTACTTTCAATTAGGATTTTAATTTTTCCAAAAGCTGCAGTTCCAGTAGAAAACGTTAACAGGGATTTATCTTTGTAATAGAAGGGCAAGCATTAAATGCAATTCATATATATTTAATTAGTTTTCTTTCTTTTAGATACTAGCTAGCTTTTTATCCTTAGACAACATATAAAATGATAAATATATTTTTAAAAAATAATAGAAGTGTTAGTACAAAATCATACTGTACTTTAATCTAAAAAAGAAATATATGTTTTATGAGGTTAAAAAAGGGGCAGTTTTCTTAACTGAAAGTTTTAAAAGATTCCTTTACATTATGTCAATAGTGTAATAAGACTGATTTCTCAAAGCATCATACCTATGTATATGAATAATAAATCATCTAACTCTTCCCTCAATATACACATACACATATGTTGCTGGCATGAGGTCTATTTAATTACCTTCCAAGAAGCATACAAGAAGTATACATTTCACGTATAGTATGATACTATAACCTATCCCACAATCTTATTTCTAAGAACTAGGTATATCTAGTTCACATTATTGCTTCCTTACACACTTTCGGTCTTCAGCCGAAAGGGTGAGGGCTTAGGTTGATGCTGAAACTCAGTTTGTGTGAAAATAACACTGGATTCAGAATTACAAGGTCTTACTTCAAACTGCCACTTAAGAGCTCTAAAACCTTTTTAGATCTTTAGTTTTGTCATCGATGAAATGGGAATGATACTTGCCTGAGAGTGCATTGAACAGGACAAATGCCATCTCTGCGCTCACCCAACCCCCCGAACTGGGGATCCAACCATTTAAACTTGAGGTTACTGTGCTGTGGTGAAAACAAGATGAGACAATGGATATGAACACACTTTACAACCTGTGGAGCATTATACTAATGGGACTGTTCAGTGTTTGGGGATTGATTACGGAAGAGAAAACCCTAGCTGAGTACAAGGAAGGGGGCCAGTTACTATTAGGGGGGAAATTGCCTTAATGTTCTGAATTAAATTTATTGAATTATTTCCTGTCAATAACTTTTTGAATTATTCCCTATGGTGAGGATTATGTTGTCAATGTCCATACCCTAGATTGTTGTGGTTATCTCTCTCTTCCTTAAATATTTTCTGAAATGGGACAAAGGAAAAATGAAAAATAAGAAAAACTGGAAAATGATCTGTTTTACCATCATGACTGAATTCAAAAGAGAGTCAGAAGAAACATGAGTCCCATCACTGCTCCTTTCTCAGGCGTTATTTGTTTATTCTTTCTTAGCCCCTCATCAGCCACCTCTCAGTCTTCAGAGTCTGGGACTTTTGAGTTCAATTGCTCAGTGTCATCTCCTGAAGAACACTTTAAAATGTTTCCCCATGGTCATTCTTTTCCTTTGTCACCTCTGTTGCTGAGAAATAAAATTCCCAGGAGCTATCAGAGTGTATTGGGCAAGCAAATCATTGTCAGTAAAGTGATAATAATCATCATCAATAATAATAACTATTCTCCCATTTTTGTAGTGCTTTTACCTTTTTTATCATAATAATGAATTATCTTGTCTGGTAAACAATACTATGTGTGATCAACATCTACAAAAATTTTTAATATTTAATAGATCTTTTAGGAAGAGTTCCTTCTAGAAGTTCAGATTTCACTTGCCTATTTATTGGCAAATAATTTTTTCTAAGGCTCAATTTCTTCTGTAAAATGGGAGCACTGATAACTTTCAAAAGGCTGTTGTGAAGAATAAATGATAAAATGGATAAAAAGCATTTTGTAAATAACAAAGTGTTATGCAAACCTGAGTTATTATCACTTTGCAGACATACTCTCCTCTACACCCCTGACCACTCTCTCGTTCTGTCTTCACCTGGCCAACAGCAGTAGACTGCTTTAAACCCTGTGCTCAGTGCTTTGAAAAGTGTCTGTAGTTAGGGCTGGAATTTATGCCCATTGTTTCCTACTTTGCTGAGAAACTTGAAGCAATTGGAAGGAAACGTCCTTAGACTTTGCCACACTGACCACCTTTCAGCATCTACACCCACGCACTCTGCTTCCTGCTTGTTACCACAGACTGAACTACTTCCGCTTCTGTCTAGAGGCAGCCCCGCCACTTGTGCCTGGATCCCACATCTTTGCATGTGTCTAGAATAATACTCTAGGATTCCTTTCTCTCCTCATCATCAGTGTTTCATTCTCTACTCCATCATTCCCATCAGCAAATAAATATCTTGATGTAATTTCTCTTATTCTAAAAATATACTGTTCCCTTGATCTTTCCCGCCCTCAGCAACCACCTCATTTTTTTTTGTTGTTGTTCCTCTTGAGGCAAAATTCTGTGGAAAAATTTTTTTATTTTCTCCAATCTCTCTCCTCCCATTCTCTCTTAAACTCACTCCAATCTGACTTTCATCTAGGGAAACTCTGGCTAAATCCAGTGGTTAGTTCTCAGCTCTCATCCCCCTGAACTGTTAGTAGCATTTGACACAATTGATCACTCCTTTCTTGATACACTTCCTTCTCTTGGCTTTCTGTACATTGAACTGGTTCTCCTTCCACTCTCCTGGTCTCTTGCCTGCTCACTCTCCTCTGCTGGTTCTTTTCCCCAGAACTCTTAACGGTGGAGCACAGGTATTGGATTCATCTCTTTTGCGTCTACGTACACTCTTTTGGTATCTCCCATTTCATGGCTTTAAATACCACCTAGATGCAAAAGACTTCCAAATTTCTATTTCCATTCCACACTTCTCTCCAGACTGATAAATCCAACTGCCTCCTTGACATTTCCAGTGTGTAATATAATAGACATCTCAAATTTGACAAGTCCAATTCAGAACTCTTGATTGCTTCCTGCCCTAAATCTGTTCCTCCAGCAGCCTAATCCATCTCAAATGATGGCAATTTCGTTCTTCTAGTTGCTCAGGCTAAAAAACCTTGGAGTAATCCTTACCTCCATTCTCTCACTCATGTCTTACTTCCTATGAATCAGGAAATCTTTTTAAGTCTATCTTGAAAATATTTCTAGAATTTAGTCACTCTTCACCCCTCCACTATCCCCATCCTGATTTGCACGACCATCATTTCTTGCCTGATTTGCTGTAATAGTCTCGTACCTGGTCTCATTTCTTTCGCTCTTGATCTCCTACCACAAATTCCCAACACAGAAGGCAGACTGATCCTGTAAAACGTAAGTCAGATCATGTCAATCCCATGTTTACAATCCTGCAATGGATCCTCATTTCTTACAAAGGCCAAATTCCTTACAGTGGCCCATGAGACCCATGTGATCTGATATCCCATCTCCTCTCTGAACTCTTCTCTGACCTCAGTTACGCTGTTCCAGTCACACTGACTTCCTTGAAGTTCTTGAGTATGCCAAGCAGAATCCCAGTTTAGGAGCATTTTACTGGTTGTTCCCTCCACCTGGTCTACTTTTCTCCCAGATAAGGCTAACTTCTTCCCAACTCCTTCAGTTTTTGTTAAAATATCCCCTTGTTAACGAAGCCTACCCTGACAACCACTCTTACAACTGTCCATTGACAAGTTGATCGAGGCCAAATATTCTTTGCCTTCATCTAATTTCTTTTACTTTTTTATAGCACTTTTCATCTTATAATATGCCATGTAAGTTATGTATTTATTATTTTTACTGTTTATGAACTATTTATGAACTATTTCTACCTGTTAGAATAGAAGATTGATGTGGGACAGAATCTTTGTCTGTTTTGTTCACTACTGTATGCTGAAGATTCTAGAACAGTGCCTGACGCATAATAAGCACACAATAAATATTTTTGAATTAAAGGGAAGAAGGAAGGATCTGTTATAACAATACATTCTGTATATTAAATAGACTTCAACAGTTGTTCTTAATCACTCAACTGTTAATTCCTTAAGAAAAAGCGTTTTTCATCTCTGTATCCCCGTGAGTAAATGATGGAGTAAAAGAAGACAGGAGGGAAGATGGATGTTGACTGCTAATTACGTAACTGCTCTCAACTTTATTCACTATTTGGATGTTTCTAAAAGAGTTTAGGGATTAGATTAATACAGCCCTGAAGGAAGGAAATTCACACATAGTCGAATAACACTATAGGACACATTTGTTAAGGCAAAAATAATACATTGAAAATATTTGGACATTTTTCATTCTTATAAAACACTATGTTAAAAATTTTTGTCATCAATATTAATAATACAATTCAGCAGCTATAGATGAAATTTTACACAAGATAGTCATTAATTTTTACAGATATCATATCATAATGACCTTGGAAAATTTGGTTTCCATTGTTATTGGACAAAATATTATAATGTGAAAGTATTATACTATATGTCAAGTTAGCTTTCGATTAAGGTTAATATTACTGAAATAACTACATCTGCTTTCCTCTCACTGTGATGTTTATCACCTAATAAAAATGCTAAAGTTACCAAGGAAAGATGTTTAATTTGTTCTCACTGCTCAGTTGTATGTTGCATCCTATTTTGTAGTAAATGGCATAATGTCCCAAGTGGGATGCCATACTGTCAGATACATTATTTATACATAACATTACTGGTTAATCAATGAACAACAAATGCAGTAGCCTTTTCTTTCCTTCTTTATTTTTAAAGTGATAGTAAGTTAAAATACATAGAAAAATATTCCATTTTTCTGATATTAAAAAAGTGAAGTCTACAAGTATGAACATAATAATTAAACCACATGCCCTAATGCATTCCAATGAAGAAGAACAATTAACTAGTCAAATTTAAATATGGTTTCTTCTTTTTCTAGCAAAACATGGAGAAAGCACCTTTTACTACGGATTGCAAATTACTAAATAAACAAGACTTCCCCCCCAAAAGGATGTATAAAACTCAGCTTAGAAAAAATAAATTAAAAGGGCACTAATAGTCCATTCAGAATCATATATTCTGTGTCAAACTGTGCAATATGACAGCAAACAAAGGAGTAATTAGTATACATGGAACAACTACCTCCCTTCAAATCTTACTGATAGTTTGGCAATGATTCAAAGTGAGTTCAACTTCAATTCATACATGGATAAAACTTCAGCTCTTTCTGTAGTTCCTTCCACACTTACATTTTGTGATAAATAAGGCTGCACAACTGGGACACATTTGCTTTGTGTTCAGGCATTCTTCTTTTCTACCAGAAATAGTATTATAAAGTTAAAAGTTTTCAGTGGGGTGGGTTATAATAGGTTGTTTAGCTTTTTTTAAAAAAAAAATTCTATTTATCTGTGGAAGGATGAATGTGAAATGAATAGTAAAAATTTAATGACATAAGATAAAAAAATAATAGCAATAATTTATTTAAGTAGAGAAAATGACATTGTTCTCTTTGAGCTATATAGAAACAAACATATAAACAGATATCCCGCTGCATTCTCCTAGTACAGGTAACCTCCTAATCTGATAAAGGTCTTGAAATGTCCAATTTCCAAAAGGAAGCCATATGCCACACCAGCACATTCGAGAAAAGAAAAGACAAAGAAATACATATATTATTACTAATAACCAGTATATTGAGCCCCACTATGGACAGGACATTGAAGTCATAAATGTGCATCCTCTTAAAAGCGAATTTCAAGTCTCCTGATTTAATTAGGTATAATTCCCAAATGCATAAACATTTTTTCCTGTGAGAATTATAATAGCATTTAGAAGCCCATATTAAAAGAAAGAAAGAAAAATGGTTTGTTTTCACTTTAGCTCATTCTGTTGTGTTTTTATTAATAGAAGTTTTAGATCGATACCAAATATTCTGCTCAGTTCCAGTGATTGAATATGAATACATTATGTGCATACAAAAATAGTGATAATCTAAGTTGATACAATAGTTCATTTTGCATTAGTGTCCTAGATGGGACAATGTTAAGAAGCAATTTAAATGAAATTCATTTAAATGTCAGCTCTCATGCTTGCGATTTTTCTATAATTGGTTATTTAATTAAAATAATTCTCATAGTCATTAATTTAGACTAAAACTTGCTGTGCACTGACATGTTTTAATTACATGGTATTAACAAAATTGATATGCTTTAAAAAAGCATGGTTAAATTTTAAACAAGAATAAATTAGAAATCTCATAGATCATCCTACTTAGTGTATTTATGAGAAAGCCAGTCATTTTAAATGTTTATTGCAAACAAAGTCACACCATTATTGTGCACAAGTTGCAGTTTATACTTCATATCCTTTAGAAAGATTTGATGCACATACAGGGTTCCCATTCTTGAATGTCCTTAACAATGTATGAAATAAACTAGATATTAACAGAAAACCACAGAACAACCCACGGATAGATGAAGAATTAATGCTTATGTGATACAGAAGCTCATGGAGACTTTAGATAAATAGTATAATTTCATACATAAGAAGATAAGTTCAAGTTTATATTAAAATATTAAAAAACCAAATTATTTTGTTACAACCATTTTGTGATCCTCCTTGCAGAGACAAAAGAAATAAGTATATTAATTCAGCCTTATTTTTTTTTAAAGATTAGTTTTCACATTACGTTTGTGAGGTTACATTTGTGAGAAGTCACATTCTCATTTCAATCTTTGTCAAAGGACTAGATAAATATTTTACCCTTTTCAAATAGCAATTACAATCTTTGTCAGGAGTATGAGAAATCAGAATTTTAGTGTTTTCTATGAATTAGAAGACTTCTATATTGCTCTGACCTTTTTAATATTCTGTAATTTAATTGGATGGACAGTCTACTTTTACCCAAGATTGCCAGTCTTTCTATTTAATAAACTTACTGACACAAAGCACCATTTTAAATGGCTGCCTCTTCTTTGTTCCCTGAGTAGAAGCTTTTGGACTGATTAAAACATTGCTTTTACCTATGATCATTTTTCCATTTTCTTTTGGTCAGTAGGGATTTTAAAATTCTTGTGTGGCCAGCTGGGTCCCATTGCTTCGTTTGTGTTTTGGATGTATAGTAGTTGCAGAATCGTGTTTCTAATCCAATTTCTTCACCTTTACTTGGCTTTCATCAAGAACCGTGAACAGAGAAGCCCACGATATGACACCCAGTGTGTAATATAAATGACAGGGGGAGGTGTTTGTTTCTATCTTGGTTCAGCCTCTGCTTATATGTTTTCAAACCCTGGCTCCAATCAGGGTACATCTGTTATTTTGGATTATCTTCCTTATGAGGTTGGGCATGGCATTGGTGGTCTTGAAACATTGGAGGAAAAGAAAATAGTAATTACTCATCATTTTTTGGTTTTGTAAACTAAGTTCTATTTAGATTCATCAAAGTAGGTGAAAACTATTTCATAACTCATTCTGATTGCCCTCTTCATTCTTACTTTCTCATTTACTGTATGTTTCTTTCTTATTCTAAAACCTATAAAACTCCCTGTTGTAAATGGGTTGGTAAGAAGAGAAAAGAAAAGGATCATCTTGGCTTTCAGTATAGACAGTTTTAGGATTAGAGAGGTAGGAGTAGGTATACTTTTTCTCTTCCTTATATTTTTCTATATTTATTGTGAATTGATTCAATTTTCAGTATGATGAAAAATGCCAAATTAACCTACTGATGAGGAGAAACTGTTAATACATTGATGCATGTTTGAATAATGCCTGACATAGTAGTTGCTCAATAAATAGAGGTTGAATGTAAGAGTCAATGACTGAATATAATGATAATATGCACAAAATTCCACTTAGGTCTTTTAACATCGATGGGAGAATATAATTATTTCCAAAAGTCAGAAATTAGCAGATGTAGAGAGAAGCCCACAAGAACTTAATCTCTATACATTTATTTTCCCTGATTCACAGTGGCGATGCTATGATCCAGGTGTGCCAACTCACTGCTCAAATATTTTCATCCCCAGGATCTTTTCTGGTTCCCTCACAATGCTATTAAAATGTAAAAGGGGCCAGCCCAGTGGCACAGTAGTTAAATTCACATGTTCCACTTCCGTGACTCCAGTTTGGACCCCAGGTGCAGACCTACGCACTGCTCGTCAAGCTGCGCTGTGGCAGGCATCTGACATATAAAGTAGAGGAAGATGGGCATCAATGTTAGCTCAGGTCCAGTCTTCCTTAGCAAAAAGAGAAGGATTGGCAACAGATGTGAGCTCAGGGCTAATCTTCCTCAAAAGAAAAAAGTAAAAAAAAAAAAAATCCCCTAATTAATCTGTTTTGTAATTTGAGCTTTGAGCACAACTAGATCTCTTAAAGTCTATCATACAGATCATTACAGCAGTTCCTTACCCTAAAATTTGCAATATGTTCATTTTGAGTGAGAATCAGGAATGAGATGAAATTTTATCCTGCCAACCTCTCTCGAGGACCAGAATTCCTGAGAGGCAGTGAAACAGCAGAGATTTGAATCCTGGTTCTGACCCTTCTGAGTTCCATGACCTTCAGCAACTTATTCCTTTGGAAGCTTCTTCATCTTAAAAATTGTTAATTCTCTAATAATACCTACTTTGTATGGTCAACAATTGGTTACTATTATTATCCTGATTTTTCCATCTCTTTATTAAAATTCTTTTTGCAATCCTAATACTTTCCCTATCCGCCTTCCCTCTGATTCCCTATAAGAGTGAAGAAACCAAGAGAACTAGCTATCCCGACACAGGTAGTGTTCCAGCTCAAGTCCAGACATGGCTGATGGGGCTGTCATGGTTGATGTAGACTTACCACGTGCACTGTGATTAAACACGTCATCTGGAAACCACTCCCATGCACAAGACAGCATTTTTTTCAAACTATAACATTTCCTTTAAATCAGGAGTCCACGGTTTTGACTGGTTAATGGTGATGAACAAGCACGAGAATATTGACTCAGGATATTGAGAATCATTCAGAAGATCATGTCATCATTATAGAATCTGAGTATCAAGGTTATGCTAGGTAACATTAAAAAGTGAATGGGAAATAATAAAGAGTGCACTAAAACTCAACAGAGTATCTACATGAATATTTTAGGGGAAAAAATGAAACAAACTTTTTTCTCAATTCCAGGAATTCACACACAAAAGACACACACAAGTTAGCCAAATGTTTAGAAGTATTGTTGAAAGGATAACAAAAAATGTACGCATCCATATTCAATTTTTCATGGTGAAAATATACCCTAAATTTAAAAGAAAACTAATATTTAATCTTAGTTCTATATCATTTTAGACAATAGGTGTACTCCTATTGATAAAGTGACTCTCTAGAAAATTCAATCTTATTGTAACATAATCATATTCACCTGTCCACTGGATACAATGTATATAATTCCTCCCAATATATGTTTTGTAATAAAAGATTTTAATATGTTTGATTTTTATAAAGTGCACCAGATGATTAAATTTAGTGGTAGTTTACATTAAATAGGGCTGAGTTGTAATACGGATCAGCAATGGACTCCCATCTCACCCATACATTCAAGAGCAGGCAATTTTTGACTTCCTGTTCAGTGTTCTTTTACCTACTTTTCCTCTTCCCTTTATGAATGGTAGGCAGGAAAGATGGAGAGAGACAGTGATAGAGATTAGAGTGGGATAATATAATTAACTCTAGTAGCTTTTCCTAGCAAGTTCTTGGAATTCTCATCACATTCAAGAGGTGTTAAACTCAGGATCATTATATCTACAAGATTCAGGGATGCATGGTAAATAGTTTAAATTCAATATCCTACACAACTGAGTTGTTTTTAATAATCATGGATAACCAGAACACATAGAAAGCTTCTGGAGATGGTCCCAAATGACAATCTAATGGAAAAATGGGCAAAGGATAAGAACAGATAATTCACAGAAAATAACTACTTTCTGTGAAATATTTTATTTCTGTGAAAAATCTTCACAGAAAAGATGCTCAATGTCACTAGTAATTTGAGCAATTATTGAAATGACAGTTTCTGATCCATCAGACTAGAAAAAATTAAAAATACAAATAATACCCAGTTTTGGTAAGGATATGGGAAAGTGGGCCCTTTCATATAGTTTATTGTCAATATAGAACAAAATTTTTAAATATGGGTGTGCTTTGATCTAGCAATTTGACCCTTAGGGATCTAGTCAAGAGAAAAACATTCACCTGTGTGCACAAACATACAGGTACAAGGCTGGCCAATGCTGCATGTTTAGCAATTTTGTAGCCTCACAAATAAACAGAGGACATCATTTTTTGAAGTTTACCATGTTTATATAACACTGTGAGAAAAAGACCATATGGAGAAGATTAAATGATTAAAACTGGGTTCTTAATTTAGAAGTTGGGAAATGCTACGAAATGTCATATATAAAAAAGATTTTAAAAGATTGTATTATAAAGCTGTCTTTGCTCATTAAAGTTTCATTTGCTAACTTCCAGGTAGCAAAAAATGGTGTTTAAAATTATTTCTGGGAACTTTTCCTGTAACTTCTATAAATGCAGTTTTACTTGTGTGAGTAAGAACCTTCTGCTTTCCTCAGTTGTGACTAGGAAAAACATTTGCCCATCTCATGAAGCAAACTTCTCCATTCCAGTCAGAAGATGACATGTCCTTCTCTTCCCCTGGAAAGATAGAAACGACTTAGTCAGAAACTAACTTATTTATTTATTCAAGAAAGATGTATTATACATATACGCTGTGATATCCAAAATTTGACAGGGTTTCTTAAACAATTTCATTATTTTTTCTCCCCAAAGCTCCTCAGTACATGGTTGTATATCCTAGTTGAAAGTCCTTCTGGTTCTTCTGTGTGAGCCACTGCCACAGCATGGCAATTGACAGACGGGCAGTGTGGTTCTTCTACCAGGAAACAAACCCAGGCTGCCAAAGTGGTAAGAGCACCGAACTTTAATCAATAGACTGTCAGGGCTGTCTCAACAATTCCACTATTTTTGACCCTTTTTTCTTAGTTGCAATCTCACCAAGTTTCTCATAAAAAACTTCTGTCCACGTACCTCTAGCCATAGAGGCTCAGACATTAGCTTCTAAGAATCTGATGGGGAGCATCAGATTTCTTTTGTTGTCCTTTTTCAGTTTCAAAGAATCTTTAGAAAAGTAAATTAGTTTACCCATGATACCACTCTTTCTTTCCAAAATTTGAATTTCTGGTTATTTAAAACTAAAAAGTTCTATATTAGTAAGAGTTCCAAGAAGAATGAGTAAGGATCTCAATCATCTACACATAACAGAAAATTCAAATATAATAGCTTTAAATGACAGGAATTATTTTCTATCCAGTAACAAGAAGACTGGAAATGAGTGGTCCACAGTGATAAAGTGACTCAGTGATCATCTGGAACCCAGGGTTTCTCCATCAATGTGTAGACATTTGTCTTTATGCTTGTCACCTCGTGATCATAGGAGGGCTGCTGCACTTCCAGGCATTACTTTTGGGTCACAGAGAGGAAAAGGGTGGAAAGATCAAAAAGTCTTTTCTTGAGAAGTATTGTTTTTTATTCTGGAAGGGAGCTTTTTCTAGAAGACTTCTTCATACGTCTGATTGGCCATAATTGAATCACTTGGATCCTTATGCAAAAAGATGGCCAAAAAAATTGATTGCTTGCCTTTCCAGGTTCCAAAAGTAAAAAAGTCAGGAGCGAAAATGGTTGGAAATGAGTGTTGAGTGGATCTATCGACTAAATTTAAAATACCATGAAAATTCCTCCTTGGAGGGACTTATAATGAGACAGAGTTTGCTAGACAGAAATACAGGACACTCACTTACATTTGAGTTTCAGACAAACAATGAGTAGTTTTTTAGTAAATAAGCATATTCCTGTCAAATTTTGGATATCAACAGAGCTCCTTCTGGGCCAAGCAACAGATTATGAACAGAGTTAGAGAAGAGGCTGTTCGTGGTACCTTTGCAAAGAATACACCACACCTCTGGCACCCAAGGTTGGTAGTTTGGAACATCCAGAGACAGTATCTTTGGCATGACCAGTGGCCTTCTTACAAGGAGTACTATCAGCAGGGGCAAAAGTGGGGCCTTGCAGGGAGTGGATAAAAATTGTGCTAAATCCGAAACAAAAGAACAGACATCATGTAGTAAGTGAGGCTGTGAAGGCTGGCTCAGAGGCATGCCTGTGAGCACGTGGGAGATGTTCCTTCAGGAACTCCAGTAATAATTGGGGACATTTTGAAACGCACTTAAGTTCAGTTGTTCCACAGACTGAGGAACTTAATCCCCTGCATTTGGTAGCATAGTTCATGAGTGTTTTAGCATAGCCTTTTGGTGAGATGATATTCCTGTTGAGCCAAGATTTTTAGATTTATTTATGCTTCTCTAAGACTGAGATGTACGTGTGCATGTGTCTATATTCTTTGGATAACTTTGCAAATTGCCTTATAATCTTTTGGTGGAATGTCTACTTCTCTTATTACTTTAGTTCAGGTGCTGGTTATCACTTATCTGAGTTCTTAGAGAAGTCTTCTAACTGACCTTTATGCCTCCCTCCTTAACCTTCACAAACCCATGCTGTGCTCTGCTACCAGGTCATGTCAGTTCCATATTTATAAACTTTTCAATTATTCTCTTTTGCCTATAAGGTCCAAGTTAAATAACTTCCATAATATTCATTTGCTGCCTTTACAAGCTGATCCTCCAACAATTCCAAAGTGCTCCCTTACACTCAACCTATGTAACCACTCCCTGAACACTTTATGTCCTTTCTTTCACTGGCACATTCTTTTCTCACTGCATGGAATGCCATTTTTCTTTTGGCTAATTTCACTTACTCCTACAGATTCTTCAAACACATTCCCAAAGTGATTTTCTTTATTAAGACTTTTCTGGGACCCATCAGGGGGAATTAGTTATATCCAGTGCCACGCTCCTATAATAATTTGTGCACATCCCATATTGAACTCATCACTTAGGATTATCATTATTTGATTGCATGTCTCTTCCATCATATCATGAGTTCCTTGAAGGCAACTAATCTGATTTTGACCTCTTTTTAAAACCAGCTTCTAAATAATAGGTGTTTAATAATTTTTAATAATATAAATGAATGACTCATACTCTTTAAAATGAACTCCACATCAAGTGCTGTTTTTTCTACGAGTCAAGTTTTTCTCAATTTTATTGGTTTCTCTTCCTTCCAACCACTGCTACCATAGATTAGAACTTGATCAACTAGCTTCAGGATTATTTCCAGAGTCAGTGCTTTTGTCTTCTTTCCATCAGAAGTGTTTTAAAAAGGAAATTATTTGAGCAGATTTGTGGTTTCTCAAAAATAAGCCTGATGACTACATAGAAGTTGGACTGTGGATGGTGAAGGAGGGAGCGAGCAAGCCAATCTGATTTCCACACAGCTGCCAGAGTCATTTTTTAAAACCCATAATTCTGCTCATGTAATTTCCTTTTGTAGAACACTTCTGATGGAAAATGATCAACTAAGCATGTGCTTCAACATATTGTTTCTCCCCTGGTTTTCTGTTGAGGTTACTAACTTCACATAGAAAAGGAAAAATCAGTGTCACAATTGGAACCCAAAGCAGGGTTTTAGCTAATTACCTCAAGTGCGGTGTTTTCATTGAGTCAGTAGAGGTGATCCAGATGGGTCACGGTGCTCCCTTCCTGCTGCCCCTCCACCTCCTGAGACAGTAGAGGAGGAAAACAATCTTTTGTCATCAGGTGCACTCAGTAAGATAATTTGAGCCCTTGCTTAGAACCAGTAACCCTTCACCAACCAGTCTAGCTCAGGGAGGGAGGGTCAGCACGCTGAGCTGAACTGATCCAAATCAGCGAGGCTGGCAGAAGATCTAGCCCCACCATTCTGCCATGCCCCAGGAAATCTTGAGCCTGAGAACCATGGGGCTGTCCTCATTTAAGGGGCCCAGGAACCAGCCAAGCTGATTCCATCTAACACATTGGAACTGGAAGCTCTCCCAGACTACTTCCTCTGACATCTATCTATCTCACTTTAGAAAAACCAACCTTCTCATTCATTCACCTCTGGCATCCCTGGAGAGAAAATTGTCCTTATTTGCTGATGACCTGATAGTAACTAATGCTCAGAAAACACTAAAAGTGTACCTATAGTACACAAGGAACAAAAGAATGCACTGTTGCTCATGACACTGTTAATCATCATGAGAACCAGCACTACTTGAATGCTTACTGTGTACCAAGCACTGGCTAAGTGTTCCGTGTATTTAATCATCACAATTCCATGAGTTTGGTACTATTATTATCCTTTTTTTACAAATGAGGAAACAGAGGTACATTATCCAGGTAGTAAGTAGAGCTGGAATTTAAACCAAGGCAGTCTTAGAAAATGGACCATGCCACTTCCCTACATTTATAGGCATGATTGCACATTGAAGACTCACTGGGTATATAATGGGAGTCAACAACAAGCAAGGGAGGGATTGATCTGCACAGTTAGCTCAGGAGTCACCCACTGACATAGCAATGGAGTAGGTAGAAGAGAACTTGAAATGTTCACTGTTCAGTCTTGGTGACAATTGAAAGATTATGGCATTAACAATTTTATTGATTGCACCCAGACTGCCACATTGGAGGCAAACCAAGAAACAGAGAGAAAATACTTTGCAGAATCAAAAACATAAAAATAAACCCCTCAATAGAATGAGGGAATAGTGGAATGAGTGTGGCCTAATCAGAATTACGGATTCTAAAATCCAACTGGAGAAATTATACTAGAGTGCAGAGTAAATAGAAACGAACTGCAAATTATGAGAGAAAAGATAAGACATAGATAACATATAGATGTAACTGAAGAAAGAAAAGAAAGATTTGGGTACTATATCGTTTTCTGGACTGAAAGAATAGGTGAGACTTTAGATATAAAGGATTCAATAATGCCAGGCAATGGTATTTTTTAAAGCATATCTTTAAAAATGTTCAAGGAGGCACTCCAGCCCAATGAAAATTTATCATGATAAAATTTTCAAGATAGAAGAAAAATTATTAGAAAGCTTGAAAGCAATGAAACACTTTAAACACTGAAAAAATGTTGCTCTTGTGTATAAAGCATACTGTAATATTTATGAAAGGAATCTTAGAAATACATAACGTAAGATGAAAATTAGCAATAATCTGCTTCTAAAATTTTCGACAAGCCTCAGTGTTAGTACAAGAGGAATATAAATTTGCTAAATTCTTTTCTTAAGGGAAGTGAATATTTGGTTATTTAATTCATAATATTATTAAATAAATATAAATTCAAGTATATTATTAAGCCGCTTTTCTGCATGTCTCATTTCTTCTGCCCAAATTCTCCTGTTCACGCTATCCACATGGTCTATCCCTTTACTGGTCACATCTCAGCTCATCAGAGGGATCTTTCTGAGTCCTCCATCTAAAATAGCATTTTTCATCATGGTCTATCCTCTTACTCTGCTTTCTTTTTATAGTACTTCCATTATATACACATATATGTATGTATTTTCTTTCTTTACTGTCTCCATCAGTAGAATGTAAGCTTCTTGAGAGCAAGACTATCTTTGTTCACTGCTCTATCCCTGATGCCTGGAAGAATGCTTGGCACATATAAGGCTCTCAACAAATGTGAATTAACAATATATAAAGTGCTCCTATAAATCAATAAGAACAAACAACTCCTCCAATCCAAAAGTAAATGAACAAAGACCATGAAAGGGCCATTACAAAAGCATATGAAAGTATAGCTACCTTCACTTATAATCAAAAACTGTAAGTTAAGTCAATGAAAAGATATTTCTGTAGGTCTGTCGCAAAGATTTTAAAGATTGATAACAGTCTTCATTAACAAGATGTGGGGAATGTAAAATATATTTTTAAGGTCAATTTTTTATGGCCTATTAATGTTTCTTTGGTCCAGCAAATCCATTTCTGGGAATTTTTCCTGTTGAAATATTTTTACAATTCTGTAAATAGATTTTTTTAAAAAAATTTGGCCACATTTTTTATAAAAGTGAAAAATAAACTATACTGATCATATTTTTTAACTAGAGATAAACTATAGACAAAGATATAGAAATAGATATATAGATATGTTTGTGGTATACAGAAAGAAAAATGTAAACTTCCCTCTGTGATTATCTCTAGGAGGTGGAACTACATGGTAATTTGTTTCCTACTTTAGGTGTTTTTGCAATGTTTAAAATTTTACAGTAATATTAACCTTCTATAATCAGTAAAAAATATATAAAAGACATGATTATTTTTAAAAGAATTTATGAACCAATTTTCCCATTTCTGAAGCTTTCTCCACAGAGAGTCTGTCTTTTTGTATATTTTAATACATTATTGAGTTCCATATGCTGGTATCTCTTTCAGGTTGTTTCATCTGTGTTCATAAGTGGGATTATCTAGAGCTTTTCTTTTTTCTTGTGCTGTGCTAGTCCAGTTTGGGTTAACACAGTTACGTTTGTCTCATAAAATGAGCTCCTTTCCAATCATGCCTCGTGCTATACTCAATGTATGATCTAATCACTTCAACCCTTTTAGAAAAATGTCATCTTTTTCATGCCTCTGTGCCTTTTTTCATGATCTTCTCTCTGCCTGGCAGGTCCTTTACTGTCTTCCTCAAATGGAAGCTTCAAATTATCTTTTGAGTCACAGGTTAAATGTCCCCTCTTGTATGAAGGCTCCTCTACCAACCCCAGGAGATTTCTTTTTCCTCCAATCCCGGTTCATTTTATAAATAATGTTATCACCCAATAACATTTATCACATTGTAGCAGAATTATTTTTCTGCATGTTTGTCTCCTTGATCTGGCTGGGGACAATTTCTCGTTCATCTTTTCATGTCTAGCCCTTGGTACTGTGTTTCTGGTTCATCATAGTTTCTCAATCTAAATAGATGTCATTTGAATAATGCAAAGATGCCCAGGACCACCTGAGAGTTTATGAGTTAAAAGTAAAAGTTCAACACTTTCTTGCTCATCCCTTTGAGTGATTGTTTAATTTCCCAGACTGATAAGGTCAGCGGTTACTGTGTTATAACAAAGAGTGAGGTAGGGTTTAATGTCATCTCTCCTCAGCCCTCCTATTCTTTGAGACCCAGAGAGGTTTTCCTGTCCCTGTTGAGACATGTTAAAATGTCCTTCATCCTTCAGTTCTTCCTTGTTACATTCAATCTTGAGGTTCTGCCTGTTTATTCTTCTGGTTGCCCTTTTCCATAGGCAAGAACGCTTTATGACTTTGGGTTCTCAGACCCAGTCTTACTGAGAATGTCTCTGCTTGTCCTTCAAAAGCAAATGCTACTTGTATCCAAGCAAGAACCAGTGAATATATAAGCCCAAACTAGCGTTATAAAAATTGTCATAATTAATACAGGATCAGAGCAAGATCCTAGCTCTTCCTGCTGAATTTTTCATTTTTTAATACCTTCATTGACTTTTAGTGATTGTCTTTTTTGAGTTTCCGTATCATTTGCCTCATTCTTGGCTTAAATCTTTCTATATCTCAAATTGTAAAGCAGGAGTCCTAGCTTGAATTTGAACTGAAATTTCAATGTATCTGGGATCTCTAGGAGCGGCTTTGTTGCTTGTGTGTTTACTAAATAAGAATGAAGAGTAGTCTTGTTACTCAGCTAAGAAAAGTTATAAGGGTTGTAGAGGAAAACATGAGGTCTGATTGAATATTTTGGTCCATACAAAATCTACGAATTAACCTGTAATCCCCATGGAGAGGAGGGTCCTTGGCAGAAGAAAATGCTTTTGTGTGGATCTCTGTGAGACACAGGGCAACCTGGGACACCACGTAGCTGTCTGTGGGCAGCAAGGGCTGCTGGGAGCAGAGCAACTCTGGTCTTTACAGCATCAGGAGCTTGGCACAAACACCAGCTCCAAACAGCTAATCAAATATCTCATAGGTCTGTTTATATTTATTTCTTAAAATGTTTTAATTTAAAAATGATGCCTATTCATTTTGAAAATAATGGAAAATACGGAAAAATGTAATGAAGAAACTAACAGTCCCTCATAATTCTGTGGAACAGGTATAGCTATATAATTACAAAATTAGCTCTATTTTATATATATTTTGTTTGCCTTTCCACTTAACATCATAGAACTGCTTTTTCAAGATTTACTGTAAGTCTGGTCTTTTCCAGAAAACTTTTCCTGAGTGCCTTCCCACCTCCATCCCAGGTAGAGTCACTGTAACTGTATTTATCCCCTCGTTGTTCAAAGTGTATTTTTTTCTATCAAGAAATGTGCAACAATTAGTTGACTTATTTATGTATATATCTTCTTCTTAAAGATTGGAAGCATTTTCAATACAAGTACCCAACCTAGTGTCTGATACATACTAGACTTTTATTAAGTTAGTTGAATAAATACATGAATAAGTAATCATAATTATTTTAGCCACAGGATAAATATCTCTTTGTAGACACTATATTAATAGCTTGATGATATTCTATCATCGGATGTAACATAAAGAATTCATTATTCTCCATTAGTTGGAATACTGATGTTATATCATATTATTATTGTAAATAACATTGGCAGGAGATATTTTTCTGTGTAAATTTACATCTTTCTAAATTTTTCTGATTGTACAATAGAAGAGGAATTAATGAATTAAAATGCATAACTATTATCCGTTTTCCAAAAAGTCTGTATCATTTTGCATGCCCAGTAATGTATGAGCTTCAATTTTACCTCATCCCTACCGATATTGTTTTATATATTTAAATATATATGCAAGATGTTTTAATTTACACATGTACATGTTAATCTGATTATAATTATATATATACACACAAATTTATATGTGATGTTTTTAATTACAATATATACATGTAAAAAAATCACTTTATTTTAAATTTCAGTTTTTGACTGCATTTTTAAGCTACCAAATTTTAGAAACTAATGTTTATTTTCAATTCATACCAATTTTGAAGGTGACAGTATTAAAAGAAGTCAAATATATAAATGTATGTGTGCATATACTTATTCGTGTGTGTGTGTAAATCATTCTGTTAAGAACATTGTTGGGGTCGGTCCAGTGTTATAGTGATTAAGTTCACATGCTCTGCTTTGGTGGCCCAGGGTTTGCCAGTTTGGATCCCGGGTGGGGACCTACACACTGCTTATCAAGCCATACTGTGGCAGGTGTCCCACGTATAAAGTAGAGGAATATGGGCACAGATATTATCTCAGGCCCAGTCTTCCCAACAGAAAGAGGAGGATTGGCACCGGATGTTAGCTAAGGGTTAATCTTCCTCAAAAAACAACACCACCACAAATAACAAAAAAATATCGTTGAGTTCCTGAGACATTCACATACGAACATTATGATTAACAAACCAGATAAAGGCCCAAACACAATTAACTGATATATTGTAACCAGATCAACATGATAATTGGTCCTTTCCTGCTTCTCACCAGAGTGTCAACCAAGTACACAATACCCCCGCCCTCACTTCTATTAATGCTTTGCCTGTTTTGGTTGGTTCGTAAGTTATTGTGATTTGGTGGCTCTTGAGAGTTTATGAAGCATATTTTCTCCCTGCTGTTTAGAGAATATTCACGTTTTCTTCTTACTATTTGATTGCCATGTTGGAAGTGGGGTATTTGGAAGAGCAAGTGTTTTAATTTTATTTCATTTTATGTTCATTAGTTAAAATGAAACAACAATTTCAATATAACATTAGGCATTAGTCTTTTTCTTAAAGCTGTGGGTTGTCATTAACTGACAAAATATTCTGCTGCCGAGAACTTCAAGGATTGTATTTGCTGTCTGATGCCAAACATCCTCTTTAAATGCTAATGAACAAAGTATGGCATGCATTCTGTTCTTGATAGATTATGCCTATACCTTCTGTGGTCAACAGAAGGGGAATTCCCGGCCCATATGATTTCCATTCTGGCACACTCATCTCCTTAGTACTTACAAGCCAGTTATCATTTAGATGTATTACTCAATCTTATTCCTACAATGAATAGAATAGTCACAGCTTAGCTGCATCTACTATACCTGAAGATGCAATGCTCTGAAGCAACTTCCCCTTGTATCTTTTTTTCCCACTGAGGCAAATACAGTAAACGTTTAATTTCACATCTAAGTTTCTTTTGACTAAATCTAAGTAGCCAAATTATAGAAAGCCTTGAATACTCTACCATCTAATATGGCCTTTCCTCCACAGGTAATTTGGAGCCATCAAAGAATTTCAAGATGATGAGGCAACACAATTTGGTGAAAGATTTGGGGAAAGGAAGTGAAAAGAGTGTGATGCAAAAGTAACTACCATCATGCGTCGTAAGGACTCGTTCTGAGAAATGTATCACTAGGTGATTTGGTCTTGTGTAAACATCATAGGGTGCACTGAAGGGGAACAAAATTTACCACCCCAAAATGTGTCTCTTTAACATGAGGATTAGTTTAGGCTGATTATTCTTAAGAAACAAAAGAATCAGAAAGTTTTTCTTGTTACCTTCCCCTTAGCAGCCTAGAAGAATTCAGATTAAAAAACCTGTCTCAGGAAGCAAGCTATCACCCGAGCATAGCTTAACTAGGAGGTAGACAGGGAGGAACCTAGAAAAGCCTGTTTCTTGGGCTCCCTCTGTGTTCTTCTATTTCTGTGTGGCCAAATACTTGTTTTCCAAATGTGTGCTCCTTGTCACCTACCTGTGAGTTGCCTTCCTTTCTTCTGAAGTCCCTGACTCTCCCCATCCCCAGTCTCTTCTTTTGTCTTTAGCTGAGGATGGTGTTTAAAGTGAGGACTTTGACCATTTTGATAAGTTACTCAGTTTTCCTGAGTTTCTCCCACGTATACATGTTATTAAACTTTGTTTTTCTCCTGCTAATCTGTCTTCGGTCAATTTAATTCTTAGACCAGCCAGATGAACCTGGAAGGATAGAGGAAAATGTCTTCCTTCCCTTCAGTACTTACACAAACCTAGATGGTACAGCCTACTACACACCTAGGTCATATGGTGCTAATCCTATGGGACCACCATTGTATATGCAGTCCATCCTTGACTGAAAAGTCGTTATGCGGTGCATGACTGTAGTAGGCTTTTGCAATCGTCCAGGCCTCTACTCAGATAGTAGCATGATGTTGATGCATTAATGAGGAAAGGGTCTGGGGAGGCTACCGTGAGGCAGAGTGGCTCATGGACTTCAGGGCCAGGCTGTTTTGATTTTGAATTAGGGCTTCACCTTGTATTACTATGTCTATATTATAATTAAACCTCTTTAAATCTCTGTTTTATCAGATTTATCAGCTGGAAAATGGCTAGAATATTAGGACATAATATTCAAAGTGGTTATAAAGGTTATATGAGATAATGGACTAACACTTTTAACATAGTACCCAGCAGGTGGTATGTTTTCAAGATAGGTATTAGTTTTCTCTTGCTGCATAACAAATTACCACAAATTTAGCAGCTCACAACACACATTCTTTATCTCATAGTTTTCTATGGCAGAAGTCTGGATAGAGCTGACGAAGACTTCTACTCAATGTCTTAAAAGGCTGTAATCAAGGAGTCAGCCAGGCTGCATTGCTTTCTGGAGCTCAGGGTCCTCGTTCGTTCTCACTTGTTGTTGGCAAAATTCAGTTCCTTGCAGTTGTAAGACTGATGTCCCTACTTTCTTGGTGACTGCAATTGTGGGGGCCACTCAGCCCACAGTTCCTTGCCAAGTGGGACCCTCACAAGCCCTCTCACATCATGGCAGCTTACTGCTTCAACACTTGCAGGACAATCTCTTTGTTCAGTCTAGTCAGGCAGAGTCCTATATTATATGACATAATCAAGAGAGTCACTCTCCCATCAGCTCTGATATATTCAATTGGTTTGAAGCAAGTTACAGTTTCTGTAACTTTACTTAATCTAGTAAAGACCAGGTATTTTGTAAATGTCCTCATCAATATCTTAAATGTGGAAAGTATTTGTACCACCCATATGGTGGCTATTGTGAATTGGTTGCTTCAAATCTCTGTTAATCTTGAGGATTATTAGTAAACAAGTGCCCCGAGTTGGCCCTGAGATGATCTAGGTCAGGCAAATGTTACTAAACATCTTGGAGTGCTGTTATGGAATGATAATCTCACATGAGCAAGAAATTAGGGACCATTCTAAGACCCATATGGGGACTGAAAATATTTCATAGTGGCCCTCTGTTATTTAATCCAAAACAGATGAAAATGTTAAGTGATAACAAATGACAATAGGAAATGTGATCCTGTTCGAATTTTATGCACCCCCACCACGTATATATGGTAAATAGGCCTTTTATAAAATACTACACATAAGAAGGGCTACATTTTTGGTATTCATTAGATTGAATTCTGTACTTATACACTAGAATGCCCTAATTAGAGAGAGTGTCTATTAAATTGTCACTATTAAATAGGATTACATCTTATTTAGGTACAAGTAAATGCATTAACTTCTAACGAAGTAATAGGCCTGCTCTGCGAATTTAAAACGCAAATTCTCTCTTGAATTTTGTATAGGATGATAATTTGAATTAGCATATGCTTAATGATACATTGTTTTTGGTTTTTATGAGCCAAATGTTTTCATTTTTCAATGTTTTTGATTTTCATGAGCTTTGCATTTATAGACTCATTTTTAAACAAAGTTAACCAAATCCAATAGTAGCCAAGATTATTTATAATATATCTTGCACAATTCTTAGAGCATTATAGTAGAAATTTTGGTCATTTGTAATGTCATTTAGATATTGGAAGTAAATTATTTAGATGTAATAGAAAAATGTTTATATGCCTCCAAAGAGTCTGTTACTATAAGAGCTTTTCCATGACTCTAATTATCTATTTTTCCTAATACGCTTTACAATGGAATCCAATTTTCATAATTTCAACAGAAAAAACACAGCACTTTATTAGTGAAATTGAAATGCATTATATGTTCACAAATGAGAGGATAAAACATAAAAATGCATGCATAATTTTTAAAAAATCAATTGATATGGATTTCTCTGACAATCAAAGGTGTAGTATCAATACTTTATTGTCTAAACTTGAAGGTGTTGCACCCACTGTTACCAAGGACGCATCATGTTGTCATGGAAACAACATGGGTTTTAAATCAGAAAAACCATGGCTTTGCAACTATAGAATTCACAAACTTGGGCAAGTCTTTTACCCCTCTGAATCTGTTTCTACATTAAAAACTGATTCAGTCACATCCACTGGATAGGGCTATTAAGAAGATTTAAAGTTTTGCTGTATCTAAAATACTTCACATACTCATAAGCAGGTAGAAGGTCCACCAAAAACACTAGTTCCCTTCCCTTGGTTTCCTGTAAAGAAATCAAAGGCAGAAGGTGTCTTTTGAAAGGACTAATGATTAGACATATCCCAAGGCAAAATATAGGTAGGTTTAGAATTTGGTGCAGTTGGAAGTCAAATATGACTCTACAATATAGCTTGACATCAGCAAGAATGACAATGTAGGGAAGCTAGAATGACAAAGACATGGGTTCCAGAGCTATATTCCTACTAGTTAGATTTGTAACTTTGAGAAAATAGTCCATTTCCCAGGCTTTTAGCTTTTTCAACTATTGCATGATAAAACAAAGGTGTTTTGAATAAGGTTCCTCTTCCAGCACTAAAAATTAAAATTTTCATTTTTCTTTTTGTTTTGTCAGAAGACAGTTCAGAGTAACTGGAAATGTTTGAATTTTTTTTTTCTTAGAGAATGATAGCAGCTTATTTTCCTTTCTATGCTTCCTCTTTCAATAGCCTTCTTACTCCAATTTGAATTAAATGATAAATAATGCTCTGTCTCACCTCACAAATCTCCTCCTCTTTTGCTCTTTTGGCTCTTTAATTGAGTTTCTCATATCTTAGATTCACTAAAACGTTGCCTTTCAGAATAGCTCTGCAAAGATCATCGCAAAACTGATATTTTCAAGACAAAGATACAAATTCTATATAGTTCTTCAAATAATTCCTCTCCCTAGTTTGCTCCCTACAGCTGGCTTGGTAACTGTAGGCCACGTATAAAATTTTAAGACACAAACTCTTCCACAGGCTTCTATATGTATATTGAATGAGGCAAAGTATTGGATGGTAATAAGTACATTTATAAGCATTATTTCTATAGTGAAAAAAGGTTAATTTGAAAGTCATTCCTCCATTCAAGAAGAACAATTTCCTCTAGTCTTCTGACTATTTATAGAAAGACCTTTACATGTGAAAACTAATTAATAAATGGGATCAATTTCAAGGTATTTTTTCTGGTTCATCACCACTTAATCATTCAATTTAAAAAACATTTTAAAGGCCAAGTCTAAAATAGATTTGCACCCACGCCCCCAGTGTGAATTTTTCATTCTTTACAACATGCAGTAGGTACTGTATAATGACCTTTTCTCTGTTTGGAACAGGGATTAGAATAATACATTTGACCCTTTACAGTCACCTGGGAGAGATGTTAGTCTCCATGTTCAATAAACTGAAATATGTCTCAAGTGTCCCAAGGTTAAGGCCATGACTTTAAACTATTTAACACAGAGTATCATACTGATTCACTTAGACTCCCAGGCTTTTAAAAAAATCATCAGACTGAATTATATGTACTTTATCAGAACAATTTCTTTTCTTCATACAATTAAAGCAAATATTTTACATTGCAAATAAAGCAAGTTAACCTAGATGCATGGTGCATTATAATAAAATTTATAGCTGCATAAATAGCAGTGTAAACTTACAGAAAGACTAGTAATTATAGTGCCATTGATGGTCTTTGTTGCTTTAATTCTGAGGCAGCCAGAATGATTAAACTGAATCTTAATCGACTTCTCCATTAAAAATGCTGGCAGAGGAGCTCCTTTAACCTTTCCCATTGATTGAACACAACAATCACCATTCAATTATAATGCAAAAGGACATTTGTTATAATGTAGAAAAGATGCATGAGCCATTTCCTTTTACTCAAGACAATCAATGAGATGACTCCTACTTCTGCAAAGGTGAGAATGCTCTACCTAAGAGTCTGATAAAGTCAAAACCAAACAGAAACCTCCCCACCATACAGAGGAGCAGGAGCTTACTAAGGAAACTAATGTGGAACAGATTCATTAAGAAGAAATGTATTTTCTATTACTATTTACAATAGCCACAGCTATCCTGAATATATTGTTTTTCTTCTGAGAGTTTCAAAGTACTTAAATTACCATGATCAAAAGTTTAATGGTGAATTAATGAGGGTGGTTACTGGGCCTTCTATATGTGTTCTCAGAGCATGCTTAACAATACAAATCAAGGCAATACTGGTAATTGGAGGAAAAGAATTTTAGACTAGGAAGGAGACTTCAAGATTAACTGGTTTACTTAAGGTCAGACAGCTAATTGTAACAAACTCTGCACGAGGATCCAGGTCAATCAATTGCCCATTTGACACTTGTTGCATTTGTCAATTTTGAAGTATATTTCATTTTCGGTTATGTTTTTTACCTGATTCCATATTTATATGGAACACTCAAGTCATGTACAGATCTTTCTCAGCTTATGATGAGGTTACATCCCAATAAACCCATCGTAAGTTGAAAATATCATAAGTCAAAAATGCATCTAACGCACCTAACCTACTGAACATCCTAGCTTAGCCTAGTCCACCTTAAACATGCTCAGTGCTGAGAACACTTACATTAGCCTACAGTTGGACAAAATCATTTAACCCAAAGCTTATTTTATAATAAAGTGTTTAATATCTCTTGTAATTTGTTGAATATTGTACTGAAGGTGAAAAATAGAATGATTGTGTAGGGGAGGAAGACATTTCCTCTACCCACTGTGGGTTCTTCTGGCTGGAGAACGAATTAAATTCACATGAGACAGAATAACAGGAGAAAATCAAACAAAGCTTTATAACATGTATACATGGGAGAGGTTCAGGCAACCTGAGCAACTCACCAATATGGCTGAAGGCACCTCCTTAAATATCATCTTTAGCTAAAGACAAAGGAAGATGTTGGGGGTGGGAGCAGTCAGTTACAGAACATTACCAGACAAGTACAGTAAACAAGAGAAAGATTATTATGCAGATTTAAGCCCTTGACTTCTGCATCGATAAGAGTTTCTAGAGATAAGGTCATCCCCCTCCTTCCTGGTATAGAGAGGGAGACACCTTTACACCTGGAGATTTCCTTTACAATGTAAATGTCTCTTAACAAAGGGTAAGTAAATTCTACTTTTCAGTTTCTTTCCTCTCTGCAGTTTTTAAAAGTAACCAGCCCAAAATCATCCTCATGCCAAAGAGACATATCTTGGGGTGGCCAATTCCAGTCCCCCACAATTGTATGGGCACAGAATGGTTCTAAGTGTATCAGTTATTTAGCCTCAAGACCATGTGGCTGACTGGGAGCTGCGGCTCACTGCCGCTACTCAGCATCATGGGAGAGGATCGTACTGCATATTGCTGGCCTGAGAAAAGATCAAATTTCAAAATTTGAAGTATGGTTTCCACTGAATGTGTATCGCCTTTGCATCATTGTAAAGTCAAAAATCATAAATCAAACGATTGTAAGTTGAGGACCATCTGTGCTTGCATCATATAACCTACAAAATACAACTAACCATGCAAGTGTAGCTGGTTTAGTCCATATACATAGTGGTGGTAGATTAAAGATGGCCATGGGTTCTTTGCTATTCCTCCCATTGAGAGGTGGAGTATAATTCCCTTCCCTTTAAATCTAGTCTAACTCAGTGACTAGATCAACAAAATATGGAGGAAGTGAAATTCTGAGACTTCAGATGCTAAGTCATAAGAAGTGTTGCAAATCTTGTCTGTGCTTTTTGAACACTTACTCTGAGGGACGCTAAGTGCCCTGTAAGAAGCATGACCACCCAGAGATCACCGGTTATAAGGAAGCTGAAGCCACCACATGGAGATTCTGTGAGGAGAGAGAAAGCCCAAACTCCTCCACTGTTCCAGCCAGGCCAGGAATCAGACACATGAGTGAAGAAGGCATCTTAGACATTCCAGGGCCAGCAGACATGATATGGAGAAGAACTCAGGACACTAGCTGGCATCCAGAACCAAGGCTGAGACATACGGTTCCAGTCAAATAATGACAACTGACTGAGTCGGCCTTAATATTCCCTCACCTTGCCTAACCTTTAAACAGGGTTCTTCCTGACCATAAGCCTCTGATCTCTCGTTTCTTAGATCATTTACTTTAGAAAATCTGCAATTATAAATTCTTAGTCTGCCCCAGACTCTTGCAGTTTTTCAACTCAGGAATGCCTTTCCCAAGGAGCAGGGAGCCACCCTTTTGAAATGCAAACATCAAGAATGATAGTGCCCCATCTTCCAGTATCTGTGGGAGGGTAATTTCCTAATTTGGTAAACACAGATAGAGTATTCAAATTGACCAACCTCCCCTCTGAGCTCTGGTACTTTTTCACTAGCTCGCCTCAGCACTAAAAATCCCTCACGCCTTTGATTTCAGTGGAGTTGAATTCAATTTTTCTCCCTTATTGCAATAGCCTTGAATAAAGTCTTCCTTGCCTGTTTAACTCTATCCAGTGCAATTTCTTTTTTGACACAGCTAACTCAGTCATTTGTTCCTCCGCATCTGAGGCCCTAGCCATCAGGGAGCAGGGGTGAGTCATTTCTACAGTGCCCTGCCTGAATCCCACACCCACAGAATCATGTGCACCATAAAATGAGTGTTGTTTTACACCATTAAGTTTTGATATGGTTTGTTATACAGCAATAAACAACTAGAAATTCTTTATCTCTCTCTCTCTCTCCATAGTTACAGAATGTATAACTATCTACTGAGGCTCATGAGCCTTAATTTCTAACTGCATTCAGTGGGCTAGAAGTATAAAAGTTCGTGTTACTAATTTACTTTGCAGCATGCACGAGGGGTTGCCTGTATTTGTTACTTTGGCAAACATGCACAACTCTTCACTTTATGTACTTCGGATATGTGTCTAATCACTAAAACCAAAAGATGATTAGAAGTACAATAATTATTTTGTGTGTACTCAAGCAACTGTTTATATGTAACCAGCCCTACACCCCCAGATTACCTCTTTTAAAAGTCAGCTTGAATATATGACTGATAGCAATTAGGATGTTTTTAAAGTAAATAAGTTATAGTCTATTGAAATAATCAAAGCATATGGAAACATAGGTGAACAAAAGCAAAACAATATTTCCTCTGCAAAAGACTTGGATTTGAACTGGCAGTCTTTCCAAATTAGGGGTAACCAAGTTTCAAATTTTAGCTTCAAAGAGTAAGTAATTTTTTAAAGTAGTAATGAAACTTCCAAGAAAGGCATAATTTATTAGAAATTGAAATCACTTTACTGTATTTCCAAATTAACAAGTACATTTTTGTGAAAAGAAAATCGTTTTCTATTGAAAGAAAACCTAGAATATCTCTTAACATAACACCAGCCTGATTTGACTATAGTGACCAGTTAGTTAGTGCTGAGAAACTTGTGCATGGAGTCAATGTCAGTATTCATGTTTGTCAACCAAGCCCTTCCAGAGCATATATCCAGAGGGCTCTTTAATGTCTAGATCTCTTTTGGGAGAGCAGATATCACCAAATGACTACCCCAAATCTTGCTGTCATGGGGGGGCCACAGCTCCAAAATGGTTACAAATGTTAAAATAAAGGTTTGTGGAAGCTCAGCTGGAACACACTAGACAGATTATGTATTTCATCAGGCTCAGGGGGAATCTGTAACCATGCAAGGCAGGCTCTGGGCACGGGGACTTCATGGCAGCTCTCTATATTGAGTGGGAGGTGAACTGACATATTCTTTTCTGTGGGCTGAAAGATTTGCCCCTGAGCTTAGGAAACAGAACAAGCTTTGTCTAGTGTAACAGTTTCTGATTTTATCACACGTGGAGCAGAAAACTTTGATGGGTGATTGCCCCAAGAATGAAAGCCCTTCCAAAGTCAACCTACTCACATCACTTTCCCCTCATGATGCCTATGAAGGTATAGACAAGCTACTCAGTGACAGGGTGGGGCCTTTGGCCTCTCGCTATTACTTACTTAGTTTTATAATACATCCTAGAACTTACATGCGCTGCTTAAGCTGACTCACCATGTGCCTTTCTTTATACTGATAGAATGGTAAGTGTAATAGTGGCTGGGATTTATGTTAGACTTCAAATAACCCTTTTGATTATCAAGTAAAAAAGATTGTTTTAAAAATATATTCATGTGGGGCTGGCCTTGTGGCCTAGTGATGAAGTTTGCGCACTCCGCTTCAGTGGCCAGGGGTTTCATCGGTTCAGATCCCGGGCTTGGAGTTTGCACTGCTCATCAGGCCATGGTGAGGCGGCGTCCCACATAGCACAACCAGAAGGACCTACAACTATGTCTTTGGGGGCTTTGGGGAGAAGAATAATAAAAAGAAGATTGGCAACAGATGTTAGCCTGGGTGCCAATCTTTAAAAGAATATATGTCTATTCATGGGATATTCATACTGTGGAATAGTGCACATGAATTAGATCTCTATGTGCTGACATACATACTAAAACATATGGATAAATAAAAAGAGCAAGTTGTGAAACAATATGTAAGGCAAAATCCATTCATGTTTAAAGAAAAAAGTGAAACAAGATTCTTTCTATAGATCTCTGCATGTTCATACATTTATATCAACAACGCATAGAAAGGCCTGGATATATACACCAAAAAAGGAAGGATATACACACCAAAAAAATGAGAGAGAGAGAGACATCAAGGGGCTTGGCACACAGTTAGTTAAGTGGAAGTGTCAGGATGTGAACTTAGAAAAAATAAAAATAAAAATAATAAAATATATTGGAATCTTTTTCTCTGAAGGGCTTTGTCTAGGTTAACTCTTTCCTGAGGGAGTTTAAGTGACTCAGAGAAACAGATATTTCATCACTTTCCACAGGCACATAAAAATGAATTCCAGTGAGACAAAAGACCAAGTGTTCCTTATACTCTGAGTGGCTAATCTGGTCATCAGCAAGCTGGTCTTTGAGGTTCAGAATCTGACTCCTAGTACTTGCTGATAACTTTAAGCTAATCTTTTTAGAAAGTACTTATATTTTAAATGTATATTGTGTTTATGTTTTGTTTTGTTTTGTTTAATATTGTGATTTTCTTTGAACTCAAACTTTCTTATATGCAGATCTATTTTCTTGACATATTGGGTATATTTGGAAGCTGTGGAGTCCTGGATCTAAGAAGACATAAACTAAGTTATTTTATACATTTACACATCCATTTATTAAACCAACAGTTGTTATGTCAGAAAGGGCTAGGTCTGAGAATAGCATTGAATCACCAGTTGAAAGAGTGCCCAGTATTAAAGGAGAATATTACATGGAGAGGAAAAAATAAAAACCTATCCTGGAGATCACAAAGTTTTCTTAGGAAAAGTGACATAGAGCATGAGAAGGGAATTCATGAGAATGAGAGATAGGAGTTTGCTAAGTGAGGTGCTGGACTAAGGAAAGGAGGAGATCCGTTGGGGGATGATGAAAGAGAGAAAACCCAGGAAATTCCTATTTTTCAAAATGAATAAAGAAGATTTACATATTTTTCTATTCTACAAAAGAGCTTATACACATAGGAATTAAGTTTTTCTTGAAAAATTTTAGAGAACTTGTCCCTGAGTCCATCAGAGCTGTCTCAGAGAGAAAGAGAAGTAGCAGTGTTCACATCCCCATCACTCACAGAATTCTGGGTCAGTACCAGAAATGTATCAGAGTCAGAGCTGACCTGGGTGGTGGGACTCTTATATTATTTAATTAAGGAAGCTCCGCCCACCCCTGCATGATCAGGAACTGTGGTATGAAACAGGACATGGAGGAACCTTAGCTAGATCCCCTCCTGCCAGCTCAGTATTTGGGTGTGGGGAGAGTCCGGCCCCTCTCCTGGCTTGCTCAGATGCCTGAGATTCCAACTTTGCTTTTGCAATTGTAGGAAGAGACAAGTCGTCGGCAAGAGTCACATCTTCCTTCACGATTGCAAGCAGCTACCTCTCTGGCATGATGGGATAGGGAGCTGGATTCTAAGCCTTGCCCTTGACTGCCTTGAATTGCCTCAATCGCTCAAGGCCAAGTCCTTCTTTCAGAGGCCATCTCTCAACAGGTCAGTCTTGGACAGTTTAACCTGAGCTCTCAGTATTAATGGAAAAAGAGCTCTGAGGTGAAAAAAAAAAAAATGCTGGACTATGTTAAAGAGGGATTTTACTTCAGAATTTCGCAAAGTCCTGATATGCTCATGTGAGGAGAAATTTTTAAAGAAAGAAGTATAATAATAGATAGACTACAACCAAAATAAGAAGAAACAAACTATAATAATGAAAGAGGAGTTATCATCTCAGATCCCACAAACATGAAAAGGATGATAAGGAAATACTATGAACAACTCAGTACACATAAACTCAACAACTTTCTCCTCACACTCCTCTAGAACTAAGGCCAAGCCCAGAAAGTCCCCTCACTGTCTTTCTCTACTGAATAACTTTTTTTCCCCTTTGATTCGTACTTAATATGTCATACTTTAAGGGTTCTGGCTTTCTTCAGAATTTAATTAATTTGTAACCTACAGAATTTTAAAATTATAGGGTGCTTATAATTCTTTAGGACTAATGTAGATGTCTAGAGATGCAAGAAGAAAAAGAACCAATATTATTTCCCCTTCATTTTTTTTTTCCTGGATATAGGATTTTGTAGTTCTTTTTATTTTGGTAGTTAAAAAATGTTGTGTCACTTTATTTTGGTAGTTAAAATATGTTGTACCACTTCCTTCTGGTCCCCGTGGGTTCTAGATGAGAAATCTGCTGTGATTCTCATTATATTTCCCCTCTGGATAGTATGTCCTCTCTCTTGGTTCTTTCAAGATGTTTTTCTTTATCTTTAGTTTTCAAAAGACTGACTATGATCTTTCTTGGTGTGAATTTCTTTTAGGTAATATAGTCCTTTCATTGGAAAAGTTGCTATGGTTCTGTTTCCAAGGAAAAAGGAAAGAATGGATATTAGGAAGCAACTGATTATTTCTGCAGCATATTCTGCTTTATAACCGTGTTTGTACCATCTTTTAGAAACTATGTTTACATGGTTTCGGGTTTCTAATTCTGTTGTAAACGAAATCCCAAGAGGTTATTCAACCAGGAATGCTTTCAGAAACTCCTTGGAAGCTCTTTCATATTTTGGTAGATTGAAAAATGGGACCAGTTCCTCAATTCTCCCTGTAGTCACACTCTTTGCTTTGTAACTTTAAAATGTAACTTTATAGTGCCCTTCCACTCAGACTGTAGGCAAGGCCATGCTAGCTGCTTTGAGGAACAGAATGAAGCAGACATAAAAGCCTGCCAGTTCTAAACCTAGCTGAGAAGCCCTTGTGTGTTTCTGTATCTCCTCCTTGGTTCTGCTGTCACCGTAAGAACGTGCTCTAGCTGGCCTGCTGAAGGGTGAGAAAACTATGGAGCAGAGTTCAGTAACCCAAACTCCTGAATTGAGGCCACCACAGATAAGTCAACAGCCCATGGATCCCCAACGAGGTGAGCAAGCCCGCCCAAGATCAAGGGTGCTTAATAAACTCCCAGTTGATCTAAGACACCCAGATAGCAGCACTTACTTTTGTACATCACTGAAGTTTAGGAGTTGTTTGTTATTAAGCATTATTGTGGCAATTGATAACTGTTGTATATGTGGGTAGTGTTTATCTTAGTTCATTAGGACTGCTATAAGAAAATACCACAGACTGGGTGACTTATAAACAACAGAAATTATTTCTCTACGTTCTGGAAGCTGAAAGTCCAAGATCAGGGTACCAGTATGGTTGGGATCTAGTGAAGGCCCTTTTTTGGGTTGCAGACTGCCTACTTCTTACTACTGTGTTCTAACATGGTGGAAGGGAGGAGCTAGTCCTTTTATAGGGCACTAATCCCAATCATGAAGGCTTTGCCCTCGTGATCTAATTACCTCCCAAAGGCCCCCACCTCCTAATACCATCAACTTGGGCGTTAGGATTCTACCTATGAATTTTGGGGGAACACAAACATTCAGACCATGGTAGTATTGTTCCCTTATTTCCAGTAATGAAACAAGTTTATCCTTTGTAAAATATTTATTTGGTTATTTCAATCAGTGGAATTTGATACCTGTGTTCAAGTTTTCATCTCATCCAAAAGTAAGAATGTGCATTTTTATGGAATTCTCACATTATGCCTATAAACACATATCTCTGGATGCACACTGTTTTCTACATATAATGAAAAATAAAAATATGATTTTTTATTTAGTTGGTTGATGTCTGTCCATAGGTTGTCAGTTAAGTTTGTCATAGCCTTTCTTGTGGTCCCTGAAATGATAGGATTCCCATTTCTGCATTCACAAAAATGAACGTCACGTGACAAATCTTATGTCATTAAAATGAGAAAAATATATAAAACATGTTCCATACAGAGGATTTTTAAGTGTATGACATAATTTAAGGGTAAATAGAAATGAGAGATTAAAAAAATTCAGTATAATACCATGACTTTCCAAAAGATCAAATTACATATATTTCATAGAAATAATGCAAATTCCTAAAAGATGCTATGGGAAATATTTTTTTGTCTGTTTAAGAAATATCTGCCTGTGATATGAAAATCCTAGGTGACTTTCTTCTTTAGAGTTTTGAAACTTCTAATACTCTTCCTTTTTGCTTTTGGGTTCAATAGATTAAAAGGCACCTGGTCATTAAATACCTTTGAAGATAGTTATCTGCAGATTTGACTTTGGGGTACAAATATACAGGAACAATTTGTAACCTGGGAAGGTAGTAGTATTGAAGAGTAATATCTGAACAAGAATCGCTTGAGGAGGAATTTCCTACTTCAGACAGGCATCAATAGCAGATGGTGAGACCCACTGGGAAATAAGCACAAGTGTTGAGAAAGGGGATACTGTGTTGTGGCAAATAGAAGATCTGATGCAGCAGAAATCTCTCTCTGGAAAGGGAAGTTAAATTGCCCATTAATGTTTTATCAACTCTTTTTTTATGGAAGAGCTAAAAATTAATCAGAAAAGAAGAAGTATTCTGGATAGCAACATTTGTGCAGAAATTTCACAGGAGCTGCTGGAAGCAATAGGTTCTCTCTCTCGAATTTGTAAAATGTGCAAGTTTATAATAAAACTTTTTTAAGTATCTATTATTTTGAGTTTAAGTTGTTTGAATACAACATTGAATAAAATGTTTGAATGTTACATTGAAGAAAAAGACAACAGATTTTTAAAGGAATAGTATTGAAGTATACTTTTCCTAAATTATACTGTTTAAAATGTTTACTATCACATGTCAAAATTTCATTGTTAACATATGAAAATGAATTTGAAGAAAAAGACAACAAAACAAGAAAAAGACAACAGATTTTTAAAGGAATAGTATTGAAGTATACTTTTCCTAAATTATACTGTTTAAAATGTTTACTATCACATGTCAAAATTTCATTGTTAACATATGAAAATGAATTTGTTCAAAATAAATATGTTTAATGTACATGTAAAATTAGTTTTAAAGAAAGGTAAAATATGCTAATTGATTTTTTCACTAAGAAACTAAAAATCCAAGCACCATTTTATAGTCACACGAAGACACACACCACACACACACACACCCCATATACACATACATACACACAGGTCCAATATTCTATTCTACTTAGTTTTTGAATGTGTTCAGATTGTTCCTAGAACTGGATAGAGCTTTTCACAATTTTACTTAAAAAATTCACTAGGTATTTAATAAGCACCTTATTTTAGGACATAAAAGGTAGCTGGTACCAATGTACTGAATTGTGTACGATTTTCTAGCATTATTTTTTTAGGGCTCGAGTAGAACATTTTATTTAAACACATGCAAGCAGGTGAAATATTTAAAATAAGTCTGGGAGAATATGTAAGCTATCCAATATATGAATGAAGTTATAATTTAATAAATATTTCTCTTTATGATCATACATCTGTTATACATAAAATAGATTTTCTGCGAAACCAAGAAGAACTCAACACATTAAGTTTACTGAAACACGAGGTATACAGGAAATACGAGGGATACAGAAAGTCTTTAAAAACAAAAATCTATATACAAAATTAATATACAAACTTTTAAATACTGTTATAGGCTGAATTGTGTCCCCTCAAATTTATATGTTGAATCCTAACCCCTAGTATCTCCGAAGGCAACTGTCTTTGGATAGATAAGGTTTTTAAATGGGTAATTAAGGGTAAATGAGGTCAATTAGGGTGGGTCTTAATCCAATATGACTAGTGTCCTTATAAGAAGAGGAAATTAGGATGCAGAAGGAAGACTACATGAAGCGCAGGGAAAAGATGACCTACAAGCCCAGGAGAAAGGCCTCAGAAGTAACCAACCATGCCGACACCTTCATCTTGGACTTCTAGTCTCCAGAACTGTGGGAAAATAAATTTCCGTTGTTTAAACCACCTAATCTGTGTTACTTTGTTATCATAGCCCCAACAAACTGATACAAATAATGTAGAAAAAATAAAAAATTATTTTAATATAAGAAAGCCAGTTTTTACGACTGTCATAATAATGACATTATGTTGTCGTAATGATGACATGACAATATATTATATTATATTGTCATGATGTCTTAGAAAAAGCTATGTTTCCCTGTATATAATTTTCAACCAGTGTTATGCTTGGGACACATCCACTTCTGCTATGAAATTCCTCTACATTTTATATGTAAATTATCCCTTTTACAACCTCTTCTCCCCGCCCAGCCCACTCTCTTCCCTTTATGTAGCAGCAAGGATGTCTTATTACCAAAAATGTATTGCACAAGAAGTCTAAACTAAGGCAAGTGCATGAATTTGATAGACTTAAGAATCTTTCCATGTTTCCTAAAACTCCCTTGGAGGGAATTGCTCCTTTCTTAATGAGCCAATTGTTTTCATTAACCACTAATTACTTTTTCTAAGCATAGGGGTATATGTGACAAAGATGATGAAATTACATGGGAAAATATTTTACTGATAATTGGACAATATTATACCAGCCAAAAATAGCAAGCATTCAGGAGATTATTACTTTAAGTTTGTGGAAAAATTAAAGCATTAATCTTGAAGTATCATTATTATACCATGAAGACTGAAGACAAATTTCAGTCATATTATTTTAAAAGCAAGTCACTAACTATTACTGTGTAATACCTCTACTAAACATGATCCAAATTGCAGTGATTATAAAGGTTTAGTAAAAATATATTTGCTACATTATATTTGTCAATCACCAGGGTCTCCGTCTATTAATTTATTTAGCCAGTATATACTAGACTGTTGACTACCACCTTCTCTGACAGGTACAAGGTAGATTTTGTACCATGTATCTAAGCCTTATTCAACAGTATTAGATAAATGGTACTCAAACCACTTCTCTAAGAAAGACAAACTTTAGATGGAATAGGAAACCTAGAAGTTACTATTTTGCTGAGTTTTCAATCTTTCAGAAAACTTTTTCACCTAAGAGGTTATGAGTCGTAAAATTTCCTGCGACAGGCATTTAGGAAGTTCAGGATGCTGATGACTGTACCCTGGAAGGGTTCACATAAACACAAAAGACATGTAAATTGTAGACCATTTTGAAGAGTCAGCAGCATGGTAAAGACTTAAAATTAACCAGAAGATAGATCTACCTGCACTAGGGAAATCTGATAGCAATCAAAGATCTTCATTGATAATTCAAGGCTAAAACTTTCTCCCAGATTCTGCTCTCTCAGCAGCATATTGTCAAATCAGTAGACTAATAAAAGTGGATGAGAAAAACAATTGTTTATTTGCAAAGCCAAGAAACTGAAAAGTGCATTTCTTCTTACATCTTCGAGTTCTAGTCCAAATCAGTTGTTGGTATGACCTTTATACTTTAGAACTCATGTCAAGGCACTCTGAAGAGCATTAAAAAACTAACTTTGTGAATGTTCTAAAATAGCATTTGAAAAAAGAAAACCAGAAAGGAAATTAAAAGGGAGAGAGAAACTGTTGCACATGTGTGATCCAGTAGGTTTGCAAGAAGCAAATAGTTAATGCAATCAATTCAGTTGGGGAAAATATTAGATAAATCAGTTGCTTGGTCTCCTGTAGATAAAAGTGACAGTTGCTTACTGAATCCAAAATCATTGCTTTAGCTCTCTGACTGTCTATATGCACGGAGGTAGGATATAGGATTGTGTCGTTCTTGAGGGTACAGGCTCCAGAGATAAGTTATGCTGGCTCAAATCCCAACACTTGCTGGCTAGGTATCCTTAGAAATTTAGCTGAACACTTGGTTTCTTCATCTGCTAAAGGGGAAACAAACAATACTTGCTCATAGACTTGTTGGAAAATTGGATGATCAATGCATGTGACGTACTTCACAGAGGGCCTAGTATAAGTAAATGTTTAATAAGTGACAATCATCATTATTTACACCTATCATAAACAATCAAACCAATATTCAGTTTATATTTCATATGTGAAGAAAATAATAACAAAACCCCCAATGTAAAAAAACACAATTTTACAGCAAAAGATATATATGCTTAAGATACGTATTTGGCATTACAAAATGGCTTAAACAGACAAAATTTTTCATGCATGATCTCACAATGACAAAATATCCTAATAAAATGCAAAGATTAGGAATTAAGGAAGTTGTTCTATACCAGGCAAGGTATTGTAAAGGGGCAGAGACATCTACAATTTTACTACTCTTGGAAAAAAATATTTCTATGTCTGATTATATATATTAGTCTACAAATTGTCTCAAAATCTATATGCTACTTGAATCCTTTCTTTGATTTTTTAATTTTAGTGATTATACATTTTATTCTAGAATTAATAATTAATTCTTTTTCAAATTTTCTATTCTCCTGCACCAGTCCTGTTCTGTTACTGTGGACATTAGCTAATGATTTTTACTCCCCACCTTCAAAGTGTTTGAAATACACGAAGGAAGAAAAAAAAAAATCAGAATCATCTATTGCAATCAGCATACCAACTCTCAGAACTCCCAGCCTCTTTTTTTGTGTGTGAAATGGTATTTAGTGATTTTTTTTTTTTTAAAGATTTTATTATTTCCTTTTTCTCCCCAAAGCCCCCCGGTACATAGTTGTATACTCTTCGCTGTGGGTTCTTCTAGTTGTGGCATGTGGGACGCTGCCCCAGCGTGGTCCGATGAGCAGTGCCATGTCCGCGCCCAGGACTCGAACCAACGAAACACTGGGCTGCCTGCAGCGGAGTGCGCAAACCTAACCACTCGGCCACGGGGCCAGCCCCTGGTATTTAGTGATTTTTAAAAAGAACTGGGAGAACTCTTCGATACTTTTCACTCCAAAAAAATTTAGGAAGCTGTGGAGGCTGGGATCTTTGGGAAAATGAGGTAAGATTCCAGGTGCTGTCTTTGGCTGCCAGTTCTGTAAAACAGTATTATAGTAAAATAAATAAAGAGATAGACAGATAAGTAAACACTGTCTTTTAATTACCAAGCAGGCAGGTTTTGGTGAAAGGTGTGCCAAGCTATGTATGAATGTTCATGCAATGCAGCTTTTAATTTCCTAACTTGTGTCCGTCAGACTGCTGGGTGCCTGAGAGATGGATGGCCAAGCTATCTTGGAAAGACTTGGAGCATAAGAATCCTTAGAACTGTAGGCGGCATTGCTTTGTCTTTTCTTTCTTTCCCTTATTGTCCCTCAAAACTTGTAAGAACATTTTTTGAGTGGAAAAAAAATGAAGTTTAAAATTAATTTCTTGGAAATTTTCATTACAGTTGTTTTTATTTCAGTTTCATCACTTCTGGGTTTACCAAAACAACTCTGAATTAAAATACAAGGATCCCATATTTTCTCAGGGAGTCCATTTTACTCTGTGAGTGAATCAGCATGTATTTCTGTCATATGTGTATGATTTCTGAAGGTCTTAACATAAAAAGAACAGGGAAATGCTCAAATCGAAAGATGAAGTATACCAGATCATACATGAGGGGAAAGCACATTTTTTTTTTTGTGACTTCAAGCACAGAATTTTCTCACAGAAATTTCCAGAAATTTCTCCTGTAGGATCCAGTAGGGAGCATGACTAGGAATCAAGTCATGATGTAACAGAATGCCAAGTGTGAGGACCTAGTTTTCATTGGATAAACACAAGTTTATATGGGAAATAATAGATCAACTTTCTCCAGAAACAGTCTACTGCCCAAAATCAGGGGCAGAAAAACAGTGTTGCATTCAAACAGGGTGGATGCCAGTACAAAAGTTATGGGAGCCAGGACAATGTGGATGAAGGTTAAGCTCCTTATACAGCATTGGCCATGAGCCAGTAAAGGGAAGGAAGTCAAGAGTAGAGAGAAAGGTGATGATTTCTAAGATTCTAGGAAGGGGGTAGAGGGCTGGGGAATCAGAATAACACACACCTTTTTTTTTTAATGAGGTATTTGAAGAATTCAAGGGAGGGATTATTTTAAAATTTAAGATTTTGGAAATGGTCATGAATTATGATGAAGTCAAGACTGTGGCCTTGCCTGGTGCCAGGTACTGTAGAATAGATGTGAGAGTACCTAAAGTTAAAGAGATGACAGAAGAACGAGGCCCTGCTGCTGGGAATGTTGTCTCTGTGTCTATTGAAGTTGGTCTTGGGGGAAGAGGTGCAGAGAGAGACTGTAATCCACGCCCTGCAACAACATAAAGCACTGGAGGCTCATCCAAGATCCTTGTATTAAACCACAATGAGGGCCAAGAAAGAACATTATAAGTGGATTACGTGAATGTAAAGGAACAATGCTAGAGGAACAATAGTTAGGGACTAGCTCCAAGACACTTCTCTCCCTGCCTCCTCTGGTATACCTCTCTCCTACTAGCCTGAAATTTTTGACAGCAGAGTTGTTTCTTTAGACTAGAGGACACATGAGTAAACATTCTTACCAAAAGGAATTGTTGAAAATGAACCACATTATCTGGCAAGATAGAGAGTACCATATTTAGATTGCCCTCTATCCTTCTCATGTTTACTCTCAGATTAGTTAATTTTCAACTTGAGAAGTTCTGAGATCCTAGATTCAAAGGGATGAGATATGGGGGTTTGGTGGAGGAATACAAAAATGAGAGTGAAAAAGCTTGGGTGCATGTGTATTAGTTTCCTCAGGCTGCTGTAACAAAAGTACCAGAAATTGGGTGGCGGAAAACAACAGAAACATATTCTCTTACTGTTCTGGAGACTAGGAGTCCAAAATCAAGGTGTCAGAAGGACATGGTCCCTCTGAGACTCTGGGTAGGATCCTTCCTTGCCTCTTCTAACGTCCACAGGTGGCTATCAATGCTTGGCTACACCACTCCAATCCTCCGATCTCTGCCTCTGTCATCACATGACGTTCTTCCTGTGTCTCTGTGTCTGATACCAAATTTCCCTCTTCTTATAAGGACACCAGTCATATTGGATTAAGGGCCCATTCTACTCCAGTATTACCTGTGATATTATGATTTACATAAGAAATGTATATTTGGTGTTCCACCCCTTTTCTCGCACACAGCTCCTAAAACCCTTAGAATTCCTTGTAATGAGAGAGAAATTGTCTCTAGTTCTGTTAACGAGGTGACTTTTAGACCTTACCTAAGAACCAGGGCTGGTTGCCAGGGGACCTAAATTTGCAATTAGAGGGTCGGAGCTTTCAGTCCCACCCCCAACCACTGGGGAGGAGAGAGGGGCTGGAGGTTGAATCAGTCACCAATGGCCAATGATTTAATCAATCATGCCTATGTAATGAAGCCTCCATAAAAACCCCAAAAGGATGGGATTTTGAGAGCTCCTGGGTTGGTGAACATGTGGAGATTTAAGGAGAATGGCGCCCTCGGAGAGGCCATGGAAGTTCCAGGCCCTTTCACTGTACGTTTCCGTACTCATCTCTTCCATCTGGCTGTTCCTGAGTTATGTCCTGTTATAACTGGTGATTAGTAAGTAAAATGTTTCTCTGAGTTCTGTGAGCTGCTTTAACAAATTAATCGAACCCAGGGAAGGGGTTGTGGGCACTTCTGATCTATAACCGATCAGTCAGAGCACTGGTGTCTGAAGTGGGATGTGAGGGTCAGTCTTGTGGGATGGACCCCCTAACCTGTGGGATCTGACGCTATCTCTGGGTAGATAGTGTCAGAACTGAGTTGAATTGCAGGACATCCTGCTGGTGTCTGGAGAATTGCTGGAGGTATGGGGAAAACCGCCCCCATACACATGGCAATTGGGTATAGAATTCTTAGACCTCTTCTTAACTATTTCTGCAAGGACCCTATTTCCAAATAAGGTTACATTCTGAAGTGCTGGGGGAAGGACTTCAGCATATACTTTTGGGTGACACAATTCAATTGATAACAGCATCTTAGGAGGGCAACCTCAGAGGCCCGGCTGGGAAGCCCGGGTAGGGAATTAGGAAGCCAACAGGTGTCAGCCCACGTGGTAATTACTGGATAATGGAGCATCACAAACTAACACTGAAGTTTGAAACTGAGAAATGCTACTGAAACAGTAGGATGGATGTAGAAAGTGGGATAGCTGGAGGAAGGAAAAAACAACCAAAACTAAAATTGGGATTGAAAAAAAGAGGAAAGAGGAATCAAATTTTATCTACTTCAATTAGAATAGGATTATTTTATTTAACTATAGTAAATATATCAACCTTAGATAATTGAATATCAGGAGATACATATTTGGGATTTAGTCAACCGTGATATTGACTGACTGTTCGATGAGCGTTTCTGATTATTATGGTGTTTGTCAAGTCATACAATGCGGCGGTTAAGGGCAAGCTCTAGAGTCAGGTTGCTTGGCTTGAAAATTGCCGCATCCCCTATTAGCTGTGAGACCTTAGGCAAGTTTTATACCTTTCTTATCACTCAGTTTACTTATCTGTAAAGTGAGTACCTATCTCAGAAGGTCATTGTGAAGAATGACTGAGTTACCCTGTGTAATCTGTGTCTGGCACGTAGAAACTGTTAAAAATACATTAACTGACTGTAGTTTTGAATTTTTATTTACTAAGTACCTCATTTTTATAAATGAAATTCTTGATTTATATTAACTTAAATATAACTACAACGAACATAATTAAATTATCGAGTTCTCTTTCAGCTTAAAGTCTTTTATGTAACTTTCAGGTGGCTCCTATTTTTTTTTCTTTATGGAAAACAGCTTTTCTTTTTGGTATAGGTCTAAAAGAAATGACGTTATTATATAGCTTCTTTATCAGAAACTAGAATATAGCATTTATTAAAATATACTTGTTAATTGATTTTTTTGTGTACTTAAACAAGATCCAGGGGCCAGCTCAGTGGCATAGCAGTTAAGTTCACACATTCTGTTTCAGCAGCCCGGGGTTCACAGGTTTGGATTCTGGGCCCGCACCTACACACTGCTTATCAAGCCATGCTCTGTTAGCGTCCCACATATAAAATAGAGGAAGATGGGACACAGATGGTAGCTCAGGGCCAAACTTCCTCAGCAAAAAGAGGAGGAATGGTGGCAGATGTTAACTCAGGGCTAATCTTCCTAAAAATTTTTTTAAAAAATCCGTCTTTTTGTGTCTATTACCTTAATATTGTGAGTGATCAAAATAGCAGTAATTACATAATAGTAATGACTTACTAAGTGTGATTCTACCAAGCACATTATATATATTTTCTCATTTAACATGTAAAACAGCCTCATTGTATTATGTAAGCCATAAAATTATTATTTTCTCTCTTTTTTAAATGACGCCAGTGAATCACAGAGCAGTTCCATAATTTGCCCAGGGTCACACAGCGAGCAAATGGTTTAGTGAGAGCTCAAACCAGTTTTATCCGATAATAAAGTCTGGGCTCTTAGCCTCTTTGCTTTGCTGCAAGTCTGGTTTCTGGGCCCCATTTTAACATACAGAGATTTTTTAAAAGATGAAATATATGGTAATCCAAGAAAATTGTTTTTAAAACACATCTTTTTCTGTAGGTTTTTAGTCAGGTAATCAGAGGATTAAAACATGTTTTGTGAGCATAATTTGCTTCTAGTATTTCTAGAAATGCTGTTAAATGAAATTATTTGTTAGCTCCTCAGGAAGGATTGCTCATTTTCTAAAAAAGTTCTTTTCTTTCCGAAGCATAAAAAGAACAATAAATAACAACGACAAACTCTATTCCTATTATTAGCTCACAAAGTAAAGTCTTGGTCTAGAAAATCTGCGAAGTCAAAAGGCCAGAAACGTTGTTTTCTGGTTTTCACTCTTACGGTGTTTCTCTTCTCAACAGACCATGAAAGAAAAAACAGCCTTGAACCCCACCTTCAGCAGACCTTTGTCACCTCTCCTCTCCTACGGATTTGTTTAGAATTGCTTTCTACCTCTGTCTCTAAGCACATGCTGATTAAAATGTTTTAATTAAAATTATGACGACTACAGAAAAATTATTGAGCAATTCTTTAGGATGAAAATGCTTAGTGTTGGAAGCCTAATTCCACTGTTCATGTTTATACTGAGCAATATTTTCTCAAAGGTTCACCCTTGTGTTGTGTAATATTGGATTAAGTTCCAACAGCTAGAAGGTATTGTTTTTTAAAACAAGGCCAAGCAAGCAGAAAAGTTTGTACGATGATACAGATTTGATTAGCTCTTAAACAAAACAAGTTCAGCCAGGTTGGTCTGTGCAGTTATTCTAGACTGAATCCTTTAGCTTTCTTCCCTGGTCATCAGTCTCAGAAAGAGTGGGCTTTTGTTATGTTCTAAAGCCATTTTTAAAAGGAAGAGGTGACGTGATCGGGTGGGTCATAGTGTCTGCAGCCTGTCCTCAGAAACACTGGAGAGACCCTGGGATGGAAGCCAAGTTACTTAGAATTGTATTACAGCGTGAGAGATGAAAAGGAGTTTCACTAAGAAGCCAGTATTACCATCTCTTAATAAGAATGGGCTCCTGTTTCCTACTTGATGAAACTCTCTACAAAGTAGAAAACCTTACTGTTGCCCCTTTGAAGGGTTCTAACCTCGTTGTCTGGTGCAGCATTCTTCTAGAAGCTGTCGGCAATGCAAAACCCTGGAAGGACCATCTTGGGCCACTGTGGAAAATTAATTAATGTTGATGTTCCAAATCAAGCAGCAGGCTTTAACCCAGCCAGGCATCCACATGAGCTACCGAGAGGCCCATTTAGAGCCTGCTTCGTTTTTTCACAAAAACAGAAGTACAGAAAATTAGTTTAGTCCAATGCTTCACAAATGTTAATGTGCATCCGGATCACCTGAGGACTGTGCTCAAATGTAGATTCTGATGCAGTAGGTCTGTGATGAGGACAGAGATTCTAAACTTCTATTGAACTCCTAGGAGATGTCCATGCTGTTGGTCAATGGACCCAGATGACTTTAGTCTCTTTCCTTATGTTTTCAGGCAAGAGGACAACTTTGCCACACTGGCCAGATTAAAAACCAGTCTTGATTTAAAGGAAATCACTTATAGATTGGACATTTTTCACTCACAATTCAATTTAAATTCAACAAGTATTTAATGAGACAAATAATTTTTTGTAGTTAAATTAAATCTTCTATGAAACAGCTTACAGCCAGTTTCCCTGGCTTCCACCTAAAGGTTTCCTATTCTTTAGTGTGATTGTCTCCTATGATAATAACCTTTGCTTAGTTTGCAGTTCACTGAAATTCTGGAGGCCACACTGATGTGTGGCAAAGTGGAGCAGCTTCTTTCACTTTGGACATTCTTGGCTACATTCAAGAATTTAATAATTAAGACATTGTGAAAGTAGGTGTGTTCTGCTTCCAGGATCCCCCATAAACAACTACAATTTGTACCAAACCCAGAGGGAAATCAGGTTTGTTTGGGACTCATTCTGTAAGATAGAGATTCTCAACTTGGAAGAATAGAATTATCTGAGGGGCCTTCTCCAAACACCGCCCCCCCTCACACACACCTTCTCCTCTTCACACCCCCACCTCTCACCAGATTCTGATGGACAATTGGCTTTTCCCTAATCTTCACCCTCTCTCAATATACCCCCCAATTAAGAACTACAGTATTAGAGTCTATTCACTCAGACTACCTCCCTCTTGACCAGTGTAGTGAGTTGAATGGTGGCCCTCAAAAGATGTGTCCATCAGGAAGCTGTGACTGTGACCTTATTTGGAAAAAGGTCTTTGTGGATATAATTAAGTTAAAAATCTAAAGATAGGATCATCCTGGATTATCTGGGTGGGACCTAAATCTAATGACAAGTTTCCTTATAAGAGACAGAAAAGGAGAAGACAGGGACACAGGAGAAGTTCATGAGAAGATGGAGGCAGAGGTTGGAGTGATGCAGACACAAAGAATGCAACAGCCACCAGAAACTGGAAAAGGGGGGAAACATTCTCCCTTACAACCTCCAGAGGGAGTATGGTGCTGGCGACACCTTGATTTCAGACTTCAAGCCTTCAGAGCTGTGAGAGAATAAATTTCTCTTATTATAAGCCACCCAGTTCATGGTAACGTGTTATGGCAGCCCTAGGAAATGAATACAACCAGTAAGCTTCTGCCCACTTTTGAAACACAACTTTAGTTACTATTTTTCTTTTAACCAAGGGATAGAGTTTATATGATTCTAGCTTAGGGAGACTAGAAGTCACCTAGAAACATAGCTTCTTTGTCCCCCCTGTAGGACACTGGAAAGGCTGTTGAACCACTTTTACTCATTGCTCTTAGGAATACAAAATGACAGTGGCATAAACCAAATTGATATATACCCTCAAATGTGATGTTAAGTATTCTTCAAGAATGTGGTCTAATGGAGTAGACAGACACTAATAAAAATAATTCAGATAAATGTATAATTAAAATTGTGTTAAGGGATCTGAAGGTTGGCCGCATACTCTTATGAAAACTATGAAGTACTTTAAAGATATCGGAGGTGGGGGTCAGGAAAAGCACTCCAGAAAGAGTGACATTTGAACTGAATGTGTTAATTTATGAAAGAGATGGAAATGGAAGAAAAGCATTCCTGTAGAGGGAAGAGCATGGACAATGGTTCTATGGCAGAAGGAGCCTTGTCCCTTTTGAGGAATTAAAGGACAGCCATTGTGGGTGACTGGAATAAAGAAAGTAAGAGGGACAATGCTGTCAGATGAGGATAGAAACGAGGAGCAGCTCATGTTAAGAACTTGGGTGTTTATTGAAAGAGCAATGGGAAAACATTGTAAGGATCATGTAGGTCAAGGGGTGTGGGTGATGGCAGTGGGGAGAGGGTGAGGATGATGTGATCAACTTTATATTTTGAAAAGACCACTCTGATTGCCTTGTGAAGAGAAGTTTTAGGGGAGAACAAGAATGAAAGTAAGAGGACTATTTGGCCAGCCAATACATTCATCCAGGTGACCAATAACCTGGAGGATGGTAATGCAGACAGAAGGAATGGAAAAGTTGAGAGATGCTTTGGTGGTGAAGCCAGCAGGAATTAATGATGGAAGTACCACAAGGGGGTATCTTCAAGGAGACGGAGGTGCCAGTGATGACTCTTGGTCCCTGACCTGACTTAAGTGATGAGACACGGCACAGTGCTATTTATTAAGCTAAAGGGTAACAGAGGGCCAAGAAAGGGACAAAGGATCATGATCCAGGTTTTGGAAATGTGGCAATTGAGGTGCATGTGAAATGACTATGTAGTGATATCAATTGAGAGTTACAAACATGGTCAGAGGAGAGAACTAAATATATAAAATTGGGAACCATCAGTGAGTAAATGGTACTTGAAACAAGGAAAAGTATAACGTTGCTGGGAAGAGAGTACAGAATGAAAAAAGAAGGACCCAAACTGAACCCGGAGGAGCCATAACATTTAAAGTCTAGGTAGAGAAGAATGATGAGCCTTTAAGGATGACTGAAAAGGAACTGCCAGAGAAGAAGGAAAACTGAAAAAGAATGCTGTCCTGGAAGCAAAATGAAAAAAATATTTCAAGAAGGAAAAATATGGGCAGCCGTGATCAATGCTGTTGAGAGGTCAAGATAGATGAATAAAATATGTTGCTCCCAGGTAGAGATGGCAGAGAGAAGACAATATCAACTTTCACTCCCTCTTACCATCTTTCATTTTAGAGAATTTGTAAAATAAGGAGATTGTTTTTTGAAGACATAGACCTACAAAGATAGAGATAACATGAGAATAAATAAAAGCAAAACAATTTGGAAATTGGAAAGGAAATAGGCATATCATATGGGAATTATTATACCCAATAGGATGGAATTTTAAATGGCAACATGAAAAGCCAACAAACAGCCCCAAATAAGCACACAAAACAAAACTTAATTTGGACCACAAAAACATCAAAAACTCAGGGATTACATATATCAGATAGATCTAGAAGGGGGGTAAAGGAGTACTTTTAGGATAGATAAAGACATTTTCAGACATGCATGTTCTCAAAATATCAAACTTCTGTGCATCTTCCATGCAGGAAGCTGTGAATATGTCCCTCCAAAATGCGAGAGTAAGGCAAGGAAAGAGGAAGACAGATAATATGGGTGCAGGAGCCCCTACACTGAACAGAAACAAAGGGACAAGCTGGGGATGACAACTGCGCAGCAGTGTAGAGACCAACCTGCCCAAACTGGAGCAGGTCATAGAGCTCCTGGAGAGATGTCTCCCACACGATACATAAGATTGATAATGTCCCAGAGGCATTGGAATAGATTGAGAAGAAGTTTAGACCACAGGTAAAGTGTTTGGAGTAGAATTAGTGATTAAAAACACAGAAAATGAGAGGCCAGCCCAGTGGCATAGTGGTTGAGTTCACGCACTCTACTTCAGTGGCCCAGGGTTCATGGATTTGGATCCTGGACACAGACCTACACACTGCTCATCAAGCCATGCTGCGGTGGCATCCCACATATGGAATAGAGTAGGATTGGCACAGATGTTAGCTCAGGAACAATCTTCCTCAAGCAAAAAGAGCAAGATTGGCAACACATGTTAACTCGGGCCAATCTTCCTCACCAAAACAGAAAAAAAAAAGGCAAATGAAGCAAACAACAACAAAAAGTCAATTATTAGGTCCAGGAAAAAAACCTGTGCAGGAATATTTATCTAATCTAAATTATGATATGACTTTATTGGGAGAACGTGGGTGGGAGGGTGGGAAAGTTGCTTGTGTGAGGAGGGAGTCCTGGAGGAAAGGAAGTCAACAAATAATGACTAAGACTGAAAAAACAAAGGATAGAAATACAAAAATATTATTTAGTGGCACTACTATAGTTGTAAAATAGCCAGCTAAAAAGGGTGAAAATGGCTGCCTTTGGCACAAGGAAAATAGAGATGGAGGAGTGGGTGAGGAAGACTCCTTTTGTCCTCTCTTTCTCTCCCTTTGTGACAAATCTTGTAGAATTCTTTAAATCCCCTGATTAAAAGAAAAAGAAAAAGGGTGGAGAAAAAATGAAAAACGTCCGTTGAGTTTTTGACAAATAAGACTTTGAATGCCCAGGAATGATCACAGTTGAGGCACAGAAGCTGTTTAAAGATGAATTTGGCCAGTAATATGCTCACAGGGTGTCACTTTAAATCTCTTCCTGTGAGAGGCACAGCCTTGTCCCTTGAAGTGTGGCCTCTGAGCACTTGTCTCAGAATCAGCTGAAGTGCTGGTTAATATTTAGTTTCCTGGGCCCTACCAGCGATTCTGAAGAATCAGAATATTTAGGGAGGTCACCCATTAAAGAGGCTCCCTGGGTAATTCTCTTGCTCCCCGAAGTTTGAGAAGCACAGCCCGAGGGCATCGACTCTTAACTCAGTGGTCTCATCCAAGCAACTAAAGAGTGTTTTTAAAATATCTGTCCGCTATATCTTCACATCCAAATTCAGTAAAGCCGGTGCTTTCTCACTGTGAATATATTCCCTGGCAAAAGTTACCCGCCACTTCTAATGCTCCTTCCTGGATCAGCAATCCTGCTGAAGAATTCCAGAGCTGTCAGCCACTGTCATTTTACTACGTCCTTTCAGAGATTAGACAGCTGTGCAAAGAACAGTGGCCATGCCTTTGAGAGTGTATAGTAGACCATTCTCTGCTCGGTGGCGGGAAAGACAATCAGCGTCATTGTCTTGGAGCCTTTACTGAAGTCGACAAACTTGTACCACTATTTCAAGTTACGGTGCTTCATTCAGTTTTCATGTCACTTCGTTAAGAACCCTAATGTCCACAGATACCTTTGAAGTTATAGCTTTAAACTATACTTCAGTAAGTGTTGAGAGTATAGAAAGGATTATTTTGTAGCTTTTACGTGCGTTAGCGTACCCCTTAAGAAAAAAAGATTAAACATACATTCTCTCCCAACCTGGAGTTTAGAGAACATTATCACTCTGTTAAAGTCAATGTCTTTTAGTTTTGAAAAATTCTAATTAAAGGAAAAAATAAATTATTAAGATATTCTTCCTTCTTTTAAGTAGTGTATAAGTGTTTGAACTTCTAGAATGAGGCTTTTATTATTATGATAATGTTATAATATTGTTATAAGAAGAATATTCTCTGTGATATTCATAGATCTCAAATTATCTTACCAAAAACATAATTTGTGATAAGAACCTTAAATAACTGATATTCCCAAATAATTAATATTATATCATTTCTAAAACCCATGCATCTAATATGAAGTACTACGGCTCACAAAATACCGTTAACAAACGTGCTAAGGAGTGATTAAGAGCCCCCCAGGAAGCTAACGAGGCCATCCTAGTAGACCAGCTGCCTAGCTGGAGAGGATTCACATTCCACTGAGGCGTCAAACCTCCAAAGGAAATCCCCCCACCAAGCCCCTTTCATCCACTGGGGCTTATTCCAGAGGATCATTGGTAGTTCTAATATGTTATGAGAGGAAGACAGGAGTGAAATCCCGTCAGGTAGGATTAGCTTACATTATTCAAAGCTTAATATTTATAATAAATTCTTAGGGCCCTGAGATTATTGACTTTGGAGGAATAAGATTTTCATAATTTAAGGAGTCACGCAGGTTTTCTGCATTAAACGTAGCCTTACAAGTGGTTTTACATGAGAAGTTAAAAAGTACCAATTAACAGAGGCAGTAAAAAAAGACATATCCATATACTCATTCTATACACCCGAAAGGAATCATCATATATTAACATTTTAAGGTTAAAAGTAGCACTTCTAGTCCTCAGCTGAAACACAATTTTCATATTCAGTTTTAATCCTTATATATTATTTCTTACATAGTTAGGGAATTTGAGAAAAACATGTTTTTAATCTCTCCTTCTCCTGCCACCAAAGTAGGAGCTCTGGGTAGTAACATCATTAAGTACGTACCCAGAGTTTCTCTGGACCTCTCCAGACTGGGTGCCTGGAGTGTCATGGAAAGAATCATTACTGAAATTGAACTGTTTCTGCCTCCCCTACAAAGCAGCCATTGACACCCAGAGCAGTCTCCAGGTTGCCAAGTATTGGTCTCTTCTTCCAGGCCTCAGGGTCTCTTGTTTTGCCCTCTTCCATCAAAATGTCAGGGGAATGCAGAAGAGGTGAGGACACCTGCATCTTCCACTATCTGTCGCACAAGGTCATATGGAGACGTGTCCTACCTTCCCTGGGCATTCCCAAGGGACATGAAAGTAACACCTCAGCTTGTGTTCAGTCCCCACTTGCCCCCAAGACAGCAAACTAAGACTGCTGCAATTTCAGCCCCTCCTAGGAATGTGACCTTAAACCAATCAGTCTAGAAATTCCTGATGACACTAGTGAGGTACATGTCTGATAAGGCCCCTGCTGCCCTTCCCCCAAAGAAAGGTCGTCTTGCTTGAAACAATGCTTTCTTTCTTTTGCAATTAACTTTCTCGTCCTACCCTGTTTCTACCTATAAATACCTTCCATTTTGTACAATTCGTTGAAGCATCTTTCTGTTTACCAGATGAGATGTTGCCCAATTCATGAATTTTTGAATGAAGCCAATTAGATCTTTAAATTCACTAGGTTGAACTTTTGTTCAACAACAAGAGAAAATTTGGGTATAAATTCTGAGAGAAAATCTAAAAAGTTAGGTTGTGTGTATATTGTGAAGGACAAAAACACGCTTTGTGAAAATGTTGTGCTTGATCCTGTAGTCAATGAAGAACAACCAAAGTTAAGAGAGAACAGAGACTCAATTATATTTGTGGTTTACTGAGACAATGCTGGTATCAGTGGTTGTTGATTTGACAAATATATGGAACTTCCCTTTGTGCCAAGCACTATGCTAGTTCTTGGGTATACTACGAAAAACGAGATGAAGGAGATAATCTTGTCTTCCCAGTTCTTACAACCTATGGAGAAAGACAAATTCACAAGCCATGGCAATAAATTGGGGTAAGTTTTAGGATGGGAGATGTAAGAACTATTGGAGTGCAAAGCAGAAGTCCCTGGACTAATCTAGGGAGTTCAGAGAAGGCTTTCCAAGAGAACTAACACTAACCTGATATTGAAGGATGAGTGGAGTTAGCTGTATGAAAGGAAATGGAAGAATGGCTCCAATAGAGGGACCACCATTGCCAAAAGAAACAGACAGAAATAAGCATGGGGAGTCCAAAGAATCGACGGGAGTTCAGCATGGCTGGGAATAGTGGAATGTGAGTGGGGAGGTGCTGAGAGATGCCTGGAGAGGTAGAGGGAACTTGTCTTTGCAGCAATTTTGAAGACCTAGATTAGAAAAAAACAGTCAAGAATCACTGAACTAAATGAAGAAAAATGTTGTGAATCATCCTAATTCTTTAGCATAAATAATTTCACTTTTATATAGATCCACCTTACACTTTCCAAGCCATATTTTCAGCAAATTTATGTTTGGCAAATAGAATGGAGCCAGTTTTCCCAGTCCAGAACTCACCACAGCACTCCATGTTGGACACTCATATGGTCACCTCACAAGCCACTGGGTAGGCTCTCTCCTCCAGCTGGAATCTCATTCTAAGGCTGGATTCACATTTCACACAATGGATCATGGCATCACATCAAACTCTTGGAAATGATGCTGAAAATTTTAAAATAATAATTTTTTAAAAACCACTTCAGTCTGTCACTCTTTCGTTCCCCCTTTCTTCCATCCCACACAACAAGCAGGCCTTATCTGGCTTGTTTCATATTGTATCATCTTTGCTGTGATTATAGAAATAGAGTATATTTGCTCCTTTCTTGGTGACTCTGGAAGTTTGTTGTCAACTCTCATCTTTTTGGAGAGAAAAAAATATGGCATACAACTCTGAGACAGGAAATGTCTGCTATCTGCCTGCTACATCTCAGAAATATCAGAGAATAATGAAGGGTCATATGGAATAACAGATTATTTGCTTTGCCTCAACTATAATTTACAAGAGCAAACGCAATGGTCCAGGAATGTATGAAATGTACGTTATGTTAAATTTGAGGTCATCCTCTCACTTGTCAGAACAGGGCTTCTTGTCCGAAGTTCCAAAACTTTAGAGGCCTGTGAAATACTTGGACAGGTTCCAAGGCAGAGCAATGAAAGTGATAAAAGATTTGAAGGCTAATACCTTTGAGGAAAGGCTAAAAGAACAAGAATTATTTCTCCTCTAAATGAGAAGTCAGAGATAATTTAACAGTCTTCAAGTATATGAGAGGTTTTATGTGTAGAGCAATGGTGTCCAAATCCAGGGACATTTGAGCAAGGAGGCCTGGGTACAGCGAAGGCACCCTGGCAGGCAGGGTTGCTGTGTGTTGGCACAGGGTGTTTCACCGAAGAACCCTGTTCTTCTGAAGCCCGGAAGACTAGATTTTATCTAGCAGCGAGGTGTCATGGACTGTCTGCATGAGCACTTGGGTAAAATAAATGACTTCTAAGAATCTTTAAATTCAGTAGTTTTCAGGTTTTTAAAAGGTCTTCCGTTTGAGGAGACTCTGAGGGCAAATAAATTATTGGCCAAGACTTTATTCTTCCACTTTCTAGAAATAGTAGCACATCCTGATCATTATTGGTAATATCTGCAAACAGCATTCCAGGAGCTTCTACCATATTGCCAGTTTGCCAGTCTTATACACAATTACATAATATATACACACACAATATATACACAATATTCAATAATCATATTACCAGTCTTATACACCATACTTTCAAAAATATTTCTACTCCTGTATCTCCTAGGTCATTTCTATTCCACTTATCTCCTACAATCTGATAAGATGCTATTGTACATCTCAGCCTTTCATTCTCAAAACTGAGGATGATACATATATAGTCTAATAATTCAGTTGAAATAAACATTCTTCCATTTCAGTAGCAAAATCTATGCATGGAGACACCTGCATATTTTTGGAAGTATACTAAGTTATAATTTTATGACAGACGGCAGCATAGCATTCCATTTACAATCTTTTTAGAAGGGTGGATGATAACAGAAGCTAGGACAATACAATAAAATCCTATGTCTGCAATAAAAAGTCAGACTTCACTCTCCTGAAACGGGCTCATGCAGATCACTATATCTCTGTTTACGGGGAATTTTAAGATAGTCACAAAACAAAACTGCCAAGCATGAAAGAATAATTCCTTTAACAGCTGTTCAGTAAGGTCAAAAACACAGAAACTACTGAAGGTTACAAAAGTATAGCCAGAACTCTTGGGAGTTTAGCTCCATTGCAACAGAAATTTCAGAATCATCTTCTGGTTGTACCCCAGCAGATGTTAGAATGCTTGTGATTGGTTTACAAGATTTTAGGAGGTCAATTCTGTCATTTGTCTTACCACCTCACGCCACATGACCGAGGAGACAGAGAGGATAAATAAAAGCATAGATGTCTCTGATGCTTAGTTCTAAAAAGAAACAAACGTGGATCAATAGGAACAATCTGACACCAATATCCCAATTTCTGCTCAGATATCAGCAATAGGAAGGCTATTGTGTACAATCCTGAAAATGTGTTCTCCAAATGCACTATTGACAGAAAAGCTGGACATAATAAGAAATTAAATGAAGCTGAATAAATACCTATACCGAGGGCTAGACATCAAAACTATATGTGGTGAAAAATAACCAAAAGAAAAAAAGGCACACATCAAAAGGTTACCATACACAGCATTGCTATTTTTGTGCTTCATGACTCCAAATTGAAACATAAAATCAGCCCAAAGGCAGATTTGTTTCTTTTTTGCTACTTAATTTGAATAAATTTCTCTCTACTTTTGTATTTATACTTTTTTTTTAAATTCTCATTGAAACCCAAATTTTAAGAAACAGAAGGAATTAGGTAGTGTGATTTAGACTTTGAAGTTATCTCAGGGAACCCCAATGTAAATAGTTTTTTGCCATTCTGTTTAAAAGCATAAAGTGGTTGAAGTAGAAATTAATATAAATCAGTGTACCGTGACTATGAACATAATGTTTATCAAGGTGACTCCTTGAGTTTCTCATTTGTTATCCTCATCCGATCTTAAATTTTACAGATTCTGTGCTGTTCTTTCTAGTAGTCCAGCATTACCTCAATATTCTGAAAACCTCAATGACTTCATACTGTTAATACCACATTTGATTACATTTGTTATTAAAAAGATTAAAGATGTGTTTGGACTGTGAAAGCTGCTTCTCATTTTTCCAAATGCAACAAAATACAACTCTGTGCAGATCCTGCTTAGAACTTGGAACTTTTCCCTATTAAAGGGCTGCTGACTTAAATGCAACACAAGCAAGCACTAGTTAAATTAGTTAAACTTTGACAGAGATGTTTTTAAAATCCTCAGATGGAGCAATCTATAAAACTTTGGTGATAAAATGTCCTTTCAGAATAAAAAAAAAATCTTAATGTAAGTGTGAAGGATTTGAAACACTTTCATATTTGACAAATTTCTCACCCCTAAGAAACTGGCACTTCCATTGTCACTCCCATTTTAGGGACAGGAAAATCAAGGCAATTTATCCAAAGTCGTAACAGTACCAGGCCTAAAATCCTCCAAGTTGAGCTCATGAAACTTGCTTATGCAACCTCAAGCATATACACAGAGAACTTTCTATTTATAAGCACGTCATTGGCAAGCAATGGCATTTTTCCCAATGAAACACTGTGATGAAAATTTGGCTTTCTAGAAGAGTCCTTGACAGCCCATTTATCCAAAAGAAGAATATTCATGGTAGTTATACTTCCAATCATATTTATAATGATCTTTCTAAGAGAAAATGCATTTAGAGGTCTCCTTTAGGGCACAGGAATATACCTCACCTAGTGAAGAGTATCAAATTCACCCCCACTCACCAGCAGTGGGAACAGGGCCCCCCTAATTCCACCCCAGCTCCAGCAGAGAGGTGGTTAATGCGTGGGAGCTCCGAGAAGTCACTGTGAAGAGTTCATAATTTCTTCAGTTTCCTTTAGATAATCCATCTTATGCTGGCTTTCCAATACTCCTATTCTTTTCTTTTTCAAGTACAAAGGAATGCCTTCCTTCTTCCTTTCCCATAGAAGAAAGCTACTCCCAACTTTCAACCATAATTCCTTACAATCTCTCCTTTATTGTACTCTCTGAAACACACATTTCTTTAAAGTTTTTAAAACATTTTTTCGGAGGAAGTTTGGCCCCGAGTTAATGTCTGTTGCCAATCTTCTTTTTGCTTGAGGAAGACTGTCGCTGAGCTAACATCTGTGCCAATCTTCCTCTGTTTTATGTGGGACGCCACCACAGCATGGCTTGATGAGCACTGCGAGGTCAGCGCCCAAGATCTGAACCTGTGAACCCCGGGCCACTGAAGCAGAGCATGCGAACTTAACCGCTATGCCACTGGGCTGGCCCCTAAACTTTTTTTTAACTATGTGAACAAGTGGTTCCTAGCCCTCCAGCCTTTTAAAATATTCTTTACTTAGGATCCAATTAAACTCCTCAGATATCCATCCCACCAATAGGAGGATGCCCGTGGCCCACTTCCACTATGTCTGAGTATTCCCAATTTTCTTAGGTTCCCTTGGTCCCCTCCCACTCCCATTTCCCATCCTGAGGAATACTTGATGTCCAAATTTTGGATCCCGCATATGGTGATCTTTCCTCCGATGATAAACCTTGTTAAGGCCTGCTCTCCATTCCTTTTTCACCCAGAGTACACTGCTGCATGTGACCAAAAGATTACTAAAAGTATGTAGATAACCAGTGATGGTGACAGCATATTGGAAATCACTGGTCTTAAAGTTTCGTGACTGTTCTCTGTCTATATTAGTGTCCTACAGCTGCTGTAATGAAGTACCACAAATTGGGTGGTTTAAAATAATAGAAGTGTATTGTCTCACAGTTCTGGAGGCTAGAAGTTCAAAATCAAAGCTTTGACTGGGTCATACTCCTTCTAAAACTTTTAGGGGAGAATCCTTCCTTGCCTCTCCCTAACTTTTGGTGGTGGCCATCCCAGTCCAAGGGCAGAAGACCAATGTTTCAGTTCAAGCAGGCAAGCAGGAAGGGAACAAATCCTCCCTTCCTCTGTGTTTCATTCTCTTTAGTCTTCAACGGTTTGGATGATGCCCACCCACACTGGGGTGGGCAATCTACTTGACTGAACCCACTGATTCAAATGCTAGTCTCACAGGAAAGTACTCTCAGAGCCATGCTCAGACCTAATGTTTAATCTGGGCCCAGTCAAGTTGATACACAAATTTAACCATCACAGGTTACAACATTTCTTTTTTTTTGGGGGGGGGGGGACACAATTTAGCTCACAATACTGTCCCAGGGAATTTCTCCCCATGTATTATTGCTTTGGTGCAGCGACCCCATTCTTGGAGCCTACTCCTAAACTTTCACTATCTAAATACATTCTCTCTGAGTTTCTGAGACGTGGACCTGGCCCTCTCCAGCTCTTCTTAAGGTCTGCCAGAAGAACATTCCAAGTTTCTATGACTTCGTTCAAAGAGCAAATTAGTACGTGTGTGTGTGTGCGTTGTTGTTGTTAAAGACTTTTGTTCTTTATTACATTTAATATTTGACTCTGTGTTCTCTGTTCTTGTGCATATTTGGATTTCCTCTAAGGAACTGGATAATTTGTCTCTTTTTCCAGTGATTATCTTTTTAATACTTTATGTAATAGCCTTAATCCACTACTTTTTCAGGTAATATCTATTGGCTACCAATTACAAGAAATAAAGGTATAATAAATTTTCACTTCCTTCTTCTCTCTTCCCTACACTTCACCATTAGATTTTAGTTTATTATTACATTTTTTCTTGTGCTTTATACCTCTAAATACAGCTATGCCTGTATTCCTTGATTTATTAGCCTTCGTGAAATCTTTGGATCTCAGGTTATAAAAGATGAAGTATTCAGCATACTTATACTACCTCTCCATTTTTCTCTTTCCGCTTCCTAATTTTTGTTACTTATTGGTAGGGTATATAACTTAAACAATCTGTTTTTTAATTCTTTTTTGTTTTAGACTCAGTCCGAGATTTAAATACATTCACAAATAACTATCAGGCATTTTGCAGTAGTTTCTTCAGTCATTTTTCTTTTGGCACCTATGACTTATCATTATTTCTAGGAAATTTTATTAAATTATTATTATTTTCTATAATAACTTCTCTGCTCTCTTCCTGAGGGACACTAATTATGTGTATGTTGTATCTCCCTTTTCTGTGTTTCCTTTCATTTCTCTAGTCATTTTTAACTCCTGGTTCATTCACATTTCATCAAATCTTGAAATCCATGTCCCATGCTGTGGCTTCAGCAATCGTCATTCTCTTTTGTACTGCTTCTGATATAATCTTCGCTTCTGTTGTTTTTTGTTTTCTCTTCTACTTTTTCTCTTACTTCTGTCAGTTCATGTTTCATTTGCTTCTGGTACCTTGCTCTATTTTCTCATTGTTCTCTGCATTGAGGTCCTGACTTATAGAGATGATTTGCTTCATTAGGTTTTTAAAAATTTGTGTCACATAGTTTAATCACAATTTTCTTTGTTTGAAAAAAATATTTGTTTATTTTTTATTAGGGTAACATTGGTTAGTAACAATATATAAATTCATGTGTATGTCATTGTATTTCAATCTCTGTATAGACTACATCATGTTCACCACCAAAAGTCTAGTTGCCATCTGTCACTGTACAAATGTGCCCCCTTACCCCTTATTCCTCCCCCTCCCTTCTTCCCCTCTTGTACCCACCAATCTATTCTCTGTATCTACATGTTTGTTGTTGTTCTTGTTGCTTTATCTTCCACATATGAGTGAAATCATGCAATATTTGTTCTCTCTATCTGACTTATTTCAGTTAGCATAATCCCCTTATTTATCCAAAGAACACAAAAACACTAATTCAAAAAGTTATATGCACCCCTATGTGCAATGCAGCAATATTCACAATAATCAAGACTCGGGAAAAACTAAGTGCCATTAAAGGATGAATAGATAAAGAAAATGTGGTATATATATATATATATACAATGGAATACTACTCAGCCATAAAAAATTTAATCACAATTTTCATATGCTCCATGGCAAATATTTCTGATGAGAGTTCCTTCTCTGTCCTTTTTTCTCTATTTACTTTCATGTTTTCTTCCCTTAAAGTATCTTTGGACAATTCTTTTACATAATTATTCAGCTTTGAGTGAGATGAATTCTTCCTGCACCCACTATGTGAGTGACATTTGTGTTGGGGGTAGAGGACGGAATGCAGGACCATGTTCCAAGCATTAGAAGTACTTCTCTTGATGACATAGGATTGTGCATGGGAACACATTCCTTTTTCTTCTCAACCAAGATTGATAGTTATAGTGTTAACTGTAATGTTAATTCTCCTTTCTCCTGGTCTGCCTCACTAATAGACAGCTTCCTGCAAAAAGGACTATCTATGTGGTTCCTTATTAGATCCACCTCCCCTGCTTTTCCTTTGTACCAGACTGGCTCTTGGGAAGCAACTAGGACTAGCTACAGACCCTTACCTTATGTTTCCAAACAAAATAATGTCACTCGCTTTTTCCCCACAGAGTAGACTACTTTCCTGAAGAATTGTGCCTGTTGTCTTCATCGAAGATCTGGAGCCTTGGGCATCATTTTTTAGCACTTTCCTGCACTCTTGTTTCACCTTCTCTATCCCTGGCAGCCATTCCACATACACTGTGGCTTGAGTTACAGAGGTCTTCTAATAGCATCAAAAATGAAGGGGTTTTTTTTCTTTCAGTTTCTTGTCATCCTTATTATTTTTGGGTGATTACCAAAAAGCAAAGGGAGCCGCACTATTTTTATGCCACTATTATTTAAAACCCCAGAATGAAGCCCAGTCTCTTATTTTTGTTTTGTTTAAACTTTATTTAACCTTTAATTTTTCAGGGAAAACTACAAAGATGAGAAACCTAAGGAACCACATTCAAAGAAATTACCTACCATCGTGATGTAACACATATGGGACAAGCATTCCCTTGTTCTACTTCTTAAACTCAAAGAGCTTGCCACTATATTGCACTTTGGCATAGTTTTAATGGTGGATTTGACTTTATCTCTAAGAAAATAAACATAAAATTTGGACTTTAAATGCACTAAGAAACTCACATTTGATTTCATGCTTGAAAATACAGTTTCTATGAGATTTCAAAAGTTTGAAATAATAAATGTTTCTCCAGTGATCCTTTCACACATATTCTGTTTACCCTCAGAAGTGGATTTAGGTAAAGAATACTTAATATGGAAAATTTTGAACTATTGGCATATTTTCCTGAATTTATTTTACTGATGGAAAATTTATTTCTAGATCATCTATACAGCAGCATCTGCTAACACTAGTACATTTTTCCTTAAATGTAAAACTCTTAAAACTATTAAACTATAGTAGCATGTTACTTTCATAGTGTATACTGCTGTCAGTTTTTTTTCTTTTTGGTGAATACAAAAAGGTAAATATGCAGTGTCCACATTTAGATAAACTCATATGTGAAAGAACTTCTGACACCAATCAAGAAATCTAGAAATGCATTGCCTTAAAAATAACTGGCATTAAAAAATAAAACTAATGAGGGGCTGGCCCCGCGGCCGAGTGGTTAAGTTCGCGCGCTCCGCTGCAGGCAGCCCAGTGTTTCGTTGGTTCGAATCCTGGGCGCGGATATGGTACTGCTCATCAAACCACGCTGAGGCAGCGTCCCACATGCCACAACTAGAAGGACCCACAACGAAGACTATACAACTATGTACTGGGGAGCTTTGGGGAGAAAAAGGAAAAATAAAATCTTTAAAAAAAATAAATAAAAAATAAAACTAATGAAAACAGTCATGAAAAATGTTTTTCTTCACTGATTTGTATTTTTTGGACAAAAAGCTACTGAAGGATCAATATTCCTGTATGAGTATATTCAATAGAACCTAGACTTTTCAGTTAGAATACCTAGCATTTACTCACATATGTGTCAATGTAGTCAGTATGAATAAAGGCTGTGTAGCAGAAATTAACCTAGCTGAACTTTGCTGACACTTGAAGAGTTAGGGCAAAAGCATTGTAAACAGATTGCTTCTTTTAACATGTTCTAACTTTTCTCTTACTGTTACCTATGCTGCCAGTGGCAGATGGGCAAATACCTTTCAACTCCAGAAAACTCCTTTGTTTAGAAGCAGAGAAGATAGTGGTTTGGCCTGCTACAATTGTTTTGCTGATTGGCACAGAGTTCTAATTATTCTTTGATACATCACAAGATATAATATATCACACAGTAATCACATTGTTTTTCATCTGGGGTCCTTTCTTTTCTACCCTAGTTTCTGCTCAGGGCTGGATGTTTCAGCCTTTCTATGAATCCTCTGTAAGTGTTCTGATTGTTAATGTTTTCCTTAATACATTCTGTTAGCAAAGATAAGGGTGGGCAGAGCCTTATGTTAAAAATAAAAATAAATAAGTTTCTTTGCGGATCGTAAGTTATGACATAAAAAGCAAACAAGAGTGACATACATTACTTGTATTTCAATTCCATCTGCACTGGAGTGGTGGCGTATGGGAAGTTTTCTATTAAAGCTCTTTCTGACTTGTCCTTTGATGTTAGATATAACATTAGATAGGACATTAGCTACGTAGGTAGGAAAAGGAAATGAATATACTTGATTTTTAAAAAATGGAATGTAGGGGGCCGCCCCCATAGCTGAGTGGTTAAAGTTCTGTGCTCTCTGCTTTGGCGGCCAGGGTTCATGGGTTCAGAGCTTGGGTGCAGAACTACTCCACTCATCAGCCATGCTGTGGAGGCATGCCACATACAAAACAGAGGAAGATTGGCACAGATGTTATGTTAGTTCAGGGCTAATCTTCCCCAAGCAAAAAAAAAAAAAAAGGAATGTAAATTGAATCATTGAATTGTTAAAGGTTAAAAAGACATGGCGGCAGCAGCAATCATCGTATCTTTATGAAGTATTTGCTATGTGCAATACATGTTGTCTACTGCTATGGGGACATAAGCAAATGCACCTCTGTCTCAGGAATTTTTAATGCATTCTTGGAGATGACATGGAAATTAAAAAATATGTAGACTAAGCCAGAAAGAAATGATTTTCACAAACATTAAATGATTAAATTCAAAGACTAACAAGTTCAGAAGAACTATATCAAGTCAGGGTCTGGAAAGATCTCATGTAGGAATGGATGGGGTTAAGCTTTAAAAGGTAGATAGAAATTGGATAAGTAGCAATGAAGAGGAGGGATTTTGAGAGTGAAAGGATGTATGAACTGATTTGGAGGTAGGGAAATTTTGAAGTTATACGTTTGGAGAAGGTGGTTCATAAGGGTCTGTTGCAGGAAATAAACACAGAAAGGAAGATTAGGACCAAATTCACAGTCTTAGTACAAAAGGATATCTCAAAGAGTTATTTATTCCAATACTTAATTTTTGCCCAAGATCATACTTTCAAAAACTGAATTAGATGAAGAATTTTTTCCCATTCTTGCGATTTTTATAGAATTGGTGATTTTATTAACTCTCTCACTCTAGAATTTCTCTTACTTCCATTTGGACTTATTTTCTCCTCAGTGATGAATAGAACTCTCTTTATAGAATGATTCGTATTAGTCAAAATGGGTTTATTAACAGTGTGGTAAAAAGACAACTTCCCAAATGTCCGAGGCTAAATACAACAAAAGTGTATTTCTCATTCACAGCAGAATATATGTGCAATGTGGGCTGCCTGGAGACTCTACTCCACAGGATCACTCAGAGATCCAAGATAGCCAAGGCACCCCTGTTGTGCAGCTACACTCTGTGCAGCACTTGGTTTTCTAGGTTGCTATAGTGAGGGAAGATCCAGCTGTGGGGTCACAGACTGGCTCTTCATACTTTGGCACATCACTTCCCCACACCCTATTAGCCAGGACACATGGTCCTCCAAACTGCAGAGGGGTGTAAAACATAGAGGAACAGATGGAATGTTTGTTGAGTTCCACTGTCTCTGCCACACTCTTCGATGTGCAAGGTACATCAATTGAAGGCACATCCTAAGGTTTTCCTTACCTATTGTTTCTTAAAGTACTTCTTTTACTCAAAACTTAACTTTGCAGTTTTTATTTCCCAGCCTTTTAATAATTGCATGGCATCTTCTCTAAACCCTCTCCTATTAATTGCTATTCTACCCATAAATGGAAATTAAAATTTACATTGGTTCTCTAAGGAATGTAAGAAAAAGACCAATGTAATTATCTTTATTATCTGTGTGTGGATTTAGTGTTTCACAAATTATCTATAACCAAAGGCAATTTTATTTTATTTTTTTCACTATTATTATTTTGCTGGGAAAGATTCACCCTGAGCTAACATCTGTTGCCAATCTTCCATTTTTTTTTTTCCTCCCCAGACCCCCAGTATATGTTGTATATTCTAGCTGTAAGGCCTTCTAATTCTTCTATGTGAGCTACCACCACAGCATGGCTACTTACAGACAAGTGGTGTGGTCCGCAACTGGGAACCAAACCTAGGCGGCTGAAGCAGAGAGCACCTAACTTTAACAATTAAGCCATCAGAACTGGCTCACCAAAGGTAATCTTAGACCTGCTTTCTGCACCACATCTCTGGCTGCTCTCTGTTCTCTGAACTCATCTTGTTTTATTCTATTTTTAAGATTTTGCTCCAAGTGTTTTACCTTCTTGGCCAACCCAATTTCGTCTGTCAAAAATATGTCCTTTCTTCAAAGTATTCAGATAATTGCATCTTCTCCAAAAGACTTCCCCAGATTCTCCTAATAAAATTGAATCCCTCCCTTTCCAAACTAACGGAGCGTGAGCATCAAATGCTTGTCCTGGCATGCTTTGTATTTGCATCTCTATAAAGCATGCAATAATGACTTTGCTGTCTCCCCTGACCCCAACTCCCTGGGAACATTTGGAAATGTCTGGAGAAAATTTTGATTGTCAAAATCTGGGGAGGTAGGGAACTGCTACTGGCATCTAGTGGGTAGAACCAGGGATGCTGCTAAATATCCTAGAGTGCACAGGGCAGCCACCCCAACCAAGAATTAGGCAGCCTAAAATGTCAATCATGTCAAGCTTAAGAAACTCTGCTGTTGAGTATGAAGGCCAGAGTGAGAACCATTTTTCTTGTTTCCTTCCCATAGAATCCCAGCCATAGCACTCTGTAGACAGAAATGTACTCAATATTTGGTAATGATAAGGCTGCAGAAATGTCTAAAAGAATCACCAGGTAGTATTGTTAGGAAGGGGGAATTAATTTTTAGTAATAGCCATGGTTGAGTCTTCTAATACTTGCCCATAATTTCCTCCTTTTTAGGCCCAAGAGAGCATTATACTTCCCCATTCCTTTTGTGATTGAGTAGGACTGTTATTTCTGGTCACTAGGTTGTAGATGGAAGTGACTTCAGTGATTTCTGGGTCAGAGGGTTGAATTGTTGGCATGAGATCCTCCGGTTCCCTATTCTTTCTGCTACTGAAATCAGCCTGCATGCATAGTGAGTGCCCCAGAAACATGCAAAGGATATGTAATGGGAGCAAGACCTCATTGTTTAACCAACATTCTACATCCAGTTCTTCTGTTCCATATGCACATGAATATTTTCAAAAATCTCATGTAAAATTCTGCTCACTCCTGAAATCCTAACTTATGTCGGCATGATTTCTCCTAACACTTCAATGTTATCGTTGCAGCTTGTTAATTTACTGTTCTCTCAAATGAATCTGTTTCTTGGATTCATTTTGCTGATAAATCAACAAATCTTTGAAATCAACAATTTTTGAAAGCTTTCCTAAATCAGTCTTTATTCTCCTTTTGAACTTTTGCTTTACAACCCTCATGAATAGGGCTATAATATTGACTTTACCTTTCCTAGCCAATTGTAGTTTATATATGTTTTCAATTGCACTATATTTATTTCAATTTGCAACATAAATCTAATTCTATTTGCTTCTGTTAGTTTGTAAAATATATTCTGTTAACATGAAACCACTCATGGGACACAGAAGTACCATAAAATTATGAAAAAAACATTGCAATGGGGTAATGAGAAAGCACGTAGAGTTTGTACCTAAAGGTAAAAAATCCGGGTCCCAGTACAACTCTACCAGTTTATTGCTGTAAGATAGAGAAAGTCTACACATGCGCTTTGTAACCATTATGCACTATGCAAAGGACAGTTATTATTGGTGTCTTCACATCTCTTGCTCTGGCTCTGTTGCCACTGAACTGTGCAGTGGCACTTACCATGAATAAGTAAGTGGACTCCTTGGTTTCCAGTTTCCTTACTCATATACTAGATTATACAATAATTGATTTTTCTTTCTTTTCCTGTGTATTAAAAGTCCAGGTTTCTATAGACGAGTTATTCTTAATTTAAATGCTTTACAAAAATTCCATCTCTTGAAAAAAGACATGTGAATGATTCTTTTGTTTTTCAAATTATTTAAATATCCTAGAGATAAGTAATTTCTATACATTTCCAATTTTCACTACTTTATAAAACAAACAGTGCATGACCCACTGTTTGGTGTCAATAAACGTTGAGATGAATAACTCACAGATGAATTACCAAAGTATTAAATCACTAATCAAAAATAACTCTTTTGTAGCATAGATTTAAGACTATTAAATACGAAGAATAACAGCTTTTGGCTAAGCAATGTTTCATAGGCATTATATTCATTATCTTATTTAATTTCAAAACAATGGTAAAACGTTGATAAAAATAATGATAAAGTGAAAATTAAGATAATATTTTTTAGATTGGGATATATGACCTCATCATTCATTTTAAATTTCCCAAAGCATTTGTGCTCACTCTGTAGAATCAGTGTACAAACTACAATCTGAAAGCAATCGGTGGTATTTTTACAGTACGTGAACACAACCGTCTGATTTATAGTTCAATCTGTTAATGCACTCGGTTATTAGGCCACCTGGCAGTTTTATGCATTGTGAATTTAAAGAGGAGCTCAATGTAACATAAGCTTTACAAGCTGGGGAAATATTATTGAAATGAAACATGAATGAGGACCATTTAAACAATAAAATAATGTGTATAGACTATATATTTTTTAGTTTCAGCTAATACATGCCTTAGGTATAAATTCTGAAATAAGTTGAGGTTCTTATGAGACTATAAAGATGAAATTCAAAATAAACTTATTATTGTACTATTATTAATCATGTAGTATTCACATGCTTATAGAGAAGAAAAATACAGCCACAAATTCTTCTGAAAAATTAAGATCGCGTATCAACTACATTTTCTTTTAGTACTCACAGAAGTGTACTTGGGGAAATGCTGTCAGAACGAAAAGGCAGAATTGGGAGGTGAAAAAAAACCTGTAAGTTATTGACCATCTCTTTTATGACTCTCAGTTTTATTATCATTTAAGGAATTTGATCCACCATTGTTGAAGTACAAAATAAGTTCTGTACAAAGATAATCCTAGAAAATATGTCAATAAGATTAAATAGTGGCATAACCGTGAATCTGTATGAGACTTGAAAAAAGTATGCTTACTGTAATGTGACAATATTCACCCTATATTTTTCTAAATATATCCGTTAGTAGCTCATATAGTTTATGAAAAGTGTTATATTATGAAAAGTATTATAAGTAAGCTGGATTCTTTATAGTGATCCATAAAATTTGGGCTTGGTTTATTCAATTTTATATCACTATTGTAGTTCCTTTTAATTAAATGTGTAAATTAGAAGTTATAAGATCATTATTTTTATTCAGACATTAGAGAGTCAAACTGCATTATTGGCAGCGGGCTTTCAAAGGGATCTTATTATATGATTCATATTTATATAATTTCAAAACATTTTCCAGTATATAGTTGCTTTAAAGTACATGCAAAATGACTTAAAGGATATTGTATTTTTGTTTATATCAACATATCTATTTTTTCTCACTTTTAAAATGTGAATGATTTAAAATGTAAAAGATTAATAAAAATGTTATGAGTTCTATATTTTAAATTATAAGACATTTCACAAATAGTTATGGAAAACAATGGCTTTTCAAATAGATATTTCTTCTCAAATTTATGAGGAAGTAATAAAACTACTTCTCATTGTCTCAATGTTTTTCAAATGTTTAACCGTCAACTGAAAAGAAGTGAAATACATTTTCTTATGTATTGGAAGACAATTCATTTCTTATACATTGGAAGACAAAATCAAATATTTAAAATATATCCAGTAACTAATATACTATTATGCTTTTAATCTTAACATTTACTTACTCAATAGATATTTGGATTCTACACCTAGATTCTAATATTTGCGTTTAATCCTCTAGTTTTAATGTTTTAGTTTAGAGATTTTGACAACATGATGTCCAAACTTTTTCTTATGAAAAAAGAAGCCTGTGAAAATGATCATTTAGCAAGTTAAATTCTCCCAAGTATCAATCATAGCATATTATTTGGGTTAATTTTTTGAGAGTTGGTATGCAGATATTTCTTATTTTGCCATTTACAGAGGTTACTGTGTATTTTTTTCGCCAGTCTAATGCACCCTGAAGACTTTTGGTTTGGAAACTTGAGGAGGTCACAGAATATGATAAAATTCATTTTACTGAAGTGTACTGGTTATGAAAATTGCTTGTTCCAGTGGGCGATTTCACTACTTCATTTACAGCATAAGTGCTCATTGTGCTTCCACTGGCTGGGAACTGACCCCTATATTTCTCATTTTCCTTCTAAAATGTGGGTCAGCAGTGTTGTCAGATTCCTTCTCTCCTGTAAAACATTTTATTTTTAAATATTTGACATGGGAGCTTTCTAAAAGAACAGGTTAAAAAAAATGTCCTGCTGGATGGCATTTATGACTTGGAGAAGTATCATTGCCATTGACCTCACAACTCTTCTTAAATAGTCAGAGAAGGGCAACAAAATTGTCAATTAGGCTTCCGGGGAACAGAATTCAGCCCAACCCAACTCGTGCTTGGCAGCATAATCACGCAGATCTGGCTACTATACGAGAAGTCGTTCAAGCCTATAATAATGAGGGTTCAACGAATTTGAACTTCTTTCTCAATGGCAGATTTAGAAGCTGTCGATTTGTGATACACTTATTAAAAGGTTTTGTAGCATTAAAATATTACTTCAAATATTCAGCCTAATTCTCTGATTCACAAACCAGAGGTCAGGTTTCCAGAAGGCTGTAAGAAGTCCATTTCTGCTTTCACAGAGATGGTGATTAAAGAAAAAAAATTTCCCCTTTTCTGTTTTTTTTCTGATGATGAATTTATGCTCTTACTCAAAGAGAGTACTGGGCAAAGGAGCATTTGTCAGTATTCACTAACCGGTTACTAAGAAAAACTGATATTCTTACCCACCAACCACTTTTTAGGATTTAGTATTCAGTATACTGAGCAAATATAATAAGAATAAGAAAAAAAAAGAAATTCAATAGTAAATTATAACTTGGTCTTTATATTTTATTAACCATCACAACATTTTTATAATTTAAATAAACACCAATTGTTCTTAGGTTACAAGGAAAGTAATAGAAAAGGAAAATATAATTAATATAAAATTCAAAGTAGAAAGTATATGGTCAATGTATTATAGTAGAAAGAAATGGTCAATAAGATATGCTCATTTTTCTGCCAAGTCTCCATCTCAAATCTTGGCTGCAACACTTCAACTAGTAAGATGATATCCATTTGAAATATTTTCCTTCATGGAGAAATTGTGTCTGGTCTTACCCAATGGTAACCTGATCCATTTGTTTCATTTGTAAATGAACTTTTACCAGGCCTAGACCTGTTTCTCAAACGGAGAGACAGAGAAAGGGAGATGGGACCAAGGCCAATGGTGCTTGATTGGTCTATAAGAGAAGAATTATTTCCCCTTCATGGAAAGGAAGCCAGTTATAATAATACGACCTAAAGACAAACAACAGAGGCCCACTGTAGTAACTGCCAGAAGCAGAATTAGGAAATCAAAAGAATAACAACAGCTGGGCTGGGTCTTGTATTGGTCACCTATTGCTCTATTTAGTTCCCAGCCAGAATGCGTCTCTTCTATCTTTCAGCATGATATATGCACACAAAATCCCAACCACACGTTTGCATTGGAGTCTACATTCCTTAGCCAATTAGTGCTATGATTTTATCACAGAAGTTATTTGAAACTGAATTGCAGCAGTTATTATCCAGCATGGTCCCTGCTCCCTGAGGATAGTTGCTGAGGTTGAACAAACCAGGAAAAATACCTCAAAGAAAGTTCATGCTAGAAATAACTACAATATTGATAGTTTATCAAGTAGAGTGCTATGGCCAGATTTAGCCCCAGATATGTCTGTTACCCAACTTGGTAATAGTTAAATAAATTCAAAAAGATGCCATACATTAAAAAAAAAGAAGAAGAAAAAGTCTTGGCTATCTGCTGAAGACCTTGTGAAATTCTTCACAGAGGTTGTGCAACAAATTTGTCATCAAGTGCAGGCACAGAGAACATGCATTAAAATCTAAGCCTCAGTTTTTATACATAATAAAAATCTACTGCGGAGATGTGAACACTTAAGCTCCCCTTTGTGAAAAAGTTAAAGCTATATTACAGCTGCTAGTGACCTAGTAGGAATTGTTCCATTTTCCTCTATGTATCTGCTACATTCAGATATGCATAGTCATATACAAATTGATTGATTTTGCCACGTTTCATATTGATCGTTACAATGAAAGAAGATGAAAGACTATATCTAGATAAATTTAGTGGTTAGCTTATTGTAAATAGTCTGCAAATATTTTAAAAAGTTGGTTTACCCAGGGGCCAGCCCGGTGGTGTAGTGGTTAAGTTCTCGTGCTCTTCACCAGTGGCCTGGGGTTCACAGGTTCAGATCCCATGTGTGGACCCAGCCCCACTTGTCAAGCCACTCTGTGGCAGGATCCCACATAAAATAGAGGAATATTGGCACAGATGTTAGCTCAGCAGCAATCTTCCTCACACACACTCACAAAAGTTGGTTTACCTAAGAATTCCCACTATCATAATCTCACCACTTGTTTTTCATTTTCTCTTCTATTCCATGGGGTATGTGACTCAGTGCAAAGAGTCTAAACTCCTATGTACCATAAATATATTGACTTAGAATAATTGTTTGTATACATACATCCCTCACATTTATTCCTTTATCAAAAACTTTCCTTGGGGTTTAGGGATTTCCTGAGAAGCATCTAGCCATAGGAGGTAAAAAAGTCATGACCAATAGTTCTGAGTCAGTATATTTTTAACTTGTATGTCTCTTTTAGCTGAGTCACTTGCCCTGGGGAAGAAGAAAGAAAATGAAAATCAAAGAGCAGGATAATAATAGTGGGAATTCTTACCCACACTGGAAAAAAAAAAGAATTTGCGATTATCTACAGGAAATGCAGTGAAACTAGCCCCTCATTCTTTCTTCATCCTTTAATGTAACAGGTATACAGAGGTGGTGTCAGTCTTTCAGGTTAGCAAACATTTTAGCACATGCTCATGGTATAGTACAGCCACGTGCCACACAACAATGTTTTGGTCAATGATAGACTACATATATGATGCTGGTCCCATAAGATTAGTACCATACAGCCTAAGTGTGTAGTACCCTATACCATCTAGATTTGTGTAAGTTCTGTAGGGGAGGAAGAAATTTTCCTCTACCCTTCTAGGGTCTTCTGGCTGGTCTAAGAATTAATTTGACATGACACAGATTAACAAGAGAAAATCAAACAAAAGTTTAATAACATGCATACATGGGAGAAACCCAGGAAAATCAAGTAACTCACCAAAATGGCCAAAGCCCTTGCCTTAAATACTGTCCTCAGCTAAAGACAAAAGACGATGTTGGGGGTGAGGAGAGTCAAGGCCTTCAAAGGGAAGGCAGGCAATTCATAGGTAGATGAAAAGCAGCAAACAGGTGTTTGTTTGGCTACAAAGAAACAGAAGAACACAGAGGGGAGCTCAGCAAACAGGCTTTTCTAGGTTCCTTCCTGTCTACCACCTAGTTCATGTTATGCTCAGGTGATAGCTTACTTCTTGAGACAGAAGTTTTTATCCGAATTCTTTTAGGCAGTTAAGGAAGAGGTAACAAGAAAAACTTTCTGAGTCTTTTGTTTCTTAAAAATAATCAGCCTAAAATAATCTTCATGCTGAAGAGACACATTTTGGGGTGGCAAATTTTGTTCCCCTTCAGTACGTTCTACGGTGTTCACACAATGAAATCACCTAACGATGCATTTCTCAGAACATATCCCCATCATATACTGCATATATACTGTGTATCGGTATAAGATAATATGTAAACTTCTGCCTTTTAGAAGCAGCACTCAGATCCTGTTATACTTTTTCCTGTCACTATGTGCTCGGGCACATTCTGTTGTGTTGTCATGTGTATTATTTCACTTCTCCCCACAACGACCTTTTGACACTGGGTATCGCCACCTGCCAACTTTTCAGAAGAGGAAACAGTACTGCTCTGATTTGGATTTGTTTTTTCCAGGCAGTGGTGCCCTTCGTTGAAGCGCAAAATGTTACAGTGTCAAATCTGCGAAAAACTTAAAATAATTTACCTGAAAAATAGGAAAACTATTAAAAAAAAGAGGCAAACTTCACTTTAGGGAAAGGCACCAAAGAACAGACATGATTCATCGCATCGTTCCCAGAGAGGTCTGCCTCTCTGCAAATGGAGAAATTCATAAATATAAAAGCACTATTGAATCTTGAGTCCCTCTTCATACACTTTAAGACAGAATACTCCTCTATGAGGGCAACAGTCCTTTGATACATCATTAATAAGAGAAAAATGTACATTGGGAGATTCACAAATGCTTTGGACTTAATTGAAGGTAAAGCTACCTGGCAGGCTGAAAGTCTGAGAGTGGAGCAGCTGAACGTAGGAGGTTATACTGTAAAGCTCTGTTCCTTCTTGCTTGAACTTGTCTATAACTGCTTGAATTGGGAAAGATTGACTCAGACCTCCAGAGCACAGGTGTTTCATCTTTCTTTATAAAAATAGCAACCCGAAGCAACTTCATTTTCTTCAGAACTAGCTTCTTAACATCGCCACGTGTTTCCTGTTGCCTAGATTAGAGAAGCAAGAGTATTTATTAATTAGACTTAGTTAGGCTCTTTTTCCTTAGGGGAAGCAAAATGATTTTGCTAGGTACTCCTAGGACCTACAAAAGCACCAAAGGAGAGGTATTCGTCACAGTTGCCAAGGATCCTATCTAGGAGCTGTGACTGGAAACTACCAGACCAGACCCAAGTAGTGTGAGATGGCAGCACCTCCCCGGAAGGTAGACCGAAGGATTGAAAACAGCGTGAGGCAGAGGGGAGACACAGGGCATCCCTGTCCTGCCTCAGAAAAGGCAAAAGGGACCAGCTAGGGATGTGATGGATGTAGTTTTACAGAGTTTGCTTCCCTAATACACGTCTAGTGGAATAAGTCCTTGGAAAGAGTTATTCCTTGAAAGAGCAGAGTAAGATGTTGCAGCACTAACCAGAGATTTTAGTACTCGACTTGTGATGAAGCAGCTTTCACTACCCTGGGTGAATAACACTGATGCCCAGCTGCTGAGGGCAAGACCAGATACAGGGGAATGGAAGGCCCCCAGAAAGAAACCAGATACCATTTCCTGAGACAATTGACAAGAAAAACACAGAGAGGAGCCAGTGCTAAAAGCTTCTGGTGAGGGCCCTGTCGCATGCTGTCTCTCTGAGACACCAAACTCACAGCGAGCCACAAGGAGAGCACCCTATCTAGGATATTGGGCTGCTCAGAGCTGCCACCAACCCAGTGTGTGCCACAGTGCAGGAATAAGTGATTCAGCTGCTATTATCTGCTTACTAGCTCTGGGAGGGTAGAAATAGCTTACTCTACCCTCCCAAATAGTCTCTTTCTCAGGAAAGAGAAGAATAATTTTGGTTCAAATTCTGAAACAGGCTTCAGGCAATTAGGGCTAGTCCCTGCATTGAATCCAACCTGGAGGGTTGGCCCAGGGGAAAAAAGTTATCACTAACAATTCCAACCAAAGTTTTCTTTCAACGTAATTTTTAAATCTTTTCCTTCAAATCTTGACTCTTCAGATTATCTCTATTAATTGGTGACACCAACTACTATATAAAATAGAATTACTCTGTCATCATTTCTCAACCAAATTCGTGTTTGAATAACAATGTCCATGTTATATAACAGATTTATCACAAAATCATCTGACTTCAAGTCTAATGAACAATCCTTCAATTAATATTCACAACTGAAAGAAAAAGAAATACCACTGTGAAAAAACAGGAGAAAAATCAACAGGGGAGCGCCTAAATGATAACATCAATATATGTGTTGATTTTCCTTTTTTGTTTCTCCGTTACATTTTATGCCCTCACAGACTTCGTACAAAAGAAAGAAAGTGAATATTGAATCAAGAAAGTTTTGAAATTATGTAAAATTTCTGCCTATAATAGTCATGTGTGGGGAAAAGAATACTATTATAAAACTTTTTTTAAAAGGTTATTATGATTGTTATTCTCAGAAAACTTGTGCTATAGAAAAGTTAAATTTGTCATTCTCAGAAGCCAGTTCCACCAGGAAGAAGATCTGCGTTATGATTTTTAAAAAAAATAACAAGATAATGTGCTGGGCTGTAGCTACTCTGTACACTTTCCTAGAGTTTAGGGTTGAGACTAAGAAGAGACAGAGGGATGAGGGGAGGGAATGGTTACAAACAGCCAGGCCAACCTGACTGACGAACAGTAAAGCAGAATAATCAGAAATGAACATTGGATGCTGGAAGGACTGTTGATTTCTTCTCGCCTGATATGACACTGGGGACAACCAGAGGAATGCCACCAATCTAGAAAAGAGACTTCAATGAGGTTCAAGGAAACTAGTCTGAGAGGCTACTATATGTATCATCTCTTGCTCCTGAGAAATAGTCTGGGTTCTAGGTTTTGTAGTGTAAATAAAATACTCAAAATTATTTTGCTCTATTTCATGAAGTTGCAGTCTCATAGATTTTTCTCCTAGTCTTGTTCTCTAATCAAAAACCAGTGCCTAGAAAGACACTTAAAACTAGAAAGTTTTTTTTTTTTTTGAGGAAGATTAGCCCTGAGCTAACTACTGCCAATCCTCCTCTTTTTGCTGAGGAAGACTGGCCCTGAGCTAACATCCATGCCCATCTTCCTCTACTTTATACGTGGGACGCCTACCACAGCATGACTTTTTGCCAAGCGGTGCCATGTCCCCACCCGGGATCCCAACTGGCAAACCCCGGGCCGCCGAAGTGAAACGTGTGCACTTAACCACTGCGCCACTGGGCTGACCCCTAAAACTAGAAAGTTTTCAGACTCGGAAGTATTGACTGCTGCCTCCCAAATCCCAGAAATGCAAAGTGATGCTTGAGATTGAACAAAGCTTTGGGTAGCCTCTGGTTAACAATCCTGACATGCTGAAAAGTAGTTCTCAAATTCTCTCTCCAAAGCATGGGGTGAACACCCCCAACCACTCAAGGCTCTTCTGCAGACCGCTCAGTTCACTTCTCCCTGACAAATGGAGAGGGTGTTGAAATGTCCAGATTAGGTTCCATAGTTTCTTTAACCTCTCCTAAGGCAAAACCTTCCATGATCTCTGAGGCGGGGTCTACCATTCTTCCTTTACTCTTCTAATCCTCACTTCCGTGGCTTTCTAGATTTTTTCAATAGAAGAAACTCACAATTTGCATATACTGGAAATAAAATTCTCATTGTTCAGCAAATGATTTCCTGGGTAGAACAGAATTTCCTTAAGGGGAACTCAAAGCTTTGAAAGGATTACTCAGTAGAATAATATCTTACTCAGGGGTTACGATAACATACAATAAATTTTGCCTATAGTTTAAATTAAATTGGAAATATCCTAAACTCTCCATAAAATAGAATATTATGTAATTTCGTGGTATGTCCAATATCTCGCACTGGAGCCCTGCTGGGCACTGAATGAGATGGTTGGCTTGCATTTAGGTTCTGTGTTGAAATGAAAGCACAGAAAGTTGAAATTGCTCAAGGTCAATGTTCTTACAATGCGGCTTCTCAATCCTGATCATAGACAATAAATTAATTCTGGGTACTCCTGCCTAGAGTTGTAGCTTCCTTTCCAGACTACAGCAACACACAAGGGTGACTAGGGCAAATCCAAAAACTTTCTTTGGAAGAGTGAATGAAGTTCCAGGCTCAGAATTTGTGCCCAAACAATTCAATTCCAATTTTCACTGATTTCACATTACCCCATTGTCATTCTTAATCACATTTTTCCTGTGGTGAAGAAGACTCAGAATAGTGTACCTGCAATATTCCCAAGGTTTACTTAAAATCTCCATAATTCAGGTACAAAAATGAATATTTTTTTAGATATTGCAAGTGCTTATTTTTTAAAAAGACAATTCTAAAAGAGATCACTTTCCAGTAAAAAGTAAAAGATTTCTATCATACTCAACGAGCTATAAATATCCTGTCTTTTCTTTCTCTAAATTACAATTTCCATTTGTTTAACATCTAATTTAGTTCTATAAATATCCAATACCATTTTGATATTTGCTCAAATGTGCCAAGTACTGACCTCTTTATCAAATTAGGTCTGTGATCAAATCAAGGGAAAAATAATACACTTAAATTCTGAATATCTTTATTGTTTGTCTAGCAAAATGAAGCAGTTAATCTTTAAATGTTCTAAACCTTCCTAGAACTCTGTTTTTTGGTAGATTTGCCAATCAAAACTCTTCACAACAGCCACCTCAAAAGTATCTTTAATGTAATTGCTTATAAAATTCAATAAACCAAAAGAATGTATTCCGTAATTTCAAATTATAACTTCATTACTTCTTTATATAACTATTGATGGCAACGAGGTAAGAATGTTTGCATTAACAATTTATTTGCAGAAGGCTATTTAGGAATTCTATCACAGAAATATTTTTAAAAATACAAGTAGCCTTTTAAAAATTATAAATATAGGACAAGCTCATTGTAAAATTTTCAGACATTATAAATAGTTAGAAAGTAAAAGTCATCCTTCAGAACAAACACTATTAACATTCTGTGTGTATCCCTTCATGTTTTTTTAATACATAAATACGAGGCACGCGCACACTTACAACCCCCACTGGCTCTGCAACTGGGGTCAGTTGATACATACGGTTTTGTAAACTGATTTTTTTTTCCCACTCCGACATTTATCACATATCTATTATTATTTTCAACATTTGTTTAGTATTTTTATTATATGGACCATAAATTATACACAGATTTCTCTCTAGTAGATATTGAGTTTGTTTCTCCTACAAGTTATGTTTTGCTTTTTAAAATTTTGATAGAAAACCAAAAGATATTTGCCAATGAACAAGGACCTGGATGCTCAAAGGGGGATCTGCATTCAGAAATGAGATGTATCTATATTATATTTCTAGAAAATTTATATTCTGTTTAAATCAATAGCACTTAAGAAACTGCACAGGTTTCAGGGAATTTCCTAGGTGTTTGCATGCATAATTTCATTTAATTTATAACTCAACTCTACTACCCCAGCTTTACAAATAGTGACCACATCACTGAAATTTTTCTTGTAGAAATAACATTTAGTTAGTAGCAACTCACTCATAAATACAAAGAACGTTTTGCTCTTAAAAGTGTGCTTTCATTTATTTCATATTATTTAACCAATTTCCTCAAAAATGAGTATAAAAAAATTAACAATAGTGTTATTCTTCTTGGCCCCTGACTACAGCCTATGAGGTAGGTACCAATTTAATTGCTTCAATTTACAGATGATAACCCTGAGGTTGAGGAAGGTTAAGTACCTTGTCCATGACCCAGGAATTGTGGGACAGGTGTGACACAACCTCTGGCTCCATCCTGCCCTACTGCTCAACCATTGCACTGTTGGGAGAACAGAAACTTGGGCTGAGTCTAGAAGATAACCAGTGTAAACATGCAGTGCTTGTGTTCATTTAATCATAAAGTTTGTGTGGGAAATTGAGTTTTCCAGAATGACTATTTATATTCAGTAAATCAGATAAATTTTCTCTCCCTTTCATTTGCTGCTATGAAACAGGAAACGTGTGGCACACTAAGATAGAAATAAGGGTTTTACAGAATTCTGTACTGGTGACCATTTTTCTGATTTTTCTCACAATTGGCAAGTGAAATGTGGACTCTAATACAAGGGGAGATGAACTCACCTTCAGATGTTTCTGCATTGATGGTTTATGTTCCTTGGGATTTTATGAAGATATCAAAGGAATTCTTTTGAGAACCAAGGAACCCATATTCTGAAATTATTATGTAACTGTTCTATATCATTATACTCAGAAAACTAAGAAAGATACACACTGAGCTCTGATAATTACCTTTCTCTTCTCATGAAGGGATATCATACCCTTTTCTGGTATGTTTAAGAGGAATTGTTCAGGCAGACTGGATTGTCTTCTCAGGTCCCCCTTGGTTCTCATCCTTCTCAGGCTGAGATGTCCCTTTCCTGCTTTAAGGCCCAAATTGTGCTCACGTATAGTTCTTAATCTTTGTGTTTTCTCTCCACAAATGATTGTATAATGTGGCTGCTTTCTGTGCCTTTCTGTACTCAGTATGTGTCATCTCTCTATCAGGGACTGGATTCTTTCTGCTCCGCCAGCATGCTCCTGGGCCCAGAGAAACCTGGAGTGGGTGTTTCCAACTCTGTTTACAAGGAGGACTCTCCCCTATTTTGAGTCCAAACCTCAAGCCAATCCCCATGCAGGCAGCCCAATGATATTTTCTGAGTAACACAATTTAACATTCTTCAGGCCATAAGAGGTCAAGGATCACAATGTATTACTTCATACTTAATATCTCTTATTTTCAAGAAATGGAAGTGAAATTAAAAATGTTTTTTGTTGTTGTTTTTTTGCAGGGGAAGATTTGCCCTGAGCTAACATGTGTTGCTAATCTTCCTTTTTTTTTCTTCCCAAAGCCCCAGTACGTGGCTGTATTTGCTAGTTCTAAGTCATTCTAGTTCTTCCATGTGAGCTGCCACCAAAGCAGGGCAACTGACAGACAGGTGGTGTGGTTCCACGACCAGGAAGTGAACCTGGGTCACCAAAGTGGTGAGTGCCAAACTTTAACCACTAGGCCATCATGGCTGGCTCTAAAAACATTTTTTGTAGTGTCTTACTTTGATTTGTTTTGATATATGTATTATGGGAGTATACTACAAGCTTCTCTATTGTAATACCCAAGACACTATATGTGTCTCCCTGGCAAGGCCAAGCTTCTCATGGCTCATTCACATTTCTGTCTCAGAAATAGGCCCAACACCTGACACATAGTGGTCAAGAAAAGTTTGATGAACAGAGGGATGAATGAATGAATTGAGGATGTCCTCTTGTACTCCTAAATAGTCTATTTCATGAAAATGATGGCTTTATAATGCTTAAAGCAAATAAAATTTCAGTTACCCTAGCCATTTTTAGAACTGATTATCCCACATATTCTAGAGAATTAGTTCTTATATTTTACAATATTCTACACTAGATGTTAATGTAAAATTGTAAATATGAAAACAGAAGAAAAGCCAAATCCATAAAAGAATTCAGCAATATATGGCTGAGAACAGGCCTGATTCCCTTCAGCAAGCTTTCCTATTCAAATCATTTCAGTAAATAAATGTTTAACAAGCAGTAGAACTGATGCTTATATTTACATGGCAGTCAATTTATGTTCTACAAAAGCTAAATTCCCCATCCCCAATAATACTTTATATTCCTTGACATTGGTCTACAACAAACGGCACAATTGTGTTTAAAAAAAAGAGAGAAAGAAAAAAACCCCTAATAAAAACCGTTCGCTCTGCCAAATATGTCATTACATTTTTTTTTCCTGTTCAGCTGCCAGATGTATTGCATTATATTATCAAATTGATAGATCTAGTGTTATTTCTACATTTACCATTTTACAACAACAAATAGAAATATAAGGAAGCCTTGGTAACAAATCTTGCTTAATATGTATGTGAAGTAGACAGTTTGTCTAAGAGAAAAATATAACTGATGACAGATTTCATTTCAGTCTGCTAGTGCTTATTAAGATGTCTACAAACAAAAAGCCATATCTGGGTACGTCTCTTTCTGCAAACAAAGGAAAGTTTTAATTGCTTTAATCAGCATTTGCATTGTCTTTGTGGTGACATAGAAAAACAATTCAGGTCTAATCAGGAAATGTCTTCCAGAGAAGTCTTCAGCTTAGACTGCAAGTGAACCTAATAGCATATTTTCTATAATTCTTGAATAAAGTTTAACAATGTAATGCTGTGCTGACTTCTATTTAAATTATTCCTAAGCCACTAATAGAAAGACTGGTGCTGTTTTCTGCTATGTCCTTATTAGGAGTATCGCTTTCAGATATGAAAATGGTTCCCATAAAATGAAAAAGCAGGCTGATCAATCAACCCCAAGTGTCAGTATTAAGCATTTTTTTTCACCAACAACATCTTAAACATAAAGAAGTCTTTGCTTCCCAGGTATTTTTTTCAATTCAGTTCCTCCAATATGTATTACATCCCTGCTAGGTGAAATACACTGTTATAAACTAAAATATATTAAAAGGAATAAAATAACTCCACTACATTTAAATAAATCTGAAGCCTGAGGTGCTTGACTGGAAGCATTCTCAAAACCGTCAGAACTTCAGTGTTCAATAGGGCAAAAGATCTTCCAATTCATGTCTTAGTATCTCATATATATATTTCACTTCTATTCAGTAAGTACTGCAATGACACCATTCAGAAAATAAATGCTCTCTTTAGCGGGTGGATAATGTAAAATGTAGTATGGATAGGAAAGTGGGCTTCAAAGTTCAAAAGAAGAAGATTCAAAGCTTTCCTCAATCTATCTCATTTGAGTTGTATAAGCCTGGTCAAGTCATTTCTCATCTCTCTAGGTCTCAGTTTATTCATTTGTAAAATGTGGATCCATTCAATTTTCTTAACAAAAATCATTGAGCCTCTCCTGTGGACCAGGCACTGCGTCAGCATTAGGGACACATGTGCCCTGTCCTCACAAAGCTTCCATCTAGTGTGGGTACGCATATGAGTCCAGTAATGACGTAAACCAAGAGGGTGATGGCAATGCACAGAAGGTTACTCAGGAAAGGTTCACGGGTGTTTTGGGGCCTGTGTCCTCAGAATGTGTGGTTTATAGTAAAAGTGGAATTGAGTCAGTGACCAAAAATTTTCCTGTAAGAAAGAGCCAGAAGGATAGTGTGCAGGAGATGTTCGCATGCATTGAAATGGATTTAGCTTTACTTTTCTTTTCTACTGTCTTGATGGCAATAAATTTAGTGCCCAAGGATGAAGTCCCAAGTGATTTCTGTACTCTTCTTAAGAAGGTTGTGAGACTTTGGGTAAATTACTTAATCTCTCTGTACCTGAGTTTGCTCAGTTCTAAAATAGCAACTTACCTCATAGGCTTGTTATTCAGATTAAATAAGTTAATATTTGTTTGGTTCTTAGAATAGTACCCGGTGTATAATAAGTGTTCTTGTTGCTGTCAATTGGTGGTCATGGCAGTCTGTCCCATGAGACAAAATGGAAAACTTTAAACTTTAAAGAAAGTTTTAGACATACTCAAAGAAATTTTAAACATCCATGCCTTATATTTTAACAAAGAAAATAGATTAAATTAAAGGTACTCTTTGCTGGGAGGCTTTTTTCTCAAGGTGCGTCTTCTCGCCTTGCTTCCCCGGGTTGGGGAGGCCATGTGGGAGACTCTGGTCCTGATGGAAAGGGGCCGTGGCAAATTTGTCCTTCTCTCCTGGAGTCCTACTGTGATTTCCTGCCTACAAACTCCACAGATATGGAACACAAAGATAATTAAGAAAAGACATTTGCTTTCAAGGAGCCCATACCCTAGTTGGTGAGAACAACAAAACAACAACAGCACACATTTCAACGAAACAGCATTTACAAAAGAATCTACATGGTGATCAGCTCTATGAATGTAAAAATCAAGACTTATTTATCTTTATGTCCCCAGAGCCTGATAATAATGCTCAGGAAATGTTTGCTGGATTGAATTGAATATATTAACAAGTAAGAACAAATAGAGTCTGAGCAAGTAATTGTCAAAAGAATCTCACATCAAGGAATCATCACAGCAGAGCTCTGGGGTCCCCCTCGTAACTCTGGTAGACATGGGGAACCCTCAGTTTTCCTTTGTGAGCTCCTGATGAGCCAATCAACTAGGAGCCACTAAGGAACAATGAAGCCAGATGGTAGATATTAGGTACCATTAGGCAGTCGGGAGAGTCTACCTAATATTTAATAGATTTCATAGTGAGATGTTTCTTCCTGCTAATGGAATGTCCTAATTTGAAAGACTTGTTTTCTGTGAATGACTCTGTAAGTAATTTGATTTATAATTAAAGCAATGCCAACTATTCCTAATTTCATGCCTTAATTTATTCCTGCAAAATTAAATACTTCCCTAAACGTAAATATTATTGTGTCAGTCTTTGTGGCATATGGGGAGGGGATGAAATTGTCGCATGGCACCTATCAACCTGAAGCAGAGAATTTCCTTATTCAGCAAAGGGAAGAAAAATTCTAGTGTCAGTATATTTAGGATGGGCTCTAGGTTATACAGGAAAATTCTCTCTTTTGGATCCTGTTGTTTCTTACTTGGCCCTTTTTCTCTAAAAAGGATAAACAGAACCATTTTTCAGATTACTCTATCCACCAAAAGCAGAATGACACTACATTCCCCTTTTCTAAGATTAAAAAGGTTTAAATACATTGAGGATACAGGTTATAACACAAGTAAATATGTTGGTAGATTCAGACAGATGCCTTCTCTATTATCTTGAGTCATTCTGAATCTCTTAGAGCTTTGTTACTCAAAGTGTAGTCCTTGGACCAGCTGTATCAACATCTTATAGGAACTTAACAGAAATGCAAATTTCAAATCCCACTGCAGACCTACCTAATCAGAGTCTGCATTTTAACAAGACCCAGGTGGGGTGCATGCACATTACAGTTTGAGAACCACTGTCCTAGGACACATTTTTGGAAGATGAGTTGAGTAAAATACCCTTGAAAACACAGCCAGACTGAATGGTAGTTGGGCCACCTGTTGATTACGTGATATCAGACAGTGACCCTGACCTAAGAGGCTCCAAAGGATCTTTTTGGGGCTTAGTTACAAAAGAAGTTTATTTCATCAAATGGCTTTTATAAATGGTTACTGCATGAATCGCTCTTCTTGCTGATGAAAGAGAGGAAAAGATGAAGTACATTATTGATTTGGAGTTATTACGGAACATCATAAGCAAGCAACAGATGGCAGAGAAGGCTGGTGTGCTTATCTTTTGAGTGGGCACCATAGAAGAGTTAGCATTTACATAAAGACGGTAGGGCAAGGTTTTGCCTTCATAAATATTTGCTGGCCAGGGAGTCAGAGAAACCTGGAGGATGCACATATTGGGAGGTATTGCTGGGTTCACTTTGCAATTTTTTCAAGATATTCTGCTGTATTATGGCAAGTGGAATTCCATGTGCATTAAGCTGTTGAGAACTTTATATAAAAATATTTATATTTTTAGCTGCTCTTGAATAAATTTATCTCTTTCCTTCAATGCTGTTGTCTGTTGCACACCTTTTGCCTATTATCAGTCACAAACGATGAGTACTGAATTATTCTGTCAAGTGTGAATCTAGGAACTTTACACCTGCCAGTTCAGGCTGATTTTCAATATTGTGTGAAAATGCCAAGGAATGACCTGTCAGTCTGTATTTGTAACAATAGTTCTGTTCATGTTGCTCAATGGTTTGTAGAGCGTATCTTTGAAGGATTATTTTTATATGGTCCTGTACATTTCAATATCCTAGACAATAATTATCTCGTATGCTGAGCCCCCAAATAAAAGTAGAGGAATGAAATCGAAGGGGTTTCTTTAGTTAGCAATTATATGTGAATATGTTGGGAAAAAATTTTCATCTCATTTTTGTCTGAATCTGTCCTAACCTGAATTGTAAACAAATGTAATTTTTGTACATGTGTAAGTCTGAGCCACTTGTGATCCTATAACAAAACTGCTTTAATACTGAAGTGCCTTCTCCTGTTATAATAACTGATATAAAACCATACTAAGAAGTGAATGAAGATCTAGGGAAGAAGTAGTCACACTTTTTTCCCAAACTCCATAAGGCTCTCTTAAAATTAAATGAACTTTTTGGAGGCTTGTGGTAAGTTGCTTGTATTTTTCTTTGGCTACATTTTTTCTTCTTATTTCCAACAAGGGTCAACAATAGCAAGGCTAGGAGGTAATTGACGACCTCTGCTGGCAGGCCGGAGCCAAAAAAAAAACACACAAAGAACAGAAAAACTGCTTTCCTAATAGTTTTATAGCCAGCCTTAAGGTTAAGTCTTCATTCCTTGCCCAAGCGTGCCAGAGGCACTAGGCTCCGGTTCCAGGTCATAATAAGAGTAGCTGACACTCGTGAGTGCTTCGACCATGTGCACAAGCTCATGTAATCTGCTCATAACAAACCTCTGTGCCAGGCACTGTTCTCAGCACTCTACAGTATTAGCTCATTCAATCCTTAGAACAGAATGATACCTCTTTTATGGATAAAGGGACTTAGGTACAGAGAGTTAAGAAACTTGCCCAAAATCACACCTCTGAACTGCTCAGCTATATGATACACTCCACAATGGGATGCTAACGCTTGAGTGCTTCCTCCACACCATGCCCTGAATCTCATTTAATCCTCTCAGCAACCAAATGAGATAGATTGTATTATTATAAGCCCATTTTACAGATGAGAACACAGACATCCAACTTGTTGAAGGACACAGAGATGGTAGAGCATTATGACCAGGTGGAATATGACTCTAAATCTCATGTTCTTAACCAATTTGTTCTGTCTAGATCTCCAAGTCCAGTATGCTGCAGTAAAGATTTTTTTTATTAAGACTAAATATAATGATTATGAAGACTGAAAAAAAATAAATGAGAATGATGGTTAGGTTTGAAGTTAGTTACCAGGGGTGAAGCTGCTCCCTTTCCCAGAGGATCAAACCTCAACTGCGCACCATTACAGTTAGGCCGCTCCAGGGCGGGCCATTGCTTACCCCTGCAGCTTTATTGCCTGGGGTTCTCTGTCTCCTTCACACTCCAACGTCAGCATGCTTTTGATGTTTCTCACCAGAATGCTCTGGGAGGCACTGTCCACTGCCCAGAGACTTTCTGTCTCCTTTGCCCACCTCCTTGGCTATTGTCCAGGGAACACTATCCTAAGACCCAGTTCAGAGGTCACTGCCACTAGGATCCCCACCCTGTCCTTCCCCTTCAGACTGTATGAGGTGCCTGCTCCCTTTCCTGGGCTCCCTGGATACCGTTTCTTCATCTCTATGCACTGTATTTCTCTACGATGTATCGCTCACCCAACGAGAGCGTGTTCTTCTTAAGGGAAAGGATTTTGTTTTGCTCATATTTGTGTCCCCAGCCCCTAAATTGTGCTTGGGAGATAGTAGGCTCCCAATAAGTGATGACTACATGAATGTACTAGCAAAAAACCTTATGGGGGCATTCTCACAGCCTCCACTGAGAATCACAAGCATCTCTGCTTGCTTTTCCATTTTCAGAAGACACATCAAGAGCAAGGCAGGGATGGAGAATGCAAATCGTAAAAAGCTGGTTGAGGGAGAGGATGAATCGAGGGTCCTTTGTTGACCCTAATATTGAATAGAAGTAGAAGAAAAGAAGGGAGATACTGAAGATTTTTCTATACCATGACCTATGCAGAATTCATTCATCTCAGACACTACCAAAGAGATATTTTTTTTCAGTTTTAATTGCAATTTTACTTTGGAATAATTTTAGATTTACAGAACAGTTGCAAAGAGAGGACAGAGTATCCATATATATGCCTCACCCAGTTTCCCCTAATATTATCATTTTACATGACTGTGGTGCACTTGTCAAAACTAAGAAACCAACACTGGTACATTACTACTAACTAAACTCTACAGTTGATTTGGATTTCACTAGTTTTCCCTAACCTCCTTTTTTCTGTTCCAGGATCCCAACCAGGATGCCACCTTGCATTCAGCCATCATATCTCTTTAGCTTCCTCTTACTATGGCAGTTTCCCAGACTTTTCTTGTTTTCGATAACATTAAGGCTATTTTGTAACCTAGTTTGACTCGAAGTTGAACAAGATTCTAGTGAAGGAGTAATATTAGATTGTAATCTTTGTTATGCTTTTCTGAAATATCACGAGTCCTGACGTACTCATCCTTGCCCTGCTTTTGGGCTCCCTGAGCCAACCAACTCTTTGGCCCACCATGAGCAACCTCTTAACTCTTGGTGCCCAGAAATCATGGTGTCATGAGCACCCTATGACTTAGGCACCAGTGACAACCTTTTATACACCAATACAAAAAGGAAACAGGGTCTGAGTAAATGCAGATGTGTTAAAAGTTCTTATTGATACAAAATACATCTTTGAATGATGGTTCAAATCCTGCAAGTATTAATCTTTAACAGATTAGTTTAAGAGGGCTAGTGATGAAGTTGAAAGCACTGGCTTTGGAATGAGAAACTCTCAGTACATTTTCCAACTGTTCCACTTCAAAACTGTGTAGTTTCAATCCTGGCATTTACCCTTAATAATCCCATGTCTATCCATCTGTAATTATAATCCTCAAATGTGATGATACATGAAAAAAATGTCTGTGATCTCTACAGCTTCATACACAAATTATTTTTATTTGTCACCATTAATTCTATCCCCGGTAAAAACACTTATAGACTTAAAAATTTCTTGTGTGTTATGATTTTTCTATTTCAAATATTTCTTCCTCTTTATATCTGATTTTGGAATAGCTGTGACAGCCATTTTGGTTTCCATAAGGAAACATTAACAGTCTGCAGCTATTAAGTGCTTACAATGTGCCAAACACATCTTTAACTTTCACTGCAACTCTATCACATAGGTAGTAGTATAATCCAGTTTTAAAGGTGGAGAAACTGAGGCCCAGAGAGGTTTATATAACCTACTCAAGATTACACAGCAAGGAAGTAGAAGAACCAGGAAATAAGCTCAGAAAAGCCTGGCTGAAACACACTGACCCTTAACCATGAATCTATAACATCTTGTTTTTCCTCCTCTCCAAAGCCTCCTAGTACATAGCTGTAGGTCCTTCTGATGGTGCAATGTGGGTTGCCGCCTCAGCATGACCTGATGAACAGTACCATGTCCGGGTCCAGGGTCCAAACTGGAGAAACCCTGGGCTGCCAAATTGGAGTGCGCAAACTTAACCACTCAACCACAGGACTGGCCCCCATACCACCTTTTAAGAAGCTTCTCCAAAGGAGCGACTGATCACAGAGAATGCTGTGAGAAGATGCTCTCACACCAAGCCAGGAAAGCATAGCTTGGAATTGGTATCAACTGAGCTTCACACTTGTTTGATCACAAGCTGAGGATACTTGTTCCGCCTCCTCGGTTGTGTCTCTCATTAAATACGGAATTATTACTTTCCACTCTTCCAGATCCTTAGTAGCCAACACATTCCTCACATGTTCTTTCAAGTCTTGATATATTTTTAGATATAAAGGACCTCAAAACTCTAACAAATTAGAATAAATAAGCATTAGACACAAATAAATTATTATTTATGTGGGGGAAGGATGCAATATTTTGATGATTTCTTTTAAATGTAGATCATGAAGCTCCTGAAGCTGACTTCATAATAATAAATAATAATAATAACTAATCCATCTTCCCTGAGATTCTGTGGGTCTGCGCCAGTGCTTGGACTCTATCCCAGCATGGCTGAAGTCTGAAAAGCTCTCCAGCATGGGGCTAGCCCAGGGTGCACGATGTCAGTGGACTCATCCACAATCCTACTTGCAGCTATTGGACAGCCTCTTGAATGACACAAAGTGAAACCTCTCTGCAGGGAGCAGACATCATCCAATCAATGCAGTAAATTGAGAAATAAACTTCTTTCCAAATTGGTTAGCAATTGCAGCAATTAATATTGACATGCTCTTACTTTTGCATTACACTTTTTCCTCTTCATGGTGTTTTCTCAATGTTGGCTCTTCAAAACCAATTCAAAGTCGTGCTACAGTGAACTTTAGATACGCTTTGAATTGCATGGTACCCATTAAAGAAAGTTCACAACCAGGGATTGCATTTTATAGCATGATTTATTAGCTTATTTAAGTAGAAAGAAATTCAATATGCAACTTATTCCCACTTGGGGTAAAGCTAGAGTCACCAGGATAGTTTCTTTCTCCACCACATCCATTCCTTAGGAACTCCGATCACGTCAAACTTTTCCAAATATTTCCAAGAGTTTCCAGGGGATGTTTCACGTGAACTCCACTTCCTAGCCCTTCTGTTTACCTGCTACCAGGCAGAGGTGGCCGTTTTCCCCCTGTGCTCCTTTCTGGTGCATGACATCTCCTTTCTCAGCTGATACTTTCTCAAGGCACCTCCCCTGTTGCTGATGGCAATCAGATCTGGGCCAAGATGGCTTTTTCCAAGTCTGCCAGCACCCTTGCTTTCAATTTTGCTGAGTCCTTTCACTATCAATTTCCCACAGAGATTTTAGTAAAACTATCCTTTAAGTGTTTGCTTGCTCTTATGTTATAGATGTACCTTCCAGTCCTTATCAATGATGTGTGCAGTGCTAGGATCAGACTCTCCCCCCTCCTTGCACCTAATCCCCCTGCCTCATTTCTTCCGAGTCTAGGTGTTTTCCCAGTAAGCTCCTCATTTACATGGACCCAGGCAGGTCTTACTTCACAGTTTTCCAGATGGGCCAGATTTGCTTGAATCTTAAAGTGAACACCATTTACGCTCCAGTTTTCTGTATCGCTATCTAAAGAGGCCAAGTTTCCATAACACTGGTAATGCAACAATCATAATGAAAATGTATTTCCTTGTTATGTAAGGGCTGCTTATGAAATCCCAGTACATTTCTCACAGCCAGATTAAACTTTTTAGTGCCTTTATTTTTCATCAAGTATGCAAATTCTTTTTAGCAGGTTTCATTTTTGATTTAAAACCATTTTTCATGAAAAACTAAATCATTTACGGCCATATGGTCTCATGACAATGCATAGCAAAGAAAAACTCAGTGAGTTTTATACAGGAGTGCCTCTTTGATGTCCTTTCAAGTGAAAGAAACACTCTTTCTAGCCATAGAGTGAGGTACTTTAAGAAAAAACTCTTAAATGTCAATAAACATGTAATGTGGGTACTTGTCAAAAAGAAAAGATGTAGGTCAATATCACTCCCTTCTTTTTAAAGACAAAGAAGTGATGGTTTGGTTCCTAGCAAGAGGAGTCAAAACAATGTACTCCCGTATGTTATTTTATACATGGAAGCAAAAGTGAAAAAGACATGCTAGGGAAGCTGCAAGATGAAGCAAGAACTGACAGCACTAACATGTGATCTGTTGGTATTCTGCACTGACATCTTCCACGTGGTTTCTCTCCTGGATGCGAGGAGTTCAGGCAAAACTGCAGGAACTGCCAATAATAAAAATAGCTGTCAGTGAGTGAGAACCTACTATGTACTAGGCACTGTAATAGGATCTTTATATTCTTAACTCATTTATGTCTCACAACAGTATTCAAAGAACATGTTAATATCCCCACTTACAAGAAGGAAACCGAGGCCCACGGAGAAAAAGTAACTTTTCAGAGGGCCTATTGGTACTAAACAGCAGTACTGGCATCTGAGTTCCGGTATGCCTGACTTCAAAGCCCACACTCTTCCCATAGTTCTGTGATGCCTTTCAGTAAATAAATGAATGAATAAATAATCTGAGCTATTGAGTACCCTTTACTCTATTCTGAGCACCTCCTACCTGGCGTACTCATCCAATCAGAAAGCAAGTACCAAGCAGTCAGGAAGCAACGTGGTATGGTCTTAAGGAACAGTGTTATGGGGAGTCACCAAGGTGTGAGTTTGAACCCCAGGACCACCATTGATTACTTGTGTAACCTCTAGAAATTATTTAATCTGTCCAAGTATTTATTTCCTCATCTTTAAATGAGTATAATAACCCTAATCTCCAAAGACTTTTTAAGGAATTAAATGATGTGATGTATATGTCATCTGACCCTATTCCTTTGAGATCATATTAGCATTTAGGGCTACTGGATCCCACCTGCATGACCAGGGTCTTTTCTCAATATGCTGTTAGTTACTTTTTTTTAAAATATTTTATGCTGTTGTGAGTGGGGTGGTTTTTTTTCTTTTATTATTTTTTTTTTTTGAGGAAGATTAGCCCTGAGCTAACATTAGCTGCCAATCCTCCTCTTTTTTGCTAAAGAAGATCAGCCCTGAACTAACATCTGTGACCATCTTCCTCTACTTTATATGTGGGATGCCACCACAGCATGGCTTGAGGAGTAGTGCATAGGTCCATGCCTGGGATCTGAACCGGCAAACTCTGGGCCACCAAAGTGGAGCATGTGAACTTAACTGCTGCACCACCGGGCCAGCCTCTCTCAGTTACTTCTGGGAGCCCCATCTCTGAATCACATTATGTCCTTGCCACAGAACCTTGTCACAACCTCTTCTTCCTTCTTTCCAGGAAAGGACTCCTCCTCCAGACCCTGCCCTCCTCAGCTAGCAGCTTCCCTGGATCTCTCAAGCGGCACTATGGTTTGTGACAGAGAAAGGAAGCAAACAGTTTTCTTCCCAGTTTTGGCCAAACTTTATTATGTAAACCTCTGAAGCAGGGTTTTCTTCCCTGCCCAGAACACAACTTCTTTCCCAAATACAACTTCTGCACTTACTCTTTCTAAACCATCTCATCTCTGATCCACAGAACAAGTTTCTCCAGCTAGCAGAGAACAGATGCCATGCCTTCCCCAAGCATGCATTGTCCATTTCCTCATTCTCTCTTTTCATCTTCCTTCTCCCCACCTCCATCCCTCTGCCTTCAGCCAAAATACAAAAATCCCCTTGCATACTTACTTCCAAACAAGAGACCTAGGAGAGTCAGGAGCTCATGCATTTTGCCAAAGTCTAGACTCTGAATCCCACTTGGCTCAGCTCAGCCTGATGAAGAAATTTCATAGCACAGTGTCTGTTATATGGCAACTATTCAGTAAATGCTAATTGCCTTCTCTAACCAACGTATTATGTTTGGCCTTTAGCGATTTAAAGTAGTGTATTCTGGACCCTTTAGAGTGTGGCAGTTGAAGACAGTGTTGTGAACATGGTACAAAGAAAGAAAATTATTACTATAAATGCCTTGTTAAATATACAAACATGAAGGACTTAGCAATAGGATAAATGCCTACAAAAAGACTATGTAAAAGTTAGATATGAAAATTCTATATTGATAGACAAAGAGAGTTTTTCCCTATCTTCTTATTTGGGGAAGATATTCATGAGGAAGTTTGGATTTCTGAGTCTGATTAATGAGGATATTGGAAGGTTTATCCATTCCTGGAAAAGAATCTAAGGATTAGGAGAAATCTAACAAAAATTCTGACCGTCCAAGAAATGGGAATGAACAGAAAAGTCTGGCAAAGAAAGCAAGGCAAAGAAAGGCTACCTCTGTTTTAAACTGATGGTGAAGATGGTCAAGGGTGTTCTGGCCTGGAGGATACATAGAAGTGGTCAAAGAGGTCAAAGGGAGAAACTATGCAGACAAGGACATTGCAATATGGCTATAGAGAGCAGCATTGCATCCTGAATTGAGAGTGAGGGTATTTGAGAAGCGGAGGATCTTATTACTCAATGGAAATAATATAGAAAAGTCATGCATCTTTCTCAAAATGCCAACATAATGTCACCATCCTTGTTTGAACATCAAATGTCTCTCATTCCTCCCTAAATCTCTAATACGGCCTGTAAGACCCTGCATAATCTGGCACCTACCTAACTCTCCAGCCTGGAACTCTGTTCTTTCCTTTCCTTGGAATGTGCCATCTCTTTAAATCGAAGCCTTTGTTCACACTACTCCCTCCCACCAACATGGGGCTTCTGGTCTTGGCTGTACTGTTAATTTGCTGGCAACCTTGTACAAGCTACTTCAACTGTCTGAGCCACAATGTCTTCACCTTTCTTAAAGGGAATTGGGTGAGAATATCTCTAAATTCCTCTCCAGAGCAAGCATTCTATGAGTCTAGGGATATTCAGAGAATGTTATTAACGTAATTCCAGGCTCAGGAAAAGGGAAGGTAATTGAAATTTATTAAGAGGCTACTGTAATGCTTTGTTTTGGTCTAGCAAGAAAAAGGCATGCTTCACTTACAGAATCTCCCCAATGGCAGATATTGTAAGGAAGGAAAAAGTAATCATTATAGATGACAAAAGTGTTGCCTTTAAAATATTGTTTACTAAATACGTGTAAGTCAATAAGGAAACTATTTCTACTATAACTGCCAATCCTACAGTCGTTATTCTTGACTGTAGTTTTGACCAACTGACCCCTTTCTTTAAATATTTCTATATCCCTGGGTGTTTACTCTGTGCCTTCTGAAGATCACTCAAGACTTCTCAAATCCCTTGATCGACCTCTTTCACTAAGATTCGGCCATCCTAATTATGTTCAACTGATTTTTACATATCTGTCTTAAGCCTATTCTTCTTCTTTTTTTTTTTCCCTGTCCAGAATTCCCCTGCTTCCTCAATAATATCAGTTCTCAGGAAGGGGTTAGCCAATCTGGTTTGTGAATGTGAGGAGGCTTGGGATCTGGGAAAGGAGATGAGATAGAGTATGGAGTCAGCCTCAGGTCATGACATCCCCAGACAGGGGCCAGTCCTCACAACTCTAGAACTATAGAGGTCATGGAAACATAGCGGAAGGACTCACTAATGTGGGAGGGTTGGGCCAGGATCCAGCTCAGAAGGGTAGGGAGATGCCGTGTTCAAGGTTAGGAGTAGAAAAGTACAAACTTCCACTCAAGTTAGGGAAAGAGACATCAGAAAGTGACTCGATGAAGAAGATGCAGAAACATAGCTAAATGAGGGGAAAACAGGGACTGAGACCGGCACAGAAGATATGAACTCTTTCTTTAAAACAAATGGAAATCTTAAGTTCTTTTTCTTCCATACTTTCTGTCTTTGAAGAGATTTTGTCCCAGTCTTTCCTTTCCAACTCTGATACTTGTGAGAAAATGCATATTGTACCATATGTAAATTAAGAACACACCTATGAACAGGAAATAAATACAGTATTTAAGTACTTTGTCTTTTCCAGACAAATATTTCCTTCTTTAAAAAAACAATAGGTAGCAGACATTAATATAAATGGGATCATTTAATTCAGCCTTAATATGGAAATAAGAACAGTTCTGTTAATTTTATTCATTTTAAATTCAGCATTGACTCTGACCTTTGAAGTGTTAAGTGCAAATTGAGAGACCCTAACAACAATATGGGGTTCTTCAATTACATATGCAAACATGAATGCATGTATAAGGGTAGTGTGGAAATAAGACTCTCGGCATGATGAGGAGAATCATAAAACTGTCCACTTTCTTAAAGAATTTACTGTAGGACAGATTTTTCTGACTTGATAATCCTGCTTTACTCGGTGTAGACAAGATGAAATAATAAATAGAAACACTGTATTCCTATTTTAAAAAAATGTTCTAGCTAAGTTCATGAGTTTTTAAATCCTAGAGGTGTTTTTTTTTTTTTTTTTGGTGAGGAAGATTCACCCTGAGCTAATTTCTGTTGCCAATCTTCCTCTTATTTTTTTCTTGAGGAAACTTGTCCCTGATCTAACATCTGTGCCAGTGTTCCTCTATTTTGTATGTGGGATGCCCCCACAGCATGGCTGATGAGTGGCGTAGGTCTGCACCCGGGATCCAAACCTGTGAAGCTGGGCTGCTGAAGCAGAGCGTGTGGGAATTTAACCACTCAGCCACAGTGCCAGCCCCTCAATCTTAGGTCTTTGATGCCCTCTGTAGGATGCCAGTTCACTACAAAAAGATGATTTTGGCAACTGACTCATGTTGGCAAATCAATTAGAACAAAGTCTTACTTACAATCATTTCCACCTGTTGTTATCCTTGTGATTGAGGTGTCTAAAATTTCTCCATGCTTCAGAGCATAGAACTTTGGAGGTAATATTCTTTAGAACATTTATTTCAGAAGAGTTAAAGCTATTCTTGGAGGAAACTTATGGCTCTTTCCAGACATACACTTTACACTACCTACAGTCAATTTCCCATTACCTGAACAAGGATACTTGTGAAACTCCTAAATTTTCAAAGCTTTTTCTAATTTGCTACTGAACAGTTGGTAAGTAACAGAGGCGTACCTTTATTTAACCAATAGCTCAGAAGAAGTGCACTTGAGGCCCTCATGAGCAAAGTCAGCTTTAATTTGACTGTAATAAACTACTTGCCAAAATCTCAGTGGAGACGCTGACTTTTGATAGGAAAGCAGTGTTTAGAAGCAGGTAGGGAAGGTGGCAGCATAGTAAGGCATTTGAAAATCACCTTGAGTGTTTTTACAAACTCCACCTTGACTGCCTAAAATCACACTCCATTCCTCCCAACCTTGCCCTCCCTGATTCTCTCACCTCTCCGAGCCCACACCAGTCCTAACTCCCCAAGTTGAGAATCACATCTTCAGAACTACTATTACCGATGGGAGAAAATCCTATTCTGGAGATTTGTTGGGGTACTAGAGACTCAAAACATTGTAAACTTTGTGCTCCCCACTGACATTAGTTCAAAATTAAGATAATCTTACTAGTCTAAATAAAAACGAAACTGTTCAGAACAATAGAATTTATATGTATTCAGAAATTAAAAAGGTATCTTTCCAAATTTCCCTTCTTTATTCTCTCCCTCTTTCTCCTATGCTTTGCCTGCTGTGTTGTTTAGCACTGATTAGTGCAGGAAATATCTGAGGACCATTGGTCTAAGGGATGTTAACTTTCTGTTCCTCCAAAGTTCTGTAAATGCTATTACTGACCTAGCCGAGGACACGCGAAAGTATTATACCTGGACTATATTATCTTATTTTCTGGAAAAATGCCTTCACTGAATTATGATTTAATTTTATGCCCTCAACTATTATAAAAGGTCATTTCTGAAGAATAGTCATTCATCCATTTGGAGAGCCATTCTGCGTCTTTTGCAAAAGCTAGTGAAAGAGTTTGAACATCATGTAACCCAAAGTCTCTTATATGAGCGTTCATGTGACACATTTTTCCTATAATTTAGTAACAGAAAAATACTATTGTTCCTCCAGTTAAGTTTGTATTCTGCTTTTGAGGGAAAAAAAACTATATAATCCAAAGAATTCTCCATTTAATTTGCCTGTTAAAAACTGTGAAATTAGTTTTCCTTCTTTTTGTTATAACTAGTTCACCCTCCCAAAGGAAAAATGTTTCTCTGATCTCGAGATAAATATCATTCTGCCTTTCTTAAGCAATGGTTTGTTTTTCACCTAATGGACACTGAATCTTAACCCATAACACTTCCCTCTTCACGTTACCTGCAAGAAAGCTTGAAACCAATTTTGTGCGCCATCTCCAGTAAATGTACAGGCTTAACGGGGTGCATTTTGTTTAGTAATCTCTGCTAAATCCATCTCATTCCCTCTCTGCCTTTGCCATATTTGCCCTATTAGGTCTATTGTAGTCTATCTGACCATATTGTTAATGTCTGTGTAAGTCACTTTTAAACCTCTCCCACTTTTTATTGGCTAAAGGAAAATGAATAAATGAATGAAGGGATAAATAACTTTGAACAACTATCTCAGATTTTTGTTACATTTATTCTTATATTTATTCCTGCAATTTCCATTTTTATTTTCCCATTTTTAAAATGCTATGATTTCTTCCTGGAGGTAGGCATGGTATAATGATATTAAAAATACTATGATAAAATAGTAATAGCAATAATCGTGGGATTAAAAGTTATAAAGGAAGGAGGTGGCAAAGAGTTGGGTTTGGTAAGTAGGCTGAGAGAATGATAGAAGCACGTGGCTCAAGCTTGAGAGAAATTGTGAAAGAATATGGAGGACGCACAAAGCATGACTAATTTTTATTGATGACATGTTCTCCATTTCTCCCTTCCTCCTGATTTTCTCTTTGTCTTTTTTTTTCCCCCGGATACAGTTTCCTTGTTGAAATTGCATTTACTACTGTTTCTTCTTTCTTTAATATCCTACTCACTATTAAAAAATACTCTCAAATATGGATATAAGTTAAAATTGAGAAAAGGTAGATAATGCAATAAAACCCCATGGAAGCTACATAGGTAAACTTCAATTCCCCTTTGAAATACATTTCTTGGTACAACATTGACTGTGGAATACCTCGCCAAACTCATTTCTCTGTGAAGAAATTACTCTCATAATCACACATGGGGAAGTGGTTGTGGCCATAAAGCTCACAGCACTTGAATGTAAAGAGGACATATTTTAGCATACACTTGTCCAAATAAATAAGAATTGTTAATGGGAACCTATGAAGATGATGTTGGGGAAGGAAAGATACAGCTGTGAGGATTAGTGAGTATAATCAGTGGGGTGATTTGGTAGGGCTAAATATTTCGTAGACCGTTTGTGTCACTAATGTATGGCTTTCTTCAGAAATACTATAGTATCCTTTCCTTAAGCATTTTAGATGTTATATATAGCCATGGTTCTCAACATGACAGGGGTCAGAAGTGACATTTTTCCCCCCAGGGGACATTTGGCAACATCTGGATACTTTTTTGGTTGTCATAACTTGGGGGAGGGGTCCTACCGGCCTCTAGTGGGTAGAGGCCAGGGATGGTACTAAACATCCTATAAGGCACAGGACAGCTCCTGCAACAAAGAATTATCAGGCTCAAAATGTCAATAGTGCTGAGGTTAAGAAAGCCTGCTATACATCAACCCTGTATTACTATCTGCCTCTGCACTCAGTCATTTAGCACTTCATTGTGCGTCCCACTCTGTCCACAATACCTGGTTCAATGGAGGACACATCGTTTTACAAAACATAGTCAACATCCTCACAGGGCTCACAGTGTAATTGGCCTATGATGCACAAACAGGAAGACTTTAAAGACAGAAGGGATAAATATAATTAAGGTGATTTTTTAAAAGTGCTATATGAATACAGAAAGGAGAGATCATGCATCCCTCACTTGGGAAAGATAAGGGAAATCTTCAAGCATGAGGTGGCATTTGAATAAGATTTTGGAGGTTGGGGAGATATGACCAAATTATACAAGCATATGACTACACAAAAGATATTTCCTCTCAAAAACATAAGCACGTTAAAATACCAAGTTCCTTTCATTTACATTACAATGAGAAAATAATACATATGCACAAAATTTCTTTCTCTGTTGTTTATTTTTGTTGTTTAAGAGCAAATATGCATGGAGATGTCCTATATCATCCATTACGCTACCTTGGAATTCTCTACTATTCGTTGCCCAAGGGACTTTTACTGATGATCTTGAACTACATTCAGAAGCGTTTGAAATCCTCCTGACCAAAATGTGATTTTGCATTTCTGTGTTAAACCAGATCAGCCAGGGAATGCATTCTTACTTTTCAATCAGCCGCAGCAGTTCCGTTGAGAGAGCAAAGTCTACACACAGGTGGCCTGGTTTATGCACAACTTTCCTGCAAATTTGATCTTTATGAGAATACCAAGATTATGTTTTAGTTTTTGAGGGAACTGAATAACGTGCATGTTTACTTGTAATGGCATCATGTTCAAGGAACCACGATCAAGAAATTCTAGGACCCTCCCTAGATAAAAATAGCATGCGTGTACTTTGAAAACAGTAAGATTCAAACGGAATAATGAGCCATAGGTCATTCATACTGAGATTTATCCAAGAGAGAATGCTAAATTAAAAATTTGTGGGAAAGTGAATCAAAAAATCCTTTTTTTGTTGGGGATCTTTTAATCATTCTAGAATACAAGCTGTCCTTCTGAAAGTATATATTTGAATAATCTCAGAAGCTATTGGAAACATTATAAAGCACATTTTTCCATTGATGCCAAAGTACTAAAGATCTCCTCCTCTAATCAGAGCATTTATGTGTTTTATAAATATGGACAGACATTATGAGCTATAACTCAAGTATACATTTGAAAAAAGGAAAGGTTAAACTGTACATATTTAATAACGTCTTATAAGATTGCAAGTGTTCCCTGTTTTATGAACCACATTGTTCAATATCTTACAAGCTGCACTTTAATCCCAATAAAAATTTTTTTAAGTGGAAATGACATTAGGACTTTAAGTGGAACAGCAGACCTGGCTCTTCCACGCTGCCGTGTCAGCTGTTTCTAACCTGCCGATACAGATCTGTATCCCAGTGTCCCAACTCAGGTCACAACCAATGTTTGGTTGGCCACCTCAGAAAAGTAATAACTCCTACAACTGCCTAGCTAGATAAACGTCTGATTAAAGAAAAGCCTAAACGAATCTGAAGATGGTTTGTCCACACAGAGATGTAAAACTGTTTTCCCTCCAGGCTTCCAGCAAGTCTTGAGGAAGACTGGAAAATAAATGTAGGCCACACGGAAAGAAAGCCAGCACGGGCAAACTGACTGAGTTTCAAACTGTCTAACTTTTCAGTTGTGTGTTTTTTTTATATGTTAAATATGGTTCAGAAGATTAAAGTCTTCATTTTAGGCAAAGAAAGGAAATAATGTTTCCTGTCCCATTTGCCAAGCTAAGTGAACAACTGTTCCTGCACAATTAGAATTGTTAATTGATTTGAAAACATAGGGCTTTGAAGGCGGAAAACTGCTGACATTATTTCAATGGGGAAATGCACTCCTGAGAGAGAGCACTGCAGTACAATTTCTCTCCTTGTTTTGTTGAATATACATCTATAAAAACACTGTGAATCATGCAGTAAAAACTGCTGTGCTGATATCATAAATCTCTGATAATAAAAATTTCATTGTTGAAACAATAAAATAGACTTTTATTATAACACAGAGTATCCACCTAAACATTGTCCTTTTAGCTTCTTCGAGTTAAATGTATGCACAGTTTTACAGTCTATAAACAGATCTGGAATAAAAGTTAATAAATGTCAAAATTTGCATTTCAAAAAATTCTTGCTGCATTTTAGGGAAGATCAATCTATGAACCTTTCAACATTATGTCAAATGAAATGCTAATTGTACCTTTAGGAATTTCAGAGACAGTGACAAGAAACTAAATGCTCTGTTCCTTTGCATCAGCAAGTCGAGGATAATTGTATATCTACTCTTGTGAACTTCTAAGAAAAAAAAGAAAAAACCTAAGAAAAAAGGGTTTTCTATTCTTTAACTCAGGAGGGTAAACTCTTTCAGCTACCCTCCATCAATCTACCTTCAAATAAAGTGTGTTAACATGTTGACAGTGGACAAATCACACGGTGCTGCATTTATTCATTTTATAATAGGTTTGTCAAATGAGCTTCCGTTAAAGAGATTTAAGAGTAAGAAAAATTTTCAGCCAGAAATAACCGACTTATTCCATTCAAAGTGATGTAAGGTTTAAAGGTGTACTTCTTAAAAGCCTAATCCTTATTAAAAGGCACAATTTTTGAAGGCTAAGTCACAAAAATAAATACCAGGAGCCCAAAAAGTGCTTTTATTTTCTCTACCCTTAAGATAAAGCTCATACATCCCTTCCCTATTCTGTAATAAATCTTAGCGCTGTATCTCTAAGAGTTACAAATTATCCTCTATACCATCTTACAAGTGTGAGTATAGATTGAACCAATGAGCAATGTTATCTAGAAAATAGCACTTAGTGTAAGGTTTGTACCATTTTTTTGAACATTATCCTATTTGTGGCACTGCCTTCATTTCAGAGTCAGGCTGCTGAAATATTTGGTATGCCTACAGAGCAGTGAAAAACGAAGGTCCGTGCAACTCAAAAGCAACTCATGTTGTTAACCTGCAGCATTTGGTCACCCATCACCATTTTAAAAGGAAAATAGGCATTTTCCCCTTCTTCAAATACCATTATAGATAGTGTTGAGTCAAAAGCAAAGATTGTTCCCCTCCACATTTCTGGATCTCTATACCGTCTATTGATACGCGTTAGGAATAGGAGGCGAAACCACTTCAAACGTTTAAAAGACTTCATTTACAAGAGAAATTACACAGGGCCATTTTCAGGCTCACGTGGGTCAGCCCATTTGTAATCCTGCTGCTTGTATGAAAGAAAAACACCTGAGCATTCTCACACAGCAGTCACAATTTGATTTAATAAATTCTGTGTTTTAGAAAATTCAGATCGAAATAATACACATTTCTGGCTCTACTAGATGACACTACTTTATTTTGTACAAACTCTAAGTTGTCTAAAAATATTATATTTTATGTCTTAATTTTACTCCACAGATTTTTCACCTAATTCGTGAATATATTTTATTTCTAATCCTGTGAATCCTTAATAAAAATTTGGAATTCTCTGCAACTCAACAAAAATAAAAAAATATATTTAATGAAAATATGTAAATAAATTAGCAGAGACAATAATAAATATTATCACAAAACAGTGGCTTCAATTTACTTCAGATGTCGATAATTTCCATGTAGTGAGCAACTCTTTGTGATGGCCCATTATGAGCATCCTTTGTACACATGACTCGTATGACTGGTTATGGAGTCTATTTAATTCCTGGGTATAAAACGGTACACCTTTAGCGGTCATGAAACAACAGGGGAAAAAATAGCAGATGTCTGTTTTTTTTTAAAAAAAGTTTAATATATAAGAGTAGTTCTCAGGGATAAATATTATGAATAAGTGGTCTAGTTAGAAGAAAACAGTAACATAATATTTTATAGGTCATGCTGTTGTACAGAAATTTCCCAACTCTCTCTAATATGTACAATTCCCAAAATAAATGCAGAACGAGCAGCTATTCTGAGAACCCTTCGAGCAAATTTCTCTAGACAAGCTTTATTAATCATCCTAATTTTGTTCGTGTGGTGTTACATTGGGGAAAAATAGTTGTACAACGGACAAGTAAGTATACTACTAAACAAAATGCTCGTCTTTTTCTTAAGAGTCAAAACGGAAGGCTAATAAAGACCATTTGAAATAAAAGGGCCCATTACTCCTCAGTTTTATATGAGCTTACATGCTTTCATTGTGCAGAGTGTGTTATTAATTTCACATGCCAGATTCATAGGTTTCTGCAATATCAGGTTTGATGTATTCATTATCGGCACTCAGTACATTAATTCACGCTGAAGTCCGGTAAATCAAAATTATACCATCTGGCTTCCTGTTCTTAATGATGAATTTGATGTAGGGGTGATTAAGATTGTTAGGCTTTTGAATTTTAATGTAAAAATTAGGGGATTAAAAAGGCATTTAGAAATGACCAATAGTTAGAATAAACTTACTGACAGGATCTAATTTGTGTACTTGCTAGTAAAGCTCCATTTTAATTAGCAGCCACAGTCTTTCAGCACAAGCTTAAAGAGACAGAAGTTTAGTGATTAAGAAGATGAAGCTGTTAAATTGATAAATTGACCTTGAAATACTTGTAACTGTGGGGGACGGCCCAGTAATTCAAATTGTTAGTGTGTTGCATTGCCACATGGGGAACTGAGTCCAAGAGTGACCCCAGACACAAAATTTTGTGGCTTTTTTCTTCTTTTTTTTGGTTTTTTGAGGGGTTAGCTCACCATCCGCTTCTTGGGGCTGGGGGGCTGGGGAGCAGAGGTAAACAAATGCAAAAACCTGCAGATCAGCAGGTTTGCACTACAATAGTAGGAAAGTGAAGATTCCAGCACTGTTTCAGAACTCCTTGACAGGTGACATTTGAATACTGTGTCTAAACTTGAGAGCTTTGTATTGGTCTTCTTGGTTTCCTGCTACAATGATGCTGTACACATACAGTGAGATCTGGGAGGAACACTCGAGCAGCAGATTAGCTCAGGAAATCTAGGGCATAGTCACCAATACTCTTTTTTGCACCATATGTCAGAAGAAATATGGAAATGGAAGAACTCTAAATATCTGCAATGCATGTATATAACACACAGACAATGCACTCAAACTTGACATGAGACTTCTTTTAATTGAAAGACCAATCTGACATGGATGTTCCTTTGACAGTCAAAATTACCTCTGATTTTAACAAAAGCATTTGAAATGTTACACAGAACTCATTACACCTTTTCTGCATAAAGAAGTTTAATAGTTAAAACAAGTTAAGGAAGAATAGGCTCTTAATGTAAAATATTATTAGAATAATATAAAGAAACATCCCTATTTTTTTTCTAAGGCATAAAGCTAAAAGTACAAGAAGCCATACAATAGAAAAGTAAGGTTGAAAATAAAATGATTTCCTGAGAAGAAAAAAAATGCACCACCTTGTGCAGTCTCATAAAATGTGATGCTTTAGTTCCCGTGAAATTAATAAATGTAGTCACTAATGCACTAAAATAAAATACAGTCAGAATGACTTACATCACAAAACAAGTACATCTGTATATATCAACAATTTGAAGGATTCTGATTCCTGGCAAGTCAAGGAATATTTTAAATCTTATATTTTAGAGGAAATCGAATCTTGACTAACCACTGCAATTTATGTCATTTTAAATAAGATATATTTGAATAAGTATATTTTTCATGCCCTAAAAAGACTGATGTCTTCTTTTATAAGCTCATCCTGTGACACACTTGAGTAGGTAGGTATATTGATTTTTTTTTCTTTTTCTGATGGCAATGAAGTGTAAATGGAAAATATCAGACTTGGCAATCACTTAAACCATGTGAAAATTTCAGAGTGAAGGCTATTAGAGTCACTTTGTGATCTCCCCAGATGACCAGAGGAGGGGGAGGAAAAAAAACATTTCTACATTTCTTCAGATCCTTTGTGTGACAGCTAAGGAGAATAACATTCTTTCTAATACGCCAGTTTTCGTCTCTAGTTGAGAATAACCTCAGTGCTTTCTTATGTCACTGGCTGAGAGAAGATGAAAGACCCAGCCTTGTGTAAATGGCTTTGTCTAACCATCAGTCTTTAGCTCTGCATGGCAGCTGTACTATTGACATTAGCTTGTGCACTGGGTGAAATTGAAGTGAGTTAAATGTGACCTTGGCTTAGTTGTTGAAGTAGAAATGAACTCTACTGGGAGTGAAAAAAAATAAGACCAGTTTCTCTAACTTCATTTTTTCTTTAATGAGTTTAACAGCACTCTTAGGATTTGATACGTTTTATAAAAACGCTTTTATTTCCTTTTCTATTATACACTGAGTAATCAGCATTTAGTCAGGTTAGCTTGCCCTTTTGTTATGAAATCCTTGTTTCAGGTATTTATATACCATATTCTTAAAAAAAGATGGCACATTTATTTTCCCTTTTTCCCCCTATTGATCATAACCCTTAAATCTAGGGGGGAGGTTTTCATGCATACATGTTCATTGACTTGAATAAAAACACCAGACCGCTGAAACAGTTTGAAATGGCCGGTGTTTCTGATGACATTGCATTGTCCACTGGGTTCCATGTGCATCCACTAAACGACCTGCTGGTAAATCATGTGCAGTGAGCATGTGAGACCTCCGCTAGACGGGATGTGCTGGAGCACTTCTAATACTGCAACGCCTTTGTTTTCAGAAGCAATATAACATAGTGTTTGTATCAAAAGAATGTGGGACTGATATATTTTTTAGGTGCAGATAATTCAGAAAGTCTTTGAAGTTTCATTTTTATGTTGAACATTCCTAACTCACATATACATTAACTACAAGTTTGTAGGTATATATGTGCTCATATGTGTTTTTGTGTGCATAGGTGAGTGTGATATATGTATATATATTATTTTATCTTGTAATAATACAAGAGCAATAAATTAGACACTTCAATTTCAGTTTCTGTCACCAAATTTATCAAAGAAACTCATGATGAGAATATTTTAATTCGTTTATCTAATCCAACTTGAGCAAGCACAATCTAAACTCCTTGTACAGTAGTTTGCAATTCATATTCACCAAGAATGCATGTCTACTACTGCCCTACAGTAATAGCACTGTTGGGTGTTAGTGGAGCCTGCACTTTTGGCTTCTTTTTTTTTTCTATCAAGTTAGTTTCTAGTTTAATGCTTCAAAATATTTCTTCTCTTGATTGTTTTGGGTGGAATAATGGCTCCCTAAAGATATCCAGATTCTAATTCCAAGATTATATGTGACCTTATGTGACAAAATAACTTTGCAAATGTGATCAAGATAAGGATGTTGAGACGAGGAAATTATCCTGGATTATCTGGGTGGATCCAACGTAATCACAACAGTCCTTATCAAGGAGAGGCAAGAGCCTCAGAGTCAAAGTCAGGGATGTGACAACAGAAGCAGAGGTCAGAGTGATGAGATGCAGTGAACCAAGGAATGCGTGCATCCTCTAGAAGCTGGAAAAGATCTGGAGGGAAATGGATTCTCATCTTGAGATTCCAGAACAAACACTGCCAACTTATTTTTACACTTTTGACCTCCAGAATTATAACAATTTGTGTTGTTTAAATCACCAAGTTTGTGGTAATTTGTTACAACATAAGGAAACTAATACATTGATACATGCATATTTCAGTTATCTGTACACAGTAATATACACTATAGCATAGTTATCAATCATTTGAGTAATTTTTTTTGTGACATAGTTTTCTCAGGTTTTAACTTTTGTGCTCAAGTAAGTATAGATTGCTGGTTAACCATGTTTAGGAGAGGTTCGGCAATATTGTGGATCTCTAAAAGCAAATCATTCCAGTCTTCAGAAATAGATGACAAATTGGAAAGCCTGTAGGCAACTCTGCATTTATTTAATCACAAAAAAAAAAAACCAGTATGTGACCACCTGCAGGTCAACATGGTGTGAACAGAGAAGTGGCAAAGGTCTTCGCTTGGATAGAGTCTTGTGAGAAAATGCCTTGATGGACAGCTGGCCAGATGCCATTACTTCCAGAGTAGAGGATCAGAATTGTTTATAGGGAAACCTGTGAGGTAAATCAAAAGGAGGATGAGCCCAGAGCTTTGTGATTGACCCCAGACTGCTGCTGACTCACTCAGGAGCCACCCAGGGGCAACAGAGAAGTATAAGCATGGATTTTAGAATTAGAGTGACTAGCTGTGTTCATGCAGGCATTTGCTTACAGAGTATATCAGGAACTTGGAGATAACAGCTGACGAGGTCTGGAGTGAGGCACTTTCCCTTAGGACTGTGTGGTATCTTTGAAGTGTCTGTAATCAGAAGACATTATTCAGGCTTAACCTGCTGTGCTCCGCCTCACCATAGCCACTGAACAGTGCCGGCTCAGCGAGGTGCCTCAGCACGATAGACTGAGAAAGGATTTTGGACTTTTAAAGCAGACATACCATATTGGAACTCCAGCATTGCCCCTTTGTGGGTGCGCATCCTTAAATAAGTAAGTTATCTAACGTCTCTGAACCTCACTTTTCTGGCAAATAGGGCTAATAATGCCTACTTCATTAGGATTCTTATGGGAATTTAAAGAGATAAGGTAAAAAAAAACACTATCTGACAATCTCTGGCATGTAGGAGGTGCTCAGTAAATATGTTATCCTCATTCTCCCAGGTCTCAGTTAGAGGAGGGGGCCTATGAGTATTTTGAAGCATCAGTGTGTCCTGAAGTTGGCTGTTCTTCCCTACGCACCTGATCTTGAGTTTTTCCTTGACTTGCCACAGTCTTTACTCATCTTGCTTCCTCCCTTGTCATTATTTCTGTGTATCTAGCATTCTGAAGACCTATTAAAGCTGTTCACATTTTCTAATTCTTTTCTTGAATCATTAGAACAGAATCATATTGATAACATTCTCAATTACCCTTCTCCAATTCCATTTACAAAAGAGAGAAAAGACATCATATTTATTTGATGTTTGCTTCATGCCAGGCACAGTGCCATGTATTTTTGCATACATTAAAATATCATATGTGCATGTTATATATGTAATCTAAGTAAAAAATATATATATAAAATCTGAATATTGACATGGCTTTTAAAATGGTAGATAAATATGTTATACTGTTATGTAACAAGACCACATACTGTTTTTGGTATTTTTATATAATCTTATTAGTTATTCTACAGGTAGAAAAGTAAAAATGTGTATATAAAATGGCAAAATCCTTTCTAGAGGTTAATTAGGATAAGTTGATGGTAAAATGGTTTTAGGGAACGGAATGTATCATGAGAGTGCCAAGATATAGAAGACATGAATTTAAAATGGAATCACATATAACTCATGTAATTGTTTCAACATTAGGCTGACATAATTTGGATACTCATTTATCATGCAGATGGTAGGAATAAAAAATTTTTCAACTGCTGTGCCATATATATATTGTACAAGGGGTCACTACAATCATTTTTCAGATGGCCAGAGTGAACCTCACTCCTAGAGAGGGTGTGTGTGCGGAGGGTAGGGGGTTATCAGAATAACTCAGGGGCTTTTCAAATTGCACTCCCTCTCATCCAGATTTTGATAAATCCTCCCCAAAGAAGAAATATCTGCTGTCTCTCATTGAGAAGTACACCAGGAATGTCTACAGGCATGTTTCAAATTGTACCCCACCCCAACAGAAGAGGTAAAATGTCCTCTTGGAAACATGCCTGCCCTTCTGGTGTGGAGAACAATTTCCCCGAAGTGAGTCATTGCTCCTGATGAAGTGTGTCGGCATCTTGCTGGTGTGCTAGTGGGGAAAGCTGGCTGGGAACCACTTTGGCAGCCAAGTGTTCTTAAATTCTTAAATTTACCCCCATAATCATTATAAGAGTTGGGAAAAAAAACATATTAAGATAGGTATAGTAATATGTGACATAACAATTGCCATTATAGACACATCTATTACAAATATATAAACGCAATTTTTTAAGCACCAAGTAGTGATTAAATATCACACCACCCCCCGACCCCCCACTGCTAACACATACCCCCCCCCACACACAAACTGGGATAGAAACAGATTAAAATTCAATGACATCAGGAACCACAGTGGGCACTTTCATATATACGATCTTATTAGTTTTATTAGTTTTACTCCACATTGGCAAGCTGGTATTACCCCGTTTTTTCAGGTAAAAAGAGTGACTGACTTGCCTAGTTAATCCAGCTATAAGGTGGAGGAGAGAAGATCCTGGTTGTAGGATTTGGCTCCGCTACGCTGTCTTGTAGAAGTTAAGTAGAATGCCTCAAAGAGAAACTGGTGATGTATAAAGTGTTGACCAACAGACTCCAGGAGAAAGCCCAGCTATCAAACAGAGCAAGATTTCCCAAGAGAATGAAAAGAAACCCTACGTGGACATCTGTGTCAATCTAGCAAGACAGGAATGAAGCAGGATACTGGCAGAGCAGGGAAAAAGACAAACTAGAAGGAATATAGCACGGAAATCCAGGCACCCTGAAGTCAGCATTAAGGGAATGCTCCAGTTCTGGAGTCGACTGCTGGGTTTAAACCCAACTCTAAGGCAACCTTGGTCAACTCACACTCTCTAGAACTTCCTTCCTGTGTACACAACTAGGATAATAAGGCACTTACATCAGAGAACAAAGGACTTTAACACCATGACTGACGCATACTAAACACTTAATAAACAGTATTTCTTGTCACTGTTAAGTCAGCAGGGAGCAGACCAGTCTGTCTCTCATGCACAGACAGGCCTCCAGTCCCTTGAGTAAGGCTGGGTGGGAAGAATTTTGGTACACGGTCAGAGAAAAAGGCAAAGACTCAGTTACGAGAACTGGGGTGCAGTGAGTTTGACTTGATGCTGAGTCAACTGAATAGCTGAATTGGGGCCACCTTCCTGTGGAGGTGAGTGGTCCCAGGACATGGGCATGAACCTTGACTCTTCAGAGGGTCAAGTGGTCCCAAATTTGGGAAGAGGCTCCAGGAGTGCAGGGGGGAGTTAGGTCATTGAAAGCGTGAAACTCCGGGATATTTCTCTCAAAGATTTTGGAAAACAGTCTAACTGAAAATTTTACTAACCTATATAACTTTGACCAAATCTCAGTCCTTGTTAGCATTAGGAAAACAGTGCTGTGTTTCTTGCTAGGGAACATATTTTTCAATAAATAAAAATTGGTATCTTCAGAAAGAAAACAACCCTTGTGTCAGCCTAGGAGAGTCACCGCGCTGTCTGGGGCTGTGGTTCCAGCGTGGCAAAGATACCATCACATTGTGGGTCTCAACTGAACAGAGGCTCTCACTGGAATGTGGAGGGTTTATCTGATGAACGGGTCAAAGATTCTCCAGACATGCAGCCACTGGGTCGATAACCACAGTCCCCTCCCTGAGCACCTGTCTCACTTCTTCTAATGATTTTTTAATTTTTCCTTATCTATTATCAAGTTCTAATGCACTATATAATCTTGTTTTTGTTTTGGTCTATCTTCTTCCACTGGAGTATAAGCACCATGAGGGCAGGGATCTCTGTCATTGTGTCGACTCATGTGTTTGTCCAGCTCATAGGAGAATGCCTGGAACAGAGGAGACAGTAAATATGTGCGGCCTGGCTGACTGACTAAATGGTTATATAATAACCGCCTCCATGTGAATGATATTTGCCCTGGGTTTTGCTCTAACTCTAGACCCCTCTCTGACTCTGACCTCATTAAAAAGTTTTTTGAAATTTTTAATTAATTTCAGACTTACAGAAAAGTCACAGAAGTAGTACAAAGAATTACTGCATATCCTTCACCTAAATTCCCCAAATGTTAACATTTACCGTGTTTGCCTTATCATTATTTGTTTCTCTATCTCTGTCTGTCTGTCTCTGTCTCTGTCTCCCCTGTGTACACACACACACTTATCAGTTTTAGCCACACTTTAGAATAAGTTGCAGAGATTATGTCTCTTTACACCTAAATATTTCACTGCGTATTTCCTAAAATCAAGACTATAACCTCAGTACAATTATCAAAATCATGAAATTAATATTGATACAATATGATTCCTAATACACCAACCTTATTCAAATGTCACCAGTTGTCCCAATAACGAACTATGTAACATTTACTTTTTCACTTCTCAGGCCCAGGATCCAATCCAAGACCATGTATTACATGTAATTGTCATAGCTTTATAGTCTCTTTTAAATTGGAACAGTCTATCAGAAATTCTTTACTATTCTTGAATCAAGCAGTTATTTTGCAGTGTCCCTCGGTTTGGGTTGATCTGATGTATGCCACTGATGGGATTCAGGTTATGCATTTTTGGCAAGAATATCTTAAAAGCAAAATTGTCTTGTTCATGGCATCATCGTAGAAGGCACATGATGTCTTTATATCCTCTTACTAGTGATGTTAACACTGACTACTTGGTTAAGGTGGTATCTACCAGGTTTCACCACTAAAGTGCTCCAATTTGTCCCTTTGTAATGAGTAAGGATATGAGACTCTCTAAATATCTCATTTCTCATAATACTCATACTCTCATTTTTTGGAGGGTTCTGTGTATGTGCCTCCTATGTGAAAGTTTTAACTGAGAGTTGGTTTCTGGAAATCTGGAATTAGTAATCTGAGAATAAATTGCCCCTTGACTCACCATTTATATAACTTAATTTAACCTTCTCACCTGGCCTACCCTCTTTATGTTATGGGTAAAAAACTGGAGTACATCTTAGAATAAAATGACTTGTACAAGGGTGGAAATTTTCAAAAATGTTATTCGTGACACCAGATAATTGGGTCTAACAGATGCAAGTAATTTTTTTTTTGGACAAAAATATTGCTTTTGTTCCAGGTAAATATTAAATAAGATTCTGAATTGGTATAATGTTTTTGGAGACAAAGGTGTAAGAAGACAGATGAATCAATCAAAAAAGTTTTAAGGTACCTTCCTGAACATTCCCTTTTTTGTACTGTTGCCCTGTTAGTGCAGTCTAAGAAGGAAACTATCATTTTCATAACTGTTTTGACCCAAGAGAAAACACAGGTCCTTGAGCTGTTTATGGAAAACCATTTACCAGTGAAATATTGAAAAATGTGAAGAAATCACTGTTGAAATTAAAAACCTAAAGTTCTCATGGTAGTAACTGCATGGGAACAATCTAATCTTATTATTTTTTTGCTCATTTTTAATTTAAAAAAGAAATAAAATTTATATTCAAGTTGCCCACAATTAACCAAATACTGGCTAAATAAGGTAAAAATTAAAGTCTGCGACTTATAAATTTGAATTCTCTCCCACAGTTCTTTGCATAGTTGCCTTCTTCTTATCATCTTGGCTCTGTAATTTGTCCTAGGTGGGCAAGAGATTTCTCTGGGCCTTGGTTTCTTCATAATTAAAATGGAGCTGTTAATAATAGTAGGTACATAGTGGAGCTGGAGCGAGGAATTAATGAGTTCATGTATGTAATGTTCTTAGAACAATGCCTAGAATAGAGTAAATGTTATGTACAGGTTAGCTAGTATAATTATTATTTAAGTTAGTGTGTTAAGGGCCCTGAAGACCACCCCTAGACTTGCTCTCACTTGGAGTACTCATGGGACTCAGCATATAGTCAGTACCATGGCTATGATTTATCAGAATGAAATGATACAAAGAAAAATCAGCAAAGGGAAAAGGCACTTTGGGAAAAGTGCAGAGGAAACTAGACTCAAGCTTCTGAGAGTTCTCTTCCAGCAGAGTGACACAGGACATACTTAAGTCCCCCAGCAATAATCTGTGACAACACGCATGAACTGTTGACCACTAGGGAAGCTAATTATAAACTCAGGGTTCAGGGTTTTTATTGGGGGCTGGTCAGATAGGCACCTTATGCCTAGCATGTACCAAAATTCCAGACTCCCAAAAGGAATGCAGGAGTGTAGCATAAACCATATTGTTTGCACAGACCATTTAGGCACAGTAAGCCACTCAGGTAAGATATTAGAAATCCTCTCAAATCCAAGTTCCCAGATGTGATCCAAGGACCACACTTGTAAACATGCTTTTGTAAGGATAGAAGGCCTGCTATAGCAATTCTTTTCTGCATAGTTAGATATTGCTATCATACTGCTCTCCAGGAGCATTCTTGCTCAACACATAACTAGTCACTTCCCAATAGGCAAGTAATGTGCCCTAGAAGCAGAAATAAAATTGACCGATAGGTACCCAAATCAAAATCAATAGCATACTACCAGGTGTTACTTCTAGGCAATGACTTCATGCATATATTTTCCATGTGCAATGGAACCAAGACAATATAACGATTACCTTCTGCAACAACAATGTAAGACACCTTTTAGGAAAAGATAAGCTATACTTACAAACAACTTAAATTTAATTCCTCAGTCTCTTGCTCTTAAATATCCAATTTTCCACTTACACCTTCCACATCCAATTTAAAGACAGGATCAATTTAGAACTCAGAACAGCTAATTGTCAAATGTGTTCAGACTAGAGAGGTGAGTAAAATAAAGCCTCCAGTACCAATAATGCCACTGGAGGTGGTACAGCATCATCCAGAATCTGCAGGGGCAGAAGGCTCAAGCATGGATATTTGATAATGCATACGAGACTTACCAACAAGCATGCGCTAATACTCTCCAAGCAAAGAATGCAACTATGTCTGTGTGATCAAGGGAGTTGATGAATCCTCAGTTCTAAAAGAGGCGTGTGGTCAGATCAGCTTGTTAAACATTCATGTAATGCCAAATTTGAGGTGGGCAGTGAGGTCCTGACGTTGAGGCGTATATAATCTCTGGGTGAAACACAGACATGTGATTTGAATACAATTCAGTAAGATATAATAAAAATGCATGATAAAAGCACCATTGAAAAGTCTCAGCAGAGAAGTCCAGATTAAGGTATTTTGCTTTGTGACCTTGAGCAATTCATTTAACCTCTCTGAGTTCAAGTTTCCCCATTTGTGAAACATTATAGAATTGTGCTAAAATTGTAAGATTTCAATTAAGAAAAACTTTGTTCCATTTCCTAGAATGTACAAAGGTGGTAAGAGGTAGATGAGGTGGTTATGATGTCTCTTATCGTTTGTCAAAAATGATTATCAAAAGTGATCCTAAGATCCTAGGACATTTGAAGTAGTAAGAATGTTTTCACTCAATAAAGTTGGCTCTGGGAAATAGAGGCATTAAAAGTCATTCCTTTAACCTTAGAATTACTCTAAACGTAATATGATCAGTACATATTTGTGGTGGATGTCAAAGGCAAGGTTGGCAAAGACTGTGATTTTTTTTCCACTGAAATATAATTTTAAAGTTAAAACTGTTCCAAAATCAATTCTTCTTTTCTTGCTTTATTCGAAACTACTGAAACAGTCAGTCAGTTTCTGACCTGGTACAGAGCTGGGTAGCACCACTAAGACACCCTAAAATCACTGACTTTAAGCTTTATTGGAAAAATCATTTAACAATTACTAAGTCATTAGTATAGACTTTTAAACAGATGCTCCAAAACATCTCACACAGCATTTAAAGACTTAACCAAGTATCCTGGCAGGGCAGAATTTTTGCCTCGTAAGTTAAAAGACCACAAGATGTCTAGAAAGCCCAGGGTCAGGCTGAGAGAATTGATATATGGGTATTAATTAGGTGGAAAGAAAGTGTGGTACCCAGTGAAAGGAGTTATTGCTTCTATTCTGGAACAGAAATGAAGAGCTTGTTATTATGCAGCAAAACATTATGCTTACTACAAAATAAAGTTTAATCCATATATCTCTTGAATTTACCAACATACACCTGAGCTAGGTTTGAACAAAATTATGCTTTTTAGAACGCCATGTGGTAGCACCAGCTAGGGGATTGAATCACTGGACATTCCAACTTGAATTCCTTTCTAACTGTGATAGAAAAGCTATCAAGCAGATAAAAAATAGAACATCTGAAGTTAATTGAATCATTGCCAGGAAAAAGAAGAGTGCAAATGATGATTTTGCACTTTGGATAATATTATCTCTAAGGTCCATTTCATCCCAAAATTTCTATGAAATGCTAATTTTTAGAATCTAGAATAATTAAAAATATCACATTAGGATATTATGATGGAAAATAACTTTCAGGAAGTATTTAAGTAAGTGCCTATTATAGAAGGCATTGCAATTCAAAGGAGGTGTTTTCAAGCTAGAAAAAAATTGAGATCACCTCTTTCTATTATTTTCCATTGTTATTTTTTTCAGTAAAGACACCGTTACCTACTTGTCCCTTCTTTAGTTCTCACATCTCTTGTTAAAGGATTATTTTGGAATTAAAGTATTTTTTTAGCTCATTAAAAAGCATTCCCTTATGATGGCTATTGTTCAAAAATAAAGTCAAAAAACAAAACAAAAGTCAAAAAACATACATTTCTTTACATCACTTTCTTTAATCTCATTTCCTAATCTATCAGCTCAGAAACACTATGGAAGCTACTCTTCAACTATGAAGTTCCACCAGCATTTTTCATGATTCTTTGCATGTTTCATGATGTTCAATCTTCAAGGATGTCCTCAAGACCAATTTAAATAAATGAAGTTAATTGTAGCATATTCCAGACTGACACATATTTGATATTTTCAAATATCTCCACTACTGAAAAGGGAACTTGGGGTAAGGGATTCAAAATTTTGAAATCCAGTGTCAACAATAACAAAAAGGAAATTTAGCTAAGATAGTTCCCTGTCTGTTAAATTAATAAACTTCTTACATCTGCTACCTAGGATATATCCTAGTCAGCCATACCCAGCTAAGTCTCATCAGGTATTTATGATCATATAGATAATACATTCATGGAAGACATTATCTTTGACATCATGAAGAATTACCCAATAATACATTTAAGCTGTCTTTCCAGATTGGTTATGGAATTTTATATGTTCTACATCTTCATTTCTCCAATAGTTACCTCAGTATCATGTATCTCAGAAGATAATACTCCTATGAATAATTTTTCTCAGCTAAGCCAGGAAATCTTTGTTAATGCTATTGTTATGTCTCTGAGTCTTAAAGAAAGTAAGAAAATAATACAAAATCTTGAAAACAGCACATGTATCTCTGTCTTTCTTATATAACACTGCCATCCAAGTTGAGTTAGTAACCTCAAATTTTATCACTTTAATATTTCTTCATTGACTTCAGAATAAAGTCTGAAACTTCATAGCATCTCATCCACACTTTTAGCCTGCCCTTTTGGTGCTATCTCCTTCTCTTTTTCTCATATGTCTACCTGTAACTGTTCAAATTACAGACCACAAACAATATGACCTTCACATTTTGACAGGAAGAAGTAAATATGATCTTTCTGGATCGGGACAAGTTTAGAATACATTTGCGAAAGTGTGTAACTTGTTTTTTAAAAAAGCACTAAAAGAAGGGACAAAGGAGCAGCACTCTACTTAAAAACTGGTACACATACAAAGGTGGCAAAAGAAATGGACAAATATGGATGCTCCCCTGAAAATCATTCTGGGGTAGTAAATATGAGGTGGGTCCCCGGGTAGGAAAGGGGAAGTTTTCCCTTACTTTCTAGGGCCTGAATTCCAAGACAGGTAAATATCTAGAGATTTTCTTCATGGAGGTTTTTGAGCTGCTCCCCATACTCCACATGAAGAAATGCAAGGAGTTAGGCAGAAATTACAAGCTGGGTTTGGACTGGGTTGGAGTTTTTTCCTAAAGATAAGCATTTCTAACAACAGATTTAAATTACTTTGTATATATATTCATATTCTAACTGAAGTCTTCTTTAATGTTTTGTTAAATTCAAACTCTAGTGTTTGAGGGAATTAAAAAGGAGCCCATGTCTATGCTTGGGACAAATGACATCAACTTGGAGAAGTCAATGACAAGACAGGAGGTGACCTGTGAGTATGCTGGCTCCTGCAATCAGTGAACACCATGAAAGATTTGTAGAAAATGGAAGCATAATTTGGGTTTCCCAGAAATTATTCAAGGCAAGGTGTCTGAAACAATAACGAACATACTCATGGGAACTTGAGCTAATTAGTATTAGTCATTAAAATAAAATTACTTACTGCTCCATTTCAAAATAAATAAATAAATACATAAAAACTCAAGAACCAAGCCACTACATTAGACTTTTGAAATCTAAAGTTACAATTTATTACTTCCTATTTAGTGTCTATCTATATTATGTTGTAATCCACAGCACAGTGAATATTTTCAAAACTAGAAATTTCAGAAAGCCTTTCAACTTTATCATATACTTTATTTTCAATGTCTTGAAAGGAGAATTAAATAGCTATGCATACACTGGACATCTTGCTCTTACAAACGAAGAATCTTAGATATTTTTTTAAAATTCATTCCCATTTACTTCCCTCTATTATCAAAAGAAAAAGTCCATCTCTTCTTCCACAAGGTGGATGTTTCCATCTGTACTATATTCTACATGCTTTCCTACTTCCTTGAGCATTTTATGGCATCAATTATGCCCCTTTGTCTTTTATTTTTCAACTGTCCATTCTCACTGAGACACAACTCTCAGTATATAAACACACTTGTGTTTTCTCCTTTAAAAAAAAAGGCAAACAAACTGGACCTATCAGACATCTATGGAACATACCACCCAACAAAAGCAGAATATACATTCATCTCAAGTGTCCATGGAGCATTCTCCAGAAAAGACCATATATTGGATCACAAAGCAAGTTTCAATAATTTGAAAAAGATTGAAATCATACGAAGCATCTTCTCAGACCACAATGGAATGAACTTATAAATCAATAACAGAAGGATAACAAATATGTGGAAATTAAATAACATACATTTAAGTAATAAATGGATCAAAGAAAATACAAGGGAAATTAGAAAATACTTTGAGATGACTGAAAGTGAAAACACAACATACTAAAGATTGAAATCTTTCCCCCTAAGATCAGGAATAAGACAAGATGCCTACTCTAGTCACTTCTATTCAATATTGTACTGGAGCTTGTAGCCAGGCCATTTAGACAAGGAAAAGAAATAAAGTCGTCTATAGTGGAAAGAAAGATTGTTGGTTGTCACAAATTCATGGGGTTTTTTTAATGCTTGTTTTGGTTTTCTTTTCCACTCATCATTATGTTTAAGAGATTCTTGCCTGATGATATTTATAGATATTCATTCACTTTCACTGCAATACAATGAAAATGAATCATAGTTTCCCATTTAGTCTTAGCCAGCATTATTGATTGTTTCCAATTACAGACAACATTGCTATGAATATTCTTATACATATAACCTGGTGTAAGAGATTTGGTAGGGTATTTAGATAAGAGTCAAATTACTGAGTCATAAGGTAGGCACACAATCAATCTTAGTAGGTGGGAAATAATAGATATATAAATTCGTCTCTGCCCCTGCTTCCTGGTACAGAACTCCTAAAACCCTTGTAATCTCCTAAGTGATAAGAGCACTAAGAGCATCTCTTGTTCTAATATTTGGTCTTTGACATAAAGCTCCTTAATCCTTTGGAATTTCCTGACTGATAAGAATATCTTTTATTCTAATGAGTGATTCTTGGAGGGTTCTTGGATAGCTTCAGAAAGACCAAAGCAGGAGGAGTGATGTCAGTGTCATGGCAGAGTGAACTTGCCCAGGACTCTCTCCCCTGCAACATACAACAAAAAGGAGCAACCATATTCCAACAGAAATTACCCTAAAAGCACAAAAATCCTTAGAGAGTCATGGCAGCCACACAACGGAGGGTGGAGAGGCTGAATCCCCCTCCGAGGAGCTGGAACAGGGTAAGAGAGAACTTTGCTCTCTCCTCTAAAGACTGGGATCACTGCCGTGGGAGGCTCTGTGAGGGAAGGAGTAGGGAAGGGGTCACACACCTGTGGGATCACCCAGGATTCCCTAGGGCACTTGCAGCCTAGAGGGACCCCATCTAACAGGGCAAAAGCTTTCATGTGGGGTGACCTCATCAAACCAAGGCCCCAGGAGACCAGAGAGTGAGAGCTGATTGGGAAATCCAGGACGGCACACAGGAGAAAACACCCCTCCCCCAACCCCTCCCCCATCTTGGCTGAAGGCAGAGGGCTCAAAATACTCAGCTCTCGACTCCCACCCAGTGGCTATAGGCTGTAACTGCAACCAAATAACATCACAATGGGAAGATCTTGTCCTTCCAACATCAGGCACTTCATCAAATCTCCAGACCAGAAAGAAAACAACAAGCACCCAGAATTCAGTCCTGAGGACACAGAAATAAATAAACTAAATGACAATGAATTCAAAATAGCTATCTTCAAAAAACTCAATGAGGTAAAAGAGAATATAGAGAAACAATTCAACCAGTTCAGGAGCTACTTCACAAAAGAGATTGAAACTATAAAGAAGAATCAGTCAGAAATATTAGAGATGAAAGACACAATGGAAGAGATAAAACAACATACAGATTCCCTGAATGCTCATATGGACACCATAGAGGAGTGAATCAGCATAATCGAACATAGACATGTTGAAATGTTCCCCACAGCGGAGGAGCAAGAACTAAGACTAAAAAGAAATGAAGAAAGTCTCCAAGAAATATCTGACTCAATGAGGAAATGCAACATAAGAATTATAGGTATTAAAGAAAGTGAAGAGAAGGAGAATGGAGCAGAAAGCATGTTCAAAGAAATAATAGCAGAGAATTTCCCAAATCTAGTGAATGAGAGGGAAATCTGAGTGGAAGAAGCTTCCAGATATCCTAGATTTGTCAATGTAAAAAGACCTACCGCAAGGCATATAGTAGTAAAACTGGCAAAAATGAATGACAAAGAAAGAATACTCAGGGCAGCAAGGCAGAAGAAAATGACCTACAAAGGAACGCCTATCAGACTTTCAGCAGATTTCTCTGCAGAAACCTTATGAACTAGGAGAGAATGGAATGACATATTCAAAACTTTAAAATATAAAAATTTTCAGCCAAGAATACTCTATCCAGCAAAAATATTCTTCAGATATGAGGGAGAAATTAAATCTTTCCCAACAAACAAAAGCTAGGGGACTTCATAGCCATGAGACAACCCCTACAAGAAATCCTCAAGAAACCCCTCATACCTGAAAAAAGAGAAAGGAGAAAGGGGTCACAAAACACAGAGTAAGGAGACAAAGAGACAGAATCAGAATAGGATAGCAAATATTCAACTATAGCATTAGGCTAAAGGGAAGGAAAACACCAAAAACAAAGACAATCTTGTCACTTTAACCACAAACTCACAACACAAGTTGGAATAAGAGATGAGATTAATAACTTAGGAGGGGAGGAGGAAAGGGACTGAATCAGTTTAGACTAAGGAAATAAGAGGCCATCAGATAATGGACTATGTTATGCACGAGACTCTGAATACAAACTTCAGGGTAGCCACTAAACTAAAAAGCACAACAGAGACGCAAAAAATAAATAAGGAAAAAACTAAGAAACACATCATAAAAAACTGCATAATTCAATGGGTAGACCAAAACACACAGGATGAGAAACAAAGGAAATGCAGGAAATCTGGAAAACAAGTGATATAATGACAGCATTAAGCCTTCATACATCAATAATCACCCTCAATGTAAACAGATTGAACTCTCCAATAAAAAGACACAGAGTGGCAAGATGGATTAAACAATTCACCTCCAAGAAACACATCTCAGCTCCAATGACAAATACAGGCTCAGAGTAAAGGGGTGAAAGATGATACTCCAAGCTAATGGCAAACAAAAGAAAGCAGGTGTTGCAATACTTATATCAGGCAAAGTAGACTTCAAGATAAGGCAGGTAAAGAGAGACAAAGAGGGGCAATGTATAATGTTGCAAGGTAATGCATATAAATATCTATGCACCCAACACAGGAGCACCAAAGTTCATAAAGCAGCTACTAACAAACCTAAAATAAGATATTAAAAATAACACAATACTAGCAGTGGACCTCAACGCCCTACTCACATCATTGGACAGATCATCCAGACAGAAAATGAACAAGGAAACAGTGGAATCAAATTAAAAGCTAAAACAGTTGGACTTAATAGACATATATAGAACACTCCATCCCAAAACAACAGAATACACATTCTTCTCAAGTGCACATGGAGCATTCTCAAGGATAGACCATATGATGGGAAACAAGGCAAGCCTCTATAAATTAAAAAAAATTGAGATAATAACAAGCATCTTCTCCAATCATAATTCTATAAAGCTAGAAATTAACTACAAGACAAAAGCTGAGAAAATGGCAAAGATGTGGAGACTAAACAATATGCTATTGAACAAGCAATGGATCATTGAAGAAATTAAAGGAGAAATCAAAAAATATCTGGAGACAAAGAAAATAATAACATGCCATATTAACTCATATGGGATGCAGCAAAAGCTATATTAAGAGGGGAATTCATCACAATACAGGCACATCTTAACAAACAAGAAAAATCCCAAATAAAAAATCTCAAATTACACCTAACTGAATTAGAAAAAGAAGAACAAACAAAGCCCAAAATCAGCAGAAGGAGAGAAATACTAAAAATCAGAGCAGAAATAAATACTACTGAAACAAAAAAGGCAGCAGAAAAGATCAACGAAATGAAGAGCTGGTTCTTTGAGAAGATAAATAAAATTGACAAACCCCTAGCCAGACTTACAAAGGAAAAAAAAGAGAAAGCTCAAATAAACAAAATCAGAAATGAAAGAGGAGAAAAAACAACAGACTCCACAGAAATACAATGGATTATAAGAGAATACTATGAAAAACTATATGCCAACAAAATGGATAAACTAGAGGAAATGGATACATCCTTAGACTCTTACAACCTCCCAAAGCTGAGTCAAGAAGAAACAGACAATCTGAATAGACCAACCATAAGGAAAGAGACTGAAACAGCAATGAAAAGCCTCCCAAAGAATAAAACTCCAGGACCAGATGGCTTTCCTGGGGAATTCTATCAAACTTTCAGAGAGAATTTAATACCTATCCTTTTCAAGCTATTCCAAAAAATTAGGGAAGATGGAACACTTCCTAACATTTTCTATGAGGCCAACATCACTCTGATACCAAAGCCTGACAAGGACAGCACAAAACAGGAGAACTACAGGCCAATATCGCTGATGAACATAGATGCAAAAATTCTCAACAAAATTTTGGCAACCCGAATTCAGCAATACATCAAAAGGATCATACATCATGATCAAGTGGGATTCATACCAGGGACACATGGATGCTTCAACATCTGCAAATCAATCAACCTGATACACCCTATCAAGAAATTGAGGAATAAAAACCACATGATCATCTCACTAGATGCAAAGAAAGCATTTGACAAGATCCAACAGCATTTATGATAAAAACTCTTAGCAAAATGGGGATAGAAGGAAATCACCTCAACATAATAAAGCCAAAATGTGACAAACCCACAGCCAACATCATACTTAATGGGCAAAAACTGAACGTCATGCCCCTAAGAACAGGAATGAGACAAGGATGCCCACTATCACCACTCTTATTCAACATAGTACTGGAGATTTTGGCCAGAGCAATTAGGCAAGAGAATGGAATAAAAGGAATTCAAATAGGGAGTGAAGAAGTGAAACTCTTGCTGTTTGCAGACGACATGATCTTATATATAGAAAACCCCAAAAAATCCACTGGAAAACTAATAGAAATAGTTAACAACTAGAGTAAAGTTTCAGGGTACAGAGTCAACTTACTAAAGTCAGTTGATTTTCTATACTCCAATAATGAACTTACAGAAAGAGAACTCAAGAATACAATTTCACTAGCAATCACAACTAAAAAATAAAGTACCTAGGAATAAATTTAACCAAGGAGGTGAAGGACTTATATAAAGAAAACTATAAGACATTACTGAGAGAAACTGATAATGGCTTAAAGAGATGGAAAGAGATTCCTTGCTCATGCACTGGAAAAATAAACATAGTTAAAATGTCTGTGCTACCCAAAGCAATCTACAGATTCAACGCAATTCCTATCAGAATCCCAATGACATTCTTCACAGAAATAGAGCAAAGAATTCTAAAATTCATATGGGGCAACCAAAGACCCCCCAGATTGCTAAGGCAATCCTGAGAAAAAAGAACAAAACTGGAGGTATCACAATCCCTGACTTCAAAATGTACTACAAAGCCATAGTGACCAAAATGGCAAGGTACTGGTACAAAAACAGACACACAGATCAATTGAGCAGAACTGAAAGCCCAGAAATAAAACCACACATCTATAGACAGCTAATCTTTGACAAAGGTGCCAAGAACATACAATGGAGAAAAGATAGTCTCTTCAATAAATGGTGTTGGGAAAACTGGACAGCCACATGCAAAAGAATGAAGATAGACCACTATCTCACACCATACACAAAAATAAACTCAAAATGGATCAAAGACTTGAAGATATGTCCTGAAACTATAAAACTCCTGTAAGATAATGTTGGTAGTACACTCTTTGACATCAAACTAAAAAGGATCTTTTCAAATACCATGTCCTCTAAGACAAGGGAAACAAAAATATAAACATGATGGAATTCATCAGACTAAAGAGATTCTGCAAAGCAAAAGAAACTAGGATCAAAACAAAGAGACAACCTGCCAACTTGGAGAAAATATTTGCAAGTTATATCTGACAAGGGGTTAATCTCCATAATGTACAAGGAACTTACACAAATGAACAATAAGAAAGCAAACAACCTGATCAAAAAATGGGCAGAGGAAATGAACAGACATTTTTCCCAAGAAGATATACAGATGGCCAATAAACACATGAAAAGATGTTCAACACCACTAATCATCAGGGAAAGCAAATCAAAACAACACTAAGATACCACCTTACGCCTGTTAAAATGGCTATAGTCAGTAAGACTAAAAATAACAAATGTTGGAGAGGGTGTGGAGAGAAGGGGACCCTCACACACTGCTGGTGGGAATGCAAACTGGTGCAACCACTATGGAAAACAGTATAGAGATTCCTCAAAAAACTAAAAATAGAACTTCCATATGACCCAGCTATCCCGCTACTGGGTATCTACCCAAACAACTTGAAATCAACAATCCAAAGTAACATATGCACCCCTATGTTCATTGTGGCACAATTCACATTAGCCAAGACATGGAAACAATCCAAGTGCCCATCGACTGATGATTGGATAAAGAAGATGTGGCATATATATACAATGGAATAGTACTCAGCTGGAAAAAATGACAAATTCATCCCGTTTGCAATAACATGGATGGACCTAGAGGGAATTATGCTAAGTGAAATAAGCCAGTCTGAGGAAGACAAACACCAGATGATTTCACTCATATGTGGAATATAAACAAGTACTGGGACAAAGAAAACAGTTCAGTGGTTACCAGGGGAAGGGGGGTGCGGGGGGCACAAGGGGTGAAGGGGAGCACTTCTGTGGTGATGGTCAAGAAATAATGTACAACTGAGATCTCATATTGATATAAACTATTATGAACTCAATAAAAAGAAAAAAGAAAGACCAAACCATAATGAGAAGCTGGGAACTTTCAGATCTACCTCTCATCCTCCAGGGTGGAGAGAGGGGCTGGAGATTGAGTTAATGACCCACCATATCTACATCATAAACCTCCATAAAAAAACCAAAAACATAGGGCTCGGAGAGCTTCTATGTTGATGAACAAGAACACATGCATGCCTTGGTAGAATGGTGCACACCAAACTCCACGGGGACAGAAGCTCCGATGTTCTGGAATCTTCTGGACCTCGCCCTGGGTATCTCTTCATCAGGCTGTTCATTTGTATCCATTAATATCTTTTGTAACAAACTGGTAAATCTAGGAAGTAAATTGTTTTCCCAGGTTCTGTGAGCATCTCTAGCAAATGAATTGAGCCCGTGGAGGGGGTTGTGGAAACCTCTATTTTACAGCCAATTAGTCAGAAGCACAGGTAACAACCTAGAATTGTGATTGGCATCTGAAGTATGTGTATGTTGGTGTGGGTAGTGGGGAGCAGCAGTTAAACCTGTAGGATCTGATGCTATCTCCAGATAGATAGTGTCAGAACTGAACTGAATTGTAGGACACCGAGTTGATGTCAAAGAATTGCTTGGTGTGGTAAAAAAATCTCACAAAGGTATTTGATGTCAGAAGAGTTGTGAATGTGAGTAGAGGAAACTGAGTTTTTCCTAGACACTAGGCAATAGAAAATTTGTTTTCAAAATTGGTTTGGCCTATTTACATTCTTATTAGCAGGGCATGTATGAAAAGTTGATATGGTCATGATTTATGCCAATCAGTAAGGAGAGAAATGGTATCACATTATAGTTTTAATTTTCATTTCCCTTTTCTCCTAATAAGCTTGAGCTTTTTTTAAAAGTAATGTTTGAGGTCCATTCAAGTTTTTTCTTCTGTGCAATGTCTATTTATGTCTTTTGACATAAATATTTATCTGATGTATAAATATTTTACATATTCAATATACTAATATTTTGCCAGTTGTATTTGTGATAAATATTTTCTTCCAACATTTGACTTGTTATTTACTCACTTTAAGTTATCTTTTTACTTCAGAATTTTAAAATTTTAGTATATTCAAATGTATTCTTCTTTGTCTATTTGGTTTGTGCCCTTTTTTGCCTTAAGAAATCATTCATTACAACTCATGAAGATATTTTCTTGTAAAAGTTTTAATTTTTTTGCATTTCACACTGAATACCAGTCCATCTGGAAGTTATTGCTATTTGTGGTGTGAAATGGAGCTTCACTTCATTTTTTCACGTAGATAACCTATTGTTAGCTAAGCATTATTGAATAGTTCATTCTTTCTTTAAAAAAATATACTATTTGGGGACTGTTAATTCTGTTCCATTAAACTCTTTGTGTACCTTTTCACCAATACCATATTTTTAAATTTTCTATAGCTTTAAAATACTTATTAATTCCATTTCTACCTGGTTCTTCTTTAAGAGAGTTTGGTTCTTTGACATTTTAAGTAAATTCTAGAATAACTTGCTAAGTACCATAAAAAATCCTTTTGAGATTTTAACTAGGACTGTATTAAATCTATAGAGCAATACAGCGAGTTTTGACATCTTGTTTATCAATAAAGTATGTCTCTCCATTAATTTAGGTCCTCTTTCATGTCTTCCAATGAATTCATATAATTTCCACTAAATAAAATAAGAATATATTTCTAGATCTTTTATTTTTCTGTTGCTAGTCAAAAAGGTATTTTTTTAATGGCCTATTTTACTTCATTGATAGTGGCTTAAGGAAATACACTTGGCTTTGCAGCTCGTAGTTGGAAAACCTGCAAAAATCTCTTAGGTTTTCTAATGATTCATGTATGTAGATTGAGGTTTTCCAATATCTATTGTATCACCAGTGAGTAATAACTGCTTGTTTTTCTTTTCCAATTTTTATACATTTTTTTCTTTTATTAGTTGTATTGGCGTCCAGGGCTGCCATAACAAACTTACTAAATTACTTAAAACAACAGAAATTTATTGTCACACATTGAAAGGCCAAAAGTCCCAAACTGAGATGTTGGCAGGGCCATGCTCCCTCTGAAGGCTCTTGGAAAGAATCTTTTCTTGTGTCTTCCGGCTTCCAGTGGTTCCTGGCGTCCATGGGTTTGTGGGAGAAAAGCTCTAATCTTGCATCTTCGCATAACCCTCTTCTCGCTGTGTCTCTCTGTGTCCAAACCACCTTCTCCTTTCTCTTATAACCACACCAGTCATTGGATTTAGGGTCCACCCTAAATCCAGGGTAATTTCATCTCAAGATCCTTAACTAATTACATCTTCAAAGACCCCATTTCCAAATAAGGTCACATTCCAAGGTTTCATACGGACATGAATTTTGAGGGGACACTATTCAACCTGTGACATTAGTCTTGCTAAGACCACCAATATAAGGGAAAATAGACAACCTTATTACTGATTTTAGAAGGAATAATTTTAGCATTTCCCCATTGAATATGACACTCTGCTGCAGCTGATGCAGATGTTGTTTACCAAGTCAAGGCAGTTTGCTTCTCCTCCTTCCTTGCTAAAGGGTTTTTTTCTTTTTTTATCATGCATGCTTATTAAATTTTACCAAATAGTTTTTTTGAATCTATTAAGAAGGTAACATATAATTTTTCTTCTGTAATATATTACTTAGCAAATTACAATAATAAGTTGTCTAATGTTGAACCCAAGACCTTGCATTACTGTAATAAACCCAATTTAATTATGATGTCTTATCCTTTTCTTTTTAATGGTTGGCTTTAGTTTGCCAATATTTAGGAGTTTTACACCCATGTTCATTAGTGTGATAGGCCTATAAATTCTTCCCTTGTGCTCTTATTCGTTTTGATATTAAAGTTATACTAGAATCAAAATGAATTTGCCACTAAACCTTACTTTCTGAAAGAGTTTTATTTTATCTTGAATGCTTGGTAGAACTGAATGGTCTTGATCCTTTCTGTTTGGCAAAAAGTTGAAATACTGATAAAAATTTGTGATAAAGATAAGATAGATTTCTTTCCTTTTTTGTTAATTAACCTAATTTTTATTTTTTCTGGGAATTTGTCCATTTCATTTAATATTTCAAGTATATTGACATACATGTTTTTAATACTTTCCTATTATATTTTTGTTGCTGTTGTCTGTAGTTACACTTCATTTCTAATACTTACTTATGTCTTCCCCTTTTCTCCTGATCTGATCCATCTTTTCAAAGATCTAACATTTGGCTTTGTTGATCCTCGCTACCATAGGCTTGCTTGCTATTTCACTAGTTTTCCCAGTTATTTTATTTTATTTGCTAAGGAAGATTAGTACTGAGCTAACATGTGTGCCAGTCTTCCTCTATTTTATATGTGGGTTGCCACCACAGCATGGCTTATGAGTGGTATAGGTCCATGACCAGGACCTGAACCCACAAACCTGGGCTGCCAAAGCAGAGTGCACCAAAGTTAACTACTAGGCCACAGGGCTGGCCCCCAGTTTTTCCAGCTATTTTTGCATTTCGTTCTTTATACCTCTTTTGAATTTATTTTGTTCTTTTGTTAAGTTACTCAGTTCTTGTCTAATATTAGCACCTAACTTGTAATTTATCCTCTAAATACAGCTTAGCTGCGTCTCACAAGTTTTGATAAGTAATAATTTATTTATGGTTCAGTTTCTAGGAATTTTCTTATTTCTATTAAGATTGCTTTCTGACTTGCGGGTTATTTAGAATTTTTTTTTCTCCAAAGATATGCTTATGTATTTCTCATTATTTCCTAATCAATTGAATTTATCTTGGGGAATGTAAGACTCTGATAACTTTCTTAATATTTTAATTTTTCCCTAAAGTCTAATGTGCTCCATAAAATGTAATTACACCAGCTCTCTTTTGGTTATTTCTTGCCTGATCTTTTGCGTATAATACTTTTCCTTTCAGCCTTTCTGAGTTCCCTTGTTTTAGCTGTGTCTTTTACAGATAGTATATAGTTAAATTGTGTATCATTATAATACAATTAGATAGTCCCTACTTTTTAGAGATCAAAGACCATTTACATTGGTATCTAGCAACTTATTTTGTGCTTTACAGGTCCATTGGCTCAATGTGAGATCAACTTGAGTCAGGTTTCCATTTGTCACTTGGCCTCCACAAGCCTCTGCTCTGAATGGGGAACCAGGATGGCATTTTGAATCTCATAGTATTCATCTCAGCTGTGACACTCTTTCTCCAGTGCTCAGTTAATCTGAATGGCTACAGGTCCATTCAAAGAAAGATTGGGAAAATATTTGACATTTAGACTTGTGCTAGGGTTCTTACTCAAGGGGACCCAGTCTCCCCTTCAATCAATGCTCTCTGAGTCAGAAAACTAGCTCAGATCTGAAACTTGATGAAAGGCCCTGATTTTCCATTGCAGTAGCTGACTTCACCATTCACCTTGACAGGTCTCAATATTTTTATGGTTACACAATCAAAGAACACTTTTGGCTGCTTATCTATGTAATCCCTAAGAATACCACAGGCTGCCATCTATCACCATAGATTCCTTCTGGTCAAGTCATCCAGTTGCCACTCTGGTCTTGCTGTCATTAATAATAATTATATTCACCTCATCTCTGTTGCTTAATTGTCACAACCCAGCCTTTGCTGTTTTGAATCCATTATCCCTATTGTTACTAAGGAACCCAATATCATGCACCACATGCTACCCTCAGCTCTAGCCCATGGTGCATATCCACCATCAAGTTTCCAAAAGAAACATCCCCTTACCAATGCATTCCTTATTAACTTACTGAATTAGTGAGGGAAATCTTTGGGACTCTCCCAGGGAACCCAGGTGATAGGTACTCTGATCTCATGTAATAAAAAAAATTGTTTCCCTGAAGCTTCTGACTCTTTGTCAACACTCTCCAAGGCATTTCCTATGTCTCTGCTTCACTTTCTTTAGGCCAAAAGCATGTCCAAGCACCAAGAAGCCATCTGAGCAGCAATAGAATCACTTGCCAGGACCTTAAACCCCAAGTGATGGGTGAGTACTCCCACATCAATTAATATAGACCACCCTCAAGTCACTTTCAACCACATGCTTTCGCAATTCCTGCTGGTATATGTCTTTTAATTTGGGGCTGTGAATTCTACTTCCCCCCAGAACAGGGTCGATATTTTCCTGCTTGGGCTATCCTGAGACCCGACACTGGTTATTGGTCTGAAGGCAGTGAGAAAAGGCAGGACTAAATCTTAAGGAAGAAATGCACAACTTGTGAGGTACCTGCCCCAGCTGAGCTCTTTCCAGGTCCTCCAAGTGAAGAAAGCCTAGTTCAAATTTCAGAAGATTTTTGTGGCTTATTCATTGAATGTTCCCATGCCAGTTCTGAAGGTGCTGCTCTTTATCTATTAGGGGCCTGAATTTAATATAGGACTGTGAAGGCTCTGCATTGTCTTCTTTGTCATTTTGTTAACCTTACAGTTAAATCCTGGGCCTGGTTTTCGTCACTATCTCTTCTGTGACCATATGAGATAAGGGTTTTTTAAAGGCTGACACACAGACCCTCTTACTTTCATAGCACACCTCGAAATGACAGATGGCTGGCCTGAGTCTGTCATTTTCTTTTTTTTGAGCCTCCTAGATCAGGTAACAGAGCCAGAAAACTCTACAATCCTCATAATGATTATTGCCCTCATGTCTTTCAAGTGCTATTGCCACTGTACAACCTTCCACTTGCATTTCATCTTTATCCTCCATTGAGAGTCTTAGTACTTCTAGGCTACTGCATGCCAGGGGTTACCACCACTCTACCTTTTCTCATCAATGACAGTTCCAGAATTTCATCCTGATTGTCCTTTTTTGTAGGCTTTCTTGTAGGCCAAACTATCTTAGGCTGGGTTCCTCTTTCACCACAGAAAGTAGAGTCTGGGTTCTTTCTCTTCTTCAGAAAGCAGAGCCTAAAACATAGACTTATATGCAGGCAGCTTACACTAGAAATGGAGATTCTGAAAGAGGAGGCAAAGAAAAGGCTATGTCGTCAATGTGGTCACTGCTGTGGGGAATTGGGGTTTTATCCTATTCAGACCTTCTAAATAGCCATGTAGAAAGTTCTTCACAATTGTCTCCTCCAAGAAATAAAAGAGGGGAGTATTTATTTACTCTCCCATCCCTAATTTGTTAAAATCTGCCCTCACTCTTCCATACATGTGAAAACATGTCTGGTGAGTACATGCAGGCATCCCACATTTGGCATCAGACAAGCCTGGGGAATAAAGCAAGAGATAGGTAGTTTAGCTAAGATGGGGCACATCCAACTTACACCAATTGAAAGCTGGTCACCACAGTGATAGTGATGTAAAAGTTGGGCCAAGCAAGTATCAGGCAGGATGCGCGGTAGGTCTGACACATTTATGCAAACTTTTTAAACATACATACTTTGCACTTTGTATCTGATGTTCACGGGATCCACAGTTTTTGCTAGTCAAAGTCAGTATTTTCTTTTCTGCTAATTTTCCATTGATGATAACTTGTTACGCCATGTGTTTAATAATTTTAAATTGAGAGTACCTATTTCTTGAGAGCATCCGGGAAATAAAGCCAAATTTGAGGTCTGTATTTAAAAAATATTGCTCCAGAGAAGCTATCAATTCCACTCTACAAAATTCCTGTGGGCACTATCAACCAGGGACTACTATAAACTAAATTTTTGACATGGGTTTTTGTGGACAGATAAATCATGTGACTTGCAATTCCAACTCTATTGTGTAGGCTTATAACTAGGAAGTCTCATGGGACACCTTTATTTCCTTTGTTCTTGATCAAGAGCCAAGGTCAAGGTAGATAAGGATCCCTGTCTCCTACCATGGTCAGATTTTCTAGTTGTCCCCCAAGGGTGTCACCTTTGAGAGTGCCAGCCTTTGGGAAATCTCCATTGCATCCTCCCTCCCTTTTCTACCCTACATTTTGCCTCCTGATTCTACATCATGTTGGCCCATTAACCCAACCAATAAGATGTAAGGGTTACCATACTCTTTTAAGGTCAAAACAGGCTGTAGTGCTCAATTACCTCCCTGGATTTGTGTTTTTCCATCATTTCTATACCAATTATTTCTTTAACTTTAACATCTCAGTTACATTTTTAAAAGCATATTTTTAATATTTTGATATTCTATACCAAGGGGGTTTTCTCTGATTATTTAGTGCACCATATTGCCAGAGTAGAAGCCTCTAGGACCTGAACAGCTTTACCTGAATATCGCATAGAAACGTCAAACACTTCACATCTGAGACTGCACTCATTCCTTTTCTCCACAAAACTGCACCTCCTCCTGTATCCTTTATCTCTGTCAGTGGAGATTCCCCCAACCCACCTTGTCAAACAAGACTTTTAGAAGTCGTTATATTGCTTTCTTTCTGTCATACCACATCGATTTTTAGCAGTTAAGTCTTTTGAGCTTGCCCACATTCTACTTTTCACTAGCATGCCACTACTGATCTAATTCAAGTTTCTTAATATTTCTGTCCTGGACTATTAAAATAACCTAATAAATAGCCACTGTATTTTTAATTGCATTCTAAACTATGCTCTAGGTTGTTGGCATAGTGATATTTCTGACACCTAATCTAGCCATGATGCTCACTTGTAATATTCATCATTCTTCTTCCTATGGAATACTATCCACACAACTTAGAATGGTCTACAAAGTAATTTCTCACCTAGCTCCTGGACTTGCACGGCTCTCCTTTTTGGTCCATGCTCTTCATTGTGCCTTGAATGCCCTTCTCACACCCGCTTATCTTGAGTACTTATCTTGAGTATTCTTAATATCCTTTGAACTTTTCTCCTATAGCTTTCATAAATATCCCCTCTTCTGGGCACACATAACTGTTTTGGCATACCTCTATTTTGGTGCTTTCTACTGTGTGGTAAAAATTTAATCATTTGTCTATCTCCACCATTAGATTACAAGCACCTTTACTTTTGTACCTCAGGCAAGTAGCAGAAACCACGGATTATTGTATCTTCAATAATATCTCATATTATGTTAAACAAAGACATAAATAAATGAATAAATAGGCTTTACATTTCCTCTGAGATGTAATGCTAAGCAAAGTTGGACATTGTTACTTTAGAAAAGGAAGAGATAAATAATACAAGTTTACCTAAAATAAAAGGTAAATGAAAAATACTAAAAGTACTTCCTTATGTCCTGTATGTTCAACTTTTATTCAAATTTGTTTTCTACATAGTTTTCAGTCTTTCATTAAAATTTAAGCATATTAAATTTTCATTATGAAAGGCTATCAGATGACAACATTTGTTTCTTGAAAATTATTAACCAGTGTATTTTTCAAGAAACTACAATTTATACTACTTAGTAGAAACACACTTTGAATAGAATGTTTTCACATTTATGTAAGTTTAAATTGTTTGCCGTGGAGCAGCGGCAAGCAGTAATATTCTAGTGTTACTTTAATGTAAGACAACATTAAATTTTTTACTCTGATTTCACAATGCAACTTGCAAATATGTAAAAAAGAAATATTTAAAATGATTTTTGCATTAAACTAATGTCAAAGCACTTATATTTTGTAATAAGGATAATGAGATTAAGTAGTAATAAAAATATATGAGGTATTAAAAGTGGTGTATAGGTTCAGAAGAATAAAGAAGATAAAGGAATGTGGAATTCACACACTGTAGGACATACTATTACTATAGAAATAAACAGGAGATTAAATATCAGTGGATATAAAATAAATAATATGAAATAAGCTCACCATGTGACCTCAAGAGATGTAATTAAATCTCTCACAAAGGTTGTTTCATAAATAAAATATATTTTAAAATATATGTAATATATAATGTATACACATGTATGAATACATATATATTTAATATGCCAGTCGACATTATGTTAAGGAATATACTCTTTCACAATGTAGTACTGCTGAAGTTTCGTTAATGAACACACGTAGGATAGGGCAACCTCTCACCCAGCACTTCCTATCCTCCTTTCATTGCTTTATGTTTTTCCAAATCATTTTTGCCCATACCATACAATTTACTCATGAATTTTCTTTATTTCTCTCTCCTCCATCTAATGTAAGCAGTTAAACTCCAAGAGCTTACAAAGTAGATACTCAGTTAATATTTGCGTAATAAATGAATATTGCCATTTTCACTCAATCAGTCTTTAGTCTGCGCTTACTAGACAACTACATTACTCTCATCAGTTAGCATTGCCTACCATTCTATTAAATTGAAAAAGTTAAAGAAAATTATATATATATATATACACACACAATTATATGTAATGTTATATATAAAATGAATATATGCAATTATGTGAGTATATTAGATATTATTATATATTTAATAATTGCCTCGATTGCCTAAAGTGTAATGAACAAAATTAGTTCCTCTTGTTTTTAAACAAAAAGAAGTTATGACTATAGTAAAAGCAGTTGCCTTAGCTAAGTGTTTGTAGGGTTTTAATAAAATCACCACTTACTACTTATGTATTTAATTGTCAATTTTAAAAGAGCAGGATGAAAGTCCTCATACAGCACCCTCCATTTAGGAAACTTATTGAAATTGATATCCATTTACTTGTAGGAATTACATTAACTGTATTATAAAAGGGATCACGGAATTATGTTAAGAATTATTTCCAACTGCTTACTCTTAATTGATTCTATATTAGAAATGGAAAATAAAGAGGACAGAAACACCATCCAACATTCTACCAATTAGACTATACTACCCAAGAGAAAATTAAAAACGCTCATTTCTTTTATGTTTTTAATCCATTAAAAGTGGTATTACCATTCAGACGTTCAAAATCAGCCTTCAGTCAAACAATTCTTTATATTTAAAAAAAAAGAAAAAAGCGCTTTTGAAGATTTTTTTTAATAAATCAAAAGTATTAAGTAAATTCTTACTATCAAAATATAAATTCCTAAATGTTTAGGAAAATATTCCCCACTTAGCTTCCTAAAAATAATGCTATCACATGAAAAGCTAGTTCCCCATAAAATGCTAACCAATCTTTTAAAAAATATTTTTGATCAAATAATTTAGAAAAATAATTTGAAAAATTCTGGATTAAGCATACATCCTATCCCAAACTTACTTACCTTAAGAATACTCCCCTCCACTCTCCACACCAGAATCACCTACCTTGAGGTACACTTATGTTCCAAGAACTGCAGGATCAGTATAAGCATCATCAAAATCATTACTTGTTTCAGGATTATTATTTCTACTTAGCTCCAACTCAAACCAAGAAGAATTTTTCTTTTAAAGATCAGCACCTGAGCTAACATCTGTTGCCAATCCTCCTTTTTTTGCCCCATCTTCTTGCCAAAGCCCCCCATAGTACATAGTTGTATACTCTAATTGTAGGTCCCTCTGGTTGAGCTATGTGGGATGCCGCCTCAGCATGGCCTGATGAGCAGTGCTAGGTCCATGCCCAGGATCTGAAATGGCGAAACCCTGGGCCACCGACATGCAGTGCATGAACTTAACCACTCAGCCACAGGGCCGGCCCCCAAGAAGAATTTTTTCAAGACAATAAATGTTAAAGTGCAGTAGTTTGTAAATTATATTATTTTTTATTTCACCTGAGGTCAGAACAAAAAGAAAGGAATTTGAATTGTAGTGGAAGGAATTTTTAATGGTTATAATGGAAAATTAATGAAAGTCATTGCTTGCAATTGGTATCAACAGTGCTTATATAGAAGATTTTAAAATAAGGCTTTAAAGGTATAGGTGATAACATACTTGGCTAGTTCATGGAGGAAAGGGAACTTTTCTGCACTTAGAGTTGGAGTGTAAACTAATGCAGAGACCTGCGAGGGGAATGGGATAATACTTAATATTATTAAGGATGTGCATTCCTTTCAGTTCCTTGCCAGACATAACCTGGTGGACTTTCACAGGAAAACTCCTTCTAGCATCATTTATAACAGGGAAAATTAAAAGCAATCCAAATTTTCATCACTATGAAAATGGATATATATGTGGAAAATTTTTAATATAATTGAATACTATATGGCAAGGACTTAGAGCTAAACTTTTTATCACTAAAGGATTTCTTATCACGTACATAATGTGCAGCAAAACCATACTACATATGGATATAAAATATAGTACTTTAATGTAATATTGAAGCGTGCAAAATAACACTATATATATGTAATAATAGATGTATAATATATGTGATAAAATGTAAACACACATATGAAAATGATAAACACCAAATTCAGGATAATGGAGACCCAGGATAATGGATAAAGGAAATGCAATCAGGGAAGAATGAACCAAGGGTTTCATCTATATTCGTAACATTTTCTTTCTTTTTTTTTGAGGAAGATTAGCCCTGAGCTAACTGCTGCCAATCTTCCTCTTTTCGCTGAGGAAGACTGGCCCTGAGCTAACATTCATGCCCATCTTCCTCTACTTTATAAGTGGGACGCCTACCACAGCATGACGTGGCGAGCGGTGCCATGTCTACACCTGGGATCCAAACTGGTGAACCCTGAGCCATGAAGCTGAACGTGCGCACTTAACTGCTGTGCCACCAGGCCAGCCCCCCGTAGCATTTTGTTTCTTATGTTGTGTGATGATACCCAGATGTTCATTAAATAAATACATCTTATATTTTGTCTAAAATATGTCAAATTTAATAAAATAAAAGAGACATTTAGGTGAAGCTTGTCTTGGGGAAGAAGAATACAAGTAGAAAAATCTTCCAATGATACAGTACGTCCAATATTTTAATAAGATTAAGAACAAAAGATTTACATTGATCTAGAAACTTCATTTTTTTTAAAAAAGAACATTTACGTTTCTTTTCTTTCATGAAATGATTTATAAACATAAACAAATAATCTACATAGAGAGAAATAAGCTATTTTGGAAATACATCAATTCACAGATGGCTAGACAAGCATTCCCAACTATACAGACATTTCAAAATTTTCCCTATGGAAACCGATTAAGTTGGGCATCATATCAAGTCCAGGCCAAGTAGAAACAAATTCAACCGTCTTCTTATATCTTTCAAAGTTATCAAAGCAATATTGTTACAATCTTAACTTCCTCCAAATATTGTCCAATGGATTCATTTGAAATATCCATTACTGCTAGTCAGAGTTAACTGATTTTTTTCTTATATAGAATCTTCTTTTCAAGAGTTTTGGGACTTGAATAAATTTTGAATGGTCCCCAAACTCCCCAACATATTGTCCATGTTTACTCGCTTCATTTCTTATTTATCATGTTTCCTCAGTTTTCTTTGCTTGGGCTTTCATCCTCACTACTATATTAAAACTACCCCTATCAAGGACATCAGCAGTCTCTATCTTGTATAAGTTCATGATCAATACTCTGCCCTTATGTTAGGTAACATCCCGCCAGCATTTGACATACTTTCCTCTTTGAAACACTTTAAAAATCATCTTTTCTGTAATTTGAGCAGTATTCATCTGGTTTTCCTCCTGCCAAAATGGCCAGTCATTCTTCTTTACTGACTCCTCATGCTCTAAACTGCTTTTAAGTTCACACTGGACCTCCAGTGGCAAAATCCAATTGTGAATTTTCAGTTCTAACATGTGATGGTTAATTTTGTGTGTCAACTCAACTGGGTAATGGGATGCATTATTTCCAGATATGTCTGTGAGGGTGTTTCCAGAAGACATTAGCATTTGACTCTGTGGACTGAGTAAAGCATATTGCACCCCAATGTGCGTGGGCATCACCCAGTCCATTTAGGATCTGAATAGAGCAAAAAGGTAGAGAAAGGAAGAATTCTCTCTCTGTCAGGTTCTTTGAGCTAAAACATTGTCTTCTACCCTAGGACTAGAACTTACCTCATTGGTGCTCCTGGTTCTCAGGCCTTCATACTCAGACTGGAATATGCCACCAACTTTCCTGGGTCTCCAGCTTGCAGATGGCAGATATAAACTTGTGTGAGCCATTCCTCATAGTAAATCGCTTTTTACGTATATATGTGTATATATATATAAAATGTGTGTATATACACACACACAAATATATATGTATTAATTATGAGGAATTGTGAGTATATATATGTATACATAATTTACCATACTGGATCACTACCTTCTCCTTGAAGTACTTTTTTCATTAGGTTTTAAGACAATATACTTCTATGGTTTTTGTCCTACCATATCGCCTGCTCCTTCTTAACTTCTGTGCTGGTTGCTCTTCATCTCCCCAATATCACTGACTGTGTACTGATTTCCTTATTTGCACTCCCTCTCTAGGTGACCTAGGCTAATCTCATTGTTTTATATGCCATCTATATGCTGACAACTCTATATCGCTATGCTGATGTTTCTCAAATCTACATCTCCAATCCTGACTTCTCAAAGACTAATATATCCTACTGCCAACACAACATTTCCACTTTGATACCTAGTAAGTATCTTAAATTAATGTCACTTAAACTGAATATTTTAGTTTGGTGACCTAAATTGAATAGTCTCCCCCAAACCCTATACAGCTTTTCCCCATGCCATTTCCATCTCCAGATACGGTGCCACCATCTGCCCAGTAGCTCAAGCCATTTGTAGTCATCCTTGATTCCTCTCTTTCCTTGAAACTCTACTTCTAATTCACTTCAAGTCCTTTTGGTTCTACTTCCAAAATACATCTTAAATCTGACTACTTTTTACTAATTTCACTGCCTCCACTCCAATTCAAGTAATCAAAATTTATCTCCTGAATGAGTGGAACAGCCTTGTAAAAGTCTTCTACTTTTCACTCTTCAATTTTACACAGAGAAGCCAAGGTTAACTTTCTAAAATGCAAATCAGATCATATCTTTCGCTATTTAACACCATCCAATAAATGCTTAATACATTTAGAATGAAATCAGAATCCCTTACCATGACCTAAGACCCTACGTGATCTGGCCCCCAATTTACCCTCAACTTCCGTCCTCTACTTACAGTGGCTTTTTCCTGTCCCTTTAAACCTCTAGTTTGTTCTCTTCTCAGTACCTTTGCCCTTACTCTTCTACACACCCATTCTGTTCCCCTCACTCAGATCTTTATACGGCAGTCTTCTTTTCACCATCCAGATTTCAGCTTCACTGTTCTCTCTGCAGAACAGTCTTCTATGAGCTCCTGTTAAAGAATCCCCCATCTGTTTATATCTTATTAACATATTTTATTTTCCATCCAGAATTTATTTCCGTCCACAATTATCTTACTTTTTTTTTACACATTCATTGTTTAACTCTTCACACTAGAATATAAGCTCTTTGAGGGCAGGGACTTTGCCGTCTCTTTTGCCAATGAACATCCTCCATTGCCTAGAAGAATGCATGGCACAAATATTTGTTGACTGACTGTGAAAGTCCTGAAAAGTGACCAGGTGAGTAGAAAAGCTAATCTCATTCACTTTGGGGTATCTTCCCTCCTCCTAACAGTCATGTAAGCGTTCTGGGAGGCTTAACAGATATTAACAGAAAGTCTTTTGACCTTCATTGTAGACTGGTGTGGTAGCCAGTCTCCAAGATGGGCTCCAATGATCCTTATCTTCTGGAATTCATACCTTTGTATAGTTCCTTCCCACACTGTATCTGAGATGGTCTATGTGACCAACAGAGTATAACAGAAGTGACATTGTGTGACTTCTAAGGCAAGTCACAAAAGATATTGCCACTTCCACCTTGGATCATCCACTCTGTGGAAAGCCAACCACCATGTTATGAAAATCCTTATGCAGCTCCTGTGGAGAGTTCCCAGTGTTAAGGAACTGAAGCCTGTTGTCAACAGCTAGCAGCAATTTATTAGTCATGGGAATGAGCCACTTTAGAAACAGATCCCCCAGCTCCAGAAAAGTTGTCAGATAACTGCAGCTCTGGACAACACCTTGACTGAAACTTCCTGAGAGATCCTGAGCCAGAGCTACCCAGCCAGGATGCTCCTGAATTCCTGATCAACAGATACTAAGGTAAGTTTTCAGGTTAGTTGTAAAACAGCAACGGGTAACTAATACAAGTGGTCTCTGCTGATGTGTTCATTTCCCAAGTCCCTAAATTTCTTTGAAGGTGAAGAAATAATGTGTGAAATAATAACCTTGCTGCTTCTTGCCCTCCTCCCCAACTTGGCTCATTCTTAAAATGTTAACACACCCTTTCTTGCAAACTCTTTACCTCAATGAGCCCAGGATGTTGCAATTAAGAGACAAGACAGGAGGGTCTTTTGAGTGTCTGACAACTTTGCTTTCAGCTCTATAACGCAAAAGTACTCAGCCACATATGCAAAAGTTGACCAGCTTCTTGGGAAGCAAGAAGGAAAAAGAATCGCATACAAAAAAATTCAACTTTGCATATGTAAAACAGAAATTAAAGAAAAGTATCTACTTTATAGGTGTTTTGAAAGGAACAAATGAGAGAATGCAAATAAAATTCTTAGCATGATGTCTGATTCACAGTTAGGGCTAAATAAATATTGGCTGTTATTATTGACTTTTATTTTATTTGACTCCTGTTTTTTGAAGGCACTTTTTCTTTGAACAGGCTTTTAATTCACTAAAATAGATTAGTGAAAATAGTATATTATAAACTCCTAACACGACACAATAGCTGGTGATTTATATGAGAGAAATATTTTCTAAAACCTGTTATCATAAATTGAGAATAGACTTTTTAATACATACATTTTCAGAGAAAAAAAATTAGGATGAAAATTAACCAAAGGCCATGTTATCTAAATTATAATAAGAGATTGTCATCTTAACATATTGAAAACTAGAGAGGGATGAGCACGAGACTTAAAATGTAGTGAGAACGTAAAAGCAGCAAGAGATTGACTTGAATGTCATTATCTTATTGCCTTTTGGAACTAAAAATGTATTGTTTCTCATATAAAGCAAAGCACTGAACACTATTTGGCAGCAAGGTTATTATTTCACATATAATTACATCTCATACAGAGGTACATTGGCAGACATGTGGTGGCTAAATTGTCCATTTTCAACTAGAAAAAAGAAAGGCAGTTCTTTTTTCACTTACATCATTCAAGAAGATAGCCGCCCACAGGAAGAGATAAAGACTTATTTGACACTAGATCTATAAGCAATGATTTTAGTTATCACTTGAAATTAGTGAGAATTTTGAAATAGGCTTAAGATTCTTTGAAGAGCAATTTGGTACCACAGAGAAATAGCAGATGAAATGGAAAAGTAAAAAAAAGAAAAGAGAAAATGCTGTTTTCATTCTTTGACTGTGTTTGGATTTAGGGATTTCTAAAATAGGATTTCTCATAGACAGATAACCTCTGAAAGCACAGATGTATGAATTTACCATTTTTGAAAATAAATTAAGCATTTAATTAAATTATCTTCTCTATAAACCAATTAGATAAATCCTGAGTCAATGAATATACTTAAACATTATCCAGGGTGCCAACAACTAAGAGTATTATTTATAAAAGCCAGACAACTAAATTCTAACCCTCTAAGCTGCCTGTTCTGAATATTTATTAAATCATCAGAAGAGTTCTGGTAATTGTAATTTTAGATAATTTGGAGAAAATGTTATGATCTGAATTTGTGTTTGGGAGGGCTCATATCCATGTGAAAGAAGTTCCTGGGTCAACTAGGCAAAGGAGGGTAATATTCCCAAGGTATGTTCAAGTTATAAGAAATTTGTCAGTAAAGTTGCTACATATGGAGAGGATTTTTTTTCTACTTTCAAGGCTGGGAGGAAAGAAAAGAGAGAGAGGTGACAGGGAGAGAGATTGGATGGAAGTAAGAAGATAGAAGTTTGTGTACCATGTCGGGCCTCAGAAGCTCCCAAGGTTTGGTAAGGTCAACCATATTCACAAAATATTGAGTAAACGTGTGTGTGAGTGAGAGCTGATAAAAGATTTGATTTTCAAGGATAAGGGAGCACGTATCAGAAAGGATTGCAAGAATACAAGTCTTAGAAAATTCTCAGGAATCATGGGGAACAATAGCTTTGGACATTCGCTGGTCCTAGAACTGAGAGTTTGCGCTAAGTTCACCTTGCCCTACAAAGAAGAGAGAGGCAGCAATTACCTCTTACGGTAAATAGTTCCTTTCTTTACACCTTTCCACGATTAAGTAAACAATTTTTGTATTAGTCAGGCTTTTACCCCCATGAGTTCTATAAGAGCATTCACTGTAAAGTTGACGTCATAGTTATATAGTTAGCCACTAGAAGGAAACTTTAGAATATAAAAGAGACTTTGGGGAAGAAAATCAAAGTACAGATAATAAACAAATAAACATAAGTAGGCTAAGAGGATACAAAGTGAGCGACTGAACAATTTTACTAGAACTTTGTGCTTGTTCCCCTAAGAAATTATCTTTTCCTCTGAAAACCTTCAAACCTTTCCCAAATTCTCTGAAAATTTGCAGTTGTTTACATTGTCATAGTGACCTTTATTTTGTGTTCCTATATCTACCCAACTCTCAGCCCCACCTCGTCTCACCTCCTCCAGTTTGTATACATTATTCACAAACCCGGCTGTGAAACACTGACCCTTTTCCCTGTTTCAGGGGATGGTTGGGGGTATATGTATATATGTGTAGAGCACATGGGCTTAGAAAATTTTACTGAGGGTTTGGAGTAACTGAGGATAAAATTTCAGAACCACATAGCAAATGCCTTACCTTGGAATACTAAACATCCTTGGTCACCAAGAAATTTGACCACCTGTGTTCTCTGTAGCCATCCTGACTCTTGCTCAGAGCACCTTCCTCTCCACTTCTCTCTTTCTTATCATCCACTCTTTGCTCTTTCATCCTTAAATTCATCTTCATTTCTTATGTGGCGAAATCTAAGTATCTTTTTGTTTTGTAATCTCCCTCTAAACTCTACCTTAGAACCTCGCTTTCCAGTGAAAGCCATCTACACTGAAAATAAGTCCTGCTACTCACTTCAGGGCAGAATTGTGTTTTAAAGTAGTGTAGTAGCATTTTTATCCTTTCTACATACGTCTTTTCTGAAGGGCAATGGCAAGGACCTGCATTTTTAGCGTGCTTCCTTCAGCTCTACACATTACAGGGTTTCAAGCATAACACATTCTTGCTAAAGATTTAACAAATTTTGGGGCCAGATGCAGAGAGAAAGAAACGTGAATTCTGGTTACCTTTACTTCTCATTTTGGCTTTGCTACTTATTAAGGGCTATTTGATTTTTTTATACCTCCTTTTCTTCCTCTGCAAAATGGAATTAAAATGGTAATATGCTGTGCATATCTTAGAGGGTTACTTTACGTATCAAAAGGTATATATATGTGAGATTACTTTAAAAACTGAGAAGTCTCCTACAACCATTTGGCAACGTTACTAATCTCTATCTTCCACACAGCAAATAAGGCTGGTATATAGAGTAAATAGACATTTTGTGAGAATAGAAGTCTGCTTTGTAAACACAGAGAGAGAGAGAGAGAGAGGAACCAGTAGAATCCTGCATAAAATACATAGTAAGTTTTCAATAAGCATGAGATAATAAAAACCTTCCTAAATGCATTGGAAGTCATCAGTGGAGTTATAAAATGGAAACAAACATGGCCATCTATGCATGTGACCTTAGAAACTGTTACCAGTAAGTGACCACCTCTATGAATCCAGTTAAATATCATCAAGGTACAAATCCTAGTCACTACTGTACCCACAAAAATCCAAATTTATTTCTAATTTACTGGAAAATCAAAAAAGTTTTAAAGACATAAAGCCAAATGCAAAAATTCTGTACATTATGATAAGTATATTTAAAAAAACACTTATACCAGTCAAATACTCCTACTTCTTTATTTCTTATGCAGCAAGAGCATCTCTTCAGTATCAGTGGCATTTTATTTCTGAGATGAAATTTTATCAGCTTAACATTACTTTTTCTTTCATTCTCCCTTGCTGTGTCTTGCTAGGTACCTCAGAAGGACAAAGTTGGAACACTAAAGACCCCATCATGGCATTTATCTAGGACTCTGGGATAAAAGGAAAGTTGGGGGTGGAACCCATCCACAATTAATCATGGACAGTGATGTCTTTATTGGCTACTGACCTTGCAATGAGTTGCATGAGTTATAAGAAGGTTCTCTGTTACCCCAATCCCTATTTTCTTGAAGGAGAATATAAATCACTTGAACCTCATGCATTTCTCATATTTACAAAATATGCTTCCAAATTTTCCACAGAGGATGCAGTGCAACCACTTATTTTTCCAATTTAAAAAAATAATTTTTCAGCTTGTTCAGATGTCGCATAAGGAGACTGATGATTGAGATGCTCTGACTGAGAGTGACCCGAGGACCCAAGGTGGATGTCAGCAAGAAGCCTGGAGAGAGTGGCTAGTTTCCATCATTCCCATTTTGAGGTTGTTTGCATTACTTCTTCTCTAACCTTAGGCTCGAAGCAACAATCATGGTCGATTGCCTCATTCTGTTCCATTAAGAGCTGAAGCATGTAATAAATCAAATTCCATAGTGACATATCTTGTTTTGGTGGCATGATAAGTTGCTTCTTGGCTGGAATTCAGATGAAGAATATCTGGATTTTGTAAATATACTTCCTCATATTCTCTTGAAACTTAAAATTTAAGTATTACATGGTGCTTGGAAAAATGAATGAAAAGAGAGAAGAGAGAGAGAATGCAGCAGTCAGAAATACCAAGAGATCTCAGTGGGCAAATACCATAGTGTGAATTTTGAATAATTTTTCCTATGTATGTAGTTCTGCCCATGAGGAGAGAAATAGTATAAATATATTAAGCCTTGCTCTTAAAAACCCTACATATTAAATGTAAATGTCCAACACCATTACATAATAACATATCACACAAAATGCATACTCCCTCATGTAGAAAAATTTAATTTTACAAAGACAGGGTCACTCAAAAAAAATTATCCTAGTTTTGTTTTATTAAACCCGGGGGGAAATCTATGCTAACAAATATAATCTATTAGAGAACTTGTAACTAAATGTTAAAATTTCTAGCTACAGAAAGGAATCTAGTCACAAGCTAATGAGATTCCCATTTTGAAAGGTATTGTATTAAAATATTTAGTCATTAAAGAGATATTTTTCAATATTTCCTACACATGATTGCCATTTTGATGCATTGAGGGGTGCAACAAAACGCAGAATTTCATTTCTGCTCCTAGGGTTTCAGTCTCCCGTGGGCAGGATAAAGACACGTGTGCATGCAGCTAGACTACAAGGCAGGCTAAGAGGAGTGCATTATGAGATGAATAAAACATGCTTTAGTAATTCAGAGCATAACATTTAGTTTTAATAATCTTACAAATTTCACAATAGATAAAGCATCTGACCCTGGCCTTGAAAAGGAGTGGTAATTCGATGTGCAGAAACTTGGAGATGTGTCAGGTAGTAATAGCAGGAACAAAGTCACAGGGACAGCAGTAATAAGAGTAATCTCTGCTATTTAATGAGCACTTACTGTTTTCGACGATCCACTCTATACATTAAGAGTTTTTATGTTTTTGTTTTTTTGTGTGTGAAGAAGATTGACCCTGAGCTAACATCTATGAAAATATTCCTCTCTTTTATGTGGGATGCCTCCACAGCGTAGCTTGACAAGTAGTGGCTTGACAAGGTTCATGCTCGGGATCCACACCTGCAAACTCCGGGCTGCAGAAGCAGAGTGTACAAACTTAACCACTATGCCACTGGGCCGACCCCCTACATGTTTTAACTCATTTCGTTCTCACAAAAGCCCTAAAAGGTGGGTATATTTTTGTCATCCCCATTCAGCAGATGAGGAACTTAGACACAGAGCATGTAAGACACTTGCCTAAGCAACTGGTACTCAAACTCAGTCTGGTTCACACCCATGCTATTTTCAGCAAGGTTGAGTGGACCAGTTGGATTTTGAGAGTATGTTGGGCTAAAACTGAACATGTATTGTGGAGGATTTTGGACAATGAGGAACCACTGATTGTTTTGAGTAGAGAAATGACTAAAGTACTTTAGAGAGACATCTGATATCAGCATATATATTAGATTTGGGAGGTAAGGCTTATAATCAAAGGGACTGGTTAGGAAGCTATTGCAGTAATCTAAGATATTGGAGGAATGAGAAAATGCAATTGTGAAGAAAAATGGGTAAGTGTTAGTATGCGATCCAATCTTCCTCTCTCAATTAAAGAAGATATTTACCTCCCACCCCACCACTGGGTTATCTAAACTTGACAGGTTGACAAGATAATCCATCAAACAGTGCACTTCATCTTACTTTCTTAGTGAGTTAAGTTGCTTCCTTAGGGTAAATTATATACCTATGGAGATTATTACTTAATTGCACAAAGGCAATAATAACTACAGCTGTGCATGTCTAGTGACCTGAAAGAATTAACACACCTTTGAAGAATTAAATAATATGTATGCAAAAAAATCAAAACTTATCATTAACACACAAACAAGCTGGGTAAATATTTTCCAATGTCTTAAGAAATACCCACATTTAAAAAGTTTACATTTACAGGGACAACTTGTTACTGATACCCGGTAAATACCACATTTTAATAGCAATAGATATTTTACATCTTTTCTTCATTTTTTAAAACTAAAGTCTCAATGAACTTTGTGAATTTCTTACTTAAGCATTATATTTAAAAAGAGTTCTTCTCTAACTTCAGAGTTTTTATATAAATTTTCATTTGACTTTTTTCCTGCACTTCAAAAAAAAGCAGGATTTCACTGGTTTGTCTTCAGTGCCATCTGTGTTATTAGCAAAGAAAAGCTAGCATAAGCTTAAAACAATGCAGGAAAAAGCTATGTAAAATTAAGCTAAAACTGTCACAATGGAACTGCTAAATTTCGCAGAGATCAAGTTCCAGGACACTGAAAATGTTTCTTGGGCCTGCCTAGAATTTCTCACCTCATTAGGTGTGAAAAACATAAATTGAGCGCTGATTTTTTTTCAAAATTTCGTCCATGATGCGAACAGTTGGGGAAACAAAGCTCTCCAGAGCCCCTCGAGCTGGTATTTGGAAAAGTGAGGGAAGTGATGGAAGGCTGTACCTTTTATAGATTCTGGGCACTTGCTCAGTGATTGTTTTTGAATCTTCCAGTGGCTTATGAAATAATTAATTCATCCCCACATTTCCATTTCTTTCAAGAACACAAAATTAGCACTCTATAAAAAAAAATGACAAGAGAGGGAGAGTCAAAATATCTACTCGAATATAATATTCCAAGACCAGTTTCCAGGTTCAGAACTCATATTTTCTGAGTCAAACTATTCAACTCTAGATACTGAACTTCTTGAACAGTCCCCATCTTTAAATTTCAGTAATACTTCTCTGCTTGCCAGACATCTAGGTGAGATTTAGCTCAACGTGCATATTAATACATCCAATTTATAAAGGTTGAAAACTCTGACTCATTGCCCATCAAGTTAAAGCACAAATTCAAGATTTTTAAGTACTTAATCTGTACCATGTAATGAGATTTATATTGCAAGTTGAAAAATGAAGCACACATAGGATACAGTCCAAAATAAAACTACCTAAGTGTGAATGTGTGCTTCCAAACGGTTTCTTTATTTTCCACACATTTTTTTCCCCAATGTCTATAAATGGAACATCTTTTATTATCCCCTAATGCTGTACCACAAAATCCTGCTGTCCTGCAGGGAGTATTGAATACAACATCATACCACCCAAAACTGTGCATTCTTTGTATAATAACGTTTAAGGGCATTTTGCATTTTCTATACTCAAACATTTCTCCTTAAAAGAATGATAGAGACCACTGAGTGTACACCCACATTTGATACGTATAACCATCATACATTTCCATGGCAACTTGTACTTTTTGCTGCAAAGCGAAATATGGTTCAAAAGTGAGTAATACAAAAGGTCATTTCATCTTCCAAAACCCAAAATATTTCTACAGTGCACCTCCCACACACTCCCACCCTCAAAAGAAAAGGACTTTGAAGATTGAAATAATAAAGGGTAATTAGAATGTGGTTTAATGAAGTTGGGAACTAAGGTATTTTGTATTAGTGAGTGTGTTATAATTAACTCTGGTAAATGATACCAAAATGAGTATTTTAGCTTTCACTATTCCAGGCAAAAACCTGAAGGGAGAAATCAGTGTAATCATGCTTTCTTCCATAAAATAAAGAGGAGGAATAAATCTCTGTTGTTTCTCTAAAGTACAGTTTCTAATATATTTTGTTAAACAACAACAAAAAAAATCCTGCCAAAGAAGAGCTCTGTCAACGACAGTATTTGTAGAGAAATGGTAGCTTCCAGCCAATGAGGTTAATGTTGATAGATAATGTCCTATGGATATTTCAGGAGACACAGTATTGATCCATTGTCTGCTTACTTAACTAGAAGATAATAGTTTGGCTTCACAGGGAGGATGTAATGCTTAGAATTTGTAACTTTTCTCTAAATAAAAGCAATCTACTTTTATCAACTGGAGAACAATACAAGAGGAAAAGGGGGAGGAGGACACACATTTATGGCCAACAGGGTAACAAACAATGAGAACTGAAAATTTATTACATAATCAATAACATACTAGAATCTGTGAGAGAGCACAAAAGGAATTATTGTTCTCAGTGAGCTTGTACTATATGGAAGCAAGCACAAACCCAAGTCTATGAACACTTACAGTGTATCCTATCAGCATGAGTAGGGGCCTTTTCCCAACCACAGTTAAGCAAGCGCTCCTGCCTCAGTCAGGATTCTTAGGTGAAAGGGTATTCACTAAGACTGGGATCCTGGTGAAAAGGGCAAGTTAGGCACTACAACAATTTATTTTCATTTCAAATATCTACTAGTAGAATGTAACATTGAGGCCAGAAATCTAAATAGAAACACACCATGTCATATTTTTGCTGCTCTAAAGTTATGCATATATAATGGACAATATGTCCTTCATCAGAAACGTGTCTTCTTCTTGCTATTTAAATATAACTGAATCCCCATGGTTTGGGGCAGAAGCAAGGCATAGAGCCGTTTGTTCAAACTCTCAAATCTCCGAAATCTCAGGTACATTCTATTCAAGCAATAGCTCTCATTTTGGAGTTCTTCCTCCCCTCAGGTCTTTTTGTATAGGGGAAACGGTCACTGAAACATGGAATGTAGAACTTTTCTCTTTAGGCACACAGATAGAATTCAAGGACATTTTTCCAATGCATCTCAGCAAATGTTGACTGACAGAGTACCTCCCAAAGTAAGGAGACCTTGCCTCAATCCTTTTGGTTTGACCAATACAGTATACAAACTGTGTTAAAATGTATTCAATTTCCATACTTGTCACCTAATTTATAGCTTGCTAGGCCTCTCCACTCAATTCTCTCTGAAGTTTAAGAAGAAAACGTCCCTGTGTTTTGAGAAGGACAGAGTGAATAAGCCACAGTTGGTCCTGTAGCAACAGACATAGGACTCCTCTCTTGGGTATATAACATATGTATCTGAGTTTGAATGATCAACCACTTATGAAGGCCCCTCTGATAATCCAGTCACCATCTTCCCACTTTACCCACAACAGTTTCGTGACAAATTGTCAAATATACTCTGCAACACTTGCTTCATCTCCCCATCCAGCAACACTATTTGAAAGGAAATGGAATTATCATGGTTTTTGAATCCATGCTGACTTCAAATGTCACTTTTTCTGTTCACTAGTTATTCTAGAATGCTAGTAGGGAAAAATAGTAGGATTACCAGTTAAACATTTAAAAGTATATTTTTTTTCTAAAATTAGGTCAATTTCCTACGTATAATCTTCTAGCTTCTTAATTTTCTTAAAAACTATTGACAGTAACATTGAGAACACTCCTACAAATTCTTTAGATCTCAGAAAATAATGGTGCTTATCTGCCACCAGAGCAGATGAGACATGATGCAGAAATGCAGAAGCCTTTCATGCCAAAAGTGGTGTCACTGGAAGCCCTGCCAGACATATTGTATGGCAAGGCTTTCCCTCAAGCCCATCTAAAAGTTTATGACGTAAAACCTACTCCAGGGAATACATGTCCTCATTGCTCTCCCGAGCTCACCTTTCTGCCAGCTTCTCTCCTTTCTCTCTCCTCACTCTATCTGTAGAGAGGTGGTCAGAATGGGATATGTTAGGACACCCTGCAGGAGGCATGTCTCGTCACTCTAAGATTAATTTTCAGATACAGAGACAGAATTGCTCCCAGGTGTGTGAGCTTAGATGATACCTGGTTGAGTATGTTAACACGTCTTAAGAAAAAAAATATAATACTCAAAAGTGGAAGTAAGTTGGTCAGCCTCAGATGTCGAGAAAAGGGAGAGTGACAGGGATGGGTGTCAGCATCTCCCTTGTTGGAACTGCCCAGGGCATAGAAAACTTTCACCACTTGGACTTAATCTCCTTGGTTTCTTTGGTATTATCACCCTTACAGGCGTCTCGGCTAAGAAAATTCAAGACCAATTCAACCTTGTTTTTTTTTTTTTTTTTTTACATGCTCATCAAAAAAACTTCTGATGATTTTGCTTCCCAAATTGTTTCTCTACTGAGAGAAGTGCATTCTGGTAAATATGTATATATATTTCACCAAATCACCAAATCAAGTTCTCAACTTATACCATGGTTCTAAGTGCTAAGTATGGATTTGTGTAGTTTTCACAACAGTCTTATGAAGTAGTTATAGCTACAACTCTTCCTTTCATCTTGTTAATCTTTGAAAAGTCACACATCATTCTTTTAAGCAGGAAGTTCAGTCTCTTTTTGCGGCTTCCTTGGTCTCTGACTGTCCAATCACCCTGATCCACAACTGGGGCTAATGCAGGCCAATCCACTTTCTAAACTCTTCAACAAGAATCAGCTGGAGGATCTGTTCAGTTCACTCCTGCTGCTGTCTCTCGCACACATCATTGTCAAGAACTGATCGTTTAACAGATACTTTTCCATTATTGCTGTGGGCCTCAGGCTGTGCTGAGTTTATGTTCATATTTGCAGTCCTTTTTTCGGAAGTGCAATACAGTGCCAGGAGTTCTCAGTCCTAAGGGGCCCTAACCTCAGCCACACATGGTGCCGGGTCTGCCTTCTCTCTTAACACATGTCCTTGGATTACAGCCAGGTCACTGGATTCAAGTTCCCTTTTGGGGCCATTAATGTCTTCTCCTCCCTGCAGCTTGGATCTTAGCCACACTGGTCCACTCCAATGGGTTTCCCTAACTGTTACCCTCAAAGATTGGGAATTTTAGATCTCATTTTCATTCCCAGACTGTTCCTGGACTCCACTCGCAAATTGGTTTATTCTTTCCCATATTTGCATATCAAGTAGTATCATGTAGGACTTACCTTTGTCAGGATACAGAAGATTCTATTACACTTTTCTCCAAGTATAATGGGTGAAATAGGACATTTGCTTAACCAGAAGGCAACAAATTTCACTTCTATGAAAAAGATAGATGGTTTGCTAAGTCCTTCTTGACCAAAAATGTTGAGTTATTTCTTTTGGGGCCAGCCCCATGGCCAAGTGGTCAAGTCATCTGATCTGCTTTGGTGGCCTGGGATTTCACAGGTTTGGATCCTGGGTGCAGAGCTAGCACTGCTCATCAGGCCATGCTGAGGCAGCATCTCACATAACACAACTGGAAGGACTTACAACTAGAATATACAGCTATGCACTGGAGGGCTTTGGGGAGAAGAAGAAGAAAAAAGATTGGCAACAAATGTTAGCTCAGGGTCAATCTTCCTCACAAAGAAAAAAATGATAGCAATCAGATTCCCCCAAGTGACCCCAGTTGTGTCTACCCCATATAAAACCATCTCATCTTCCTCAAAACCAGTTATCTCTCCACACTTCCCTATCAAGAGACACAATATTATTCCTGTCATGGAATCAAAACCTTCTAATCACCTTTGGCATATGACTCCCCTTCATCTCCTATTCCAGTTACTTAAAAAGTCTGATTCTTTCTTTATAATGTCTTTTGGGTTCTACCTTACTCCATTCTGATTATGCCATTATGCCCTTTCGATCTAATGTATGAATTATTACAATCATCTCTTAAATGGTCACCCAGGTTTCAGACTCAACCAACATTCCAAATGATCCTAAATATCACTGCTAGACTCATTTTCCTCAAATGCCACTTTCATTATGTCACTCACTTGTTTACCAAATCAGGAAAAAATGTCCATATCTTTTTTAAGGCCTTCATAATTGCACCTAGGCTAACCCTCCAAATTATTTTCCATTTACCTCCTCTGCTCTAGTCAAAGAAAATTGCTCACTGTCTCAACAGAGTATCCAGTCTCACTTCTTCCCCATATTGTAATACAGGGTAAAATACTACGTATTAACCCTATATTGTAATATGTATAATGGTTACCCCGTATTGAAATACGTACAATGTATGATACATCATCCAAGGCTAAGCTCAAGTACCAGTGCCTACATGAAGACATCTATCACTAAATCATGTGAATCTCTTGGTTATCTCAACATCTCTATCAAAAAAATCATTTTCTTGGGGCTGGCCCAGTGGCATAGTGGTTAAGTTCACACACTCCACTTCGGTGGCCCGGGGTTCGTGAGTCTGGATCCTGTGCAGACCTATATACTGCTCATCAAGCCATGCTGTGGTGGTGTCCCACATACAAAATAGAGGAAGATAGGCACAGATGTTAGCTCAGTGACAACCCTCCTCAGCAAAAACAGGAAGACTGTCAACATATGTTAGCTCAGGGCCAATCTTCCTCCAAAAAAAAATAATAATAATTTTCTGCAGCAATTTTTCTGAATTTCATTATAGATTGTTGTCTATGCTATACTGATTATTACATGCAATGTAGTCATTGCTTCTTGATATCAGTGAGCATCTTTAATCCTTAGCGTGATTGTGTTCCACAGATTCTTGGAACTGTGTTCGTTAATTAAGTATTCTTTGAGTAATCACTATATAACAGGCACTGAGGATACAGCAGAAAAGAAAATGGAGCTTATGTTCTGATGGTGGATATTGGAAACACAGAAGGAAACAAATAAAAAACATTTCAGGGATTGGTAAGTGTGTGGATTGCATATTAATAACATATTTACATTAAATCACACTGCCTCGCAAGTACAAATAGAAATCTCTTGGACTCATGTGTTGTACTTGACAATTTTTTCCTCCTCTTACCACTACCCCAAAACCAGCCTCTACTTTCACTGCTTTTTAGGCGTGGATTCATTCCTTATTTGTGCAAATAAACTTTGGTGAGACTTAACGTCTTCAAACCAGAATGCAACTGCAATACTGTTTTTGAGAATTAATTATAATTGAACATATGCCAAAAGTACATAAAGAAAAAAAGCTCTGGCATGCTACTCTGCCAGAATAGAAATAGATTTTGGACCCAGTTCAGTTTCTAGTAAATTAATGTCCAAAAGCACACAGGAGCAAATGTGCACACGTTTGTAATCTTGGCAAAGAGGCCGGGGTGCACATGGACCCTAGAACTTCATCTTTCCCTCTCCTCCAGGTTATCTCCTCTGTGGTCTCTATATAATGTTTACCACTCATGATCCCTCTGATGCTTCCTAAATTCAGTTCTTTTCAATAACTCTGCGTACCTGAATTAGGAGTGAATAGTTTTGTTGTTTTTCCTGATAAGGGACATATTTTACCCCTTTCTACACAGTGAAAGAGAGGCACAATGTGTTCCACTGGTTTGCGTCCATAAGGACCGGCAGTCTCATATTCACTGAAGTATTGGCATCTATCAGAAGAATCGCAGTTGCATATATATACGTATATTTATATGTATTATCAGGTCACGACTATGTGCCAGGCATTGTGCTCAGCTCTAAGGATGCTGACATTAAATGTCACAACTCTTGCTCAGGAGGAGTTCACAGTCTAGTGAGGATGACAAAACCCACAAATAATTGACTATGGTCTTGGCTCACATGTGTTGTCCTAGAAATATAATTGCTTCACTTTCAAGGAATTTTAGAGCTGAAAGAAATCTCGATGTCACTAACTCCAATCCAATTGAGAGAAAGGATGTCCACATATCCTGTTTGCTCCTAAAGGACAACTGGAACCCCGGTCTCCTGGGACCAGGAAGATAGATGCTCACTCTGCTCCTGCTTTCTCATTCAGCCATTTGCAGAATGGTAGATTTGTTTTCTAAGACCGAGAGGTGAGCACAATCAACAAATTAGTGTACATATATAAAATGAGCTTTAAAGTGTATTAAAATAGTAACACAAATTATTTTTAGTAGATATCTCCCAAGGCTTGATCATAAATATTGTTGCTTGATATGTGAGATGCATTATACTATCTCTTATTCCTGTCTAATTTCCTGGTTCCTTCCACTGTTGTGGATTACGCAATTTATTACATTAACTTCAAGGTTTTGTTCATACTGAACCACTGCCAAATTCTGTGACCACTGTGACAGAGGGAAAGCTATAGGTGTGGCCGTATATAAAATTACTCTTTGGTAAAACAAATGATTCTTCCTTGAACATAAAAAAAAAATGCACACTCTTCTGGTGAATGGTCTCATCCAAATATACAAGATTTTTATCATATGAGTTTTATGTTCTCAACCTATTTCTGAATATATATTGAATATGTTTGTTTTTTTTCTTTTATAATTGCCTGAATTACCCAAAACCTTGTTTGTATACAAGTAGCTCTGATATAAGTGCACACACACATTGTATGTGTTTTCAAGATCCAACTTTACAAGCTCTACAGGACTTTGTGTTATGTTTTATGAGAAAGCCAAGACTAAATTGGACCATTTTTTATAAGATAACTATTGTAATGTTGCCTTAGATTTATTAAAGCAATTTTGCTAATGCTTCTTTTCAGAAAATATTGATGTTTTCTGATACCTTCTATGCTTACCTTTTAATGAAGAATAGTTTAAGCTAATTGTTCCAGATTTTAGCCACTTAGCCTCTTATGCATTTTTAAGGTATATATAACACTTCCAAAACAGCCATACAGAAATAAATGTACGTGTAGTAGCAATCATCAGAAAGAACAGAAAGCCATTTTAAAGCAAAGGAAGAATGTCACTTGTTCAGGAAATATGAAATATTTCTTAACCAATGGTGGAGATTTTTGTATTTACAAAGAAATGGCACTTTAAAAAATAATTATGCATTCCAAAAACTGTTTATAAGAACATAAACTAGAACTACAGAAATTAGTTTGATATTGTATTAATTGAAATCAAGTGTCTTTTCTTCTCACAAAATATCCAGATAACTAGGGTAATTTAAAGGAACTTTTTTAATTACCTGGGAAATTGCCTCAATCTTCCACCTCAATCTTCTCTGGCACTTTGCAGATTAAATAGTCTTTAAAAAAAAAAATAGAACTATTTTCTCCTATCACTCCTTTTGGGTCACTGTCAGTTCCCTGTGGAGTTGTAAGATTAAAGGTGTCTAGGATGTACAAGGAGATCCCAATTTTTAAATAAATCTGATTTCCAGATGATTTCCTGTTTTAATCAGGTAATTACCATATAAAACCTTCTTGAATTCGGTTTCCCCAAGCCATGGGAAAAAAGAGTCCAGAATAGTTTCCATGGTAACTTCCACAAGTCATCTTTATATTGTTTCAGTAAACTAAGTTTCCCCTTAAACACTATCAGCAAGAGTATTGGTAAAATATATATTTTAGCTCTTATCAATTCTAGGTTAAAATGCTTCAATTTATAAAACCCTTAAAACACTTGCTCCCAACATTTACTTTTTGTTCAATGGGACAGAATAGCAGTCATTTCGAAGCCACAGGCACATCTGTAACTATATAAGCCATATGATTATAAGTCTATTCTTCGGAAAGTAATATTTGAAGAGTAACAAAAATCATAGTTTATCTGACCTGCATATAAAACCATTCAAGTATACTACATTTATGATATTAAAAATGCATCATTAAAATTTAAAAGCAGGTGCAGTTGCTCAATAAGCTAATGGTATAGTCTGAAGACTCCAGTCAAGATTGTATTGTTGAATTCCCAGTTGGATAAAGGAGAAAGACAAAGAGGGAGGGAATTTGAATGACCTTGTGCCAAGGTGGTAGGGCCCTAAGTTACTGTGCTGTCGGCTGTGGTTGAGCTCCACTCGGAGGATCTTTACTGCACTGCATTCTGAGGGCAGAGAAGGAAAGCATTCCTCTTAACAGATGAGCTTGAAATCATTTCGCCTCAGAGCCGAAGCCTCTGTCAGTCTCCACAGGCGTGTGAGTGTGAGCGTGTATTTGTATTTATGGGGTGAATTTATGGGCTGTTTGCCTGTGTGCACCAATGACTCGATGCTTGTCAGACAACATGTTGTAGAAAATGGCATAAAGAAATTTAACAAGAAAAAACCTAGTGGAAGAAAATTTAACCTTCATAAGAGTCATGTCAATCTATAAACTATTAAATGATCACCTTTATTACTGGTTGGTTTATTCACCTCACATCATCTTGGGAAGAGCTAGACAAGATTCCTGAAATCTATTAATTAGTTTCCTCTAGCAAATATTAACTTAGCAAATCCTATTCTTTCATCAAATATTTTAGAATTTTAAGCTGAAATATATAAATCTTCATACTTGTTCCCTGATTAGATAGCTCTAACTTGTAAAATCTCTTTTTAAAAAATATAGTTTAATGGCAAACTTACTTGATTGTTTTCTATAATTCTTTTTAAATAAATTGTGTGCATCTAAACTTACTAGAGTTAACATTAGTAACAAGAACAACACAAAATGATACTAAACATAATTTTCACCTAAAATCTTTTACAGGCGAGATGGCCACAGAGTAGAAATTAAAAAGAGAAAGATAAAAGAAAAACAGTCAGCAAATGCCTTCTCTCTCCTTGGGATATTCTTTTCACAACAGTGGCTGTGATATAAAATAGCCAATATATCTTTTGGAGTCTTTTGGGATGACACTTTCCTTGACAGAAATATTTTAAATATTTTATGAAAAAATGCTTCCTTTTCCCATCCCTAACATAAATACCATGGTATATAATTCCAATCTGTGAACTAGAAAGAAAAAGATCTACTTACATATTTTTGCATATAGGAGAACCCCTTTGGCTCTTAAAGACTATCCTCAATTGTTAAAAATAAAGAAACCATATCAAGATATTTGTTAAATTATTATGTTAACCATACTGTCAGAAATGTTATTTCACACTTTTGGGTATATCGGCGTGTGTTTAGGATCCAGAATACTACCATAGTCTTTCAGGAGCAAAAGCCTTAGAAATCTAAGGTCTTTTAACATTATTTAAAGTAAGCCTTCAACTTTTTCAGGTAGCCTAACACTGTTTCCTTGATTTGCTGTTTCAGTTGTTAGTGGTTTAGGAACTCTTCCTCTCCCTTCTCATCTGTCATATCTTAATCTTTTCACATTCTTCTCTTGCTTTCTCTCTGTAAGTATTCATTTGCCTTTATAAGCTGATCAATAACCTACTGTGAGATAATTTGCAAGTCTTGTGAAATATCTATCCATGTGTATACTTTTTAATGTAATAGATTTAAGACATACGCAGCTTGAAAGATAATCTTCAGTAAATGAATTTTATATGAAACATCAGCATTGCTTGCTTTCTTACGCTGGATACCCCAACATCGACCATAACACCATTTTCTCTTCCCCTAACTTTGTATCCACCTATACATGCATCACAAATAGCAAGATCTTCTCCCATTTATGCTCTCAAAAAAATAATGTAGGTTTCATAAAGTTTGCAATATTTTTGAAAAGACAAATGTACAACTGAATGTGGAAAGTTAGAAAGAGATTGATTGTCTGTTCCAATGACATATTCTTATTGGTTATTGTACTTTGTTAGGAGGGATTAAGTTCTCAAAGACTCATAATAATTGGTGACTACTAATCTCACCCACATAGGCAGATTATTTAACCAAGATAAAATAAGATTTTCACAAAAGGAGGATGGGCTGAAGGAACTAAGCATCCATCCATTCACCTAACTTATTTGTTTAATAAACTCTCATTTCGCATTTCCTACGTGCTTGGTACTACAAGGTACTTATTGTCACATGTAATCCCAGCAGGTAACAGAACCTGGAAATTCTCAGCTGGGATTTTGAAGTAAATTTTTAAAAGGGACTATTTACAGAGGTGTTGGCCAAGGTAAGAGAAACCAAGAATGGATTTTTAAGGTCTCCGAGATTGGAAACAGTGGGAATTCAGAAAACCATTAATCTCACCATTAGGCTTGGAAGAACAAGAGGAAAAAAATAGTATAACCGGGGTCTGGTTAGAACTGTAGCCATGAGCGCATGAGGAAGGAGTACCTCCACCCTGGTGTTGTGGCCTACAGCCCCAGCAGCAAGGAAGCTGGGAAGCACTGCAACTTCCTCTTCCTGGAAACCGTCCTCTTCCTGGAAGCACCTCTGCTTCCCATCAGCTGGACTCAAGGGGAGCCGAAGAGAAGGGAGCCCAGGTGATACAGTCCAGAGCAGTCAGCCTTTAGGGGCAAAAAGGCAGAGAATGGAGGGAGGAAGTTGGCAACTAAGACTAGCCAGCATGGTGCTGAAGATAGGACATGAATTATAAAAGGGCCTCACAGATTAACCAGGTAGGTGGGTATGTAAATAAATATAAGCAAATAATTTCAACACTATGTGAAAGTGCTCTACTGGAAGAAATTTCTTCATAGTGATGCAAAGCAGGCAGGAATTCATTTCCATTGGTTGAGTCCATGTAAGCTTTACAGTGAATCAGAGCAATGAGAACTTGGGGCACACTGATCTGAGTTCTTTTAACAGGCACACAGGTGAACGAGCTGCAGTGTTCTATCATGAGGGTGAAATCACAAATAGCCAAATTGAATGATGAAAAAATAATGTAGACCAATATAAAAGCCGACACTCTAAACCCTTGAAAAGTACATCTTTATTCCTTCATTCAAAAGTATTTAAACATTTCTATATGCCAGGAACTGTGCTACATTTTTACAATGCTTAAAATCTAGTTAAAGATATCAGGAGATTGAAGATGTGAAAGATGCTTTGGGAGCATATAGTAGTGACACTGGATCTATTATTCAGGTATCAGAGATGCCATCTGTCAAGAAGTGATGATAAGTTGAGACACAAAGGATAACTAGAAATTATTCGGTTAGAGAAGGAGGGAAGGATTTCCAGGGAGAAGCATCTGAGAAGATACAGAGGTGAGAGAGATCACCGTGTGTTCAGAAAACTGAAAGGAGTTCAGTTTGAAGGAACATTGGGCATCCCTAACAAGTGGGCACATTTTTTGAGCACTTAATATGTGCCAGGTACTTCTCCTGATTTGTCTATTGCTTTTTACAACAATGCCCTGAGGGGGTCCTACTCTTGTTTGCATTTTGCAGTGGAGGAAACTGAAGAACCAAGAGGTTGAACCACACCTATAGTAAGACTCCTGGAAGTAACATGATCAATTTTGAATCTTAGAAAAATTCCCCTAACAGCAAGAGAGGGAGTGGATCACAGGAGTGTAAGACTGGATGCTGGGAGGCAAATTAGAAGATAATTGCATTAGAGCAGACAATATTTGACGAGGACTTAAGCTAAGGCAGTGTGGCTTATGCAATGTAGAGAAAAGCGATGTGAGACATATCACAAAGATAGAGAACCACAGGATATAGTCGTGTAAGAAGAAGAGGACGCGGAAAACTAGAACTCAGGGGACAGCCTGAGTCTCTGGCTTGGTTAACAGAGAGCAAAACAATATCATTAACCAGTACATAAAATAAAGAAGGAACAAGTTTGTAAGGAAAGAAAATTGGGTCCCTTTAGAACTTGACAGGGGGCACTTGTGGGAGATGAAGTTTAAAATGTCCAGGAACAGGGGGATAAATGTAAGAATAAGCAGCAGGAAAGCGAGACTGAAGCTCCAGATGAGGAAGTTACGGGCAGAGGGGAAGCTCTTGTTTGAGGAGAGACGATGAGATCCCTGAAGGAGAGTGTATCACATCACAAGTCAAGAGAATCGAGGATAGAAGCCTGGAGAACACCAGCATTCAACGAGTAGACAGAGGAAGCAAGACAAAAAGCAAGACAGAAAAGTGATGATCAGAGACAGGAGGAGAGGCAGGAGGAATTATTCTTACTGATGCTAGGCAAGAACAGAGTTTCAAATAAGGATGAAGAGACATCATCAAGTATCATAGATGGGTTCCGAAAAGAATCTTTAAGTTGTGAGGATTTGGAAGTCGTTGATAAACTTTAGTTTCCCATATAGGGCCATATTCCACCAATGTAGGGGTAAATCCCTGCTCCTTACCTGTAAAAACAAGTTCCAAAGTCATGGACAAGCTTCAGGGGTCTCCTGAATCTGGTTCTACACCACAGATCAGCAAGAGACACCTAGGCTGAAGGAAATTTATGAAATCATGAGCCAGTAGAGTGTGATCAAGGCAAGGCAATGAAGGGGGGAAGCGGCAATGAGCTTTGCAGCTGCTGATCACATTTAACTGAAGATTAATAATCAACCTGCAAACATCGTAGGCCACGCAGAGCTGTGCATACCCAGGTTAGAGCGCAAAGCAGATTTGGGGAAAAAGAATTCAGACATTGGTCCTCAGTTGAAGCTGCGGCTCAAATCAAGTTGTAACCCTTTACTCAAAATTCTGCAAAAGCCCAGGTTTAAAAGAGGTTTTCTCACGCAAAGATGAGTACCACCATAGAAGTACGAGCATGGAATTATGCAAAAATAATTCACTTAAAAAAAAAGGAAATTTTTATTACAAATAAAAGTCACAGGGAGATTACATACCAACCAAGACAATGAGCCAGGGAGCAAAAGGACATTTTAAACAACTCTTCTTCTTCATGAGTTGAAAAAGTTAAATAGGCAATGAGTGAGAGTGTTTAACACCTAGACTTTCATCCAGACTCTGTGGGGTCAGCCCTAGTGGTGCAGTTTATATCAGCTGATAAGCTGATTGCTTATCATTTATGTGTTTCAATTTCTTTGTTGGCACAATGAAGAAGACAATAATATCACCTACCTCCCCCCCCCCCCCAGGTTGAAAAGAAGGAAATGATTTGATAGAAGTTCACAGGATAGTACTGGGTAAATACTAAGTACAATGTTAAGTGGAAGCACTATTGTTCTTATATGCTTTGAAATGACAAATAAAAATAAAACTAAAGACTAAAAGATCATATGACAACAACAAAATGAAAATAAGGTAACAGAATTTAGAAAAGAAATAGTGAAAAAAAGCAAACAAATCATTTCAGAAATTATAAGCTGGCATGGCAAACACATACGTGTTGGAAATACGTAAAATTCTTTTTAGCACTAGAAATTATTTTAAAAAATCAAATAAATGTTTTGAATTTATTCAATGTAAAATGCATTTAAGGTTTGTTCTCATATTATGTATGTGCAGTTATGGAAAAATCATGTGCATCAGATCTTTGTACATTTGTGCGAAGCATTACTTTAAATGCACAATTTGAAGCTTTTCTTTTCGATGTTAATAAGCTCTTTTCCTGAACGTCCATCAGTAAAATGAAGGAAGAGGAGAGCCAAGTCGTAATCAATCAGTAAAGACACTAAATCATCATATTTTTAGGGCAAAGCTTTCTCCTTTCCATCAATGGCACCTTATTAATATATTTAATTCTAACTTTATCTTTTCAATATAGATTTAGGAAATAAATGAAATTTGTAGTTCTCATCTTAACACAATGTTTCTGGTTACTAAAAGGCATTTCTAAGCTGAAGAAAGCACCTTCTGTCTGGAGGGACATGACTCCCTTGAATGAAATTTGTTTATTATTTTTAAAACATCTATGTGATATCATGTTTTATTGATAATATCTTATTTTGAGTTTTACTTGAAAGGATTATCTGTTAATTAGTAAAGTGGGATAATAAAAATAGGAAAAATTGTTATTTTTTGTCTAGTCTATCTCATTCTTTTACATCTGCTTTTTAACATGCATATTTTAATTTTTAGAACATTGCTTTATTTGTACTTTTTATGACACTGCATAGTCAATCTTAGATTCTTATCTGAGTTTAACTAAGAATTTTAAAAGTCTGTTAAGCTAGTTTCAATTTATTATAAAAATGTGATGCTCCATTTTTTAAGCATTCTTAAAATGTGAATAATAGAGGAGCTGGCCCAGTGGTGCAGCGGTTCAGTGCGCACGTTCCACTTCAGAGGCCCGGAGTTTGCCAGTTCGGATCCCAGGTACGGACGTGGCACTGCTTGGCAAGCCATGCTGTGGTAGGCATCCCACATATAAAGTAGAGGAAGAAGGGCATGGATGTTAGCTCAGGGCCAGTCTTCCTCAGCAAAAAGAGGAGGATTGGCAGCAGATGTTAGCTCAGGGCTAACCTTCCTCAAAAAAAACCAAAATGTGAATAATAGAAAACCATATATAACAAAAATATGCCAATTTTGCAAATAGACCATAACTGTTCTTTTTCAATAACGTGACATACTCTGCTTCTTAATGTGTGTGCACGTGCACTTGAAATTTTAAAAGAACTGAAACACTGACATGACATTTGTCAAAAATATCTTTGAAAAACTTTGGAGATTTTTTAGCACCCAGGAGAGAATTCATTGCTTTCCTATAAATCATACTAAGTACCACATAAATTAAGTTAAATGTTACCTGATTTTCAATATAATTAAGAAAAAATAAGGATACTAAACACATAAAACTCCTGAACATCAAGTGACTAGTAAACAGCATTGAGTGTAAATAATGTTTATGGAGTCAATATACTTCGGCTGCAAATGAAGAGAAGTTATATATTTAAACAGGGTCAACCATCAATGAAGACTTTCTAGAAGAGACGGGTTTGCTGGAGATGTAAATAAAAGACAAGGAAGACATTCCTGGATTCCTTTTTCTTTCTAAGTAGTATTTGAATCAATGTGAGGAGGTGAGACCACCCAGGCAGAGTGTGAATTGAGGGCAAATTGGGAAGTGTCAATGGGGAGGCAAAAGGGGCCATGAAACAATCAGGAGAGAGACATGTTTTAGAAAGGGACATCGGAGACACCAAAGAAACTAAGGAGGAGTAACTAGTGAAACGGGGCAAAAGTTAAGAGAAAGCAGTATCTTGGAAGAAAAATACTGGGACACAAAAGCATTTGGAGTAAAGGAAAAACAGATATTTGAAAAGGAGCAAGTGTTTAACCTATCAATGCTCCAGAAAGGTCAAGGCTAGAAATGTGCCTACTGTTGAATAATGTGGAGGACACTGTTGATCTTTCCCAGAAGAAACAGCAGTTGGTGGTATTAGAAGCCATATTTCAGGGTGATCAGCATTGATTTATTGGTGAGTAAAGTGGGGAAATAGAGACAGCTATTATAGACTACTCTCCCTAGAAATTTGGCTCTGAATGGAAGGGGATAATTAGGTTTGGGAATAGGTCATGTAATCTTGGAATAAACACAGGGTCACAATAATGGTAATAACCATCAAAGTCTTTTCAACATTTTAAGAAGTCCCTGAGAATGCGTCATTTGCAATCAAAACCCTAGCCCCTCTCTCGCTTCGTGCGTGTGTTAGCACAGTTCTCTCAGCTTTGGTGGCACCTGTTTTCTCTCCTACTTTGGCTGCTTTTGCTATTGCTGCTGTGTGACATCACTAGTTTCTTTTCTTTTAAATGGATGACATAACTTAGGTCACTGAGTCCTCTCCCTCCTCCCTTCTGATATCTGTCGTCGTCTTCCATGTCTTTAATATCTGCTTTAACAGCATCTCTCCTAAGTGGGAAACCATCTTTTACCCTGTATTTTTCTGTCTCTATTGCACGCACAGAGTAGCTATGATTTTTTCCTGACAGTTTTATATTGTTTTTAACATCTTCTCTTCTCAGACCTTGAGCACAAGATGTTGGAGTAAATAATAGAGACACAAAACTGTCTGAGCAGCACATGCTCAATCTGTATGGAGCAGAGACATTTGGGTAAACAAATTAGAAGTAATCCCATGGCCTTCTCCTTCGGAGAAGAGGATGAGAAGCAGATTGGAAATGGCTGGGGTAGATGGATTGGGAACACCTAGGCATTTCTTGGATTTTGTTTTAAAAAGTACATGCTGAGTGTCTATTGCTTTGGGAGGTGAATTGGGAAGATTTTCTCAATAAATCCTTGCATCACCTAACACACTGTAGTGAGTAGGAGCTCAACAAATGTTTGGACACTAATTTACCCTAAAAGACCCAAATGTTATATTGACTAGATGAGTAAATTAAAGTACAATATTTAAATATCCAGCCAATAAAATTACACCAAGTAAACCAAAGTTTACAAGTCCCAAACACTTCAGAAGAATTTCAGGATCACTGTTTGATAGGCAAAGACAATCTTAGTTCATTCTCATTAAAATACCAAAATCAAATCTTGTTAGTTTTTTTAATCAACATGAAATTAAATGTTTACTTTTCAAAATTTGTTGTCATTATTCACTAAGGAAAATTAACTGTTCATCATTTATCATTAGTGGCCCATTTATGTAATGTGACTTGTTGACATGTTTTGTTTCTCCTCTTTGAAAAATTAACAATGAATAAGATTTCTCTCAAGCACCAGACTTTTATATTTATATGTGAAATAGTCCACAGAATCTATTTTATGCTAAATCTTAAATGAACATTACTTAGCACTTTCTTCCTAAAACCTTTTTATACTGTTATAAAATTATTATCCAGATGATTTATTCTTTGCTGATTAAAAATGAAGACGGCCATAAGTTTATTAATTGTTAGATTTATATCTGCAACCTGAAAGTGAGTGAATCAAATGTAAATTCCATGTCATATATAAATGTACAATAGATTCATATAATCTAAAAAATTTACCAGGAAAATTTAATGGTATGCACTAAAAATTATTTTGTGGCACACATAGTATAAAATTTGCATTGTAAACCAAGATACTGTCTGCAACTCACATATGCACAGGAAAATGCTTGCAGGCTCCAAGCCACTCTGATCACATAAAGAACTCTACAGTATGGAGAAGGCATTTCCTCAGATGGAAACTGTTCATTTTAAACCACAAAGCCAAACCAAATCCCATCACACACAAGACCTAAAAATCTAGAATCCCTAATGTTCACCAACGTTAGCATCTTGTGCTGAATTCAAATCCTACAAGGATACATACTATTCTGGATTAGACAACGTGGTGGTCAGTCTAATATCATATCACATGAGGTCCACTGTTCTCAAAATTTTACTTGTAATTTTCACACTTCCCCTGTCCTTGCATTAGTTTTGGTCATGTTTACTTTAGGAGTAGACAGCAGTGATAATTACTTATTTCAGATGATACCTAGCTTTTTTAATGAAAATTAAAATATTGTGATTATAAGACTTTCAGTCAAAATCAAGATCTATCTGCTAAGAGACACTGAAATGTTGCTGTATAACTTCGCAGTCATCCAGCCAAAGGGCAGTTTGTTTTCATAGATAACGATGCTAAAGATCGTTTTTAATTTTCCTATTATTAGTATAACTTTATATTTAGAAGAGTTAGTGAATAAAATAATTATCCATCTTGAGTGCAGAGCTTGTCTTCCTAACTGTCCTACATAAAATCTCTATACAGAAAAAAAAAATTGAAGCTTTGTAGAACAAATGAATTAATTGTGAAACTAATTGGGCCATGTTTCTACTTTTAAAATTCAAGTTACATTTTAGTGAGTCTATGAAAACTTTTACCAAAGCAATCCATAATCAGGCTAAAATACTACTAAAATTGACTCACTAGGTTTTTGGGGAAATATTTTCTATATCTTACCAAGGATGATTAACATATATTATAAAGAGAAATCAAGATAAATTATTAATAAAATACTGGTGAAATTTTTATATGATTTTATATAGATTAGAAATATCACCACTTTGCTAATGATGCAAATGCTTTTTATATTAACTTTTATATTGGAAGGCTCAATTTCCAGAGATTTCACATTAAGAAATTATTTCACTTCCTACAGATACTAAATCCATAACAAAAGCATAAGAAAGTATGCTTTGTGTCCAAATGGGATGATATTCAATTCATCACTTTTTTGGCTGGTTTTTTAATCCTGCTTTACGATTCGCATCACAGCACTGGAGGAGTTAAGTGAGCCACTGGAAAGGAATTTTGCGACACTGTAAAATACTTTTACAAGTTCGTTTCTTAAGAATGAATCAAAGTGTTATTCTTGTGCCCTTTAATTAAGTAAATACAGCATAGTTGTTTTGTAGTGAGCTTCATAATGCTGAGAATTAGAATGCTTACCCTAGATATAAAGATCAAGGTTATGGCATACAAAGAACCAGAGCTTTTACGAAGAAATGAAGGAAGAGAAAGAGGAAAGATGGGAAGAAGAACTTACTTCTTGCCAAAATATCTTTTTTCTTATATGGCTACATATGGTATTTTAATTTTCCTCCCTCAGATTTTTTCTCTCACGCGATTTCTATAGGACATATCCTCAAAACAGCACCTTCCTAACAATTTCCTCCATTATCATGTGCCTTAAAAATGTGATGTCTGGAATACTGTAACGCTCCCAGATACACAAATACAGGAAATAAATAACTCACTATATTCACATAGAGTGCAATAATTCATAAATATTTATTGGGAGGGTAAATAGAGCTATGAAATGAGAGTGTGGCTTTGACATTGAGGTCAATGGAAGTTGGGTCTGGCATCAGTATTTAATTGCTGAGTGGCTACTACCAACTTCATGGTTCTCACTACTGCTGTATGGCAGCATCTCTACCTTCTTGATTTAATTCCTGTTTTAAGTACAGTATAAAGCCTGACTCTAATCATGTGCTGAATATATTAATGTATAAATATACCCCAAAATTATAATCTAAGTAAGAAAACAATAGGTGCCATAACAGGTACAACTAAAATTGTATGATCGATGTTTCCAAATAGAAGAATCAGAGATTTCCAAGAGGTAATGGCATTTCACAGTTGATAGGACTGGATCATGAGGACACTGAATAGGAGTTCAGCTGCTTTCTTAGGCAAATTAATGCCACTTATTAGAATGCTGTGTTGCTTTCTACTTTCCTGTTACTTTATGAAGTGTGCAAACTCAAGGAACAGGAATACTGGGCAAGTGAAGTGAGGCAGGAGAGGAGAGAGGTCCAATATGAAGATGAACTTCTGGTCAGCTTAAACTGAAGAATTGCTCAATCTTGCAGGAACTTCCTCCGAGAACTAAATAGACTACAAATCAGGCCAGTTGTGTCTAAAGGAAGAAATAGGAAAAAGTAATCCACTTGTTCCCATGAGTCGAAGATATGTCCAAGGCTCATTAGTTCTCTTGAACATCCAAGTTTGATTTGCAATCCTGAGCAGGACAAGCAATATCCTTCACCCCTACATAAACTGGGAAGCCCCAGAGCACCACATGAGGGATGTGCTTCCCCTACTTTGGAAATCGTGCATGAGGTGTTGTGTTGAGATGGTGTAGCCATGAGGTTGATGCAGCCAGAATTGTTGCGTGGAGTGAGAGGGTCACCCTGGCTCTCATCTGAACTTTTCATGAGACGGATATTAAATTTGGGACATTCTGCTGCTGAGATTTAGGGGTTGTTTGCTATTGCAGCACAGCCTGACTTATCCTGACTAATGTAGAAATTGCACATGGAGCAGAGTGTTCCATTAACAAAAAAATTAAAATATGTGGCACTGCCCTAGCAATGAGGTCAGGGCAGTAAGGGAACAGATATTGGAATTTGGAAAGATGGTAATCCATATTTTGCAGAAACAAAATATTTGATAAAACCATTGTGTGCTCTGATCTGTGAAGTAGCACATGCATTTAATGAATTTGTAGCATCAGGGGAAGAGTTGGAGACCAGACTGTTAGAAGTGTGCTTTTTATGCAAATGGCTGCCTTTGGAGTAATACGTATTAGAAGAAGGGTTCTTTCAGGAAAGAAACATCTATCAAAGCAGAAATGAAGGATAATCAAGAGATTCCAAAAATTGAGAAACTTATAATTTTAGAATTGGTGATTTATTTGAGAACAAAAATAGAAGGTTTTGCACAAAAAAACCTAATTAAAATCTGATTTGCGACAAAGATCAGACTAAGAAAATGGCTTTCACACCTACTACTATAACCCTTGACAGTTTAAATTGGCTCAAGGACAAGATCAGGTTAAGGTGTAAATTTCACTCAGAAGCTGGACTACTTCAGAGGAGCCTCTTTCAAATTGAGAGAGAAGTACGGAAGTGAGAGCAGAGAAATAAAACATGTCTGTGAACTACTTAAAGGAGAAATATCTGTGCATGTGGATATTGGCATATGGAACTAATTAGAATCAACTTTTTGAGAGAGTTATACTGCCAAAGAAACTCGGAGCCTGCACTAAAAATTCCTGTGGCTGTTAGAGATTTAGATGACTCCCGCACCTCCAACTTTTCTTGAACAGGAAGATGCCTGAGAAATCTGTTGAGCTATCAGGTAGAGCATGTTCCTCAATACCGTTTCTGATGTGGTCCAAGAGGATAATAGAAAAGGAAGAACCTCCCACAAGGTGGAGCCAGGAGCCACAGAAAATTGGACAAGGCAGGTCGTCCCAAGAGAGTAGAATTGTGTCTCAATCTGCTCAGAGGTTTTTCGTATTCGCTGTAGACCAGAGACTGCTGTTTGTCTCCCATTCTTTACTTGTCCAAGCAGAAGGGTTTGCTACAGCTTTCCAGCCCCGTTTCATTGGATATTGTGTAAATGTGAGGGGGAGGCAGGCAAATAGTCATGTTGCTCCCCTCAGAAATATGTCACCCAGAGATCCCAGACTTCAATCTTGACAGCGTAACTAGAGGGAGTTTGCAGGATAGAATGCTAAGTGAGAATTTAAACGCTACAGATCAGCTCAAGAGCAGCTCCATAGCAGCACAGCCCTGGCCACTCCATGTCTGAAGCTTTCTAAGGTCACCAATGCCCTTCTACTTCCTAAATCTGATAAACTGTCTCTATGGCATCATTCCAAAAAAATGTGTTCATTTCCCCTGGTGAGCTAAGTTCCCTTCTAGACAGTGTAGATGGCAAAAATAAAATAAAAATAGCCAAAGTCTCCAGTTTGCTGGAAGTAACATCCTTACGGAGGAGAGAGAACCTAAGGAATTTTTTAAATTTGTATAATAATAAAATTTGTAAAAATAATACACCTAAACGTACACATGTATGGATGGATGAATGCAAGTATATAGAAGAATCATTAAGTACTGTGAAGACAAATTAAGTAGGACAGGAGGACAGGAGCAATAAGGGGGTCAGGGAAAGACTCTTTGAGGCTACGGTTTATCACCTTTAACACGTCATTGACATTTGAAGTTTATGACATTACACTTTCCTGTTGCTTTTACTTTTTTATGGAGATTCTTCTCGAGGGTCTCCACCTCTTCCTTTTTCCTTAGCACTGTCTGCCTCTGAAATATTGGTGAGCATTGGTGTTCTTGGCTTGTCTCCTTTTCTCTCTCCACCTGCCCTCTCTGAGCAATTGCATCATTCCTTCACTCATTCATTCATTTCACATATATTTTTGAACTGCTACCATATGCCAGGCACTGTACTAGTGTCTGGGAAAACAACATTTGCTCCTATGATGTCTACAACAGAGTAGGAGATGTAGTTATTAAATAAATGATTACGCAAATGATTATTTAATTACAGTTGTCATAAATGGAGAAAAGGAAAAGTTCAGGCTGCTCTGAGAGTGTGCTAAGGACATCTGAAGAAGACAAGGTAGTGGGAGAGCTTTATAGACAGAGGGGAAAGTCTGTGCAAAGACCCTGTGGCAGAGAGGAGCCACTTCTGCACCAACCCTTTGAAGGTAAGGATGCCTCTAATTCCTGTTAATATCTCCAGCACTGGTACAGCATTTGGAGCACAGCAAACACCCAACAAATTTTTCTTAAGCAAATATCTTAAATAATTAGTGATAAGGAAAAATAAAGCCAGTGAGAAAACAATTGAAATAATTGAGAAATTACCAAGGATTATAAACAGTAAAATTTATATAACATAACTTGCTAATGAGATTCTATTAATTCTTTTTTCAGGGGCAAAATATTATTTAAAGATGAGTGTTAACTTTATGAGTAACCCATGTGTTATATAGAACTAAACTAATTCTCAAATTCAAATTCAATTCTCATGGCTTATAAAAGAAATTATTTTTTCTTGCTATCTGAAGTGAATGTATGTTAAAAAGAAATATGAGCTGGGTTTACTTATGTAGTACTTCTATTATAAAGTTGGGATTTACAGCCTACATTAATTACAGAAGCTATAAAACAATGGTTCTGTGCTCTGGTTTTAAAATTCACTTTCACTCCATAGAGCACAATGGTTTTTCATTCCTATTTTTTGAGAAAGCCACGGGAAGAAAGAATGAATTTGAGAGTTCTTTATTTTCCCAATCTGAGACCTGCTTATCATTTTACACTGTTTGATAAAATTTAATTTCAAAATCCTTCTTCCTGTATTACCTCAATGAATCCTAACCTAGGAGGAGAATAGTATGTATACATCTTGTTTTATAGCTGAGTGTTTTATAGATTCAGATGGGGTTAAATGGTTGCCAAAGTCAGTTGATATTATAATTCTATCTTGTAAATATTTCCTCCAATTCTCTACCTCCAGCCATTCTCTCCCCATCCTTACAGATAACTGTCTTCTAGCTCCTACCTCTAGAAAAATGTCCGAACTCCTTTTCCTGCAACTAATTTTGTTGCTTCAGAAGCTAGAGTGATTATTTTTTGCTACATACCTAAGAATGTTATTCCTCCTCTTAGAAATGTTCAATGGAAGCTGGGAACAATTCAGTCTGTACTGTATTGTAGAGAGACAGGAAGAGGAGTCTGATTGCAGTGAGTTAGGAATGAATGTAAAGAAAACAGAGGCAATGAGATTGAATTTTCTGTAAATTCGGCCAGGAAGGAAAGGAGGGAAAATGGGAAATTGAGGAAATAAGGGAGCCAAAAGAAAGATGTGCTAATTATTAGAAGGTCTTCGAGGGTCTGAAGGAATGGGAGAGAAGGCATAAATGACGGTGTTAGTCTCAGAGAAGAATGGATGGACAGATTGAATATTTATCTCTCTCTCATTGAGGAGAGAAAGAAGAGAAGTGGAAGATATTGCAGAAATATTAGAAAATTGAAAAAGGTCAAAATGGGGAAGACTATTTTGGATGACCTTCATCTTTCCATTTAACTAGGAGGCAAGATTATCTACAGAAAAAATTCATGAAACTTATAAACAATCCCTAATATCACATGACCCCTAAAATCAAGCAGGTGTTAAAATTCCGCTGCTTTTATTTTATAAACTGGACAAAATGCTTTGTTATTTTGCTGAGACCAATACCTAACAACTTCTTCAGACATCTTTTCCAGTAAACCTAAGTGATAATGAGCGCAAACTATAAATATAATACAGTTAGAGATGAATCACATACCCATGCCATTTTCATAGAAAAATAATCATTGCAGAAGCCAAGATTATGGTTAAAGAGAGTTGAATCTAAGTTGAAACTCTGCCCAGATCAAATGTGGGACAGTCATAAAGTCATTTAAAATAATTTTTAATGATAATACTAATAGTTAACATGTTTTTAAATCTCATGTTAGAATAACGTACTTCCTTTGAAAAAGTAAAATTATTAACATTTATGTAATGCAAAAAAAACTTAACAACAAAGTCTGAATGGTAATGATGATAGGTGGTGATAATATCATTTAAATTAGCATAAATCATTGGGAAAATCTGATTATAAAAAGGCGAAGCAGTTTAGCACATGGTCATATTTCACATCATAAATGTGAAATATTATAATTCTATTGTCTATTCTTTTTATGAAAAGTTAGCTCCTTCAGGAATGTCTTAATGAATAATAAAACTGACTTGATTTTTCCCACTGCAGTCAACTTTTCTGTCATGTTATTAATGATTAATAATGACTGTATGCTCAATCGTTTTTTCTTCCCCAGATAAAAGCAGTATTCTAACACAAGATTTTTACTTTTTTAGTTGTGTAAGGGGTAAAAAGATACTCGGAACATCCAGAACAGCTGAAAAAGAAAGAAAAAATGTCAATCAATATCTCCATTCTACTCAAAATAGTTATAATACCTAGGCTTCAGTAAGTTATTTTATCACGTTCTAGAAAAGATGGCATATTTTTTGCATGTATTACATTTTCATTGGTATTTTTACATTATAATACAATGGATTTGAACTTAGAGCTAGACTTTTTTAAATAAGAAAGTACAGTACCAATTCAAGAATATCTTAGCTGAATAAAAAATCACAATCCATATTTTTTTAAACTGTAGGAGTTCATGCTTGTATAAATGTTTCTCTACATTTACAAAAACAGCATCCTTTGACAAAGGTCTAAAAATGCCTATGAAAGCCAAACATAATAACATTGTTATTCTGCTACTTATTAACAGAGCAACGCATCCTATAACAATTAGACATGAATATTGCAAACTGAATTTAGTATTAAGCTGTCTTTGAAATGCCACTTTGTAGCAGGTTTTCAAATGCTTAAAGCACAGCAGGAGATTAACTCCATCTTCAAATATTAAATCAAAACCTTTTTTTAACCTGATAAATCTTACTGAAAGCAAGGGCTCCTTTTCAAGAGAAAATTATTCAACTATAGAAGAGAAAACTAAACCTCCCAACTATTGTTGGCACAAGGTCTGTTTCCACAATGAAATACAAAGATAGAAAAATTAGATAGATAGATAGATAGATAGATAGATAGATAGATAGACAGATAGACAGACACAGATAGATAGATGGATAGATGCAACAATGACCACACTTCTGAATTGGCTTCAATGAACATGTGTTTGCATGCACTCTTTTATGATCACAGCACAATTTTTAAGTGTGATAATGATAAGTAAATGATAAGTAGTACTTTACATATAACCTCCCAGCTACATAAGCTCATTGAAGGTCTTGTATTTCTTTGTATTCATCAAGGTTGCCCAACATTTACTGGTTTGATAGTTCTTCATAAGATGTTACAAATAGATCTATGCTCAATATAAAGATACCTACAAAGTAATTTTCTAACTACATACCTACTTACTTATCTCCTCTCTATCCATCCATGTAGTTAACTAATTACTGCCTACCTACCTATCACAAATCTTCCCTTCTTTGCAAAGTGGAATTTCAGTCATGGTGACAGTATCCAATTCTCAAATTCATCACGTGAACTCTAAGGGTCAGCCGTCAATCATATTGCACATTGTCCTATTAATGCTGACTGGCAGCCTACTGTGGGTAGCGCCAGTGTTCCACGTTAGTTAACTCCCTGTGGAACTGGAATTCTCTTCCTGAGCTGCTTCCACAGAACCAACCACCAGGAAGCTTGGAATAACTATTTCCCTTGCATAAAAGAAAAATGCAATAAAAATCCAGAATAAACACAGTGCCAAATATTGCTACATGGCTCACATCAAGAGTCATACCTAAGTCATTTGAGTTTAGGGAGAATTGCTGGTATAATGTTGCTCACCATCTAAATGACATTGTTTTTCTTTTCACTGGTTTTGCTAATCCTTACCTTTAATTTTTCTAGCAGAGAAACACCAAGTGTGGGCCAACTGAAGAATTTATTTTTAAGTAGATGTTTATTTCTAAGAATTTATAATGAGATGATCAGTTTTATTTCTTAAAGCCAAACAGCTCAGTGATAGATAGTAACAACTCACCTCTAACTTATCAAATATAGAGGGCAGATTCACTCTCCACACACGGTTATTTGCTTTCTCTATTTTATGAGCATTGCCACTCTCTTTAAAATTGAGTCTATAAATAATATATAAGTGGAAATCTATCAGATGTTGCTTGTTTACTTGTATAATACTAATAATTCAGGATTTATATCTTGTATTTTAGCTGAGAGAATATGATTAAATCATAGACCTACTGAATATAATTTTTCAATTCAATAAATTTGGCTAAAAAATTAAAGTTATAGAGACTGAACAGATTTACTGGTTGAAATAAAATGCCATAGTGGAAATGTGGAAGTGGTTTCAGAGAATGATAAACATGATTCCCAATCCTAGCAAAACCCATTAATGACCGTATGAGTCAGTTCCTTCACCTTCAAGAGACCCCAGTTTCCTTATCTCTAAAACTAGGGTACCAGTCAAACTTGATAATATGTTAACAGAATATGGAGCGGGATTTTTCACTTGTCCTGGATTTGGCCATTCCTGCCGAAAGCTCAGATGGGTAAGGCATTCAAAAGTCTACTTTCTTGACAAATCCACTAATGCTAACTAAGGAAGAGGCAGGACAGTTTCTGCCACAACCAGCAGCCTTCCAACCCCCCTTCTCTGCCTATGTAAGAGCAGACTAGGGAGGAGGAGTTAGTCATATTTTGCATTGTAAAAAGTACAGTATTTGAGGTCAGAAGCTTTTATTCACCTTCTGGGGGAGAAGGGCGGGATGACCTCATTCTCCACCAAGTCACCTGGGGGAGGACTTCAAGGAAATGGCTCACAGAGACCAGAGCTTTCTACAATAATGGGAGCTCTTTGTCCAATGTCACTAAGCTGACAAATCTGCTGACACACTCTGGGGCTGCAATCGCTACAGACCTGGGGAGAGCTTGATGATGTCCCTCCAAATTTGGAGGGTATAACAATCACAGAAACTGGTGTCTGCTTAGTATCTGGATGTAAAAAAAAATCAGGCCATGAAGTGAAAGGCACTGTAATGTAGCATGTGTGGGAAGAAAACCAGGCCCACTTCTACCCCATCTCAGTACTCTCAGAAAGCATAAAAAGAGAATTCCTTCGTTTCTCTTTCTCTACCTAAAAGGGCATGGAGAGCAGAAGAGGAGGGCGGGGTTATAAGGCTGCTCAGGAGGCTCCTAGTCCAGGTACAGCAACTGTCTACTCGTGTGGGTGGGGTTCAGTCTTCTGAGGGCAAAAGGATAGACCTTCACGTGGGAGTGGGGAGGTTCAGCTGAACGCCACCCAAGAAAACAATGGGCTGTATCAGCAGAAGCTACCAGAAGAAATGAGAGGTATTCATATAAATAAAACCATAGGATTTAACAAAAACCATTCAAAACCTTCACTTGATTAGCAGTAATACATTGCATAATATTAAGTGATAAGGACAGGAAATTGAGAGGAAAGAATAGTGTAGGGGGACCACCACTGAGGTTAGTCTAGGATCTTCCTGGTGGACACTCTTACTCCAACCTATATGACATCCATATGCCAGGCAAATCTATCTTAAATGTGCAAGTGTTATGTGCATGTAATTTGACTATTCAGAGAACTAGATATCACTAGTGCCTCAATTCCACAAAAAAATTATATGCTATTATTATTATTACTATTACTATTATTACTATTTGATGCTTACTATAAACCTAGCATTTTGCTAACTTTTTTTTCACTTACATTACTCATTCCATTTTTTTTACCATCCCTATTTTTAAAGATAAGAAAAGTAACACTTGGGGAAGATAAGAAAGTTGTCCAAGGTTACAGAGTCACTAAGTGTAGACCCAGGAACCAAACTCAATTTGACTCAAAAAATTCATGCCCTTAACCAATGTGTGTCCTGCCTCCCAATTTTTTTTCCTTAATCTCCAAAATAAATCCTCCTCAGAATCAGGCCAGCTTTGTCACGTGATGATCATCTCATTTTCGTTCATGCTGTTCCTTCTACTTAAAATGTCATTTCCTCTTCTCCTATACTGCACAAATCTTAGCCATTACTCAAAGGTCATCTTAAGACCCATTGGTCTTTTAAGAGGGTACAGGCAGTGCTCCTCATCTGGGAGTTTTGCACCCGTGGATTTAACCAATCATGGATCATATGGTTGGTTGAATTCACGGACGTGGAACCCAGGGAGGCAAAGGGCCAGCGGTACATAAAGCACAAAAATTATTTGTAGAGAATGAGGTGACGTATATTCACACACATAAATATATTTGGAGAATATATTTGATTCTATAAAAATAAAACATTTTTAATGTTTACTTTCACGTTATTACATTTTTCCATCATCCTAAGTCCTTTTCCTATTTCACCATTTTCTTCTGTGTATTTTCGAAATTTCTGATGTTTGCTAACAGGTTTCTGATTAACTGGCTTTATGGATGTATTCTTCTGTTTGGAGGAAGTTTCTTTTATAGGTTCTCCATTATTCAGAAAATTTTATAGACAAGATTATAATTTATGGAACAGGGGATCATTCTGGAACAAGAGACCAAATAGATTTTTAACTACTTAATTAAAACAATCCATAAATAAAACAAAATACAATGCCAAGATAACCTTTGTAGTTAAGTTTCTAACAATTACTTTTCTCCCTGTAGTGGCAGTGATGTAACGTAAAGGAAATACTCCCCTTGTTTCACTTTTTTGGAATTCTTTTCTCATGAATATGACTTATTATCCAAAGTTCCCAAATAAGATTAAGTATATGTGTCATTGACTTTATTTCTTATCTTTTTTTTTTTTAAAGATTTTATTTTTCCTTTTTCTCCCCAAAGGTCCCTGGTACATAGTTGTACATTTTTAGTTGTGGGTCCTTCTAGTTGTGGCATGTGGGATACCATCTCAGCATGGCTTGATGAGCAGTGCCATTTCTGCACCCAGGATCCAAACTGGTGAAACCCTGGGCCGCCACAGCAGAGCTCGCGAACTTAACCACTCGGCCATGGGGCCGGCCCCTTACTTTTTTTTTTTTTTTTTTTTCCTTTTTCTCCCCAAAGCCCCCTGGTACATAGCTGTATATTCTTCGTTGTGGGTCCTTGTAGTTGTGGTATGCGGGGTGCTGCCTCAGCGTGGTTTGATGAGCAGTGAGATTCGAACCAACGAAACACTGGGCCGCCTGCAGCGGAGCACACGAACTTAACCACTCGGCCACGGGGCCAGCCCCCTCCTGACTTTATTTTTTAATATGTGTTTATTTTTCCTCTATTCTTAAAACAGACACAGCAATCAATGGTGGTAAACTCAGGAGTTAAAACAACTGTATTCAAAGTCCTGCCACATCCCTGTTGAACATTACGCACCGTGATCTCTAGCCAATTTCTCTTGTTTTTCTCATCTTAAAAACAGAGGTAATCTGGACTCAGCCCCATGACCAAGTGGTTAAAGTTCTGCATGCTCTGCTTTGGTGGCCCAGGTTCACGAGTTCGGATCCCAACCACAGACCTACTCCACTCATCAACCATGCTGTGGCAGTGTCCAATATACAAAAAAAATAGAGGAAGATTGGCACAGATGTCATCTCAGGGCTAATCCTCCTCAAGCAAAAAAAGAGGAGGCTTGGCAATGGATGTTAGCTCAGGGTGAATCTTCCTCAGCAAAAACAAAAGAAAAGAAAGTAATCTTACTTTACTTAACTCATTTAAATTGTTGGGAGGTTTACTGAAGCAACATGAAGTGTCTAATAAATTGTTTAGTTTATGAGTAAGAGCTTACTGTTTATGGAATCCAAAATACTCTAATTCTCAGATATTTTCATCAATTTGCTCATTAAATATACACTTGCATTCATTAATCACCAGTCACTTTATCCTTCAATTCTTAACCCTTAGATCATTTGAGTCACAACACAGACATGTAGCTCAGCTAACACTTTCTCAGGAGTGCCAATGTGCTAAGCATTGTACAAACACTTCTTTTGGACAATCTCATTTAATCATCACGATAATCCTATGAAGCAAAAAATGGCAGAGACTGCTGCCATCTCCTCTTCTTTCCAAAACGTCTGCTCAAAAAGCTTTATTTTTCAGACTCCCTTGCAGTTAGATATAACCATGTGGTAAAGTTCTTGCAAAGGGACTTTGAGCAGAAGTGATGTATGCAATCTCGGACTTGGGCCTCCGGTTATAGAGTTTTCCTCCTTCACAATATCTTTTACTTTCATTCCCACAGGAACTCAGACATGGTAACTATTTAGCTTCCTCCATACATATGACAGCACCACTCTAGGGACTGGCAGAGTAACCTAATGGAAGAAGTCTAGGTCCCTGAATGGCCACATGGAGTATAGTTGCCTTGATGCCTTAGATAATTCACCTCTGAACTGTGTAATAAACTGTATCTTTAAGCCATTGTATTTTGGTATCTTTTTTATTATAGTAAGTTACCTTTTTCCTAATAATACAAATAGTATTTGCTCCATTTTGCAGATATGGAAACTGATGCTCATGAATTTATGTAAATTGCCTAAGGTTACAAAGCAGCAAGTGGTTGGCTTAAGACTTGAAACTCAGCTGACTTCTATGCTATCTTCCCTTAGTAGTCATAGTCACTGAGAACAACTACTCAATATTTGATTGTGTCAAGTCCTACACATTTGGGAGTGGTGGTGTTCTTGGTTTTTCTAAATTTTGTGCTTTAACATTATCTTTGAAGTTTAGACATTTGGAAGAGGTAGGAGAAAAATCTCCAAATAGGGCACATAAAGTGAAAATTTAAAGCAGAATATATTCATTATAATATGAACATTAAAATTTACTTTTAGATAGAGTGCCACTACTATCAGACAGAAGTTAAAGTGGTGAAGGCAAATTTTATTCAGGAACTATTGCAATAGGCGAAGAGAGCCTCAGTATAGAACTGGGCTCTGTTCCAAACACAACAAGGTAAGTGGAGGTTTATATCCAAGGAGCAGAGTGGGGGTCAGTGGGCGGAAAACTACCAAGAGAAAACATCAGAGGTAGTGGGATTCTGGCTAAATGGACTTTGATAGGGTTCTTGCTGAAGGCAGGCTAAAATGATACGATTATCAAGGCATTTGATCCCATATCGAGGGTGGTAAATACCAAGGGTAGAAGGTGAGGAATTTGATTAGATATCGAGGAGAGGGAGGAATTTTTGCTAAACTGACCCAGCAAAATTCTTGCTAGAACTCTACTAAATGGGCCAAGGACAGAAACCGACGATGAGACCTGGTTAAAAAGTATTCAGAGAAGCCTGACTAAAGTTTGCTTAGGGAGAGGGTATCGCTACAAATCAAGTGCTTTACCCATATATTATTAATATCCCCAGTTTATAATAGAAAAAATAAGGCACGAAGAGATTATACATACTGTCATACTTACAGCAAGAGACTGAGAAGGCTTTCCAATCAGGTCAATTTGATTCCAAAGCCTATGACTTTTCTACCATGAAAATGTCTCTCAAGAACCAAGAAGAAGTAGGCATTTGTATGTGTGTGTGTGTGCGTGTGTGTGCACTGCTAGTATGGATGTTACAAGAAGAGGAATATACTTCCAGTATAGATCCAAAGTTACCTTCATTCACCTTTATTTTCTCTTTTGTCTTAGGAAGTCCTCTCAGTCCATGGGCTGGCTTGCATTATAACATGAAGGCAGAAATTATAGGAGAGATCTAAGCCTATAATTATGTATTCTATTCATGAAGTTATATACGTTAACTCTTGTGGCTAGTTGTATAATAAAAAAATTGGAAGATTGAAAATAAACATGGAAATGAATTTTTGCCACTTCTTGAGTAGCAAAATGAATAGATTATAGAGAAGGAGTAGAAGAAATAAAACAAACATCACAAGGTAGAGTTCTAGATAAATATGTGCAGCAATATGAGCTATTTTGTATGACTAGTACATAAATACGTATGTTTCTTTTTCCATAGTTCACGAAACATCTATGGAGCCCCCTTTTCTGGACTCTGTGGGGAATAAAAAGCAAATATAATATATACACCTGAATGGATTGTGTTTACACTACAGTTTAATGAAAGATGATGAAACTCAGGCATGAAACTAACAGCAACATCCATAAGAGCAAAATAAAATCAGTGCAGCTCTTGATCAGCTGTACGTGTAAGTCTTCTTTTTAAGTGCATGTTATTGAAGACAATTTCGTGTGTGTGTATGTGAGGAAGATTGGCCTTGAGCAAATATCCATGCCAATCTTCCTATTTTTTGTGGGATGCTGCGACAGTGTGGCTTGACAAGTGGTGCTAGGGTCACACCCAGGATCTGAACCTGCAAACACCGAGCCTCCAAAGCAGAACATGCGAACTTAACCACTACACCACCAAGCCAGCCCCTGTTGAAGGCAATTTTACTAAGAGATTAAGAAAATAAGTCTAGAATCACCCTTTCTGACTTTGAATTCTGGTTCTGGCTCTCCAGAAGACCTTGGCAAGTTATTTAACCTTTCTTAATTTTTTTATTTGTAAAATGAAATCATTCTGAGAATCTAATAAGATAGTATTGATAAAGGACCTAGAACAGTGCCTGGCGCATATTGAACATAATAAATACTAGTCGTTGCTGTTATTTATAGCACCACCTACTGTGCTCCATAAAAATCTTTCCTCATATATGGTCTCTCTATACCTTCTAATTCAACTTGGGTGGATATAAAGTCTTATTAACTAAAAACAATCCTATCTCTGGATTTTCTTTTATTATTTAAATTCCTCCCTTTTAAGCAAAGTAATGAGCTCTTGTAAACAATAAGCTTTTCCTCCCTTGAGGTATTATTTTCCATTTTTCTGAAAGGAGATGTTTTCTGTTCTAGTCATTTACGGTATCAGAAAAGACTTCGGAATAAAAAGTTGAAAAATTTCCTGGGCTGTGGTACATACTCTGATTAAATTTACTTTATGATTAGATTTTAAGTGATATGGGCTGTTCATTTATAACAACAGGGAAAAATAAAATGCATTCTGTGGATATCACAAAAAGAGAGGCAGTTGGATAGCCTCCTGAACCTGTTAAGCCCTCCAGATCTAATTATCAGTGTACAAGAAGGACAGAGGACAGAGGAACACATCAAATGACACCATAGAGATGCAACTTGCAAAATCCAGAGAGAGGAGACTACAGGATGCATGACCTGATTTCTTCAAAACATAAATTACAAGACAAAAGAAAGACAAGGGAGGAGATGTACAGATTAAAATGTACTTAAAACACATGTCAATCATTCATAATGTGTAGACTTTATTTGTATTCTGGTTAAAATAAACATGATACAAAAAAATGACATTTATGAGACAAATAGAAATTGAATAATACCTGGATATTTGATGATAGTAAGGTGTTATTAGATTTTTAAAGGTATGAAAATAGTATTTATATTAAAGAATTCTCTTATCTTGGAGATATATACTGAAATATATATGGATAGATTTATATGAATGTGGCATTTGCTTAAACAGAGCATGTAGTAAGAGGAAAAATAACTGAGGAATAGATGAAACAAGATTGGCCACGGGTTAATAATTGTGGAAGCTTAGTGAGGAATACATAAGGGTTCATTATAATATTTTGTTTACTTTTGCATGTATTTGAAATTTTTCATAGTAAAAAGATTTTTTTAAAAAAAGAAATAACTTCTGATCTTATAACAACACAATCTAGTAAATATGCAAAAATTAGTGTTTTAAATTTACAAGATTCTCTAGTTTCCTCAATTATAGTTTCAAAACATGTTGGAGACTGAACAATCTAAAACATTTTATGCTGAATTTTTTGTAGGCTACAATTCTAATGTGTCATATTTTTCTGATTTTCTTCCAATATTTCTGGGTGGCGGTCATGGAATGGTGAGGGAAACACCATTTTTCTATGGCTCCCAGGAAGTTATTGATTCATATTTATCAATGGAAACCGTCAATGTACAGTAGAGTTGGGTGCATAACAACGTACATTTAGTGTGTTATTTTTCTACTTTATTGCAACTATATACTCAGCACAGTTGTTGAAAATGCATTCTAAAACCAAAAATAAATCATATGATAATTATTGATAATTTTGAATTATCTTCAAACACTAAAATTTTTGATGGAGAAACAGACTAGAGGTGAGATTTAATAGAACTAATCAAAAAATGTTTTCTGTAAAAGATGGATCTTGCAGCAGACTATGAAAAAACTGTTGTATAAATTAATGGAAAAGAAAAATTGAAGAATGCTGTATCTTGTTTAATTAGACAATAGCATCTGCTACACTTGCTGAATCTGCCTTGGTCTCTGAGCTGCTGATTCTGTGTAATCCCATGATGAGGGTGGCACTTGGATCAGGGGTATTTTAAGCAAAACACAAAGTTTTCTATAAAGTTAACATTAATCATTGTAATTTTATGGAATATGTTAACTTTGTTTCTAATCAGTTAAAATTTGAGAGAATTCAGAAGTTTCCTTATTATTCAGACATCTAAATTTTATTTAAGAAACAGATGGAATTAGTTTCTTATTGCTACTCTAACAAATTACCACAAACAGTGGATTAAAACAACACATATGGATTATTTTGTAGTTCGGGAGGTCACATGTCCCAAATGGGTCTCACTGGGCTAAAATTAAGGTGTCAACAAGGCTGTGTTCCTTTCTAGAGCTCTAAGGGAGAATCTACTTTCTTGCCTTTTCCAGCTTCCAGTGGCTGCCTGTTTTCTTTGGCTCATGGCTCCCTTACATTTTCAAAGCCAGCAATGGCCGATTGAGTCTTTTTCACATAGCATAACTCTTACACTAACTTTTCTGCTTCCCTCTTGCGTATTTAAGGACTCTTGTAATTACGTTAGGCCCACCTGGATAATATAGGATAATCTTCCTATCTTAAGGTCACAGCTGATTAGAAGCCTTCATTCCATTGGCGACTTAATTCTTCTTTACCATATCATCCAACATATTCAGAGGTTCCAGCAATAAGGACATGGATGTGGACATCTTCGGGGAGCCATTATTCTGCAACCACGTAGCCCAAGCAAACGCCGTGATTTTTAAGGCTTTTTTCACAGATCCTTCTTTTCCACAAATGATTTACATTGCTGTTTTACTGGTAGGAAAATATGGCAGCTCAAAATTAGTAGTGATGCTGAGTTCTTTCAAGTGACTTAAGTAAAAAGATCTTTAAAAGCCATGTTGAATTCATATCCAAATCCTGAAGAAATGTTTACTGCTGTATTCAAGTGCCACCTCTATAGTTTCAAAACCCTGAACAAAGTACAGTGGACTGAGGAATACCCTTACCTCAGCAACATTTGTTTATGACTTAGGCATAATGTATGATGCAGTTTCTGTGTGATTTATCCAAACATCTAAAAGAAAGACATAATGTTGCCAGAAGCCTATTCTAGAGTGTCAAAGCAGATTCGGGTCTTTGCATCAATGCCTGACAATCCTGGATCTTTTGCTGAAGAGGCTGTCAGAGCTTTTCAGAACTTGCTCTTTTAACAAAATTCACTATGCACAATAAAATGTCTTAAAAGAACTGATGGGGAAATTCCCATTAGTCTTCAAGATAAAAAGACCGAAATTCTACACAACAGCATTCTTTAAAAATATTTTTTTTTCTAAGATAGCTGTATGCAAAATTATCAACTATGCCTTGGATTAACCTATCTTTCGAAAACTATTTTGATACTTGACCTAAGAAGGGTACACCTAGACTCCTGGCCAGTTTCTTGCTTAGACAGTTACAGTTTTCTATAACTCTTTCATGTTTAGATTCAGTAGTCATAATAACGGCTTTCTAAAATGTATTCCTTATGTAGGGGAGGAGGACATTTCCTCTCCCCAAATGGGGGTTCGTCTGGCCGGAGAACGAATTAAATTCACATGAGACAGAATAGCAAGAGAAAATTAAACAAAGCTTTATGAGGAACCATGGCCCGGGGCCTTTCTTCCCGAAGGAAGAAAGGGCACCGGAAGAAGTGGGGTGCACAGAGTGGTTATATAGCCCCCAAATGGGGTGTTTCACATGTGATTGAAAAGTCCCTTTTACAATAGTCACGAGGCTGCTCTGTCAGCACAGCGCTTGATGGAAACGACAGATAGGTCTGCTGTCCCAGTGAACACCGCAGGGTAGCAGGTGTGTCGCCTCAGGCTGGGAGGGGAGGGGGGTCACAGATGAGCGCCGCAATCGGTTCCCAGCCTAAAGAAAGATGCTTAATCTTTAAGGAGACGCCAACGTTGGGAGGGGGAGGGAAGTCAGTTACAGGAGGTTACCAGAGAAGCACAATAAAATGCAGATTTAAGTCCTTGCCTTTGGTATTGATTAAGAGTTTTTAGAGAGAAGGTCATCGCCTTTCTTCTTCCTGGTACAGAGGGGGAGGCACCTTTACAGATAGAGATTTACCTTACAAATGTAAATGTGTCCTAACGAAGGGCAAGTTCCATTCCTCCTTCCCTGTCCCAGTTTATCAAAAGCAATCAGCCTCAAATAATCCTGATGCCAAAGAGACATATCTTGGGGTGGCCATTTCCAGGTCCCCACACTCACGTGGGTCTAATGATCCGCTCCTGAAGTACTTGCATTTCCATGGTAAATCCTACAGGTCATTTGATGAAGTACAATATAGAAACACATTATGTGTTTAGCTAAACCTACATTAAACATTCAGGATATGAGTAAGATACAAAGTAGCCTAATGGACATTACTCTAAAATTAGAAGCCTGATTTAACAACAGAAGTCCTCTCCACCATTTAGTCTTGTCAACTGTTTCAGTGCTTCAGTGTCCATGCTGTTTACTTTTCCGGTTTTATTCCAAAGAAATCTATCAGATTCATATTCCAAATATAGTGTTTAATTGTGCATAGTTGTGCTAGTTATTGAATAAAGATAAATTAAGAAAACTATCATTTAATGTAATACATATATTTGAACTAGCTCAACCTTTTGCCTCAATAGTTCTTTCATTAGCGCCACAATTCTGTCGGTTAGAGGGTGCAAGACATCATCCATCACCCATCTTCCCATCTCATATTCCCCATATAGAACAGTAATAAAAAATGAGAGTGATCACTGCCATGGATATTCTATATACAAAAGTTGCATATTCTCTCTACTGCTTACAGTATTTCAAGGTAGATATTATTATTCCCATAGAGGAGGAAAATGAGGACCAAGAAGGTTAAGTGACTTGCTGAAGGCAATATAACTAGTATGTATTGGACTTAAGATTCAAACCTACCAGGTCTATTTTGTTCAAAGTATAAGCCAGTTCCATTGAATCTAATCAGCCAAGTCATGTCAATTGTCTTTCTAAAATTGTCTGTATTGGTTCCTTCCTCTCCAGTCTGATTGCTTTGTTCCCTTGTCCAGACCTTTATCACCTCTTGTTTAGACTCTTGAGATAGCTTCTCAACCAGTTTTCGGATTTCCAGTATTTCAACCCTTAAAAGTCAGATTAAACAACTTTGATCATGTCCATCCCCTGCTCAAAAACTTCCAGCGGTGCCACATTGCCTGGAGGTTGGTTTTCCAACAGGCTGATCACAGACCTTTGCCAGATGGATCATAAAACCACATTACCACATTCTTTGCTGGCTTCCTCCTTTCCAATGTTGTGACTCACACATTTGAAATGCACAGGGAGGGCTGCCACACCAGTCACCTACTTGCATTTCAAATGCCCCAGATTAAAGAGAATCTGAATGATTAGAAGCTTTCAGCATGTCCCTCTTCACTGCCACAGCCAGTTCATTTGGGGGAGTTGGCTAGAAACCACACAGACTGAAATACCAAAGACTGCCTGCAAACTTCTAATTCTTCCCTTGATCCTTGTGGTATTCTGACAGAATTTTCCTTTTATCAAAATATCTGATACTTTCTCAGTTTTTTTCCTGAACAAATACTTAAAATAACAGACTGCCCAATTCAGAAACACATGCTCACAAAATTTCAGAGATGTCAGTCTATAGGGTGCAGTGGCCCCATCTCCCTCTTAGCACATTTCCACTGCTTTCCAACATTCACCTTGACTCTAGCGATCCCTGGTTACTCTCTCACCATCATCCACATGCGTTTATTCTACTACACGTTTGTTTGAAGTATCTCTGCTGTCTAATTTGTCATCTGCATTATTCAGTATTTACCCGAATGTTAAAGAATTTTCTCTGCTTAACTAAAGCTGTAAAATAGAGAACTAACTCCTCCAGTGAGGTGCTGGCCCAAATAACCTCTGTAGTTGAATTCTGGCAACACAAGTTTCTAAGTATGCCCTACTGCAGAGAGATTTCTAGATGATCGTTGTCCAGAATGATCACTCTCTACTGAGAAGAGCTACAGCTCTTCTTGTTCACACTCTCAGCGACTTGGTTCGAGGATTATAGAGTACGAAAAATTTTAGAGATAATCTCATCCAATCCTCTCACTTAACTTACTCATATATTATAGTTCTTTGAGTTGATAGTGCTAGTGTATATGTATGTGTGTGTTTGTGTGTGTGTGTGTTTTATGTCTTAAACTAGATTCCTCCGTTAAGGGAGGAAATGTGTCTTATACATCTTTGTATTTCCTAATGGCAGATATTTAATTATTTAATATATGATATATTGACTGAACGGCAAATTCAAGATAATAAACATTACCAGAATTTACGTAAAGTGTTAAATATAACTTAAGAAGGAATTGTGGCCACAATGTGGAAATGGCCAAGGACGAAAACTGTGCAGAGAAGTAAATCTCTCATTTCCTCCAAAAAAATCTGGACAGAAGAAATGTACAAAAGAAAGCATGTAAAGAAAGAGCTGGAAAACTAAAATTTTTCCATTAGGTTATTTTTTTCTGAGATATAACTTTAAGTAAAATCACAGAATAACATCAAAATAAAACCTCAGCAACAGAGTTTTAGAAAAATTCCAAGTATAGCACAGAACCTGGAAAAACAAAGTTTAAAAACTGAAGTTTCTTTATAAAGGTTGAAATTTTAACAAAGCCACACACTAAAAGTTCTAGAAACCATTATCTATAATTTTCACTAAACTGCTTATTTTAAACAAATAGTTGCTATTCTAAGGTGAATTAATTAGGAACTATATTTGTTTTCTTTGGATGTACAACTGCAATCAAGTCATGCGTGAAGTTTATTAAAGCTTGGTAATCTTTTTTCAACCGTGGTTCAGACTCTATGTTCAATCCAAATACACATCTACCAAAAATATCCTCTTCTACTTTAAGTTTGAAGTCTGTAAACAGGGTGTAATTGTACTTTAATTACTCAAGGGTTTGTTAAAACACTAAAAGGTTTGATTTCCAAATTTATTATCTTAGAAAGAAAAAGAAACTGATATTTTAAAGACAGAGAGTTCTTAATATTGAAGGTTAATCAACATGTAACTATGCACCTTCCATCACTGAATCCTAAGTACGGGAAATAGGATAGGAATTTTTCTTCCTCTCAACTATACTATGAGAAATTCAGGAAAGTGCCTTTTTGTTGCTTGGGAAGAAGAGTAAAGGAGAGACCAGGCCACCTCCCCTGAGACCAGATGGGCCATTGCTACGGGAGTCACCAGGAAAATAGGATGTGACTATTTGCTGGGCAGTCTTCCAAGTTGAATTTCCATTTCCTCCATCTTGTTGACATAAATAATCCACAGTCAATCTATAAATCAAAATTGGGATGAGTTTATTATGATCCAAGTTTGAAGGCTATAGCCCCAGGGCTTTCCTTTCCCAAGGAAAGAAGGGCACTGAAGATGTGGCGTGTACAGAGTGGTTATATACTGTCTTGGCACAAAAAGCATATGTCACATATGACAGGAATATCTCTTTTACTACTGTTATGAGATGCTTAGTTAGCACAGCAGGTCAGTGGTCAGCAGGTCAGTGGTGACAAGGTGAGCACAGTGGGTTGGTAATTAATCCTTAGTTTCCAAGAACAGATGCTTATCCTTAAAGAAATACCGATATGGGGGAAGCTACATCCCTATCTTTAAGGGTATTGTTCTTGTCTTTGGGACATAGCAAATGTTTAAAACAGATGTACAATGCATGCTCAACAGGCCATGCCAGGCCCTTTTGGAAAAACAAGGTCAGGCCAAATTAGTTTTACACCAATGGCTTCCTCATATACTCCAATATATCCTATTGCTTTTCATTTATTTATCAGTCTATACAATGGTTAGACTCTGATGATCAGCGTTCTTTTTGTTCAAACATTCCTGATTTCACAGAACAAGATCAGGTACAGTGCTATTGCCTGACCTGAGAAGTTTTAATAGAGTGAGTCTAGGCATCCACATAAATATTCCGAGGATGCTTTCAACGGTTCTTTTTAAAGGTCAAATGTGATCATTAGTATGGCAAAAAGGAGATTAGTTGGTTTGTTTTTTAGCAGAGTGCCATATTTGAAAATTCCAATTCCTTTGCCTATATTTGTCATGCCTGGTATTGTGCTAGTGAGTACAGATGAAGTCATGTGCCACATAATGACAATTCAGCCAATGACAGATCACATATATGATGGTGGTCTCATAATATCAATACCCTATAGCCTAGGTGTGTAGTAGACTATACCATCCAGGTTTATGTAAGTACTGTAGAGGAGGAAGAAATTTTCCTCTACCACTCTAGGTTCTTCTGGCTGGTCTAAAAATTAAATTGAAATGAGACAGATTAACAGAATAAAAACAAACAAAAGTTTAATAACGTGTATACATGGATGAAACCTAAAAACTGAGTTAACTCACCAAAATGGCCAAAGCCCTCATCTTAAATATCATCCTCAGCTAAAGACAAAAGAAGATGCTGGGTGTGGGGAGAGTCAGGTACTTCAAAGGGAAGGAAGGCTATTCACAGGTAGGTGAAAAGGAGCAAACGCGGGTTTGGCCACACAGAAACAGAAGAACACAGAGGGGAGCCCAAAAAACAGGCTTTTCTAGCTTCCTCCCTGTCTGTCATCTAGTTCATGTTATGCTAAGGTGATAGCTTGCTTCCTGAGATAGGTTTTTTTGATCTGAATTCTTTTAGGCATTTCAGGAGGAGGTAACAAGAAAGACTTTCTGAATCTTTTGTTTCTTAAAAACAATCAGCCTCAAATAATCCTCATGTTAAAGAGACATTTTTGGGGGTGGCAAATTTTGTTCCCCTTCAGTGTACTCTATGATGTTCACACAATGACAAAATCGCCTAATGACACATTTCTCAGAACATATCACTACCGTTTAAACAACTCATGACTGTATATTAATGAATAAGGCATGGTTTCTTTAGATTTATAGTCTAATGGGAGAAAACAGATAAGAACAATAGAACGTGATACTAGAAGAACACTCAGGGTTCTGTGGGAACTCAGATTAGGCATGCATAATTGGACTTTGAGAAGACTTGCACGAGGCAAAGGATCTTTTGAATCAAATCTCAAGTGATCAACACAAAAAAAGAGGTGGGAATAATGGGAAGGAAGGACATCTAAGAAACAGGCATCAATATGTGAAAAGTATTGGAAACATGATAGCATATGTTGCAACATGTGGGAATTTGCTCACCACAACTACCGTACATGCATAAAAAATGTGACTTTTGGGATTTTCTTTAAAGAATTTCTTCCTGCTCTGCACACCCCTCCTCTCTCCTACTGCTTTCACTGATTAGTAGAAATAGTACTGAAACAGAATTACTCAAGGTTTTATACAAACCCCCCTGCCCTCTGATAAACTAGGTCTCTTGTGAGAAACTTGTTATATTTCAAAGTTTCTTCACTCTTCCCCTTCTTTGCTTCTCCTCTGGTGGCACAGGGAAAGCTCATGTTATCTCAATGTGGAAGGGAAGGGGTGTCTTATCTCTGTGTGGTCCTTCTCTGCAGGCTCTTACTGATCTCCACTTGAGATGTCATTTTCTTGACTGCTCTGTGGATGTCACCCAACAGCTATAACTTGGGGGAACTCCCTCTGTAAGGACTAATGTGAGTGAATATGGCTTCTGGAGAACTCAGCTGTTCCCGTGTATTGAGCCCCCTGAAACTCAACTCAGTCTTCATTTGGCCAGTGATTTTGGAGGGTACAACTCAGAGCATTTGCTGTAGGATTCACTCACCCTACATGATGACTTCTTCTTGGCTGACATACTCTGATAGTCTCTGAGACTCCCACAGCATCCCATGACAACCATTGAATCTCTCCCATGACACTTGGAGGCCATGGGAAATAAAGGATGCTCTATGTTAGGCTCTCTCACGCTCTACCTCACCCTGCCACCATTTCTGCTCTGATTCAGCTTTACATATTGGTACAGGGCCTCTCAAATGACCTTGGAACTTTTTCATTCTATAGGAACTAGCCCTGAAATTATTCCAAACCATTCTTGTTGTTTGACAGACTTCACCTAAGTAGGTGAAGGGGCCCGAGACAAGGCTGATTGATTGATCTCCTCACTTTCCCACTCTCTCCCGCCTAGCTAACGAGAAGGGCCTCGATGCCCTTCCTGACAAGGAAGGATTTTCTTTGTACTATTTTTATTATTTCCTTTATTTTCTCCCACCTTTACCTTAAAGGGAGAAAACACTGCAGGAAAAGGTGTTGGATTTCTGAGAAGGGAAAATATATTAGGAAATATTTCAAAACTATTGCCTTCTTTAAATGTATTTGGGGAATTACAAGTAGTTTGTTATAGTGGCCAATTAATTTCTAAAGCCACAGACACCTGAATCAGGAAATAATGTGCCTGGGCTATTTCAATTGATACTACAATCAGGAAAACAGCTTTGTAGTGACACATTTTCTTGATTTAGGGAGGTGGTTTAGTGGTTAAGAACAAGAACTCTGAAGTCATATTATCTGGGCTCATATTCTATCTCCACCACCTACTTACTGTGCACCCTTGGGAAATTGACATCACCACTTTTTATGCTTTAGTTTCCTCATCTATAAAAAAGCAAAAGTATCAGTATCTACTTTGGATGGGTTGTTATGATGAATTCATTGATTGTGCATAAAAAATTAAAAGAGTGGCTGACATGCAGAAAAAACTCAAAAAAGGTTAGATTTATTAACTTCGATATACTGAAAATAAGACCTGTTATATTCTAATCTGCTGAGAAAATCCATCATGACCCATAGAGAATGTGTGGTGTAATGAATCCTTGACAACTAAAGTTATCCCTTGAAATTTTAGCCATTTTTCTTTTAGCAGAATAAGAACAAATAAGCACTATGCTAAATCTCATTGATATTTGATCATGCAAACTGAAATGACAAGCCTTAGTCAAATCAATGTTAGATTTTAGATAATCAACATATGTGTTTATCTCCCTAAAAGCAGTAAGCACAATGCTTTCATTTTCTCTGTCTTTCATTTGGAAATAAGTTCTTCCCTCTGATGTGTGTTCACAACTTCCATTAGAGTTCATGGAAATCTTGAGGTCAAGCCAGAAGGCAAAATTTGGCCCCAAGGGACATTAATCAAGCTGCCATGACAATGGTTCACCCTTAATCACATAGAATAACTTTAACAAGTATTATTATCGAATATTTTGTTCCCTAGATGCTACTATAACTGGTGAGGCACCTTGAAGTTATCCTGCAAATTAGGTTTTAATGAAGACCTGAGTTAGACTTGACTTGTCCATGATTATACTTTAATTTCTCTTTACCACTCCATTTTCTACATGGATGTGACTTTGAAATTAGCCAATTTTTTGCACCAGCAAACTGCAAGAAATTGTTTGTGACAATTTTTTCAAGTATGTTGATCTCTGAAAAATCTAGAAACATTTAATGAAATGTCTATATGAAAGGAAATGAAAAAACTTAATGACCATTCAAAAGTGAACATGGGAAAAAGTGATAATAAACCCCTATTATGCTCATGGTTTTAAAGGAAGACAACTAAGTGACATAATTTACTTTAAATTATTTAATATAATAGTGATTAGAAAATTAAATGCCAGTGCAAAATGTTAAAAATAAATATTGCGTACCAAAGATATTTTGAAGTTAGAAAAATAGACAAGATACCTTATTATCTGTAACAAAATTCAGCAAACTAGAGTAATCCAAATATAAACAGTGAAAGGCATTAAGATATGTGAAGCCAAACTTTAAACTTGTAATTGCTGTAAAAACCTACATTATATCTAGAGAATGGATGATTTGCTGAATAAAAGATTCGCTTGCAAGAAATAGCCTCATACACACTTAAAGATGTTTCAGCGTGATAAAGTCCTTTTATTCTCTCAGAGAGTAAGGAAATTCTTAGATTTGACACAGCAGGTTTAGAGTGGGCTGTGCCCAAAGTGAATTTCTTGTCTCTAAGTCAGTTTTTTCTTTCTTATCATATTTTGTAAGTGCCACTATAAGCCTTGAGGAAAGCTTTGTTTTCACATATATGAACACTGGAAATTGTTGCATATAAACGACATAAAGATAATTGCTTCAGTCCTTGAGCAGTAGATCAGACTCCTCCTCATTAACAAAATTGGTAATATATTGGAAGCTACAATATAGCTCTATGCTTAGTAGAAATAATCACATGGGAAGTGTTTTTGAATGACTGAATGAATGAGGAAAAATAATTATAGAGTTGTAAAATTTAATACCAAAATGCAGAAGTATCAAAATGAAAAGCCATATATTTACAAAATCTATAAGTAACCTTAAAACATTGGGACTCCAGGGGCCTGCCCTGTGGCCTAGTGGTTAAGTTTGGAGCACTCCACTTCAGCAGCCCAGGTTCAGTTCCCAGGCATGAACCTACACCACTTATCACTGGCCACATTGTGGTGGTGACCCACATGCAAAATGGAGGAAGATTGGCACAAATGTTAGTTCACGGCAAATCTTCCTCAAGCACAAAGGGGAAGATTGGCAACAGATGTTAGCTCAGGGAAAATCTTCCTCAGGAAAAATAAAATTGGAAACTCTAGAAATCAGAAATATTTTTTGAATACTTACCGTTTCACCATTGAAATGTTACACACTAACCTACTTAATGAAACAGAATGGAACAATTGGGCACCTTGTTTTTATAATGACTTAAGACAAAACTTTGATTAGTTTCTCAGTGTCTAATAGACTGAGAATTTGCCTACAGCCTCAAAGTGGTCTGGGCACTCATCAAAATGTAAGACCATCAGAATTTACTAAACTAAAAACATCTACTTTTTTCTGCAGCTACTGTCCCACCATTTTCCTATTCCTACTCCCAAAAAAGTAGCAAAAATGCATTACATAAAATTAATACTCAAATCAGACATTTTGTATAAGCTACAGTTTTTACTTCCAACTGTCCTTGTATTTACCTTGTTTGCTCTTCTGTAAATTTACATACTGTTTTCGAACCCCAACACATTGCGATTTATACGTCAGTCACATACTTTCTTCTAAAAGCACCCACTCTTGTACATCGTCTTTCTCACGTATCAACACCAGTTTCCAAAGAGAGTTAGGACAGGTGAAGATATAGCTATAAAAAGGGTCATACATCTAAATATGATGATGCCGATTAACATCACTTTAAAAGAAGTTTAGGAGCTGGAAAACATAGAAACCAAGACTTTTCTCAAAATCATTTCTCTTAATAACGTTCTTTTAAAGTAGAAATTATATAGAAATACTTTATAATCTGATGCAATATCACACAAGATTTCAAATTTCCAACATGAAATAATAATAGTAAATCTCATAGAGCAAAAAGTATTTACTACCAGTACAACTTTTCAAAAACAAGCTAATGGGCAGATGCAGATAAAGGTGTAGACAAAACAATGATGTCATTTTGTTAGGCCATGTTTACCTGCATTCAAATCAGAAAAGCAGTAATTAAAAGAGTAATGAAATGTGAAGGAAAACACATTTCTAACAGAAAATACTTTTCTAACATTTCTTTTAATCTGAAATAATTTCTCTACACCGTGTTCAATTTATATGGAAAAATCACTATATATTTTCTATGCACAAATATACTTGCCTGTTATCCTAAGGTTACCATTTTTTAAGCACGTAAAAATTAAGATTTTTAAAATGTTTTCTAAATTCATTTGATCAAAATGGTCAAAAGCACTCAGAATTATTTCATTGGCCAATCACTCTAACCTTACCCTATATATTATAGCTTGGACTAACCAATCAAAATGCAAAATATTAGCAAGGTCATAGTAGTATAACAAAACATACTACTATATTTCACAGATTACAAAAGACATTAAAATTCTGATACCCCATTCATAAGGAAAAGATTGTAATGAGAATAGAAAATGGCACAACATTAATTCATTGTGTGACAAAGAATATAATGAGAATGGGAAATAGTACAAACATAACTCATTCTTGTTACAGTTTTAAGATTGTAATGTCATGGTTCGTATCACATACTTAGCAAGAAGGTAGTAGTCAATGTGTTGCAATATTCAATGGCTAGTCTGAATTTAGTATGAGCATTAATTTAAACAGATAGATGCATATATATACATACAATATTTTAAAATTTTCATTTTCAGGAATGTATATGTTTAAAAATTAAGCAATGTTGCCAAAAATTTGTATTTGAAATAGCATGTGTATGATCAAAACATGAAAAGAACTATCATAAATCCCCTAGACAAGTGAAAATATGAAACTAAAATGTGCTATTGGATACATTCAAGTTAATATTTTAAAATGGAATAAGATGTATTGGTAAGCTATTGCTTTAAATCATTTTATAAAGCAATGCATGATTTTATAAAACATTCAACTATCACATTGCAAAGTTAGGAATGTTTGCAGCATGGTTGCAAGTGTTCACCCGATGATCAGTTCTGCTCTCCGACTTTTCTGTGGAGAACAAATACGCTCTCTATCAGTACTGCAGGCAATATTCTAGTAATTGTGGAACACTAGGAAAGCAAAGCTGACATTTTGCAATAAAAATAGAATCCTTAAAAGCAATATAAAATGTCTAATGAGCACTTGTGGCCAGGAAGATGTTTCCAAAAAAGTCCAAAAAGTTACTTTAAAATAATTATAAAGATAAAAAATGACAGCTCCTTTTCATCAGTTTTAAATTACCCACCCTGGTAGGAGGGCATATTGTGTATCATCACAAACCTTTTTGTGTGTGTGTGTGTTTGTGTACTTGAAAATGCATTCCTATATTCCCCCAGTTGATCCTACTTTTAAGTTACATAAGCAGTGGTTAATATTTAGACTTAAACTTATTTGCATTTCTTAAATAAGTATCCAATAACACGCTGGGATGTGGGGTCAAATTTAATTAACCCAGGATTTAAAAATTGACATGAATTATCCCCAAAATAGATAACCCACACATTTTTAATTGAGTAGTTGGCATGGGAATATTCCACTTTTAAGCATCTTTAGTTTGTGGGGAAAGTTGAATGTAAAAAGAATTTTTGTAAAATGAATAATTACCTTTATTAAAAATGTGCTCAATGGGAAAAAAGTGCTATTTCCATTATTAAATCAAAATTCACACCTATGAACATGCTTAAAATCACGTTTACTATTTTTGCAAAATATAGTTAATCTTTTCTAAAAAATATTTCATGAAATGTAAAGTTATGATAACTTTCAAGATTTCACTGATTATTTACTATGTTGAAATAATATTTAAAATAATCTCTTCATTCTATAAATTAGGTTTCCGTATGATATCTTAAAATGACATGGAAATATAGACAGAGATAGTTTTATTGGCTGTAAGTGTGAATATTACTCATTAGTTAGATAGGTTGTAAAACTGCGATTTGGTGAAATTAACAGTACTGGTCTAAGGGGGATAGAGCCTTAATAGATTTTTAAGGAAACTTTAGAAGTTAGGGATTATATTCTCCAAAACTAATTGTACATCTAATGGATAGTCAGGATCTCTTTATTAACAAGTCACTCTATGGCACAGAAAATTCATATCTACATTGGTTGCCCCCAAATGATTCAGTTCTAGAGAAAATGAAGAAAACCTGTGGATTCTATGTTATAGGATCTTGTCATAATGATTTCAAAGTCCAAACAGATTCCAAAAAGTGAAATGATTCCAACATTTAATATATCCCTTGGAAAATAAATTATTCAGTCCAAATATTTTAGAGAAGAAAAATATATATATTGAGGTTAATTGTGATGTATTTAACCAACTATGACCAAGTCAGGGAATTCAAAGGACAATTTTGATGTATAATTACGATGCTTAAAAACAAAAATGTTTTTTTATTACTAAGTATGTATGTTTTGAACTCGCTATAGACAATTGCTCTGTATTGCAATATACACCTAAGATATTTATTCTAGTTTTCTTCATTTTTCCAAATACCTGTTTCAATATAAGTTAATTTAATGCAGAAAACAATGTGATGCTTCCTTAACCATGGAATATTGTGCTATAGTTTATGCACATAAGCAGCTTTATGTATCTAACAAGACTTTGGCTCTTTAACTTTTAATGCACCAATTAAAATGTTCAAACCTCAGATTTAAATAGCTGTCTATGACTGCTGATGGTTGATTTATTTCCTGATAATCACTGGAGCTGCTAAGTGAAAAACCAGAGAAAGCATCTCTTTAAGAACACTGCTCTTCTGCGTAACACTTGCTGGGCTAGTGTGACATTTTAAAATTCTGAACACATTGCTCTCTTTCTTGAAGAATTGTTTTTCATTGTCTAACAAACATTTTGACCATTATTAATATACTAACCATTGCATAGCATTTGGAATTCAATACTCAACTTATGATAGTGAGACTGGAGATACACTATAAGTTTTTAAAATTTCAGATAGGGGATGAAGGTGGTAGTGTTGGCAAATCAACTTTTCACGTGTTAGCAAAATGTATTCATCCCTTGTGGTAGGCAGAATAATGACCCTTCGAAGATGTCTACATCCTGATCCCCAGAACCTATGAATATGCTACTTTACATGGCAAAAGAGTCGTTACAGATGTGATTCAGGTAAAGATCCTGAGATGGGGAGATGATCCAGGCGGGCCCAATGTAATCACAAGGGAGGCACAAGAGTCTGAAGGGGATTTGAAGATACTGCTGGCTTTGAAGATGGAAGAAGCGGCCAGGAGCCAAGGAATGCAGGCAGCCTCTAGAAGCTGGACAAGGGAAGGGAATAGATTCTCCTCTAGAGCTCCAGAAGGAACACAGCCTTGCTTATACCTTGACTTTAACCAAGTGAGACCCATTTTGGACTTTTGCCCTCCGTAAGTCTAAGTTTGTCTTACTTTAAGCCACTAAGTTTGTGGTTATTTGTTATAGCAGAAATACAAACTAATGTTCCCCCCATGCTTCTTAAAGAAGACCAAGTGTTTTTTAAAAGCCAGTTTCAACATGTGTCTTTTTAAAACCATGTACAGATAAAATTATTTTTTAACTACAATTGCACAATAGCTCTATTAAAACCTACCACAGCAAAAGATGTATTGTGTTTTAGAGTCGAAAAACTCTTACTTCTTAGAGTTCAAAGAGCGATTTCAAATTAAGTGTATATTTAAATGTCTCTCTGCTGAAAACGGAATTGCAATTTTGCAATTCTTTCCATTTCTTCTTCAGCATAGTTAATGAAAGATAACAGATTAACAAAACAAACCAACTAAGAGACAGGAGTTATTTTTAATTCCTCTGTAGTTGGCAGGACCAAGTCTTGCTATCTTACTTGTTGGTTTGCTGCAATAATCCTTAGTGAATACATCTCATTGCCTGATTGTACCCTTGGTAAATTTCCTTATTTTGCAGTCTTTATAGAGGAAAGATACCCATCATCATAAATCTTAAATATCTTTGCCAGTACAAGTGAAAATACAAGCCCATATATGTTAACAGCTGTACAACTGCCTCTTGGGATAAATGTATTATAGATGTAGAACAGTCATAATAGCACTGACAATCTCATTTTTCCCATTTCATAGGTTTTATACCTGTGCCATCTGGGCAATACACCTGGATGTACAAAAGGAGACTTACAAGGCATGGCTTTCTAAATGGCCTTTCCTGGCCTCTGATTTTTGTGGATTTCTTTTAATTTTTTGATTCACACTAAATCTAAGAGCCTTATATATATTATGATGCATATAAATGTTAATATTACAGAGAAGCACATTTTATCATGATTTAAAAAAAACATGAGATTTAGTTTATGAGACAAGGCATGAGATCAAGAATTTTTGTTCCTTCTTTTCATTAACCAGGAGACATTGGCCAAGTTGTTTACCTAATCGGTGCTCATTTCCTCACCTTTCTGAAAACTGGAGAAACAGTTGAGGTTATTTTTAGGATTAAATGAGATAAATGCCCGGAAGATATTTTTTGAAGTGATGTTTACGTGATTTCTCGTATTATTTTATTGATGCTATTTCTTCAAATTAAATAAAACGTAGTTGAATAGGAAAAATACTTTTAATTCCTTTACCCGTTTCCAATTTTCCCTTTGTTCTTACTCCTCATTCATTGTATCTTTTTCCTTACCCTACAACTGTATCACTACCATGTCAGTTTTCTACATATTTTTGGTATAAAAATTAAAGTAGTTGAAATACAGGCTGATGTGACCCAAGTCAATATAAATCCACCATAAAATAGTTCTTTGTCGTCTATTCTTGCTTACCTCTTTTGAGAGAGGCGACTTTGGAAGCTTCAAAGGTAATCTGGTCTCAAGAAATCTGTAGCACATCTCAAGATGGTGTCATAATAGCAGCATCATTTCAATGACACTGTTCCTGGTAATGACAAAGTCATTCATTTTAATAAAATTTGTCTATAGTGTTCTTCTTTCTCTTATGTCGGTATTCCTACTCTTTTGTACAGTCTTTATATCTTCTGGTGCCAATGTCCTCCACTGTCCTCAAAGTCCAGGCCTACCATTTGACTGTCCACCCAAGGAATCTTCCTGGAAGCATTCTATTTTTACTCTTTTCCACAGAACAGCTCATTTACAAATTCTGTTGGAGGAGGTTGGTTCTTCAAAATGCTAATTGATTAACATGAAGCATGGCACGTGAGTTATGTCCAATCTCATTTCAAATCTTGGACTTGGCATGACCTACTTTTTCCCTACTGGGAATGATTTTAATAAAAATGAATGTCCTTTAATTTCTAGAGACAAGAAATAATGATAAATGGTGAAAAGTAATGTTATTCTTTAAATAAATGATGTTATATTAAATAAATATTATGTGGTGGGGGGGGTGAGCCAATGAAAAACTGAATCACCATCACTGTTTTATTGAAAAAATATTTATAGGTATATATTTTAATCCAGCTTTTAGAAAAAGGTATTCACAGAAACACCATTATATAGCATTAAAAATGTTTATCTTCAGGGTATGATGCTTAGATGAGAGTCGTTCCCAACACTATGGTTCAATCTTTGTGCCCCGCTGGTTGAATGTGCTGTTGCTGGTCATCCTCTCAGCCATTTGGGCAATATAATGCTGCAAAAAACCCAGACAACTTTTCTCCTCATTACGTGCAGTTAAGTTCCTGTTTGCAAGTGTTATTTATAAGAAAGGCAGCAGGGCTGGGAAACAAACCAAAGAAAATAACGTTAGCATAAATGCTTCGAAGGAGACATGTGTCGCTAATGGCTTTTCAGAAACCATAGGGAGTGAGGGAGTAACACTTCCACTCCATTGAGCTGGCTTAATTTTTTAAGCCATGTGAACTCTTTGAAGAGCTTTATAGAATCTCACTTCTGAATCAGGACTTTGTTGCTTTAAAAGTGGCTGTTAACTATTCTAATAGTCAGCATGAATGGCAATAAGAAAATACAAAGAAAAAAAGAATTCAAGATGTAACTTCTGGAAATGCATCTGCCATTTTCATGGTGGTCAGGCACACATCCAGGGCAGCAAGCATTCTTCCATGGTGATAAATATAAAAGACGACTTTGAGGAAAACTATGCATGTAGATGAGGATCACACTAGGACAAAGTCATAATTTTACATATGGCTTAGGATGAAGGTAGTAGTTCAAACTTTCCTCGACACCTCTTTTTAAATGGATACACACCATCCAAATCAGTCCTACAAATCATATCTGGGGTGGGGGGGAAATTGTTTTCTTCAATCGTTAATATTATTATAGTTAACATATTTAACTTAGGTGAGGTCAGTTAATGAAACAGTAAATTTGAATCTTTTGTGTGTGGCACTTATACTTTTTATACATTACCTGACACTTCCCTGTCTATCAGCAAGGATGCTTGCACACATTTTATAAAATATTTACAAAAAGGCATGTGTGGTGGAACTGGCCTGGTGGCACAGCAGTTAAGTTTGCACATTCCGATTCAGCAGCCCAGGGTTCACCAGTTCGGATCCTGGGTGCGGACATGGCACTGCTTGGCATGCCATGCTGTGGCAGGCGTCCCACATATAAAGTAGAGGAAGATGGGTACAATATTAGCTCAGGGCCAGTCTTCCTCAGCAAAAAGAGAAGGATTGGCGGCAGATGTTAGCTCAGGGCTAATCTTCCTCAAAACAAAAAAGGCATATGTGGTGAAATGAAGGAGTCGGGAGCTTGGGTCCTAAAGAATTGCTGATTGACCGTGTGTGCCTCGAACCAGTGATGAGACTCTGAGCGAGTCATTTGATTCTCCTGTTCTGAGTATTTTCATCTGTGAGATAAACATTTTTAATTCAGTTATCTGTAACCTCTCTTCTACCTCTGGAATTCTATAGCTTTTATGATAAAGTTACCATTTCAAATTAGTATAGAAGTTGAATTCAGGGCTTCAGAGAATAAGTTTAGGGAAAAAAAAATTTCAAGCCCATCAGTAAGAGCAAAGAGGCTACAAATCTTTCCTTGGGTTGTTTGGTTGCTCCCAACTCTCTTCCGGTTCCCTGGCCTAGGAATCTGCATTAACACCTCACTCTGCCATCTCTGCTCTGCCATCACTGTCTGTGCTGTACACAACTCATCAGGTAGTTTTAAATAACAATTATTGTTGTTACTATCATTTTTGTTCCTGTGACTTCCCAGCACAAACTTTGAGACATACATTACTTCAGCAAAAGTTCCAATTTATTTCTAACACAGACAGTTAATTTTAGGAATTCTGAGCTGCTTGCCAGATTCCCCCCTCCCGCCCCAAACAACTTTACTTACAAAAAGGAAAAAGAAAAGAAGGAGAATTATGGAAAAGTCAGGTTACATTGTTTGTAAGCAACCACTGTCTTCTCACATTCATATGTAATCAAAGTTTACAAATCCTCAATTCGTTTGAAAGCAAAAAATTGAGCTGAAAGCAATTTTACCTTTCAGAGGTGCAGATACATGGTGTATTAAGAGAATTGATACCAAGAAAGATCCGCAGCCCAAAAGTACAGATTTTTATCTCATCAGTTCCTGAAGAAATGCTTGTAACTTTGAAGTGGGTGATTGTTTGAATAATCGGATCACTAACTAGTAAGGCTCTTCTGAATATCCATTTTGACTTCCAGGTCATTAATTCTCAGCATTCTGTTCTCAGAAATAAAGTCAAATCTGGTAATGGTTATTTAAAAAAAAAAAAAAAAGTGGTCTATCTGAAGTTCAAGTGAATATGGACTTTCATGCTTTTATGGAGTGTCTGGAATTTCCTTTTAGTGCTATGCAATGACAATAATGGCATTCTGGGTTCTGTTAAATGGAAGATAACTGAAGAAATTAGAAGAGTATTTATCCTCTCTGGGTTGTGAAGGCTCGCCTTTCTAATGTGAGAAATGCTTTGATAGTTGGTGGAACACTGAGAGCACGTTTTTATGATTTTAATTGAGCTTCCCAGGTCATGCCTACTGAATTTTCGATCTTCCCCCAGCCATTCATCTTTTGATCTTACGGCTTATATTGTTTCCAGAAACTTTAGTCAACACTGAATTGTTCACTTGGATAAGCTTATTCTTTCCTTTTAATAAAACAAAGGCATTTCCCTCAAATCAAATAGTTTAAAAATGTTGTGAACAATCAAAAAGTGAATTTAGTTTAAAAACTCACATATATGTTAGTGATTAACAAAAATTAAACACAAAATTGAATTATTTATTTTAGGAGTAAATATTCTTGGTTTTAAATTCTATATAAATGGGAAATTTAGAGATGAAATTCTATTTTAAAGCGGATACTATATGACAGTTATTGTTAAGTGGGAAGAGATGGAGAAAAGCGCATGCTTCCCAGAGAAGCAGACTGAAGGAGAGAGGCACTTTTCAGGTTTCACACACTCTCCCTTTTCCTGCCTAAGATTTTAACACGTCTTTCCTTGAGCACGTCCTCAGAACACTACTCTTGTCACTAGTGAGAGTCTGTGCTGACCTCAAGTGTGATGATGAAGCAGGAAAGTTGAGAAGCACTGCACTCTATAGTCCTTGCACGCTTGATCCCTGTGAGAACTAAACACATAATATAAATGAAGGATTTGGAGGTGGGAAAGAAAATTTTTTTTCTTGAAATGTGATTTTGTTTTCCTGATTTTGAGAGACCAATATTTCCATTTCCACTTAACTCTACTAATAGAAAAACAATAGTGAAGGAGTGAGGAAAAATGAGAATTACCCCTTGGTCTCAGCCTGTGGACTCAGTGGGTCCAAAGCGAACTGGAGGACCAATGTCCTGTCTGAGGAGCGGCAGCTGCTGCTCATTTGCTACTAATGGTTACCATGAGGAAACATGGGCTCAGGATTGCCAGGTCTAGTTTTTTTTCAAAAGATGCTATTGATATGTATTTTTACATGAAATCTCACACATTTTAAATGTTGACTACTAATTTAGAAAATATTTTAATAGTTTGAGCCAGACAAAGCTCAATCTCAGATTACCCATTGGAACTTCTGATCTGTAATCTTATTTTTGTCTTATTTTATCTTGTTATATTAAGTACAGATATATATGTAAGTTATAAATCCTCAAAATCAGGGATCAAGGACCAAAGAAGTATGGTGTAAGAGAGGAACAAAGTCAGAGATAAAAAAAAATGATCTGGGTTATGGGTTATCTTAGACGAGTAATTTTCTGTGCCTTGGTTTCTTCTCCTGTAAATGAAAGAATTGAATTAAGTGACTTTTAAGCTACTTTGCACCCACAAAGTTCTATAATTTTAACATCCCTAGGGCGTTCCTCACAATAGTTTAGAAATGCATAAATGTCTGGGTGAGTGTAAGTACAATAGGTCAGGATTTACAAGCATAGTTATAGTTAAAGATGTAATTAATAACAGCTAATGGCCCAAATTACTCTATTTTTTTTCTTTTGTAGTAGCCAACATTCTAAGTCATTTAGGCCCACGCTCATAACTACTATGTTTTATTGCATTGCCTGCTCAAGCATCTGTAGAAAGAATATAGAACTACTTTACAAAATACATCATTCCAGAAAACCAACAAACTTATTTCAGAAAAATTTTGCTCTTAATTCGACATTCTACATTAAATAATTGCAATATTTAAAAAGTTATTTTGTGTATCACCATTTTCATTTATGATGTTTGTATGTTGTTTTAGAACAACTGCCCAGCAGTTCCACTGAAATCACTCTTGCAGCTAACATGGCTCTATTTCCTCTTTCAGAGCAAATTCTTTAGCAGAAAACCAGAGAAGTAGAATTATTACACCTCCAGAGAGCCATAAGAGATTAAAAGTGGATTACAGTTGTTTTGTTAAAAAATAGGGGCCAGCCTGGCAGCATAGTGATTGAATAAGCATGCTCCGCTTTGGCAGCCTGGGCTCCATGGGTTCAGATGCCAGATGCAGACCTACACATTGTTCATCAAGCTGTGCTGTGGTGGCTTCCCACATCCAAAACAGAGGAAGATTGGCACAGATGTTAGTTCAAAGACACTCTTCCTCAAGCAAAAAGAGGAAGATTGGTGAAAGATGTTATCTCAGGGCCAATTTTCCTTACCAAAAATAAATAAATAAATATGCATAATTAGTAATAGGTATATTTAGGTATCACTGTTTTGTCTAATCTAATGGCTCCCAAAGCTAAATGTACGTGTGAATCATCAGGGTGCTGTTAAAAATACAAATTCTTGGGCCTCATCCCTGGAGATTCCAATTTCTGGTTCAAGATAGGCGAACTTCTATTCTAATCTAATACCTTTACTTACAGATGAGGAATTGGTTATGCAGATACGTTCAATGGTTTGAAGATAAGAAACGATCATTGAACTTTTGACTTGAGCAGGTTGTAACTGTACAAACTGAAGGCAACGTTTTTGGACCTGGTGAACTTCAAATTCAAATTTGATCTAGACCTCTTTCCAGTTGCTTTCTCTTTTAAATCCAAAAAAATTAATTCTTTCCCAATGCATAATTTTTAAATGTTAAATATAATCTGATAGTACTCAAAGGCTTACAGCCAATATTTAGTGACATACGAATTGACTAATAAATATAAAATGTATAAAGTATTTGTTATGGGCTGAAATGTGTCCTTCCAAAATTCATGTGTTGAGGCCCTACCTAGGAATGTGACTGTATTTGAAGACAGGGCCTTTAAATAGGTGATGAAGTTAAAATGAGGCCTCTAGGGTAGATTCTAATCCAGTCTGATGGGTGTCCTTATAAGAAGAGGAAATTATAACACACAAAGAGACAGCAGGAATGCTCACGCGCAGAGAAAGGACTATGTGAAGACACAGGGAGAAGGCTTTATCCCCAAGCCAAGGAGAGAGGACTCAGAAGAAACCAAACCCGCTGACACCTTGGTCTTGGACTTCCAGCCTCCAAACCCGTGAGAAATAAATTGCTGCTGTTTGAGCCATCCTGGCTGTGGCATTTTGTTACGGCAGCCCTAGCAAATTAATATAGCATTCCTAGATGAAATCAACAATAGACACATAGATAAATTGTCTTCCATAGTTATCACAATTTTCCTGGACCTCTGAAAGCATGTTTTCCAAAGAAACAACGTTAAAATGAAAGTTGTACACTTAACAAAGGATTCAATATCAATTGAAATGTGAAACAGTATAACACAAAGGGATGATTATAAACACGGCTGAGACAGGGTAGGTGGGTGATGTGAACAAAATTCCTGCGCTAGAGATCCAGGTGCCGCCAGGACTAACTCATGTGAAGATTTGTAGCCAATTTGTTTTTCCTGAGGGGTGTGATTTTTTTCCCCAACATGTATTCTCTGAATCTCTGAAATTAACTTTTATACTAATTTGAAATAATAACTTTATGACAAAGCCATAGAATCTGGAGGTGGACGAGAGGCTATGGGGAAAGGAATTAAAAATGTTTATCTCATATACGAAAATATCCAGGACAAGAGAAATAAATGACTTAGAGTAACATCATTGGTTCACAGCAGATGCATTCATTCAGCAATTCTTGAGGACCCAAGTCTCCTAATTCCTCATTAAATGTTCTCTTCATTTCACCACATATGCTTTCCTTATAAATATTTTGTAAAATGGATCCAAACACCCTTGCTGATAAACAGGGAACTTCTATGTCATTTACATGAAATGTAAGCACCCCACACAAAAAGTTCAGACTTTCTGTCCCATTAACTGACTTCCCCTAAGTTAAAGATACTAACTATAATAACGTTAAAGACTGAATATGGATACAGAGAACAAATTAGTCGTTACCAGAGGAGAAGGGGTAGAGGGAGGGCAAAGCAGGGAAAGGGCACATGTGTACGGTGATGGATGGCAACTAGACTTTTGGTGGGGGACACGATGCAGTCTATATAGAAGTCAAAATATAATGATATATGTCTGAAATTTATATAATGTTATAAACCAATGTGACTTCAATAAAAAATAATTAAATTTTAAAAATAAATAATAAAAAAAGACTAAATAAAAATAATTTTCTTCCCCCCATAGAAATAGGAATAAGTTCCAGCCCACCTGAGATCACCTTGCTGAGAAGCAACCTGGATGAAAGACATCCTTGAATGTCCCCTGGGCCAGTCGGCCTGCTGATGGCTTCATCTTGATGAGCACAGGCATGATCAGCAAGAGAACCACCCAATCAGAGCATAGAATGGTGAGAAATAATGAATTGTTGTTGTTTCAAGCCTCTAAGTTTTGAGTTAGTTTATTACACAGCAAAGACTAGATGAAGCAAGACTTCTAAAACATCGTATACTTAATACCCACATAGATAGAGTAGAAGATATTTTGACTATTAAATAATAAAAATGTGCTATAAAAAGGATGATCAGAAAATCATAAAAAGTTCTTAGAAATTATAAAATAACCAAAGTGAAATAATCAATGGAAATCTTGGAAGACAAAATTGTGAACTCATGGAACTGAAAAACAAACGTACAGAAAAGTAGAGAGAAAATGTAATAAATAAGAGAATTAATCTGGGAGGTCCTACAATTGATTTTTTTTAAAACAGTGTTTCAGAAAGAGAAGTCAGGAAAGAAGCTACCAAAGAGAACAGAAAAATTCTCTCATATGGAAGGACCCACTTCTCCAGATTGAAAATGGCCAGACAATGAATTTAAAAAAAAGAAAAAGACCTATGCCAAAGGTTATCACCACAACATCTCATAAAGCCTCCAGAGAGAAGAAAAACAGATCATATATGCAGGATTATTGATCATAATGGCTTCAGATTTCTCAATAGCTACTCAGGAAGCTGAAGACTTTGGAGCAATATGTTTAAAATTTGGCGGGTAAATTATTTTCAACATAAAATACTATATACATCAAAACTTTCAGTCAAATGTGAGAGTAGGATAAACACAGGTTTAGCAAGCATTGGCTAGAAAATACCCCTGTGTGCCCTTTGTTAGGCAGCTTTTGAAAAAGAGCATTTTTTAGCAAAAGAAATGAAAAACCCACCAAGGAGGACACCATGGGGTTCAGGAAACAGGAGCTTGGGTATGAGAGAGCCGTAAGGGAAGTCCCCAGCCCCCAGCATACAGCTTGGAGCCAGACAGCAAAGAGGTGTGGGAGGGAGATGTCCAAGGGGAAAGGTGAAATGGTAGAAATCATTTGACTTGTCTGAGCATATGGAAAAAGTACCAAGACATCTTTAACAGATTTGTTGGAACATTTAGAAAAAAATAGCAAAAGGTCTATAGAAACCTAATCAAATTTTTAAAATGGTAATCTGCAAGAGAAAAAAATAATAAAAAGTGAAAAGAAAATTACTCCTGGCTGTAGTTCTGCAAAGATTTTCCCAGGGGCCAGCCCCTTGGCCAAGTGGTTAAGTTTATGTGCTCCACCTCTGTGGCTCAGGGTTTCACTGGTTCAGATCCTGGGCGTGGACCTAGCACTGCTCCTCAAGCCATGCTGAGGCAGCATCCCACATAGCAGAACTAAAAGAACCTACAACTAGAATATACAACTATGTACTGGGGGGCTTTGGGGGAAAGAAGAATAAAAAAAAAAAGAAAGATTGGCAACAGATGTTAGCTCAGGGCCAATCTTTGAAAAAAAAATTTTTCCCGGTATGAGCTTGAAATAATTATAGAGTAACAATTTGACTTTTCCTGCATCTTTGGGGAATAAGTGACTTTGGAGAGAATATACATTCCATGAGGACAAGATTCTTCTTTTTTACAGGTGCATCCACAATGCTTGGAACTGGCACTTAATGGTGCTCAATAAACATTCTGTGAACGGATGAATATCTGGGTTTCCAAATACAGAAGGCTACCTCTGCTGACCAGCAAACTTTTTCTAAATGCTTTCAAAATGAATTACACGGTTCTCTGCCTTATTTAACAGAACTCCCCTGGGGCTCAGGAGAATCTGTGCAGCATGGATGACAGTACTCTCTATCTACAAGACCCGGAAGAGTGTGTTGTTAGGCAGATCCAGTTCGCTGTGCTTATTGAGTCCTTTGTCTGCCTTTTATACTTTACTTGCTTAGCAGTATTTACTGCATACTCACTGTATGTCAGGTACTATGCAAAGTCCTGGTATATAATATGGGGAACAAATATCCAAAAGATACTTTTCCTATCATCATGAAGTCAGCATTGATACTGAGAAAGGCAGACATTAAACAAATACATGAAACTAGGATAAGTGTTATGAAAGGAACTACAGGATACAGTGACAGAATATAACAGAGGGCATCATGGTGATGAGTGGGTGCAGAGAAGATTTTAATCTGATAGTATATAACGGTATAATAGCATTGTCCTTTAACATTATCCAGTGCTTACTATGGAGTCTTCTAAGTGTTTTACATGCAATCATTATAACAACTCTATGAAGAGGGTACTATCATAATCCCATTTTACAGATGAGGAAAAAGAAGCCTAGATGGTGCTTGCAAGTTTACACATCAGTAAGTAGCTGTGATATGAACCCAGTTAATCTGTCTCCAGAATCCACATTCAACTACTCTACTATATCACATTTCTAGAATAATCTGAATGAAGATAGTTAACATTTACAGTGTGTTTATTGCATTCAGGCATTATATGAAGTGCTTTATAGAGATATCTTATTTAATTCTCACAAAACCCTGTGAAGGAGACAGTATTGTCATAGGTTGAAACACATGGACACATTATTTTGCAGCTCCTCTCATCAGTTTCACCACCCCTTAATCTGCGGCCATCTTATACCCTCCAGTCTGAGCCAATCCACCAGCTACCTGAGTGAGCCCAGGAAAAACCAGCAGAAGAATCACCCAACCAATCCACAGAATGGTAAGAAATAGTAAGTTATTTAAACCACTAAATTCTGAAGCAGGTTGTTACACAGCAATAGAGAGCGGTTACAATTATTGGTATCCCCAGTTAGAGAGCTTGAGTATCTTGTCAGAGTCACACAGCTAGTAGTTGATGTAGAATTCAAATCCACATTGCACTGCCAGAGTCCAAGTGTTCGATGCCTACACTGAACCACATTTAGGGTGAATGGGAGTTAACCAGGCTGGGAGATAGAGAAGTGGGGAAAGGAGAGAGTGCGAAGACAGTTATAGCAAAGACAATATCACATGCAAATTCCCAAATATGAGAACTGAAGGAAGCAAGTGTGGCTGCAACTTAACGAAGGAAAACAACTGCGAGGCCAGCAGGGGTCAGACCACAGTCCTTGAGTCTTGCCGAGGGTGCTGCAGTCAGGCACTTGCCTCCTCATTCTGACTATGGTGATTTTAAAATGTGTCTGCAAATTTTTTAACACATCCCTTCCTCCATCCCCTCCAAAAAAGGTAGAGTCTGATTCTTCTCCCCTTGAATATGGGCTGGTCTTAGAGACTTGCTTGTAATGAACAGGATATGACAAAAATGAATGTTACAGACTGAATATCTGTGTCCCCCCAAATTCATATGTTGAAGCCCTAGCCCCCAATGTGACGATATTAGGAGGTGGACCTTGGGAGGCAATTAAGTGTAGATGAGATCATGAGGATGAAGCAACCATGATGGGCTAAGTGCCCTTATCAGAAGAGGAAGAGAGACCAGAGTTTCCTGTCTGCCATACGAGGATACATGTGAGCCAGCAAGAGGGCTGTCACAGAACCTGACCGTGCTGGCACCCTGATCTCAGACTTCCCAGCCTCCAGAACTGTGAGAAATAAACGTCTGTGTTTAAGCCTCTCGGGCCATGGTATTTTGTTATAGCAGTCAAAGCTGACTAAGAAAGTGAAGCCGTGGGACTTCAAAGGCTAGGTCAAAAATGCCATTCAGCTTCCTCCTGTCTCCCTGTGTCTCTCTCAGACGCATGCAATGGGATCCTGAAGCTAACGTGTAAGAAGTCTGGCTACCCTGAAGCCACAATGGTGGAGAGACCTTGTGGAGAGATACATTAAGGCAGAGAACAGGGCCTCAGAAGCTCCTGCTGTTTTTGCCCCAGCTGTTTGAGTCTCCCCAGCCCAAGCGCTAGACATGCAAGCGAGGCTTCAGGTGGTTCCAATCCCAGCCTTCAAGCCTCTTCTGATACCAAGTAGGGCAGAGATGACCCATCCCCACTGAGGTCTACACAAATTTCAGACACATTAACAAAATAAATGTGGTTGATATTTTAAGCCATAAGTATTGGGGTGGTTTGTTACCCAGCAATAGGTAACTGGTACATGTGCATTTCATCTCAGCAGCTGTCCTCTTCCTGCTAATTTGCTATTTTTAATATGGTTTAGGAAACAGATAAGAAGGCCTGTTGAAATTTTGCATAAAACAAGGATAAAAATACGCTAATAATAGACCCAGAATGTTCTTCTACGAATAAAGTGTGTGACTTTTGTGTCTGAATTTTTCAGTATTGATTTAGATTTTCTGGAACGCTTTTGTGCTTGTATGCTAGGTTTTAGTTTGTTTTGCTTTTTCAGAGGCCTATAGCTGATTTCTAGACAATAAGATGGTACTATTTTGTAGCATTGCCTTTCCACAATACTCTATTTTTCACAGACTGTGCTTATGATGTTAACTAAAGAGGGGGAATAATTGTTAATACCAAGTCTTCTCTTTATTATGTAAAAACAATCTGATGATAGGAATAATTCCTTGGACTGTACAGCCCACGCAGATGATAATTCTAGCCACCTTTGATTTTTGGAGCAAAGATTCCACAATGAGGCTACAAATGCTGAGAGCACTGAGGTCCTCGCTTTTATTCAATTAAGCAGCTTTAAGGACCCAGTTAAAACATGAAAACAGACTAAGAAAAAATAACTTTCCTGTGGGACTCAGGCTCTCCACAGCAGAGTCATTCACTTTTTACGATCGTTATAATTATTACTAGTGATGGTGATAACAATATATCATTTATATAGCACTTTAGAATTGCACAGAGCTTTCCTACCATCATTTATTAGCTCATCTTCAGAACACTCTTCAGTAATAAGTCAATATTTCTGCCTCCATTTAACAGGTAGGAAATTGAGGCACAACGGGCTCGAGCCACTTGTAGTCAAAAGCCAGTCCGTGGCCTGAGTTGAACACTCAGTAATGCTACTAAATGCACCATCCTCCCAGACCAGCCTGGATCTCACTCAACAACTCCCACTTACTGTTTCTAACACAGGTGACTACAAGCTTGATCTTTAAAACAAATTATCTGATATTTTAGGATGCAATCTTAAGAAGACTCCCCCAAAGTGAAAACTCTTCTCAACTGAAAAGATCATTTGAAGACAAAAATAAATGTGTAAGTTACACCACTATCTGCATAAGGTACATTACTTAATAAGTAAGCCTGTTCAAGGTTACTGCCAGAACTCTTTTGAAAATAGTGGGAGAGTTGAATTATGTACCTGAAATATATCAAGTATAACTTGGAGAGGTCATGGGATTATCCTCCTTGGTTAATTTTAGGAATGGCCTACCCTTCAAGGTCTTACCGGTGCATTGGGTTCTTGTTGTTCCCCAGGATAGAAATCAAGAGAGACAACAAACTGGAGTAGAAAAGTAAAAGTTTATTAGCTTGTGCACAGAAGAGGCACAAAGGAACTGGTGCAGAAAGGACAGGGGCAGGTGACCAGCTCATTAGAGAGCGGGATTGTGGGGCTTTTATTAGGCAAAGACTGGGGAGGAGTGCTTTATCATGGCATGTAAAGGTGGGGCTGTGCTTGCGCCTGCACTGTCATGCAACATGCTACTACATGCAACACGTGTATCATTAGCATGCTAGCTCTCCACCCCTGGGTGTGATTTTTAATATGGTAATGGGGCTAGGGTCACCTTCAGTGAACTCTTGAGTGCTAGGACTCGTGTGTAAGCCCAGGAAAGTCCTGAGGCTGTGGAATGTGGATCTTGGTGGTCTCTATCTGATTCTCCTAGCTTGTGGCTTCATTAGGGATCTTATCTTGGTAGGCCTGGGGCCTCGCAGATGGCTCTGTCTTGTTAAGCTGGTTCCTGTCTCAAACAGGGATCTCATGTATAGCTAAAGAATACATAACATTGAATAACTGGAATAAATAGGAAATGTCAAATTCCATAGGAAATGTTACTACAATTTTTCAGGTCCATAGCAAAGGCAAATTTTAAAATCTCCGTAGTTACAGATACCGACGATGCTTAAATTTTGCTAATATGGTACCGTGGCTCTCAGCCTAATTTTTCATTTCTCTATAGATCGTGTCGGCATTGTGTATACTATCTTGGTATATATTTGTTTATAGAGAAGACACTACTCCTTTCTCTTCCTCTCTTCATGTCTTATCCCTCTACCCAATTAATGCAACACAATCAGTATCTAGCGAGAGTGGACCACCCAGGTTTTCCCCAATGCAAACTGCCATTTTGTTCTCAAACAGTAGAAAAAATAGGATATCTTAATATGCTCTTGCAAAACTCATTGAAACTTGGCATTTGTGCTTTTAGCACAAATATGACAAGTCAAGGACCCATTCTCCTGGCCTCCCCTTAGAGATGCCTATCACCCAGCATCCATTTCATGTCAGGTCCCACCAATTGTGCCCTGTGGCTGACACACTAGCCCACACACACACAACTGGGGTACAGTCTCTATGGAATCAGAAGACTTCTTTTCTTTTACTGGCTTCCTCATCCTCCAAGCAAGAATTTAAATGTCAATCACTTCTAGTTAGATTTCATGGAGCAGCATCATAAAAATGGTAACCAATCCAATTGCAAATCACTTGATGAATCTTCTTTGAAGAGTTGCCAATAATGCTAATCATCAAATGGTTGAATCCAGCTTTGTAAAGATGCGTTTGTGAAGAACAGCAATCTCTGTGACTTTGACAAAGGAACTGCTGACTTGCATCACTGTTTGTCTTTTGATGTGAAAGAGCAAATCGATTTATAGAGCTTTTGCTTGCAGATGTAGGATATGATTAGTATGCAGAAAGACCTTTCCACAGTGTCATTTGTTTATTTAGCTGCCTCTGCACTCGGCTCTGATTGTGTATACCTAATTAATGTATACAACGCTAAAAGAAATAAAACCATGGAGCCACAATCACAGATACTGGATAGCGTGCCATTTTTCAGCATTGGGTGGGGGAAAACTCCAATTTTACTAGCTGCACACCAAATAAAGCATGTAGATTCATAAAATATAACAATAAAAATGCAAGAATTTTTCTCAGCAAAGTTCTTGTTAGCTATTTATAAACTCAGATAGGTGCAAATCAACCTGCTTAAATATTTAAATATGAAAAGGACGTACTTGTCTTTTCTGTCTTGGTATTTGAATTTTTATTCAAAGCAGTTGTTGGGTCTTTATGAAAAGTACTTGTGATTTCTTTCAGAGGTCAAAGTACTTTGTAAAACATCCTGTGAGACCTGAATCATCTAGTTCTTCAAGGCCCCACTGTTCAGATGCTTGGAAATTTTAGCTGAGAAAGAGTTTAAAGCGAAAAAGCAAAGACGCTAGAGACCTTCATGTCAATAATGAATGATCAATAGAAGTCACACACTCGAAAATTGACATTCAGTCAGCAGTTCCCTGTTATTCATGCACATTTCACATTGTTTATTCAGGTTGTGCAAGAGGCATCGGTAGCAAAATGGCAAAGCTGCTGAAATCTTTAGACTACCAAATAATGAAATCCAGAGTGACATCTAGTGACATCCTACATTAGAAGCACTTGCTTTACATCTTATAAACCCAGCCACAACTAGTTAGACTTTCCAGAACAGGGACAGGACTTTTCTATCTAGTCATTAACTAAACTCTTCAATAATTTTCTTGAATACTAGTTGCTTCCAATGTTTATCTCGGCCTAATACAAACATCTCTTATTTTTAATCACCAAACTGTGAAAACGTCAATCTTTGACTTCAAGTTTAAAGAACTCTTTGAATTTCTCCACAGCTATTCGCCCCATGGCAAGTGAGCTTTTCAGTAGTCCCCACACTGCTCTCGTCTCTGCTTTAGTGTGAACGGCATGCCAGAATCACCGCCTTAAATCATGCCAGGGAACTGCCAGAATAGTTCAAACCTCTCCAAGAGAGAAGCCAAGGGAGCTGTTATCTTATTGCTGAAACTCAGAACATGCTATCCCATCTAAATCACTGGTGTCATGGTCTCATTTGCAATGAAATTTCTTTGATCTTTTTTTCTAGTGTATTGGGGTTTTTTTTTCCGGTGGGGGGAGTGGGGTTATTCTGAATAATGTGGCCACTTTAGAAACCAAGAAAAGAAAATTTAAATAGAAGAGATGAAACTGACATAGGGTTAAAAATAAAAGATTCAACATATATGCTTTTCATGGACTTTAGGCATTTTACAATGACTCTTTAACCTGGTGTGAACCTCAATCGGAATGTAACAAAGGCATGTTCAATAAACTTCTCAATACAATGAACAGGTCTTTTTTTTTTTTTTTTTGCTGAAGAAGATTCACCCTGAGCTAACATCGGTGCCAATCTTCCTCTTTTTGTATGTGAGCTGCTGCGACAGGAGGCCAATGACAGACCAGTGGTGTAGGTCTCCACCCCAGAACCCAACCCTGGCTACTGAAGTGGAGCACGCCGAACTTCACCATTAGGCCACCAAGGCTGGCCTGTCTTTTCGTTTTTTAAGTAAGTATTTTTTAACTAGAACTATTCTCTTTTCCCTAGACTCCTCTTCAAATGGGATATGAAGAGTGTATCACACATAAAATGAATAAACTCTCAAGTGGAAAGTGCAATGGTCTTTGGGCAAGAGATGTGTTTCCTGCCAGAGCCAAAATTAAGAACAGAATGATGTAAATCCATCCTGTGATTCCATAACAAAAAAAGAATGAAGCAACACTCTCTCCTAAATCTTATAAAAATTGTTGGGTACAGAAGACAGTGATGGTGTTAAAAACAAAATTTCTCTAGGTTTTCAAGGATGAGATTCATGCACTGATTCATAGTGACATGCCATGTGGTAGGTGTCGAGGGTAAACGATGGAATAAGACAGTCAAGTTCCTTGAAATCCTGTATTTAAGCTTACCCCCAAACATACCAATTCCTGCCAGGACTCACACAAAGAAGGAAGATCTGGGTTGATTAATGAGCCTCGATTATCTTTTTGTGAGCTCCTTATTTCTAATTTGAACATCCCAAGACTGCACTTTACTTCCATCATCCTAGTATTTTCCTTCAAGCTCATTTCATTCAACCGCTTTGTTTTGCAGATGAAGAAACAGAAACCTGAGAATTTAAACTCTTTCCCCCCAAGGTCACAGTTTTAGCATGTTGCAGATCTGGGTGAGAATTTTGGCTGCCTGATTTGCTATCAATCTTTTCCCCACAATGTCATTCGGTTTCATGTTGTCACCCTTTATGACTAGACAAAAAAACTTTATAATTATCGTCAGTAATATAATAATTTCACAATACTGTTAATCTGTTCATTTTTGGCTTTTCTTTGGATTTCTTTGGAATTAATTTGCAGATACATATTTGATGCAATTTATAGCTGCTCTAATTTGATGGAGGCAGTGTTTTATGAGGGAAAATACAACATGAGAGAAAAAGATATTTGGGTTTTTAATTCTTATCTATTTTAGTATATATTTGGGAGATTCTGAATATCTTTTTTAACAGTTAAAAAAAAAAGGAAATCCGTGCCATGATCTCTGAAGTTTCTACTAGCTCTAAAAATTTTACTCAAGGTATAAACATTTACCATTTGTACCTAAACTATGTATTTTGGAATATAATTCTGTCATAAAATCATACAAGATTAATTTCTCATATAATTAGACAATGGATCTAAGTTCTATATATTTTTAAATATAGCAGCGCAAATTTTTTTGGTGAATTTTCTCTCATATTTAAATAGAAACTGTTCATCAATTATTGGAAATCTTCCTATATTCAAAAACCGAGCAGCAATCCCATTTTTGCTAAACATAAATTCCAGGAACATGTCTTAGGCAGAAAGGATGTTTCTCCCTCATCTTGTATCTTGCCAGTTTATTCTACCTCCTTATTGGCAAAATAATCCACACAGATTCTTTTCTAATTTTCAGGCATTTGTTTAGTATTTAGATATTTTATGCCATTCTCATTTTTCAATATCTTTTAAGATAAACTTATGGACTACTAGCATCACTAAACTCTCCTTTCATCTCTACATTTCCACAATTTATAAGAGTGTTGATCTAATACATGGCAGATATTCAATAATGTGCTGTAATGATAAATGCACGAACAAAAATTCAAGCTAAAAGGAACCTTAGAGGTTACTAATCCAGCTGCCTCATTTTAAGGCCATAGAGTCACTGAGTCCCACAGATATTCCAATGTTACCTAATCAGTCAATAGAAGAACCTGGAGGCCTTCTGACTGATAATTCTGTGTTCTTTCTAATATTCCTTTCTCTTTTCAAAGATATCTTGGAAACATTCTTCTAACACATTTACTCTGTAAATGATGTTTGGTTACCTTTCCTCACAATCAGTTCCCACATGTATATCTCCCATATAAGCAACCCCAAATCATATGCTTTCCAATGCATGATTAACAGGCTCATCCATGTTACTTGATCAAGCTGGGAACATGGCACATGTGGTAGGCTGAATAATGGCCCCCAAAGATACCCAGCTGCTAATTTCCAGAACCTGTGAATGCTCATTTATGGCAAAAGAGACTTTGCAGATGTGACTAGCTATCTTGAGATGGGGAGATTATCCTGGATTATTTGGGTGAGTCCTAAATGTAATCAGAAGTGTCCTCATAAGAGTGAGGTAGAGGGAGATTTAACTACAGAGAAGAAGGCGATGTGAGGACTGAAGAAAGATGCTACGCTGCTGGTTTTGAGGATGGAAGCAGGGGCCAGGATTTTTTTTAAGATTAAATGGGACCAAAGCTAATTTTCTTTCTAAGTCCTCAATAAAGAGAAAGCAGTTTCCCATAAAATACATACATACATACTCTGAATGAAATGGTCTTGTGATATTGTGATTTATAAGAAGAAAATATTTATTTGGTCTGCATCCTGTATCTGGCAGAGAGCTCTTAAAACTCTTGGAATTTCCTAAGGGATGAGAACAATAAAGGTGATTTGTGTCATGTTAATGAGGTGACTTTTGGACCACACCTAAAGATGGAGCCAATGATGTGATCTGAGGGTTGAGACTCTCAATCTCAGCCCCTAACCTCCAGGGAGGGGAGAGGGACTGAGCCTGAGTTCAATCACCAAGGGCCAATGACTTGATTTAATCCATCATGCCTATGTAATGAAGCCTCCATAAAAATCCAAAAGAACTGGTTTTGGAGAGCTTCTGAGTTGGAGAACGTGCGGAGATTCAGGGAGAGTGGCATGCCCAGAGAGAGAGCATGGAAGCTCCACACCCTACCCTCACAGCTTGCCCTATGCATCTCTTTACCTGTCTTCATATCTGTAGTACCCTTTGTAATAAACTGATAATCTAATGAGTAAACAGGTTTCCTGAGTTCTGTGAGCCACTCCAGTGAATTAATGGAACCCAAGGAGATGATCATGGGAACCTCTGATTTATAGCCGGTGGTCAGAAATACAAGTAATAACCTGGACTCGTGATTAGTATCTTGAAGTGGAGGGCAGTCTTGTGGGTCGGAGCCCTTATCCTGTGGAATCTGATGCTGTCTCTGGTTAGATAGTGTCAGAATTGGGTTGAATTGTAGGGCACCCAGCGAGTATCAGAGAATTGGTGGTGGTGTGGGAAAAATTCTGCTCTCCCCCACACACACAGGTTGGAATGGGGTCCAGGACACTTTTTAGGTCCTAAAGAAAAGTGCTGGGAGAGAAAAAGATCTGCACTGGGAATATGTCCATTTTGTCCAGAGAGGATATGAATATAAGGAATGCAGCTCCAGAAGCTAGAAAATGTAAGGAGATAGATTTTCCTAGAGCCTCTGGAAGAAGCACAACCCTATGGACACATTGATTTGGGCTCAGTGAAGCTAATTTTGAACTTCTGATCTCCAGAACTGTAAGGGAATAAATGTGTGCATTTTTAAATCACTGTTCATGGTAATTCGTTACAGCAGCAAAAAGAAACTAATACAGTAGACAGAGTGTAGGTCAGACAGTCAACAGTCCTGGCTTGAACTCCACTGACTCATTCCATCTCTAGATGTTACGTCTGCAAATGCTTCTCTGTGTCTCCCAGGAATGTCATGAAATTCCTCAGTACTGTATTTTCATTTAAGCTCAGTGAACCACCTCAAGACAAGACAACACTGCTCTGCTGGATCCCAGATGGAGTCATAGGTACAGCTGATGTTACTTTATAGGAATTTTGGTGTAAAATTTCCTCTGGGAAGATAAATTAGAAAATAATGAAGCCTTCAGAGGAAGAATAAAGCCTCTTCCTCCTTAGACAGCACAGAGCTGGAGCAGAGCCCAAGCCTAGACGAGTGGAACATCAACCAGATTCTATCACCACTTGATGCCTGAGCCTGTGTGCAGTGCACTCGCCTTGCTACCCTTCTCAGTGCCCTCATCCTAGGAGAGCAAAGAAGCTGAGCTCAACTCAGCTTCGTGTGGAAAGATACAACCTCTCCATCCCTCTACCTCTTCCACTAGGGACAGATACTCTTGAGAAGAGTTGTCAGTTTCTTGACACCAAATCACCAGAGGCCTTGAAGGCATAAAAACAATGTGCATCAGGGCAATGCCAATTACACCATGTATTCAAAGTCATTTTTTTACATAATTATTGGTTAAATCTAAATATGCTAGATTTTTACCAAGTTGTTTGCTCCCATATTTAAAGACCACAATTATAAAAACTCTAAGCTAGTTAAAAGAGACCATTTAAATTTTAAAATAAAGGAAAATGCTACAACAGTTAAGATAGAAATCGTATCCCAGACTTCTCACTGTTGTACTTAAGCTATCATACCAGTTAAACTCCTTTTTGTAGCAACTTTTTGAATGCTGGTTTTTTTCCTTAGGACTTGATAAGAAAGTTTTCTAAATTGCCTTCAACAAGAAATTAATATTGACAAGAAATTACTGTAGTCACCAAAATACTAATCACTGTATAATTGTACACATGGAGTAATCCTTGCCCCATAGTTAACGCTATTGTAAAAACCAGGGGGGTTATTTTAAAGTGATACCTCTTCATTGTAGAAAATCTATATCTACAAGTAAAGAATAAAACTAAGATAATCTGAAATCCTACAACCAAAGATCTCTGATAACAATTTTAAAATTTTTCCATAATGAAATATAGTATAGTCACATAATGTACATAAAGCTTATATGGATAGTTTAACAAATAGATACAAAGAGAATACTCATGTAACCATGTTAATAAATCATACATCATTTTCACTCCAGAAAATATCTCTCCTTTATGTCTCTTTCTTGTCATAATCCTGTCCCATTTCCTCTAAGGTAACCACTATCTTGAGTTGTGTCACGCTTATTCCTGGCTTTCCTTTAGTTTTACCATCCTTATATGTGTCCCTGAATGCTATGGTTTAGTTTTGCCTGCTTCTGAGGTGTGAATGAATGTATGTATTCTTGTGTTTCTTGATTGTCTTATTCAATATTGTTTTTATAAGATTTTTTCATGTTGTTCTGTGTAGCTACAGTTCATTTATTTTTATTGTATTATTATATTCCATTGTGGAATATACCAGAATTTATTTGTCCATTCTATTGATAACAAACACCTGTATATACCCCTCCAGTCTTATTTTATAAAAAGAACATTGTCCCATACATACTGTTTTGCAACTTTTTTTTTCATTAAGATTATCATAAATATCATTTCATTTCTTTAAGCATCCTTCTACTCGATAAACTTGAATGGCTACTCAGGCCATTTGGACCACATTTTTAAATCAATCTTTAATTATACATATGGTTGCTTCCAATGCTATATAATTATCAACAATATTTTAATTGCCTTCCTTGTACATACACCATTGTGTATATCCGTAATTATTTTCTTAGAATACTTTTTTATCGTTGGAATATTTTCCTTAGGATAAATTCCTAGAGTCAAAAAACATAAACATTTTAAAGAATTTTGATTTGTACTGCCAAATTTCCATCTAGAAAATTTATCTCTTTACTTTCTCAAAAGCAGAATACAAAGTATCTATTTTTTCAACATTCTTGCCAGCAATTGATATTCTATATTTATATAAGCTTCACAAAATTAATAAAGGAAACTGGCATGTATTATTTGAATTTACATCCCATTGATTCTTGAAAGATTAACTATTTCTTCAACTTTAATAGCTGTTTGTTGTCAAACATGGTCTTTTAATCTATGATGGGTCATCCTTTTACAAGACAATCATTTATACACTAATTAATGAATACCAGTTCTCAAAAGTTGTATTTTCCAGCAAATATTTATCATTTATATAATTTCAGGCCCTGATAAATCTTTCTATATTACACTATACTAAATACTGTAAAAGGGAGGCAGTCATCTTTAAAAGATTTACTGCTGACAATTCTGTTGTTCTCTGACAAGCTGGAAAGAAAACCTTCCCACTTGACCAAAATGATGTCATACCAGTCATTTTTGTCATGAGCTTGTTGGATCAGCCCCTGTGACCCTGTAGTGGTAGTAAACCCCTATGTCCTATTTAGTTCAAAGCAAAGTCCAGCTCTCATATTTAAGAAAAAGTGCAAACAGTATTTACACACAGAACACTACTCAAGTTATACTTCATTTGAGAGTGTCACCTAGTTCTGTGGGAATGGAAGAAATTGATGTTGTGTTGAGCACTTCAGTGGTGATTCAGCAGGACTAAACCCTTCTCCATTACTGACATGTTGAATTAGGAGAAACCTGACAAACCTCAATGGCCAGTCTCAACCACATATTTGTTTTAGAACATCCCTCTACTATGGAATGTTTATTTCAGAGTGATCTTTTTGAGATAATCAGATAAATTGGGGACAACCGTATGAAATCAATGTCTACAAATTCCATAAATGAAATTAAAGCAAGTAGAGACAATACCAGAAACAATAGGATATTATAAATAATAGACACAAAGCTGCAATTTGAAGACTTTTGGCATAGAACTAAGAATATGCCAAAAAATTTTAAGTAATAATTCTTCATTATCAAAAAAGTTTTCTTTAAAAAAATTTACATGACGTTTTGGGCAAGACTTCTTGGCTACAGTTCTTGGAAAAATTGATCCCTTTGACAGTGTAGGCTACATGCAATACACTGTTCTGGTGTATATTCGTTTCTCTATTACAACCAATTTTAGACCAACAGGTAATCCTTCTAAGAAAACAATTACTATGTGATGAGCACATTCTGAAATAAAAATATCTTTTTCTCCATAAAAAACATCACTAATTGACTGTTTATTCATTTCAATATTGTCAATACCATGGAGGAATTATTTTTAATTCACTTTGAATAACACATTAATATGGTTTCAATTCCTCTGACAATTTACAGGCACCCGCTCCACACCTAATGTAAGAAACAAAATCTCTTGCAGTTATATATTCAGTTATCATTTAATTTTTACAGTCTAAAGTAGTAGCTAAGGGAGTCTTCTAAAATCAAAATTTATGGAAGAGATGAAAAATATTTTCTGATTACCAGAGATCATTCCTACTGGGGGGGGGGGGGGGCGGGAGGGAAGAAGGTGCATATAATTTGTCATCCAAAGTCTCATGGAACCAAAGTCTAAAATTTTAACATTAGAAATTGCTACGATACATACACCATTTAAAAAGCAGCAATGTAGCTGAATGCTCTCACCCTCATTTCTTCTCACTGCCGTGTTCTGTTTTTGAGCTTGCTTTGGAAAAGAGAAGCATATAACTGAGACAAATATGTGTAAAAATCAGAAATTTGAGCCTTTGTGTTGTGTATACTGATGGGTTTTTCTGTTTTGAATGCTCTCCTAGTTTTTATTTCCCACCACTGTCAGAGTCTGTATGCTGGTCCATATTCGGCTCAATTATCCCTATGTTAATGAAACGCCCTGCAAGATTTCAAATAATGACTTAATATCTAAAATATTGTACGAAACATAAAGTACTCATTAGTGATATTTTTAAATAAACCCTGTGAATAGATTAAAATATCACTGTGAAAATAAAAGCTGTGTAAAGGGGAGGCATTTAAATTGGTTGCTATCATTACTGAAAACTGTATCGTAGATAGCAGTAGAAATATTTAATTTGCGGGATAAGGTCAAAATTAAATTCTACCTGATCAGGCATTTTGGGGAAAACACTTTACAGAATGCACTAACTTTAATAAAAATTGGAGAAAAGTAGAATTAAGGAACACTTGTTAGTATGTGATGCACTGAGAACTCATCACCTTTTCTGGTCACGGCTCACGCTTCAGGAGCTAAGAAAAGACAAGGTGAGAGAAAGTGCGTGGAAAAACTGGGACGATGTCTTAACTTCGGTGTATTTTATCCTTCTTTATTGTCCTCTGCTTGCACCTTCATCTGTCTTCTCTTTTTCATGTACTTTTCAGAAAGGTGACAAGACAGAGCCTTAAGACAGGCCCCAGTAAAATTTAATATGATCCTGAAAAGTGGTGAAATTAAAGCAGGATGGCTGCACTCCTTGACTTATGTAAAGTTTATTCAAACCTGCCTTGCTCTCCTTTTGAACCTGATGGTGCATGGATTTCTTAATGATGTGCAAATTAAAGGGACTTTATCGAAGACCCAGTAAGTCTGTGGTTGACACAGAAAGGACTGAAAGAAATTCTATAATAATTTCAAGGAAATATAATATACTACATCATATGTATCTAGAACAAATATTCAAACAAACAAAAAATCCCAGGTGAATAAAGTGATAGCATTTCTCCTATATAATGACCCTGGAGGAATATCAAAATTAGATATTCCCAATTAATCTCCTCACTATTTAAACTCTATTCCTTAGATTAATAATTGGAATAAAGATCTTTAATCTCTACAGCATTAGATACCAAAATAGTTGCGTTTTCGGGAATACGCCAGTGGATAGCTCTCATTGTGGTTCTAGGTAATCATATAATTGAATTAGGCTTATTTGAATTATGATATTAAAAGAATGATTCCTAATTTCAATTATATTCCATAAAAATGTTCTGAGGGAGATTGAGAGCATGGGAGAGGAACTGGGTACATTGATTTCAGAGACATTCGGGGTCATCAGCCATGTAGGTAAGGTTTCACCCAGAAACGTAGGTAGGCAAGAATCAAAATTAAGGTAGAGTACTCTGGGGACAACATCCTGAGGAAAGTAGCAAAGAGGATATAGAAAAGAACACAAAGAAAAATTGATCAGATATTTAGAGAACCTGAAAGTGCCGTTTCTTAGAAGCCAGGTGAGGTCGACATGTGTCCTTTTCTTTTTCACTGTGTTTTACCTGTTAGAATGTGAATCATCTCCCGCTCACTGTTGGGGAATGTGTCACTGTGTGGGTCCTCGTAGTTGGCAGGGTCCATTCTCAACACAGAAAATGGAAGAGCATATTTATTTCCTCTCTCAACCCTGGCAGCTAGGCCAGAAATGATGACTTAGGCTTGGCAAACCAGAGATTCCCAACCAGGAGTTTGAATTGGGAGGGAGTGGCACAAAGAAGCAGATACAATTTAGACTCCTTCTCTGATGGCAGGAGCACCCTGTGTTGAGCAGTGGGGACAGCAGCACTGTCTAACTACCCTTTTCCAGTGGCAGGATCTGGACTGGGCTTCAAAGTGCCCAGTAGTTCCTAGCATTTTCCAAGATTGTTCCTTGAGGCTTGCCATTGACCACTGGCCACTAATATCCTTCCAAAAAATTCCTCCTCTGCTTAAGTTTGCATCGTAGAATGCTGACAGGTACAGAGCCCAATGCAAAATAAAAGTGCAAGACCTCCTGTTAAAAAATTTCTTAAAATTTTAAGACAGCTGAGCGTTAAAACAAGCATGAGGCCCTTCTAAGTGTGGGGTGCTATGAAGTAGCACAGGTTGCACACCCTTGAAGGTGACCCTGCCTGTACATTACAGAAGGAAAAGCACTCGTCAATAATAGTAGGTCAAGAAAAAGATCCCTGGGAAAGTGAATCTTCAGTGCTTTTTTTTCTGCGCAGTTGGTAGCCAAAGAATGTTACAGTCAGAATCAAGCTACCAGTTAGAGCTCATTCAAACCTAACTGAATTGCAGGGTACTAGTAGGGTTTGGCGGTATCTGCTGTGTCTTCTGTGTACATATTTCATTTGAAAGTTCTTGGGTGTTATTTATGAACTTTGAGATGGAAAAATGAAAAGTGAGTCAAAGGTGTTTTAAAAGGTCCAACTCTGACGCCACCAATAAGAAAGCCACAAGCAGTGGTGCCATTTATTCTGCCACTGAAAGACGGCCACGCATCCAAGGTATGCTCACACGGCCGCTGTTGACACACTGTTCATGGGGCCTCTCTAGGGATTCTGAGTCCCTTAGTGGCCAACACATTCAGCCAGGGCACAAGCCAGGTTCAACCACGGATTTGCTTTTTCAGGGAAAGCCACCTGTTTTGATCCCTATCCTAGTAAAACTGCCCAGCTTTGATAAGCACCCATAAATTTTGTGTCTGAGGTTAAAATTCCATGAGACTTTGTATTTAGTCAAAGAAAAATCTCACAAAATGGGCAACTAAGTGAGAATATCCTGGTAACGATGCCCTGAGTCATCTGGTGGCAGCTGGTCGGTCGTGCCCTGGTGCTACGCTTTCACTTGGTATCCAGCATCATCTGACCTAGGCAGTCCTGGGAAATGGACGAACGTCTAACAGCACGCCAGTGGTCAAACTAGCTACAGTTATACATTCTGTTGTCAAACAAAAGCCTTCTGTTTAGCCCCCAGATATTTTTAGACCAGGTCTCACAATTTTTATGTTAATGGAAAGGACAGCGAGAGGAAATCTGCAGGGATGTCAGTGGCATGTCACAGGCAGTGGCAGGTTAAACACGCTTGTAGTGACACGAAAAAACCTTTCCGCTACACACACAGTCTTTCAACACAGCAACATGGCTATAGCAGACACATCTGAAGAAACAAGCACTGCTCTGCAACCAGAATCATGGAAAGAATTACCACTCCTTGGCCCACTGACAGAGCTACAGAGATTTTCAACCCAGAATAGAAAGGCTCCTTATGCACTTACCTGGCCTTCCCTCTGTCTCATAGAACCGCCCTAAGTTGATGTTAGTTTATTCAAATTAGTCTATAATTGAAAGCAGCTGCTATTTCATAGGTGACTGGAAGTCTTAATATTCTTTGGGAAACATGCAAAATTAACTGAGTTCACATAATTCAATATCCATTTTTTCACATTCATCTTTCTTAAATTGATTTTTGCTACATAAGTAACCATCCTTATGGAGCGTCTACTACAGGCTAGGCAGCACAGTATCAAATACCCAATCCTTTTTCTGTATTCATTATGTTCTCTCAAAATTTTATGAGCTAAATATCATGACATTCAAAACTGTGGAAACTTGAACATGGAGAATGTAACTCATCTAGTCACACTAATGGCTGGAAGTAGTAGGGTGCTCCTGGTGATCTTAAAGCTATTTTATGCCACCTCCAACATTTTTGGAGTATCTCTTATACATAAAATATATATAAAATCGTGTATTCAATGGGGAAAAGATTGTCTTCTCAACAAGCATTTCTAGAACAATTGGACATTCACTTGCATAAATTTTTAAAACATGAACCTCAACCCATATTTTGAAACATACAGAAATTAACTCAAAATAGATCTTAGATCTAAATGTAAAACCTAAAAGTATAAAATTTCTAGAAGAAAAGGTAGGAAAAAAACCTGTGTAGCTTATGTTAGACAAAGATTACTTGACTACAACACCAAAAGCCCAATCCATAAAAGAAACAATTGATAAATTATACTTCATCAAAATTAAAAGCTCTTCAAAGATAGTGTTAAGGAAATGAAAAGATAAGCCACAGATTGAAAGAAAATGCTTGCAAACTGCATATCTGACAAAGGGCTTGTATCCCAAATATGTTTATGAATATGTAAATTAAATAACAAGAAAAAAACAATAAAAATACATGGACACAATATTTGATGGGCACTTCACACAAAAAAAGATATATGGATGTGAACTAAGTATAAGAAACGATCATTAATCACCAGAAAATTCAAAGTAAAGCCACAATGCTATATCACTACACATCTTTTAAAATGGCCTTTTTTTTTTTTTTTTTTTTACTAATAACAATACTAAAGTGCTGGAAAACAGTTTGACATTTTCTTATGAAGCTAAAGATATCCTTACCATCGGACTCAACTATCCCACTGCTAGGTGTTTACCCGAGAGAAATGAAAACATTTACACAAACACCTGTATATAAATGCTTGTAACAGATTTATTCATAATCTCCAAAAACTGGCAAGAAAAAGAACGTTAATGTCCATCAACTGGTAAATGGCTAAATAAATTTTGATACATCCACAGAATGTAATACTACTTATCAATAAAATTTACAAACCACAGATACTTGCAATAACTACCTAAATCTCAAGAGTATGTTAAGGATAAGAAGCTAGATTTTTAAAACTTGCATGCTGCATGATTCCATTTATATGACATTCTAGAAAATGAAAAACAATAGAGACAGAAAACAAGTGAGTAGTTTCCAGGGGTTGAGGGTGGGGAAATGTATTCACCTCAAAGGGACCGAAGGAACACTTTGGGGTAATGGAAACATTCTCCATCTCAATTGTGGTGGTGGTTCCATGAATGCTTACATTTGTCTGTCAAAATTCATAGAACTAACTGTATACCAAAAAAGGGTGAATTTTGCTGTATGTTAATTATATTTCAACAAACCCAACCTTAAATAGTGAGTATGTCTGAAACTGAGGCTGTTCTCTTTCTCCTTGAGGCTTGCTCCTTCTCCAGCTCAGAGAAGAGCAGCATTCCAGAACCACCCAGTCTTCAGTGGATGGCTCCTCCATCTCCCACTCCCAGCACGAGGTCAGCTTTGACGCCCAGGAAGTCCCATCCATTTATATTTCTCAGGAACATTTCTTCCTCTTCACTTCTGTTGTGCCTGTGGTGTTTATTCTTTCAACCTTTCTAGCCTGATTCCTGTCTTGGCCTCATGACAGGTTTCCCTCCCTCGAGTCCCATCCTGCTTCAGTCAGTCCCCCGCTACGCTCCGCCTGAATGATCTTTATACAACATAATCCTCAGCAGGGATATCCTGTCCTCAAAATCTTGAAAAGTTTCCTGTAGGATAAAATCCAAGCTCCTTCAAACTGCATGGGAGCCCTCTCCGGTGTATCCTGTGCAGCTCCTACTTGCACATTTTATATCCAAGCAGAGCTGGAACACACCTCCCGGTTTCTGAATGTGCCATATTGTTTTTTAGTACCCTGTATCTTTGCAAATTCTACTCTTTTCCCTAAAATGCCTTTTTATAAATCTTGTCTCTAGTGACACTTACTCACCTTCAAGACTCTCTTGACTTATTTACTCAATGGAAATTTCTCTCCTACTGCCCCCATCAGGCCAAAATTTTGATGCCCCAGCCCACTGCTCCAATAGCACATGCTCTCATCTTAATGAGGGCGCTCACCTCCCTGTCCTGCAACTGTGCATCGATCTGGCTCTAGTAAATTATGTGCTGCTTAAATAGTGGCTGTGTGTCTTATAGCCTTCAATCCTCAGCAACTAGAGTCGTTTGGTACGCATTTTTAAGATGATTGAGCAAATGCACATCTGAATATATTACATATGCAGCATCAGAAAAAAATAGCTTGAACATTTGACCCTCCTGACCCAGATCTCTTGATATTTTGTCTCTGAGTAGACTGCTTTCTGCGAAAAGATCACCTAATACATACAGCAGCAATGGCACAACGGGGTCTAAACAAATCTCTGGGGTCATAAAAGAGCAAATGTGCTAAGGCAGACATAGTTATATAAAGCAGACCAGTTGTGAGAAAATTACAAGAAGGGTTACTAAGGCCACTGTCCTACATTTAAAGTCCTCAATAAAGGTTTTCATAGGATGCTCATTTTATTCATAGGTCATTTCTACTCGTAAGTGAGACCAAACTAGTTCCTGAGCTTGCTATTAGTGGAACCGGTGGAGTCAGTGGAGAGAGGTTCTTGTGGCATGCATGCATCTTTAGTCATTACGCCTTATAAGCACGGGGACTTGCTTTTTTTTGGCCGGAGAGTGGAAGGTGCTTTTTTTGATATGTACTTATGTAGCTGTGCCTTGAAAAAGGGAGCAGTGATGAGACGAACTGGGGCATGGCATGCCATCTGAAACTCTGCTCAGCTTGCGCACTGATTTCCCCCTAATGGTGAAAGGATTTATGGGTAGACACTGAATGAAGTGTAGTCAATAAAATTGTAGTGTTCCTGTGCACAAACACAGGCCTATTTCAATGCTGGGGAGGCAACAATTACCATGGAGAGAGGAGAGGAGAGGCTGCTGGCTCCCCCAGTTCTACTGCAGACCACAGGGATCACACAGAAATGATATGTACAAAAACCATTTAACTGAAAGTAACACAAATATTCCACACTTACGGGTTGTTGTTTTTTTGTTTTCTTTTCTTCTTCTTTTTTTTGGGGAACATGGAAGTAGGACTAATTAGGAGATTTTAATGCACAATAGAGTGGCCACACTTTTATTCATCTTAATCATTTTCTTCTCTTTTTTCCAGAATTGGGGGAGTGTCTTCTCCATCTTTTGTGTTGTGATTTCTAATGCATTTTCAGTCAATCTGCTCTCACCGTTTATTCACTGGAAATGAATTAGAAATTACAAAAACTATAGATTATTCATTTTCAACCAAATCATTGTTTGAAACGAATTGTTGTGCTGAGCAACTTGCTGAATTTTAATCAAATTATATTTCTTCAAGTCAGAGTGAGTGAAATTGCATTGCATAAATAGTTTGGGTGCAAATCTATTAAGGACAAATTACTGGGAGCCCTCAGAGTGGCCCCTGGCGAATCACTGTGGGGCCCAGCAGAAACATCAGCCAAGCAGCAATACCACAAATGGCACTGGCAGCAGAGCCATGATGAGAGGCCCTTACAGAGGGCAAATCAAAGCTAGGAAATGAGAGAGAGCTTGTTCCTTTCTACTTGCAGCAAACCCCCAGGGGAATCCCAAGAATATCTGATGGAGTCTACATTGAAGAAGGTGATATTCTTATTTCCTTTCCTTCTTGCATTATATGGCATGCACCCTGGGCAAGGCTGGTTATATCATCTACACAGCCCGGTGCAAAATAGAAACGCAAGGCTCTTTTTCAAAAAGAAGAACTGTTAAAGGGACTAAAGTCTAAGGTTTTTTTCTCTTCTTCTGTGGTCTCTCAATTTTTCATGGTGTTTTTTATTTGCTATTTAAAGTCATTCTAAGTAAAGAAAAATTAAAATTTTGCCTTATTGGCATGGATTTTACCATTCATCCTTATATTGTGCAATGCCAGTTTTAAATGCAAATGTAAGAATTTATAGTGGAATCACTAAAATGGCACAATTTGTATTTTGTTGCTTGTACATATATATGTGTTTGTTCTTACCAGATCAGGCGAAAAGCTATACCAAACCATTTCAACTGTTTTTATCTTACTTCTTGATAAATGCACATTCTGCTAAGACTCTCTACTTTCAACTTATTGATGAGTAAGAAAGGACAGAGAGGAAAAGGAATTATTGGTTGTCCTATGATTATTATGGGTTGTCATCCTTTTCATCATAAATGGTTGGCTAATATAGGAAAGTAGCACATGTTAAAAAAAAAATCTATGATAGGGTTGCTTAGTTGTTTGCATTTGTTAGAATATCATTACCTTCTTTTGACAGTTGAAGCAAGTTCAGTTTCAAAGAGAAAGCATGGCATACCCCAGCTTACTCCATCTTATAGGTAAGGACAGACAAAGGATCAAAAGAACAGATTAGAAAGACTCCAGAAATAGAGCCAAAAACTGGAACAACCTGTCTTTCAACAAAAGAATAGAGAAACTGTGGTTATTCATGCAGTGGAATATTACTGAGCAATAAAAAGGAGCTAACTACTGATATGTACATCAACAGGGTGAATCTCAAACACATTATGTAGAGGAAATGAAGTCAGACACAAAAGAGCAGATACTGTATGATTCCATCCTTATGAGAGTCTAGAACAGGCAAACAATCTATGAAAATAACAGGATACTGGTTCCTCTGGAGGGGGTGAGGGATGACTGGAAAATGTCCTGAGGAAACTTTCTGGGGTGCTGGAAGTGTTGTATATCTTGACTGGGATGTGGGCTACATGTGTATATCCTTTTATCAACACTCATCCAACTGTACATTTAGAATCTCTGAATTCCACTCTATAAAAATAATACCTCACAGGGCCAGCCACCTGGCCGAGTGGATAAGTTCTCGCGCTCTGCTGCAGGCGTCCCAGTGTTTCATCAGTTCCAATCCTGGGCATGGACATGGCACCACTCATCAAGCCACGCTGAGGCGGTGTCCCACATGCCACAACTAGAAGGACCCACAACTAAGAATATACAACTACGTACTTGGGGGGATCCTTTGTATTTCTCTTTCCAAAATACTGGCTTATTTTTGTGGTTTTGCTCTTCTAAGCAAATTTTTTTTTATGCTTTTTGGTGAGGAAGATTGGCCCTGAGCTAACAACTATTGCCAATTTTCCTCTTTTTTTTTCCTCCCCAAAGCCCCAGCGCGTAATTGTATATCCCAACTGTAAGTCATTCTAGTTCTTCCATGTGGGATGCTGCATGGCTTATCAGTGGTGTGTAGGTCCCCACCCAGGATCTGAACCAGCAAACCCTGGGCCACAGAAGCGGAGCACACAAACTTAATTACTTGGCCACAGGTCCGGTCCCTAAGCAAATTTTGAGATAAGAATATTAATGCCACCAGGATTATGTTGGGATTGGGATTGGAAAAGCATTTACTTTGTGCACTTAATTAGGGGAATAGGCATTCTTACTATATTGTCATCCCAATCATTATATTCTTGCCAGTAAGGTTTTTCTAACATTAATTTCATTAAACTTATCTCTTCAGAGAAATTCACATTATTGTCAGGTTTATTTGCAGGCTATTACAGGTTGACTTATTTTAATGTCTAAATTAATTCCCTTCATTTGATTTTCTTATTGATTATTATTGGCAAATATAGAAATTAATGATTTTTTTAAAATCTGATCACCCTATTGAATTCTAGTTCTAGTTCTAATAATTTTTGGTTGACCCTTTGTGTTTTCTACATAATCCCAATTTTAATTGATATCTATAAACAATAACAATTTTTCTAATATTATATATTATTATTTCCTTTTTTATTTTATTGTACTGACTAGAATGACTACAACATTAAATAGTAGTGATAGAAGATGGCATCCTTGTCTTATGTATGAAAATATTTTTATTATTTCACTATTAAGATATTTGATCTGAAAGTGTAACAGGCATATATTAGGTTTAAGAAATTTCCTTCTATTTCTGGGAAGATTATTTTTTGGTTTTCTTATTAGTTTAATTAAAATGAGAGACAAATCTTACCAAATTGCTTTGGTCACTATCAGGACTCTCATATTTTTTGTCCCTTAAAATGTTAGTGTAGTCATCTATATTAATAAATATATTAACACTTGAACACTTTTTAATTGCTAAAATAATCTCTATATGTTGGTAATATACTAGTCTTGTAACATGTGGGTGGCTTTCATTTGTTAATATTTTATTTAGGAATTTTCCATTGATTTGAATAGTTAGGTTGCTATTTGATTTCTAGTTTTCCTCTCAACCACCGTCTGGCTTTGATATCAGGGCTATGCATGCCCTCTGTTGACTTTGGGAAGCTGCCAATTTTTCTCTATTTTTGAACAAGTTGAAATAGAGAAGATTTGGCACAATTTATCTATAAAATTATCTAGGCATTGTACTTTTGTTAGAAGTTATCTCTTTTTTTAGTTTCCTCCACGATTATTGGCCTATATCGGTATTTTTACTCTTCTTAATCTATATATTTCTAGGAAATCTTTCATTTCATCTAGATTTTTCAAACCCATTAGAATATAGTTGTAAGAATGATTACACCTTTTTCTCATTTACGATGTTATTATTTTTTACCTTTTTTTGTAGGAAGTCTTGCCAAAGGTTAGTCTAATGTTTGTCTTTCTGTGGAACAACTGTTTAGTTTTATGGTCAAGTCCACATTTATTTTTTCGTACCTCATAAAATCCTTTTACCTATATTAATGTTTCCTTCTACTTTTCTCTTTTGTTTTTATTTTTTACTTATTGAACTGAAAGTGTCGGTCATAAATTTTCAGTCTATTTTATTCTAGGCAATGCATTTTAAGATTACAAATTTCCATCTCGATTACTGCTTTGGCTACATCCCATGGGTTTTTAAAAGGATTATTCTTTTCTTTATAATTGATATTTGATTTCTTCTTAATCTCAAGAGTTTTTAGAAGATTATTTTTAAAATTTTAAATGATTGGACACAGCAGTTTTATTATTTTATTATTAATATATATTTGCATTACAGTGTGGTTACAGAATGGGAATTTTACGATTCAGAGCTGCAGAATTTATTTAGATTGTTTGTGATGTTGTGTACGTGGTGAGTTTTTGCAACTGTCTCATCCTGTTTGAAAGGATGTATAGTATCCATTTTTGAAAATATATTTCCAATATAAATTAAAGTATTTAAGTACTTTATATTTTATATAACTTCCTTTTTTGTTTTCTTGATCTGTAAATTAGGAAGTGTGTGCTAAAATCTCTCACAATGATTTTGAATTTATGAAATCCTCCTCAGGTTTCTAGTAATTTTGACTTTTTATGTTTCAAAGCTATACCGTGAAGTTAATAAATGCTTATGGCTATTCATATATTATTGGTTGATTAAGTTTTATCGATACAAAATATAATTTTCATTTGAATTTTTTCTGATTTTCCATTTTTACCCCTGCTTTCTTTGTTTTATATTTGCCTAACATCTTTTTGCAGCTGTGTTCAAACATTACATATTGTATTATAGAAGTATTTCTTGAAATTATCACATAGTTGTATTTATTCTTTTTATTCTATAAAGTTTGATATTCTTTGAACTTAGAAAATCTTACCCTTTAATGTTTATCGTATTTTTAAATATTTTATACATTTTTAAATTTTTAAAATCAAAATTGTATATGTTTAAGGCATAGAACATGATGATCTGATATACATATATGTAGTGTAATAATTACTACAGTCAAGGTAACTAACATATCCATCTCATCACATAGTTACCATGTATGTGTATGTGTGTTGAGAGCCCCTGAAATGTACTCTCTTAGCAAATTTCTAGTATAATAGTTGAGTATTATTAACTGTAGACGTCATGCTGTGCATGAGATCTCTAGACTTATTCATCCTATTTAACTGCAACTTTGTTCCCTGTCATGTTTTTGACTATTTCTGATTTCTTACATTATTTCATTCTTTAGAAATTTGTTTCTTTTCTTCTGCAGTTTCTCACTGGAATAGGTTTTCTTTGTTCCTTTTTTTTTAAGTGATTTATAGATTTTGTTGATAGACGATTCTCCATGGATCTTGCACATTTCTGCACATCTTGTGAGCATGGCCATAACTGCTCTTTGTTCCAAGCTATCTTTTCCGGGATGTGTATACGGTGAACAGCTTTAGAAGATAGAGGTAATATCTCCCCCCAGAGCAAAGAGCAAGTTTGATTACCACCTCAGAAGGTAGAGATGGTGTTTCCCTTTGGGGCAAAGGACAGGCATGTTTACTCTCCATTACGCAAGATTCAGCTTCCCTAAGACTTTCCTAAGCCCGTGGTTCCTCTTCTGTAATGCAATCCATTGCATGTCCCTCTGCAATGTGTCATCAGATCCTCTTCATGCTACCCTTTAGGAATTGGAGCTCAGGCAATTGTGCAAATATGTAGATATTTATCCTACCTGCTGTGAGTAATATCGTCTTTTGTCTCTGACCAATGAATATTGTGTCTTCTTTCAGCATCCATGACACTGGGGCAAGCTAATTTGTTAGCTTGCAAATTAGGTAACATCTTGACCCTTCACAGTTCTTGACAGCCTGTACATACAATTTCTAGTCTTCTATTGCAATGCTTCTCAACATCAGGCCTGTGAACCATGGGAGCACTTTTGTGACTAAATGAGGACATTTTGAGTGTGGTCTTTTGAGATGGAATGCCCATTAGCATCCCATTGGATCCTCTTGGGTTAGTTTCAGACGGACTGGGGATAATGGCAACAAGAGCATCAGGGAATTTGAAAGTGTGAATTGTCGGGAATGGGACAGTTCAAAAACCCCAAAAGGGAGACAGCCCTGGAATGGGAGAAGGGAGCAGGGGTAATTCTATAGGAGAAGCTGCATAAATCATCAGAACAACAGTGGGTATTGTGACTCACTAAGAGCCCTGGAGCCTGGACATCTCAGGGTCTCTACATCCTCCAAGATAACCAGGAATCAGAGGGCTCTGGACAAGTAGAGTCTCAAGTCCAGCCCAGGTAAGGGTTTTAATCTTAGGCTCAGGCATAATAGCTGATTTGGATCTGAATGTCAACCTGTGCTGTAATCCGAGACTCCTTTGTGAAAGTCCTTGTGGCTTGAAAAGCCTGTTGTTTATAGTTATATTTACAATCTAATAGTTGCTAATTTAATTATTGTAAAAAGAGCAAACCATTTGAGAGGGGCATCCGGGGTCCTTTCTTAATGTAGAAGATGAGGCAGATAGTAGCTGCAGAACAGAAATACAAGCTTGGTCTGAGTAACGGAAAAGGCAAGGTCCTGCATTATTGTGAAGGGTCAGCCCCACAATTGTCCACGTGGCACAGACCAAAGGTTCCTGAGAGGAAATTGCTGGGGCCTGCAAATCCCAGACTCACTTCCTTTCCCCAGAGGTAGGTAGCCTATAGTGGTGCCAACTGTAGTGCCAAACCTGTGGATGCACACCAGAGCCAAAATATTAAGGGAAGATGCTGGGCCCCAGCTCCTGCCGATGCTGAGGGAAGCCACCATTGCTCGGAGCTCCTGAAAAAGCAATGCTGAACAAGCGTTGCTTCCCAGGTTAGAGTGCTAGCAGTGAACGGGCTGACCTTTCGACCTCTCAGAGTTTCCATAATGATGGGCCTTGAGACTCTGAAACACACATCCTTCCAAGTGTGAGGCTCTCCATGTGGTGTCCTTTATGTTCCCTGTGCTTATGCTAGTACCTGTGCAGGTACCAGACAGCCCTGCATGTTTCTATACCTACTAGATCATGGGGAAAAAAAACCCTGAAGCACAAGGATGGTAGCAATTGAACAGATCTCTGGCTCACATTATTAGGAACGAAATGGAGCTCTCTCTTGCTGCCCCTGGAAGCAAAGGTCTGAAACTCTCCTCACTGTAATTGCTGTTTGCTCTGAGATGTATGAACACAAGGATCTGAAATCTTTGACTTTGGAATAGTTGACCAAAACTAGGTTCTGACCACTTTGGGCTAAAGAATAGGGGTCAGGAAATCATGCTGAATGGCTGACAGTGATTGTTGGAAATGGCAGGCGTGGAAATGAAGGAGTAGATTGAGATAATATGAAAGCAGTAATTGCCACTTCTGTTATTCATCACGGTAGCCATCATGTTGGATCTGTGGGGCTGGACCTCACTGCCCACCTGAGGATATGGTGGGCTCCGGACAGGATGCAAAATCTCCTCCAAATTTCAAAGTTACCTTTCCTCCAGGATGGTTCAAAAAGATCGTCTCTCATTTCAGTCTTGCCACAATAAAGATGGAAGCAGAAATGATGCAATGGAAATAATGATTGATCCAAACTATTGGGGGCCAGGGGAAGGTACAAGTAATATAAACCATATTAATGCTATGTCAGGGTCTCCCTACAGTGTTCAAAATGACCAATATTTGCGTTTGTGTATCTATAAGCATTTTTAACTTGGATTTATTTCAGCACATAAAGAAGACATTTGTAAAAAGGAGCTTGTAAGCATGACCAGAAATGAGCAGAAAAAGAATTATAAAGAAATTAATCACAAATCAAGAGTACAAACTTCCTCATTTTTTTCTAGTCATGTTTAATTGTTTGAGTTTGATTTGCAGGAGAATAGGATTGCCTCCGCTTCAAATGGAGTTATTTTCCATATTTTTCTCATTTGATATGATCCTGGGAAAAAACACAGATATCCCTTAAGAGAAAAAAACAATTCACATCATGAAAATGGGCTGCATAAAACTGTAATAAATACATATTCAAGGGCATAAATATGCAGTAACACATTGCAGCTAAAAATCAAGTATGTGGGAGGGTTTCCCCTAGGGAGAGAAATAGGCTGCATCGAAAGCAATTTACCCTTTCCCTGAAGGCCTTGAGTGTCCCACATTCTCAATTCACACAGCCTGCCTTCTGGACCACTTTTGACATTAAGAATTGGTAATATTTTCATGTATTCTTGTTTTCAAACCTTGGTGTCACTTCTAGGCAGGGAGGCTACAAATTTGTATCCCTTAGAGTAACAGCTATTGCCTCACTTTCTCTAAATGCCCAAGACAGTAATTTACATCTTTCTTCTCAGGATGTACAGAATAGATTTTCATCTCCCACTCCAAATCAAGTTTTATCTTTCTATCTGCAGTGACAATTGGAGGAAAGCTAAGATCACTTTGCTTTTCATGTTTTGCTCAAACATAAATCTTGTCGATACCTTTTAAATTACAACTCATATAACAAAACCATTCTTTTGCCATAACTCCATGATACAAGGTCCAATCTCTCTGTCAGACACCAGTTTCTAAGAAATTGCAGTTAGTTGAGAGCTGGGTGAAGAAACTGAGATGCAGGAAGGGCCAAGACCTTTTTACAAAAAGGGCAGAGAACTTTGGTCCCCATCCCAGTAGGATCATGTGAAGATTCATCCTTTCTGTTGCGTCTGCGTCATTTCCTCTGATACTCTGGCTTCTGCCCTAATCCCTGCTTCCCAGACTCCAGCTAAATGAGATGGTTACGTGTTTCCCTTTCCCAGCCAACAGTGAAGTCCAAGTGAATGCCTGGTTCAGAAGCTCCACCTCCCTTCCTAGGATATAAAGTGTTCTAATAATGGAATGGGTCATTTATGTTAGACTCTTAACATAGGGGTTAGCCTCTGTCATCATCACCACTATTGCTATCGTTATTACTCCATAGGTTTGTTGAGTCATTATAGTGTTTATTTTTTAGCTCCTTCTTTTTTCATTCTATTGCATCTTAATCTTAAAATAATCAACCTAATTTTCCTTTTCTTTCAGATTTCCGAAGGGGAGAAAGGACACTTTAAAAGATAACCTACTCTCCTGTTTCATCAGGTCCAACAAAATCCTGCCCTAATTTCAGTTTCTCAATATCTCGTCATTCCACAAGAAATCAGTCTTATCTCTTCACTTGGGAAATACTCATCAATGTGTTCAAATAATGACAGATGGATGGATGCTACAAACAGCTTTAATTTGATCTTAAACATTTTCTCAAAGAAATGAAGCAGAGAAAAAGTAGTAAAAGTAATCAGTAAGTGTAACAATTATGCCCCCAAATTTTCTGTTGCTTAAGTAACAAAGAAACCTAATCCCACAATTTGTTGAGAACTAGTTGTTGAAGGAATAGTTAACAAGCTGAAGGGAGAGTGATCTAGAAGCCAGAGAAAACTTCACCTCTTAAAGATAGAATGTATTATACTTTTACATTTTCGAAGAAACTAATACCGATGGAGTGAACTGGAGTGTAGTCTGCTCAGTCTTTGTCTTATTTAACTGTTATTTAACATAGAATCATGTGGTTGGGCGCCAGTCTCATGTTCTGGTTAATTGCATCATCTTTCAACCCAAACAGGCATAATTTCTACTAGTTTTACCATTGTCTTCAACATTTACTAGCTAATCTTATACAAGCTATGTAACCTCTCTGAGTCTCAGTCTCCTTTTCTGTAACATAAAGATAATAGTAGAATTTACCTTATAAGTCTAATTTAAGAAGAAAATGGAATGTGTGTGAATCATTGAGGGAGATATCTGTTCCATTATAAAGAGTAAATATCATCTATTATTATACTAAGGCTCTTTTTCCATTTTATGAAAATAATCAGGCTAAAATTTTCTCAAATCTACAAAATAGTGAGGTACATAAACAGAACTACATAAAGTTGTTTTAAAAAGAGTTGATCACAAAGATTTGAACTTAGACTTCTCCTTCATTTTTTTTTCCTTTATTTGGATATCAGGATTGGTGTTGATTTAACCATTCTCTTCAGATCATGGCCCATTAAAACCTTACACAATCCCTGTCTTATCTCATTTTATTTTTGATTTTCCCTCTTTGTTCTCCATCCCACTCTCCTTGCTTCCCTGGCTAGCCAATACACACAAACACAGCTGCCTACTCTGTTTGTATGCATTGCTCTTGAAAAGAAATACTCAGTTATTTTGTATATATATCAATCTTAATTTACGCAAATGATATTATACTACAGATCTGAGTCAGTCATATATACTTTACCCAACACTATGTTTATGAAAGCCACTTGTGTTTCTGTGTATACTTCTAGTTCATCGGCTCTGACTGCTGCATAGTGTTCCACACATCTGGAGCATTTTACACATGCCCTTGCCCAAAGATAGTCACCTAAGTAGTTTTCAGTTCCTGCTGCTATCAATTCAGCTACAGTAAACAGATTGTTCATGCTCTCTTATGGGGCTGTAAATGAGTGCTTCCTGGAAGTGGGATTCCTGGGTAAGGAAAGACCATAACTGATTACACTAATATGGCTACTTTGCTTTTAGAGTGATTGTACTATTCCTCACATCCTCCCCAACCACGCCATTACTCAAACATTTCTCATTTTTGCCAATCTAAGTGTAAAGAGCTTTCACATTGCTGTTTTATTCCACTTTCTTCTGACCACCAGTGAACTTGAGTTTCTGTTTACATACTTATCTGCCATTGCTATAGAGTCTTTCTTCCCATTCTTTGCCTATTTTTCAATAGAATTCTTTCCTCATCTCTTATGGATTTACAAGCTTTGCTTGTATACTTGAAATACTAGTTTAGATTTTGTAAATATCTTGTCTTCATTTGTTATCTGTATGTTGACAATATTTATGTTGTTTCCCATTGAGCAGAAGATTTTATTTTTATGTCTCCAATCTATTATTTTCTCTTATGGTTTATGTTGTTGAGTTACTGTTTAAGAAGTACTCTCCCCACCCACAGCCAAAGTCACAAAAATATTTTTCTACATCTTTTTCCTTTAGCTTGTCCAAGGTGAACAAAGCCGGACGCTAGTTAAAGTGATGAGGACAAGTTTTGTCAGTAATACTATTGTTAACGGGGAATGGAACTCCACTTCACTGAAACAGAATGCTGTGGACTGTTTAAAGCCTGGGGTGTTCGAAGGGAAAGACGCTGAGGAACGTGAAGGGGAGTTAGTCCATGTGACTGGGCCACCTGGATTTGTTAATTGGCACTTATCCAGAGGAGAAACAAACTTCTCCTATCTTTATGACAGGAGGCAGTGGTGCCAACTGAAGCAAGAAGCCCTCGGAAGTTAGGCCCTTAACTTCCCACAAGGAGTGGGAGAGAGCCGATTAGCTCCCTGAATGTTTGCAGTCTAAAGAGATGGCTCACAGGTGCTTGAAGAAACAGTTTGGGGTGGTAGTTTTACATAGACAGATATAGGTACATAGATAGATGGATAGATAGAGAGACAGATACATAGATAGATGTTATAAGGAATTAGCTCACTTGATTGTGGAGGTCGAGAAGCCCAAAGATCTATGATGGGTGAGCTGGAGACCCCGGAAAGCCAGTGTGCCATTCCAGTCCAAGTCTGAAGGCCTGAGAACTGTGGGTGCTGATGATGCAAGTTCCAGTCTGAAAGCTGACACGCTCAAGACCTAAGAAGAGTCGATGCTTCAGTCTGAGTCTGAAGGCTAGGAAAAAGAACGTCCTTGCTCAACCAATCAGGTAAGAGAAGTTCCCTCTTATTGGAGGGAAAGTCAACTTTTTTGTTTTATTCTGGCCTTCAACGGATTGGATGAGGCCCACCCACATTAGGGAGGGCAATCTGTTTTACTCAGTCTACTGATTCCAACGTTAATCTCATCTAAACAACACTCTCACAGATACACCGAGAATAATGTTTGACCAAACATCCAGCACCCTACGGTAAAAAATATATATAAAGTCGACACGCAAAATTAACCATCACAGGATCCTATCTGCCTATCACCAGGTTTGGGCTGGAACACACAGTAAATTCTCCTGGCAATGTTGGGCTTTCTCAGCTATGCATTTTAACGGGGGGTTGGGGTCATCTTAAGGACACAGCCTTAGGATGCTAGAAGCCATGGTAAAGTTTGGTCACCTCTTGGTGCAGAGGCTTGGATGGAGTCATGATGTATGTGTCAAAAGTTCTGCAGTTCTCAAGATTTAGAATTGACCTTTCAGATTAATCCACCTGGAATTAATTTTTGTATATTTTAGAATGTAATAACACAATTATTTTTCTCCATAGAGTAGTCCACTTTTCCTAACATCATCTAATCAATGTTCTCTCCCTTCCTCTATTTTGATGCCATCTCCATCATATACATCTCTCTGTTTCTGAATCTCTCTTCTGACTCTTTTTCTGCTGTATTTACCTGTTGCTACACTAGTGCCATGTTTTGTTGTTACATTGGCTTTTTAACATAACTCTGTGGCTATAGGGCAACTATCTTTGTTCTATTTAAAAATTATCTAGTTATTTGTAGACTTTGTTCTGTGTATGGCTTAAAATCAGTGTGTCAAATGTCTGAAAAAAATCTATTGTAAAAGTAGGCACTAGAATGATATTGAAGGTACAGAGTAATGAGAAAACCTGATAATTTTACAACCTAAAATAATGCCATCCATGAAAATGACATAACTCTATATTTTTTCAGGTCTTCTTTTGCTTTTTAATAAATCATCTCTGCAAGAGTCTTGTGAATTCCTTGTTAGTTCAATTCCTAAATACAACATAATTTTTGTTGCTCATATAATTAGTATCTTATTTTTATTATTTTTTAGGTAACTTACATTGCCATTAGAGAAAGTTGAGGATTTTTAACTTTGTCTTGTATCAGTAACTGCAGAACTTTGGTATTAATTCTGAGAATTTGTTCTTCAGTTGTGTTTTATATAGTAATACTCTCATTTCTAATTAATGACATTTTACCCTTACATCCCAAATCCTATCACTACTCCCTTTATCTGCTCTTTTATGTTTATGCTGGTCAAGATTTTCAGTGGTATCTTGACTGGAGCAGTGGTGGGAGATGTGCTTGCCTTGTTCCCAACTTTGAGAGACTGCACGTAAAATCCAACTATTAAGAATGACATTTGATTTAGTTTAGGGTGGGTTTTTTTGTTAGATTAAAAAAGTATCTGGGTGACGGCCCAGTGGCATGATGGTTAAGTTTGCACGCTCCACTTCAGCGGCCCAGTGTTCGCAGGTTTGGATCCTGGGCGTGGACCTATGCTCCACTTATCAAACCATACTGTGGCAGGCGTTCCACATATAAAGTGGAGGAAGATGGGCACAGGTGTTAGCTCAGGGCCAGTCTTCCTCAGCAAAAAAAGGAGGATTGGTGGCAGATGTCAGTGTACGGCTAATCTTCCTCCAAAAAAAAAAATTAGCTGAACTTAGTGCTTTTTCTTCTTCTATTTTTGATATGCCCCCTATTTGATCATGATGTATTATTAAATAATATTTTCTTTATGATTTCACATTTACATGAATAAGTGAAATGAGCCATTTTCTTTCCTTTACTGCCATTATTCTGTTTTGGTATAGTAAAGTTTATTGTAGCCTCATAAGATAATTATAATGTTATTCCCTTTTTTTCACAAACAACTTGTATAAATAAGAGATTTATTAAGTGTGCTTCAAAATTTTGTATAAAACCTCATGGATCTGGAGTTTTGGTGTATGTTGGAGGGTTTTGAAATTTCAATTACCAACTCAGTTTTCTATTCCTCAAAATTTTGGCATTTCATGTATTTTTAAGAAATGTATTTATTTCATTCATGTTTTCACATTTAGTAGAATATAGCTGTCAATAATACTCTTGTCTTTACATTATGGCTGTTATAAATTATATCTTTTTACTCTATGTTGTTTATTTGAACTTTGAAATTTTTTTCACTGTTCTTGAATTGCCTTCCAAAATCCTTCCTGTCTTATTAAATTTTTTAAAGAACCAGCTTTGTGACTTAAAAATATTCTCTACCTGTTCATTTCTGTTTCATTAATTTTTGCCCTTTATGTTTCATTCATCTTGATTCTTAATGTAAATACTCGATGCAGTTGTCTTCAGTCTCTTTTGCTTTTTGAATGAATGTGTTTCAAGCTGCAGCTTTTTCTATTATTATTTCTTTGCAGGTCCCACAAATTTAACACATTACACTTAAATAACACATAATTGTTATTTAATTCCAAGGATTTGCTGCTTCCTTGGTAAGTACTTCTATAGCTCAAGAATTATTAATTCGCTCTTAAAAACTACTCACAATATGTGGGAGTTTTTAAAGTTATATATTTGTTATTAGCTGTTAATTTTATTTATTCTTTGAACATACGGAGGTTTCTTTTTTTTCCAACAAAGTGTTCTCTGTTTGTTAGATATAAAGTTTCATATGTATCCACTGACACACACAGGGAGGAAGGAAAGGAGGGGGGAAGAAGAGGGTGGGAGAAAGGGAGAGAGGGAGGGAGAAAGGAAGGAGAGAGAGGAAGAGAAAAAGAGGAGGGAGAGAAAGAGGCAGTCTCCTTTTCTCCTACTTCAGTTTAGTTAAATGCCACCAGTCCCTCAAGAACACAGTTCAGTTACCATGGTATATTAACTATGAGAACTTGCATAAAGTACAAACCTCAAGGCTAGCTTCTCAATCCATAAATCACTACGTAAATAACAGACACGCAGATCAGTGACCAATCACGTCGCTTCTTTCAAAGCCTGTCGGCGATTGGTCACTGCTTCTCCGTTAGCTCACTCCCAGACAGCAAAGAGTGTGGTTTTGTTGTTTTCTTGTCTCCAAGTGATAAATCTATGTAATAATTTACAAAAATGGATAATCAGAAGAGAGAATTGGGCAACAAAGATAAAAGCACAGCAAAAAAAATGCAAAGAGACGATGCTGGAAGCGAAGTTCAAATGGAACATAAATGGATTATAGTAGAAGTAGCTCCCCATGAGAATGTTGACACTGCCACTGTTTGAGAGACTCTAGATATGATGTCAAAGGAATTTAGTGAAGGCGAACGTTTGGGCGTAAAGAGAAAGGATGACAAAAAGGATGCGGTTGTCCCAGAGGAAGTGATGCCAGAAAGACAACATTAAAGGAACATTGAAAGTGCCAAAGGTAAACTATTGAAACTTCATTCAAACTTAGAAAAGAGGATGGCAGTTCTCTAAAGCATGAAAAAGATGCTTCATCATATCATCAGCTTATACTTTGAGAGGAAGGCAAGCATTGCTCAAATTCTCAAAGGTTACAGAGGAATCATGATTTTTCCCATTAGTAGAGCACTTCGCATGGTTTCAGTTTGCATGATCATTTTCACAGAAAAGCAAAGACTGGCTGTGTGTTTGTGTGTGCGTGCTCATAATATACATCTACAATGTATGTACACATTCTTTCAGCTTATAAATCACATTATTTAAATCTTTGTTGATATTTTTGTCTGCTTGATCTGTCAATTTCTGAGAGGCATATTAAAATTTTGAATTGAAATTTTTGTTTTGTCTTTTTCTCCCTGTTATTCTATCAGCTACGATTCTATATTCTCTACGACTATATTATTGGTGCCTATCGGGTGGTGATTGTTTTATATTCTTGATCTACTTTTTTTCTTTTTAGCAACATAAAATAGACTTTTTTCTCTTATTTTGCTTTACTCCTTATATTCTAGTTTTTATAATATTACATTGCTACCCTATTTATTTCTCTCTTTCAAGTATTTTCACCAAGAGAATTTTCAAACAGGGTCTTTATTTAAAGTTTTTTTAAAGAATTGGTTAAAGGAATTTAAACATCATGAAATGATAGTTTTGCTAGATATAAAATTATAAGTTCAATATATTTTACAGCAATTTGGAAACGTAATCAGCAAATAGTGTTGGTTGGAAATTTAATGCCTCTTCCTTTAGTTGATTAACTCTTCTGGAAATTTTTAGGATTATCTCTATCTATTCTGTACTTAAATTTGATTATAATTTTTCTATATGTGTCTATCCTGTTGGACATTTTGTGACTCCTTTAAATCTGAGCTCTTCCTTTTAAAGCTCCAAAATTAATTCTTTTTTTTCTTCTTCTGTGACAAATGTTTTAATACAGGTTTTATTCATCTTGTTTACTCCAAATCTCTTATTTTTTTTCTTTTACATTTTCTCTTTGTCCCTTCCTGGTGCCTTCTTTGAGATTCCTTCCACCTGATTTTTTAGCTCACTGATTTTTGGTTGTGCCATACTGTTATTTAATCCTTCCATTGATTGTTTATTTCAATTAATATATACTCATATACCCCATATGTCCAATTGGCTTCTCTCTATAATTGTTTATTCCTGTTTCATATTTCCAATATCTTCCTTCATATTTTTGATAGTATTTATTAAGCTAGTTTCAAATTCTCATTCTGTCTTGTCCTTTTATTCTAATTCAGCTGGTTTGGTAATTCCACTTGTTTTCTCTCTTTTGTAATTCTTGTGAGCATCAAATGTCTATTTTCCCTGGGAAAGTAGTATAGGGATATTGGCTTTTTAAGGCCTTGGGGGGGGGATGCTTGGGCCTTTCCTGGTGAGGGAAGGGGTAGGGTACAATGATCTAGATGTCTGTCCCCCATTGCCACTAGGTGAATCTGAATCTCAGACCTCAGTGAATTCTCTGTACCCACACTGCTCCTTTCTAAGAGCTGCCTTCCTAAATGTAATTTTTTGCCCACAGCCTGAAGTTTGAAGGGCAATGTGGAGGAAAGAGGTTCAGGGTTAGGACTTTTTCACTGGACCTGTGCTCATCCACATTCCTCCTTGTCCAGGCTCCATCATCACCCCAGTGTTACACCATGTCAACACCTCTGACTGGCTCTCGTATGCTTCTGTGGTTTTTCGACATAACATTAGGGGCACAGCACAGCATACTCAACCCAGGGGAATGTTAATATCTCCAACCGATTTCCAAAAATTTCCATTAATTTCCTGGGTGCATCAATGACGTGGAGGAGAGAGGCTTTCTGTTTTGTTTGTTTTTTCAATCTCCATAATAAATAGGATGGCCAATTTTCTATTTTTTTCAGGCTAACTTTAATAATTTATGAAAACCTTTTCTCAAATATCAGTATGAAGAAATTCAAGTTCATATATACAACTGCCTACTTAGTTAACATCTTTGCAGAAGATCTCAACCAAGACCAGCTTCTTGGACATGCGACCTATGCAGTCACGAGGGCCCTGTGCTTGATTGAATGTTCTGCTGTCTTCTTGAAATTTAAACAAGGGCCCCACAAGTGATCTAGCCAGTCTTGGTACTGTAAAATGTAACATGCCACATCAACTTTCTTCCCCAAACTTCTCCTTCTCTAGTGGCCCCTGGCTTAGTAAAGGGCAGCTTTTCACCCAGCTCCCCTTGCCAGAGACCCAGGGCTAACCCTTCATGACCCCTGCCTATCTGTCACACCACAGACCACCAATCCTCAAGGATTCTGAACTTTAGTTCTTAAGTATCTCTAGACATCTCCTTTCTAATCTGTTTGCTACCAGCTACATCAAATAACCATCTTCTCTTGTCTGCTTTCCTGCAATAACTCCATCTTCCCAGCTACACTTCTTGTGCTCTCTCTCTCTCCCATATATTGTCTTCCCCAGAGGTGCAATGACCACTGGTCTTCTGGCACCAAGAGGCTTACACTCTATGGAGAATGTAGAAGCAAAAGTAACTGTAAAATAAGATATACTGACATACATGCTAAATAGACAATTAAATAATATGCTGTAGGACCTGAAAGAAAGACATCTCTAATGGGATTGATGGGAGAGGGGTTCAGGCAAGAGAGGATTTTCATTTTAACATTATAAGATTGGGATATATTGATTTTAAAAATGTTTCAAATATTTGATTTAGGCATTATTTTCTCCTAAAGACAAAAAAAAAAATGTCTAATCCAGATTTCCTATTAGTAATGAATTTTGCAGACCCAATACAATTAGTAATGTATCTCCTTCCTCTGGTCTTTCTCCCTATAATTCATCCTTACATTGTTACACACTTTTTCTTTCTAAAATATAGATGATGCCACTCTCCTGCTTAAATGATCCCCAGTGAGTACATGATGAAGTCCATCCTCTTTAAAGTAGCATGTATGTCTTTTCACCAACTGATTCCAGCCTCCTTTCTAGCTTTATTCCCAACTTCCTGTCTGTCCCTCCATGCACACTCTCCATCAACCACTGCCTATGATCGAAGAACGCCTTGCCCATTTCTATGCATTCACTCTCCTTGGTCTATTCTTCAGCCAGGGGCAGCCCTCATACTTTTGTCCACTTGGCTAGCACCTATGGTATTGTAATTTCTTACTCTTGTGACATATAGTCTACTTGCCTTTCTCTTAGCCACCCCTCAGCTCTGCAACCTCCCACCCTAGGAAATAAATTGTTATACTAATGATATCCGTGGTACTATTATAGTACAATCATACCTCAGAGATATTGTGGGTTTGGTTCCAGACCACCACAATAAAGTGAATGTCTCAATAAAGCAAGTCACGCAAATTTTTTATTTTCCCAGTGCATCTAAAAGTGATGTTTACACTATACTGTGGTCTATTTAGTGTGCAATATCATTATGTCTAAAAAAATGATGTATGCATCTTAATTAAAAAATACTTTATTGCTAAAAAATGCTAATCATCAACTCACCGTTCAGTAAGTTGTAACCTTTTGCTGGTGAAGGGTCTTGCCTCCATATTGATGTCTGCCGACTGATCAGGATGGTGGTTGCTGAAGGCTGTGGCAATTTCTTAAAATAAGACAACAATGAAGTTTGCCTCATCAGTCGACTGCCTTTCATGAACGATTTTTCTATAGCATGTGATGCTGTTTGACAGCATTTTACCTAGAGTACAACTTTGAAAATTGGAGTCAGTCCTATCAAACCCTGATACTGCTTTGTCTACTAAGTGTATGTAATATTCTGAATCTTCATTGCAGTAGATTCTATCTCAAGAAACCACTTTCTTTGCTCATTCATAAGAAGCAACTGCTTGTCTCATAATGTTTTATCATGAGATTGCGGCAATTCAGTCACATCTTCAGCCTCCACTTCTAATTCTAGTTTTCTTGCTATTTCCACCACATCTGCAATTATTTCCTCTACTGAAGTCTTGAACCCCTCAAAGTCATCCATGAAAGTTGGAATCAGCTTCTTCCAAACTCCTGTTAATGTTGATATTTTGACATCTTCCTATGAACCATGAATGTTTCTAGTGGCATCTAAAATGGTAAATCTTTTCCAGAATGTTTTCAATTGACTTTGCCCAGATCCATCAGAGGAATTACTATTTATGGCAGCTATAGCCTTACAAAATGTATTTCTTAAATAATAAGACTTGATCCATGGGCTACAGAATGGATACTGGGTTAGTAGGCAGGAAAACAATATTAATCTTGCCATGCATCTCTATCAGAGCTCTTGGGTGACCAGATCATTGTAAATGAGCATTAATATTTTGAAAGGAATTTTTTTTTCTGAACAGTAGTTCTTAACAGTGGGCTTAAAATATGCAGTAAACCATGTTGTAAACAGATCTGCTGTCATACAGGCTTTTGTTGTTTCCCTTATAGAGAACAGGCAGAGGAGATTTAACATAATTCTTAAGGGCTCTAGGATTTTCAGAATGGTAAATGAGCATTGGCTTCAACTCAAAATCATCAGCTGTATTGGCCCGTAATAAGAGAGTCAGCCTGTCCTTTGAAGCTTTGAATACAGGCATCAACTTCTCCTCTCTAAGTATGAAAGTCCTAGATAATATTTTCTTCCAATATAATAATGTTTCATCTACACTGAAAATTTGTTGTCTGTGTGGTCACTTTCATTAATTATGTTAGCTGGATCTAACGCATAACTTGCTGCAGCTTCTACATCAGCACTTGCTGTTTCACCTTGCACTTTTATGTTATGGAGAGAGCTTCTTTTCTTTCTTTCTTTCTTTTTTTTTTTTTTTTGGTGAGGAAGGCTTGGCCCTGACCCATTGCCAATCTTCCTCTTTTTTCTTGAGGAAGATTGTTGCTGAGCTAACATCTGTGCCAATCTCCCTCTATTTTGTATGTGGGATGACACCACAGCATGGCTTGACAAGTAGTGTGTAGGTCCACACCTGGTATCTGAACCTACAAACCCCAGGCAGCCAAAGCAGAGTATGTGAACTTAACCACTACACCACTAGGCCAGCCCTGAGAGTTTCTTTTCTTAAACCTTATGAACCAACCTCTACTAGCTTCAAACTTTTCTTATGCAGCGCCCTCACCTCTTTTAGCCTTCATAGAATGGAAGAGAGTTAGGGCCTTGCTCTGGATTAGGCTTTGGCTTAAGGGAATGTTGTGGTTGGTTTAATCTGTATAGACTATGGAAGCTTTCTCCATATCAGCAATAAGGCTGTTTTGCTTTCTTATCACTTGTGTATTCACTGATGTAGCATTTTTAATCTTCTTCAAGAACTTTCCCTTTGCAGAGCCAGCCCCGCGATCAAGTGTTTAAATTCACGTGCTCCCCTTTGGTTCCCTGGGGTTTCACCGGTTTGGATCCTGGCGCAGACCTAGCACTGCTCATCAAGGCATGCCGAGGCAGTGTCCCACATGGCAGAACTAGAAGGACCTACAACTAGAATATACAACTATGTACTAGTGGGTTTTAGGGAGAAGAAGAAAAAAGAAAGACTGGCAACAGATGTTAGCTCAGGGCTAATCTTTAAAAAAAAAAAAGGAACTTTCCCTTTGCATTCATAACTTGGCTAACTGTTTGGCCCAAGAGGCCTAGCTTTCAGCCTATCGCAGCTTTTGACATGCCGTCCTCACTAAGCATAATCAGCTCTAGCTTTGGGTTTAAAGTGAGAGACGTGTGACTTCCTTTCGCTCAAATACTTGGAAGCCATTGTAGGGTTATTAACTGGCCTGATTTCAATATTGTTGTGTCTCAGGGAATAAGGAAGCCCAAGAAGAGAGAGAGAGAGACAGGGGAACGGCTGGTTGGTGGAGCAATAAGAACACACACAATGATGAAGTTTGTCATCTTATATAGGCGTAGTTTGCAGTGCCCCAAAACAATTACAATAGTAACATCAAACATCTCTGATCACAGATGACCATAACAAATATAATAATAATGAAAAAGTTTGAAATGTTGTGAGAATTACCAAAATGTGACATAGAGACATGAAGGGAGCAAATGCTGTTGAAAAAATGGTGTGATAGAATTGCTTGACACAGGGTTGCCACAAATCTTCAATTTGTAAAAAGAAGGATATCTGCAAAGTGCAATAAAGTGAAGCACAATAAAATGAGATATGACTAAACTGTGTATTGTCGATTTTAAGGTGCACATTTTTGGTACATTGTAACATCTCTGAAATCAGAACGTGTCTTATAACAGCCAAAATGTTATTATTTGGCATAATTTATTTCTCAGTGTCATATACTATAATGGTGCATTTTACAATTGATGGCATTTTAGATTAGATGAAATATGGTAGCTCTTTATTATGAGTCTGTCTCTCCTAGACTGTGAATGCCTTATGTACTGTAATACTCTAATTCACATAATGCATAATACATATGTATTCCATAAATAAAAATTGTCTAATTGAATGGGTGGTACATGCACTAGTGCACAGAGGATAGAAGAAATATCAGAAGACAATATAATTTTGACTGGTGAATTCTGAATACGTCTGTGGATTGTACCAATGTCAATTTCCTAGCTTTGATACTGCACTATAATTATGTAAGATGTCATCATTGGAGAAATACAATTAAGGGTACGTGGGCTCTATCTGTACTATATTTTGCAAATTCCTGTGAATCCAGAATTATTTATACTCTAAAGCCTTTTTTTAGGATTAAATCCACAGAAACCCATTAAAAAGACAAGCTGGTTTTGATACCATTGTGGACTGAAATCAGAATGACACATAACATGCTCAATAACTAGTTGCTATTACAATTTTACTTATTATTGACTTTCCCTTGACCTATCGAAATTACCTTGTTTATGTAACTTGCTAACAGAATTCATGGGGTGGCTATTCAAAGCCTCTTCTTGTTAACAGACATTCACTGGGGCTTGAGCCTATGATTTCTCTGTATCATTCAAAAAATAAAAAATCTTAACCTCACTTTTAATCAAAAAAGTGATCTCGTCTCATTAGTCAAGGTGCACAGTCTGTGTAATAGTTAAAACCCCAAATCTCACTTAATATTAAAGCTTCCCTCACTGGTTGGTTCTGCTGGAGCAGACAAAGAGGGCTGGTGACTTCTTTTCTGTTTACTAAGCTTCTACTCACATCTCTTGCCCTCTTTTCTCAAGACACTTCTGGATTTTCCAGGCTGGCAGGAGAGGCATAGGAGGTAATAGGTAGGAACAAAGTCTTTACTTCACTGGTGCCACAGCAAATGGATGATGGAATCGTCTGGGATTGGAGAGTTTTTAGAGCCAGCACTCTCCGGACTTTGCAAATGGGCAAACCTGACTCTCTTCCTTATAAGCACCTTTGTGTGTGTTTCCCATGTATGGGAGCTTCCTACTAGTTCTCTCGGCAAGGGTAACATCTTCTGCTAAATGCTACATGCAGACAGCCTTCAGTACAGGCCGGGTTCTCTCTCTGTTCTACTGCTTCTTGCCTGTGAGCCCTCAGCAGGGTCAACACCAGCCCCAAACATCAGGATCCTTATCAGTCTCCTCAAATAATCTTCTCAAAGTTCTGCCTCCCGCGAGACTCTTGTCGCGTGTTGGGGGTCAGGAAAATGGAATATATCACACCACTCCAAGATTTTCCAAAGTTAGTAGCCTCTCTACTTTCCAACTTCAACACTTTCATAAATCTGAGGTGACTATTGGCTGAGGCTTACAAAATTGGTGGTCCGCTAGCTCCTTTGCAAGTCCTGCACTGTCCCACTTCAGCTGCCGTCCATGGTATGAAGGCCTCAGCAAAGATGGAGGTAGAAACACTGCCATGTTTACAACCACCTCACGAATTTATTCTATGAAAAAAAGAACACGAAACCTTGGATATCAAGAAACTCTATTGCCATTACCAATGTCTTTTCCAGACGGGTGATTCTTTAAATAATCAGGAACTTAAAAAGATCAAAATCTTTAAGTTTGTTTCCAAATCATGTCATGTATCTGAGACACTTAATCGTTTTAATATGTATTCAAGAACATCTATATTTCTATCAAACAGAACATGAGGAGTCAGGAAATTTCAACTATAAATTAAATAAAGTTACATCAAATAGCATTAATAAATATATATATATGTCTGATAACACAGGTTATTTCTGTAGCTTAGCTGGCATTATACTTTAAGCACTTTTATTAAAGAGACTATATCTTCAACAGTTGTGCTTTTTCAGTATTTTAAGATGTAAATACTAAACATATTAAAAACATGTAAAATAAAATCTATGTGCATTTGAGGATGAGTTTCACATCTAATTCTGCAAAGATAGCAAGGATTGTGTGTGTATATATACACATGTATACATATATATATACAGACATATATGTAGCTATATACAATATGAGCAGACCTTGCTCTAATGTATATTGAATTTTTAAGATATCGTTTTGAAGTGGCTTTGTGTAATTTTGATGATCTTGTTTAATAAGGCATTTAAAAACAAAACAACAAATCTGAATAAAATATCCCCTCTTTAAAGTCTCAGTCAAAGGCTGTACACATGGAAGACTGAAAAATAACCAGCTTTTAAATTCTGTCCTTTCAACAATACAACCGCACTTTCAAATGTGCTTTGTTGTTTTCTTTTAATTCACTAAAATTAATCTTATAGATGTAGATGCCAGATTTGCATTAATTAAAACTCTACTGTAGAAGCCAGGCTTAATTGCAATCAAATTTGCTTAATTATGCATGGCGAGAGATTCCCAAACGAGAAAGGTTTTAGTAAGGATTTTGGTTTTTTGCATTGACAAAATAAATTGAAATTGTCATTTTTTGTGTTTTATGTAACACTTGTAAATAATTTGTGGAGCACCTTAAGTCTTCTATGTAAAGCAATGTTATTGCTTAAGTAATTATAACAATCTGCATTTTTCATTGTTAATTGTGGGTGTCAGACTCATTAATTTTAATTTACAGACTGTAATGAAATTAAGAAAATTTTATGCTGATCTGCTGAAACTTGTCTTACAGGAAGTTGTTTAACACAACTAAAGTTTTGAAAAAGTCAAGGCTCATTTTTGTAATTTGTATTTCAACCAATACAAGCATTCCACAACAGTTTTTCAGTAAAATCTTGCTTCAATACAAAAGCAGATCAACTTTATGAACAATTTGGTTTTTAAACATTTTAAAATGTTTCAAGTACAGCACTAATTAAACGTAAATTTAAATTTAACTTAGAATTAAACCTTTCTTTAAAGAAAATCTGCAAACATTAAAATATAGTTTCAATTCTATTTCATCTGTTTTCTGTAGAAGATAATGTTATGGGGGAGGTGGGAAGACAGACAAAACCAAAAATCAATTTAATCATCCTTAAATCAGTGGATCATCAGTGCACTGACTCACATTTCAATGTGGATCATGCATAGTGTTTTAATCTCAGATATCTGTCATATATCCATAGCTTTAAAAACTGCATCTACAATCTCACTTGATTTTTAAATGTGAATTTAAAACAAAGTAATTCATTTGAATATTAGCAAAGCATACACTTAAATAAGGAAAGTTAATGATAAGGAAAAATGACAAATCTTTTTGATTTTCCTGTTAAGGTGTTACACTTTGCTCTTGAAGCCTGTTTAAACTTTAAGTGGTATAATTATTAATATAAAAATATAATGGAAATAGAAAGTATCTTTCATGCTTCTTTAGTAGCAAGTCAACTCTTAGGGAAATTAGCTAAAGAGCTTTCCCCTCAATTATTATTCATCCAATTAAAAATTCCAAAACAATTACTATAATTCTGCTTAAAACCAAGCATGAAAGTTTGGTAGTCAAATGCGCTTAAAATTGTTGAATGTCTCAAGAAGAAAATGACAAAGCAAAGATCATTCCATAGTTAAGGCTAAACTTTAATTACAGCTCTTTTTAAGTCAGGTTATTCTGAAGAGGTGGAATAAATCATCAAAAGGGTCTTCTTGTCAGTGCGTCACGGCATGTGGTACTCTACAACAAGGTATTGGTGGTGGGTCAAAATCTTTTCCCTTTATTAACTCAACAGGAGACATAATAGAGATAAGGAATGCCTAGGGAAGATACCAAATACACAAATAAATAAGTAGCAAGCGCCTAACAGAATCTTCCGGTAACTCATAAACAATGAGAAGAAGACAATGTGGTTCAATGTTTAACAAACTGACAGTGAAAATTCAGAAGAGCACTTCTTCATCCAAGGCTTTAGTTGGAGGACCACTTTTGCATTTTATTTACCTTGATTAAGCCTCAAAATCTGTTCATTTTGTATTTCTTCACAAAAACATTTAATCGTTATTCCACTTTTTCCATTCTTAATTCTAACCAATTTTCACCAGCCCCTGGGAAACCAAAAGGCTCCACCACCCCAAACAAATTATTTTATGATTTTCTTTGCCTGTCTTTAGGATATCATAAAGAACTTCTTTATTAGAGATGCATTTATATTACCCTGAGAAAAGTAAGATTTTTATATTCTATCATTTTTTTAAAGCCCAGGTACAGTTATACACCAATGCACTAACACAATTTGTTTTCCGCTGCTCTTTGCTCTTTAGAATCATTTTCTCTCTTGATTATATTTTTATCTCTGTTCGTGCTTAAATCTTAATTTTTAGTTTACTCTCTTGTTAGAAAGTGATTTCTTCACTCTCTTGTCTCCCTTATCACTCTGTTCCTAATTCCTAAGCACTTTCTCCAGCCATATTTTCACCCCTTTCTGTTACTCTTTGTTACCATATCCTCTATTCCATTCTGTGTCCCATTTCATCCTGTCCTCTCTGCCCCTGGTTTCACCCAGAGATGCTATTATGGTGATTGATTTACACAGTGCACAACATTCCATAGGTATCATATTGCTATACAACATACACATCCCATACAACAATAAATCTAAAAATAACTAGCAAAAGGAGACATTTAAGTTGAGAGTTAAAAGTGCTAACAGGGTCAACTGGTACAGTCATTGTGTGGATGGTGGTTTCACTACCTTGGAGACAAATGGGCAAAAGCCAATGGAGCTGGACACTCATGATGAAACCAGTAATAAATCAGACACAGAGTATAAGCATGAATCAAATTACTATACTCAAATAAGAGCTAGGCACAGACTTGAAAGGAAAATATGTCATTTTCTTCCCTTTCCCACCATCTCACTTCCATCCATCTTTTGTGTCTCTTACTTGATGCCTGCCTTTCTCGTTCCCGCTCTTATTTTAAGGTTTCCCTTATTCTATAATTTTCTAAAGGAGCAAGATTCATACCCTAATCCTGAAGTGCTTATGCTTCTTATTAAATGTAATTCGATGTGTTAAGATTTCAGTGCTCTAAAGAGTCAGGTGTGTAATGATGAATAACATCTGTATACCTTAAGAAGGGAAAGCCTGTTCACAATTCAGAAATGGGCAGACATAACAGCTAAAGATAATTTGTAATCTTCACATGGACTCTAATAAGAACACTCTATCATTTATAGGAAGATGTTGCTTTTTTGTTCCCTTCTCTTCTGTTCCTAGACTCACATGATGTCAATTGTTCTTTCAATCATTCAGTAACCACCCTCCACTCGGGTGTAGCCACAAGTGCCTCTGTGTTAAACCACCTGTGAGACATATTAAGTACAACCTCAAACAATGCAGCAGAAATATTGATTCGCGGGAAACAATAGCACCAGACAGAATGAACTAGCTGTTCTCTTAAATGGGCCACTCATTTAAGGCCAGAACTCAGGTTGGGTTCAGAGGAGAGGCAAAACAACAAGTGGACTTCGCAAACTTCTGAGCTTTTCTTTAAGCACTTGAAATTTGTCTTTTTATTATGGAAAAATTCAAACATGAAAAAATAGAGACTAGTACAAGGAATGCCATGTACCTATCATGCAGCTTTACCAATTGTGTTTCCTCCCTCTCCCAGAGTCTCCCGCCGCTATGTCTCAGACATATCATATACTCCATAAACCCCAGTGCACCTTTAACCAAGTGGTAGCTTCTCTTTGGTTTAAAAAAGAGCTTTTTTATCTTTCAAATATCAGTAAAAATTTACTATAATGTTGTGTCATTTCAATTAATAAAAAATATTTGTCAGCTGTGTACAAAACCTATGCTGGCCACGTTAGTGAGGATCTGGAGAGTTTCAATGCTCTTTGAAGACTTTTAACCAACACGCTTTTTCAATGCCATCCGTGTCCCCCACCTTCAGAAGTATCTGGTGTCTCTCATTTTGAGTCTATTCAGGGTTCTTTAGCAGAAATTAATGTACATTTGTTGTTTTTTCCCTCTGGTTTAAAAACACAATTATTGTTAATCTGGTATTCTCCAGTCTTCAAAATGCAGTTGGCATCTCTCCTACTGATATATCATTTACATTTTCTTTCTTTTTATAGGATTTTACCTCTTTCATTCTCTCAGTTTAATTTTAGCTAATTTCTGGAATAAATAGGTATGTTCATAATCTAAGCTTGTATGTCCCCACTTTAATGTTTAAGACATTTTTACTTGAGTGTTGATACTTAAAGTTGGTAGCACATTCTGTGTGATAATTGTGGGATTCTGATTGGTAAAGAGGAGAGGACAGAAAAATCAGATTAAAGAACAGGCAGTTAACAAAAATACTGTTTATATCTATATTAGTTTATTCTACATTTGATTTTTTCTTTATATTATACTTTCTTTATATGGATAGTCATTATATACACTATCTCTATATTTTGATTAATAATGCATTTGCAATTGATGGAGAGATAAGGCAGAGAGGAATGGTAACTTTCACATGTCCCCAGTGTAGTTTCATTCTTTTCTGGAAAAATGTCATCTACAAAACATACTGCCTTTTTACACTATTTATAATGAGCCTTTTTCTGCAACATCTGTCTCAGGAAGATGTAAAGTAGGAATCGTGTATGGGTGATATGAAACCATCAGCTGAAAAATGTCGGAAGAAAAACAGATCCTGAGAGAGCAAGCTGTAGTGACCTGTGACTGTATTCAAAACAGTTGAGACTGTGGAGTGATCTATGAAGATTATCTTCTCTCATGTTTTGATCTGGTTGCATTCTAATTGATTTGTTTACAAGTCATAGAAATTAACACTAAGTATGTGAAGGTCCTCAGGAGGGGAATTTAATGGAGGAATACTGGGCAGCTCACAGAAAGAAGATAAGGCTGGAGAACTAGGCTCAGAAACTGGGCAGGAGCAGGGGATCCTCTGGGAGACGGATGCAGGGTCTGCTCACCTTCTCTTCTGGCCAGCATCTCGGGAACAATGGAACTCCAGCCATGTCTCTTTGCATCACCCTGCACGAGTTTCCCAATCCTAAGGGTCCTCTTGGCTACATCCTTGTCTGGTGCCTGCTCTTACCTGTTTCAGCCTGGAAAAGAAGAACTTCCAGGAAGCCCCTCATTTGACGTTACTTGTTTGCCGTATGGGAGAGCATGGAACCCTGATTACGATGCCACAAAGACTCCATACCAGGGAACAGGGTAATTCCCAAAAGGAAACCTGAGCATTGTAAATAAGAGAGAATGGCTGCTGGAAAGGCAAAATAACAAAAGATTACTCCACACCATTATCGTTCTTTTTCTATATAAATCTATTAGTAATCACTGCAAAGATGAGAAAACAGCAGACTTTTATGAATAGAATAGGCAATCAGTTGGATTATTATCTCTCTGTTTTCTTTAAACCTCTTCTGCCTTGAACGACTCCATTCTTAACATTTTGCTAAAATATTACTGTCTTGCTCTCCACAAGAGTGAACCCTCCGCTGTGTAGTCTTTCCCAACTCCGCTTGACCTTCTTCAGTACTCCCTGAAGTACCCTGCACCCCAGACAGTGTATTCATTATATTTGCCATTGAAAATATGTGACCATGAGCAAGCGATGCTGCAGAAGTAGTCAATACAACGTTACATCACTCTTCACTGCATTTATTTTTGTAGCAAGAAAGTACAATATTCAAAATTTAAAAGAAAAAATCCAGGCTAGGAATATGTCCCCCAAACGAGGCATTTCCAAGTGTGAATTGTGATTCCTAATAATAATATCTCATATTTCTAAGTAGATATAACCTTTTATTTGATTATCAGAACAATCATGTGAGCTTGGCATTATCTTCTAGAATAAACAAATGAAGAAAAAGAGGTAGATAAATTAAGTAATATGCCCAAGAATGTACCAAGAGTAAACAAAAGAGCAGGATTCAACTTTAGTTTTCTGAAAGTGGGTTTGATATTTTTTCACCACAGGAGTGAGGAGGAGATGGATGGGAGTGGAAGAAGTTGAACAGGGTCAGTGGTTTGTACCAGAATTATCACTTGAGGTATTTATTCCAAACTATGTATTATATTCATTCATTCAACCCGTATTTATTGAGCCCCTGTGTGGGCCAGGCACTCTTCTAAGTACTGGTGTGTATCTCAGTAAACAACAGTAAACAAATCCCTTCCCTGTGGGAGAAGATGAATGAATAAGTAAATAAAAGATGTGTTATGGTCGAAGGTGATGAGTGCTATAAAAACAAAAATAACAGAGAGGAGACTAGGGAATGTTCAATTGGTGGCTAGTATGAGGGTAGCAATTTTAAATAAAGCAGTCCAAGAAGGCCCCACTGAGAAAGTAGCATTTGCATAATGTCCTCAGAAAGGTGACATGATGATCTACACCTTTGTCTGGGGAAAAGTATTCTACTCAGTGGGAATAGAAGGTACAAAGTCCCTGAGCAGGGGTGTGGTGACGTGTTTGAGCAACAGCAAAGAGGCTGGTGTTGCAGAATCAAAGTGAGGAAGTAGAGCGTATGAGATGAGGTCAGAAACGTAATTGGGGACTAGATCATGTAAGGCCCTAAAACACAATTAAAACCATTTTGGCTTTATCCTTGAAGGTAAGAACCTGAAACCATAAAACTCCTAGAAAAAAATATAGGCAGTACACTCTTTGACATCAGTCTTGGAAGCATCTTTTCAATTACCATGTCTACTGGGACAAAGGAAACAAAAGAAAAAATAAACAAATAGGACTTCATCAGACAAAGAGCTTCTGCAAGGCAAAGGAAATGAAGAACAAAACAAAAAGACAACCCACCAACTGGGAGAGAACGTTTACACATCATATATCTCACAAGGGGCTAATCTCCAAAATATGTAAAGAACTAACACAACTCAACAACAAAAAACAAACAACCCAATCAAAAAATGGGCAGAGGATATGAACAGACATTTTTCCAAAGAAGATATACAGATGGCCGATAGGCTCATGAAAAGATGTTCAACATTACTAATGAACAGCGAAATGCAAATCAAAACTATGCTAAGATATTACCTCACACCTGTTAGAATGGCTATAATCTCCAAGGCAAAAAATAACAAATGTTGGAGAAGATGTGGAGAAAAAGGGAACCCTCATTCACAGCTGGTGAGAATGCAAACTGTTGCAGCCACTCTGGAAAAGAGTATGGAGACTTCTCAAAAAGTTAAAAATAGAAATGCCATACGATCCAGCTATCCCACTACTGAGTATTTATCCAAAGAACTTGAAATCAACAATTCAAAGAGACTTACGCACCCCGATGTTCACTGCAGCATCATTCACAATAGCCAAGATGTGGAAGCAACCCAAGTGTCCACTGACTGATGACTGGATAAAGAAGATATGGTATATATATATACACAATGGAATAATACTGAGCCATAAAAAAGATAAAATCGTCCCATTCATAACAACATGGATAGACCTTGAAGGGCAAAATAAGCCAGACAGAGAAAGACAAACACCATATGATTTCACTCATATGTGGAAGATGGACAAAGAGAACAGTTTAGTGGTTACCAGAGGGGAAGGGGATTGAGGATTGGGCAAAAAGGGTGAAGGAGCACATTTATATGGTGACTGACAAATAAGGAGGTACAACTGAAATTTCACAATGTCATAAACTGTTATGACCTCTATTAAAAAAAAAAATTTTGGCTTTGTTTCTGAGTGAAATGGGAAGTCTTGGAGGGACTTCTCCAACAGTGATATGATTTGACTTTCCTTAAAGGACTATTCTGGTTGCTGCAGTGAGGCAAAGGAGGACTCAGTGAGAAATTTAGGAGGCTACTGTAGTCATCCAGAAAAAAGAAGACGGTGACTCAGATGAGGACAGGAGCACAAAACGTGATGAGAAGTGGTCAGATCCTAACTATATTTTGAAGGCAGTGCCACAGGCTTTGCTGTTATATCGAATGTAGGGTGTGAGAGAAAAGGAGAAGTGGAGCATGACTTCATTGAGATGTCAGTGGAGCAGGTTGCAGGGGTAAACCAAGAGTTTCATTCTGAAAAAGTTAAGTTTGAGAATCTTATTAGATGTCTGAATCTAGATGTTGCAAAGGCAGTTGGACAGTGGAGAAATTAGGTTAAAAAATATATTCAGAAGTTATTTGCATATCGATGGTGTTTAAAGTTGTGTGCTTGAATGAAATATCAAGGGAAAAAACAGATAAAGAAAAGATGGAGTCCAAAGTCTAGCCCCTGGGCAATCCCAGAGCTAAGAGCTCAGGGCCCGGGATGATAGAAGAAACCAGGGGCATGTAGAGTTCTGGAAGTCAAGTGAGGAAGTATGTCAATGAAGAGAAGCAAAGGTCTTTGTTAAATGCCATTGATAAGCTACATAAGAGGATAACTAAAACATTGACAATTCAGATTGAGCAGCATCGGTGACCACAAGAAAAGTAGAGTTGGTGCATGTGTGTTTGGGATGAAGGGTGGGGAGGCTGATTGGAAGAGTTCAAGAAAAAATGGGAAAAGAGAAGTTCGAGACAGAATAGAGTCTACACTTTTACACAGTTTTGTAGTAAAGGGCGTTAGAGATATAGGAAGTATCGTAAAAAGGAAATTGGGAGCAAGAGAAGATAATTTAGTATGGGAGAAATTACAGCACTTTGCTATGCTGAAGGAAGAGGTCCCAGAGAAAAGGAAAAGCACTTGCTACAGAAGAGAGAGGGAGAGTTGGTGCATCAATGTCTTTGGGTAGAAGAGTGCAAACAGAGAAGTGGAGCACGAATCAGGAAAGTAAACAGAGCAAATGGACACAGATACGGAGATGGAGATGGCGGTGGGCTTCAGAAGTTCTACTTGGACTGATTCTATTAACGCAGTGGAATGGGAAGCAGTGTCGTCAGTGGAAATATAGGACGGCTTCTCAGAGAGTGGTTTGTTTAACAAGAGATTACTAGGCTGTTGCTATTACTGTAATGTTGTTATTATTCTAAGAGTCTGAGATATTTGGGAAGTGACTAAGGGAGGGTAGAGAGGAAGATCAGGAGGAGAGTCACCAAACTGAGAGCGAAGCTTTGCCTCCTCCTGCCTTCATTGCCAACTCTCCCTGGGTGATTCGTCCCCCACCCCAAAGCACTCCCACATCTATACCTCAAGAAGGACCACACGATGCTGGAGCACCTCTTCACTTTAAAGGGATCTTGGCAATTATTTTCAGGCTTGATCCCTTCTCACAAGATTTAAACCTGTTTCTCCTGCCTGGAGCACTATTCTCCCAGATCTTGGCATGGATTTCTCATCACTCGGATTTCAGTTCACATATCTTTTTTTCTCAGAGACCACCTCAGACCATCTGCTATGGTCTGAATGTTTGTGTCCCCTCAAAATTCATATGTTGAAATTCTAACTCCCAAAGGTGATGATGTTCATATGTGGGGCTTTTGGGAGGTGCTTAGGTCATGAGGGTGGAGCCCTCTTAAGTGGGATTAGTGCCTTTATAAGAGAGGCTCCAGAGAAGTTTCTAGCCCCTTCCACCGTGTGAGCACACAGCAAGAAGGTGCTGGCTATAAACCAAGAAGAGGCCCTCACCTAACCATGCTGTCACCTTGATCTTGGACTTTCAAGACTCCAGAACTGTGAGAAATAAATTTCTGTTGTTTATGAGCTACACGGTCTGTGCTATTTGGTTATAGCCGACCAAATGGACTAAGATATCATTCTAGCAAAAGCAGCTCATCCCCCTTAATCTCTTTCCACTCCTTAACATTATCATCTTTTTTCTTCATAAAGCTTACCAGAAATTATTATGTGTGTTTTCTTGGTTCGGGTGTTTCCTGTCTATCTCCTTCTACTACAATATAAGCTCCATCTGGGTGGGAACTGAGCCTCTCTTCTTTCCTGCTGTACACCCAGCACCTAAAACAGTTCCTGGCCAAGAGTGGGTGGTCAATAAATACTTGCCAAATAAACTAATGTACAATAACAAGTCTTTTCTGCAATATGTTTGACAGAAGATAATGTCCACAAACGGACATTTATCAGGTGATCACAACTTTATAAGTTATTTTTCTTAATTTTAATAATATGTCTTATTTAACCTAATATACCCAAAGTATTAGTATTTCAACGTGTAATCAATAAAAAATTTTTGTTTTTTATTTTTTTCAGGTGTACCTCATTATATTTCAATTTCTGTGTCATGTTCACCTCCCAAAGACTAACTACCATCCATCACCACACACATATGCCGTGTCAACTCTTTTGCCCTCCTCCCTCCCTCCTTCCCCTCTGGTAACCACTAATCTAATTTCTGTATCTACGTGTTTGTTCATTGTTGTTGCTTTTATCGTCTACTTATGAGTGACACCGTATTTGACTTTCTCTGTCTGACTTATTTCACTTAGCATAATACCGTCAAGGTCCATCCTCATACTCCATTTTCAAACAGATATAATTGTCAGAAAATTCCTGATTGTGTTAAACCTAGATATTCTCCCCCATGACATCTGCTCATTGATCCTGGATCTACCCTTTGAAGGCCTGAAGAAGACATTTAATTTCTTGCCCACATACTTCATCGATGTCCCAGGTCAGGTTCCTTGGGAAGCAGACTCTGAGGTGGAGATGAGGATGCAGGAAGTTTGTGAAGGAGAGCTCTTGGGAATTAACACATGCAGAGGAGTGAAGAAAGCAGGAGGAGGGACAGGCAGAAAAGATGGTCACAACAAAGGCCCAGGTGGTCTCACGGGTTGCCCTGAACCTGGGATGGATCTTCAGATTGTCCCATCTTGAGGCAAGAGGAGCAGGCCTTTGTACCTCGACAGAGAGGCAGAAAAGGCTCAGTTGTCAACACTCAGCAGCTGGGGAATGAATACCTCAGTCCTGAAGGAGAGGATGTGGTAGCTCACAACAACAGCCCCTACAACATATCTGGAGAGAGGTTTTACGTCTTTCGTGAGTAGTTGAGTGCCTACACGCGCGCGCGCACACACACACACACGCCCCAGCTTTACTTTTGCAGTTTTGATACCCTTGAGGATTGGGAGTTGGGAAAATTGTATTCCAGAACTGACTCTGAGGCTAAGCTGTTCAAGTGGGAACAAGTCTCAGAATATCTCTAGGTCTCAGGTTTCTTTTTACATGCAAAATTGGGAGATGGGAGATTTTTAATGAGGTAATTACTAATCTGTATTCCTGTTCTCAAACTTTAGGATGGTTAACAATGTTATGAATTTAGTTTATAAATTATATGACTTATGAGTCATATGTTTTATGCCAAAGTCTTTCTGGTTGCTCTCCTTTGGACACTCCTTGTTGTCACTGAGCATTGGTACCTGGTCCCCTGTCCTGACTTAATCTTAGTGCTTGTATTAGTTTCCTGCAGCTGCTGTAACAAATTACCACAAATTGGTGACATAAGAATTAGGAACATTCTCTCACAGTTATAGAGGCCAGAAGTCCTACATCAGTATCACTGAGCTGGGATCTAGGTGTCTTTAGGGCTGTGCTCCTTCCAGAGGCTCTAGGAAAGAATCTGTCCCTTGCCTTTTCCAGCTTCTAGTGGCTGCTGGCACTCTTTGGCTTGTGGCTGCATCACTCCAATCTTCGCCTCCATCTTCATATCACCTTCTCCTCTTCTGTCTGTGTTCAAATCTCCCTCTTCTTTTCAGGATAGATGTGATTGCATTTAGGGCCCATCCTGATAATCCAGGATAATCTCCCTGTCTCAATATCCTTAGCTTAATCACATCTGCAAAGACCCTGTTATAATATAAGGTAACATTCATAGATTCCAGGGATTAGGATGTTTATATCTTTCAGGGAGGGATAATTTTTCAGGCTACCACAGTGTTCAAGATATCTTTTTGAGGACTGACATCATATTTATTGATTTGTAATTTCTGTAGCAACCTGTACTTGTCAAAATAAACTAGGTTATGCTGTGGCAACAATAACAAAGTCACCTGAAATTTCAGTAGCTTCACATATGAGAGCTTATCTCCCACTTACGTGCGAGTCCAGTGTAGAGGTGAAGATTCTGCTCCACTTCATCCTTCAAGGACTCAGGCACCTTCCATCTTGGGGTTCCACTCTCCATCTGATTCATGATACCCTTTCCATTCAGTTGGCAGATGGGGAAAAGAGAGAGGATCATTCACGCTTGTGAGGTTGTGAGGTGAACACCAGCAGCCTCTGCCATAGCATCTTTTGGCACTTTTTCCATTCTTCCTGTAGAATACTGTATTATTGTTCAAAATATTCATTGTCCCACCCTGGGATGCCCCACCCTTTGGCCTCCCTCCTTGGAGGATGATTGTATGTCTTCACTCTAGAATTCAAGCATGGCCATAAACTTGATTTAGCCAATGAAAGGTAAGTAGAAGTGACAACAGTAGTCAAAAAACTTTGGCCTTGACCAGAACTCAGTCATGTCTCCACTCCTATGTTTAAGGTAGGCCAAACAATGTCTAGCTATAAGATCAGGAAAAAGAGGAGAACACAAATGTTGGTGAACCCTAGCATTCTCTGCACAAAATTAGTCATCTTTTTGATACTTCTGCCCTTCTCCATGTGGGAAATTATAATGTCTTCAAAATATCTGCTGTCCCTCCCTGCAGCTCCCTCCCTTTGGCATCTTTCCTTCAAGGAGGATTATATGTCTTCATCTGGTTGAACTCAGGCATGGCTGTGTAGATTGCTTCGGGCAATGAAATATGAGCAGATGTTACAAGAGTCATTTTAGGAACTAGCACATGGTTCAGCCATTTCTCTTTTCCCTCTGCCATGAGACAAGCAATGTCCCAGATAAAGGCTGCTCCATCTGCCTTGGTCATGGAATATAGAGATCATAGAGCAGAGAAACCTGCAGTCAACCATTAGAACATGTTGAATGAGTTAGAATTTAACCTTTGAAGCTGTAAGCCATTCAAATTTTGGAATCTTTTGTTAATACAACATAAGCTGATAAATTCATTTCATCATTTCTCAGAGTTTATCAATGATAACTCCATGAACTACAGATGATCTAAACTCAAAGAAAATAGCTAGAGCTTTTCTTACAATCTTCTCATCTCACTCACCCATCTTAGATTCCTGAATGTGCCTTTACCTTTCCAGAAGACTTCCATTTTTCTTTCTTTAAATTTTTGTTTCTTTCTTAGTTTTCTTTATCTCTTTCTTCTCTTTCTTTATCCAAGTCACTAAAAGTTTTCTCTGCGCATTTAAGCAAAACAAGAAACTCAAATTTACAAGTTTGTCATTTCTGTATCTAGAATCATTTAATTATGTTAATGCTCTAATTCAATGGTGTGCTAATGCTGGCTCATATTAACTCACAGAATCTATTGTTAATTTTTCAGGAACGTCATGAATGTTTGTTAAACACAGCCAATAGGAAAAATTAATTTGCGTCTATTCTCAATTAGATAAACTATATTTAAAACAAAGGTAATAAATAATCAAAACTCATCATTTCCTAATAATTTCACTAGATTTTACTATTATCAATTCTCTAAAGGTTGTCTATTAGACCTGTATGGAGGAAATAGTATACAGTGATGTGCTACCTCGCGCCTCTTTCAAACTCTGCATTTAGTAATTTCACTTTGGTAGCTTAAAATCAGGTAAGATTGGAGTATTTGCATCATGAAAATCAGTCTACTTTAGAAATCAGAGCTTTTCTTTTCTAACTTTTACCAGCACTCCAATGTACATACTGCTTCTAAAATCACCATAAAAAACTATATAAATTTTAAGTCTAAAACTAAGCAAGGCTTGAGGGGCTGTTTTCATTCTTTCATTTTTTAATTTCTATTTATTTATTTATTTTGAGGAAGACTGGCCCTGAGCTAACATCCGTGCCCATCTTCCTCTACTTTATATGTGGGATGCCTGCCACAGCATGGCTTGATATGTGATGCGTAGGTCCACCCCCAGGATCTGAACCAGCAAACCCTGGGCCACCAAGGCAGAGCACATGAATTCAACTGCTATGTCTACTAGGCCAGCCCCCCCTGGTTTTTATTTTATGTTTTATTTTCAAAGAGTTTTCTTCTTTTTATTTTTATTTTTTGCTGAGGAAAACTTGCCCTGAGCTAACAGCTATGTCAATCTTCCTCTATTTTGTATTTGGGTAGTGGCCACAACATGGCTGACAAGTGATGTAGGTTCATGCCTGGGATCCGAACCCCAAGCTGCCAAAGTGGAGCACGCTGAACTTAACCACTATGCCACGGGGCCAGCCCCTTGAGGGGCTGCTTTTAGAGAAATACATCCTCTTCGCTTTCAGGAGATACTTTCTACATCTTTGTAAAGATATTTGTGGAATACCCATTTTCTCCTTTAAAAACATGTCTGACTTTATGGGAACACTCTGATATAAGAACTACAATGTGAGTTAGATGTAAGTCTGTTAGAATTAATTCACTGCTCAAGAAAAGAGATCAGCAGAAAATAAAGGGAGATAAAATTTGGTAGGCTAATAAGATGACTGAATTTTCTGACAGGATTAATTCATTTGTAATAGCGAAGAGGATCTGGATTACTGAAGGGGCAAGAAGTTTCTGCTCTATAAGAAACTGTTTACATTACCTACACCTATTGCTGTGATTTTAATCTTTGCTTGAAAAAAACTAAAGCTTTCATAGGCTAATCATCTTCCTTATCTTTTTATTCTAGCTAATTAGTAATTATAAATCGCCTATTTTAAAAGAGGATCTAGGACAAAATGAGAATTTTTAAAAAGTTACATCAAGCTGGGCTCAATGCCTGGAAAAATTAAAAATTTAGTTTAACACTCCTGGGATTTCTGTGTGTGTCTATGTGTCTGTGATTGGTTTATTAGACATAACTAATTGAAAAGAAAAGATAAAATAACTGGAAATTAAACCTCAAATAATGTTAGTCAGAGATAAGAAGGTATTTTTTTAATCAAAGTTCAATGGACAGAAAAAAGTCTATCAAGTAACTTAATTCAATGTTTTTTTTTGAGGATATTTAAGGTGTTCAATTTGCCTGCATTTAGCAAATACTAAGAAATACACTTATTAATGGAGTCAGGCATAGAAAAGTTTGCAAGGGAGAGAAAATAGGAGCTAAATAATAAAAGCAAAGAGACAAGCAGAGTATCTAGCAGATGGAGACAGACATAGAGCAGAAAGAGAAAAAGAAAGTGGGGAACATACAGTATTTAAAGGATATTCCAAGGAACACTCTTAGGCTATGAGCATCACAGTAGGTTGTCCTCCTGCCCTTGAGTAATTTGACTAGCCACTATTCTCAGCTGTTTAAGTGTATAATCTTCTCAAAGGCTATCTTTGCTTTTTTTTTACAGTACCTAGTATAGTGCTCTGTTGTCAGTGACACTTCATAATTTATCACCTAGTTAGTTAATATTTATCCTGGAAACTTCACAGGCTCTACTTTGTTTGGATCAAACCAGAAGAGCCAAACCAATGAGAATGCATACCCTAGAACTGATTATCTATGACCACAACAATATATCCATATTAGATGCTTGCCAAAAGAAATTCCACCCAAAAGAGAATCAGCCAGAAGGCAGGGCAGTCCTCCGCTTGGCCTGGGGTCAAAAGGGTTATAGAAGTATAAGAGAACAGTACTGTATAGTATGGTAGTTGTAATATTGTTTTGTTTTTACTTTTCATGCTGTCAATGTAATTTTTTTTGTTTTGTTTTTGGTGAGGAAGATTGACCCTGAGCTAACATCTGTGCTGATATTACTCTATTTTGTGTGTGGGACACTGCTGCAGCATAGCTTGATGAGTGATGTGTAGGTCCAGGCCCGGGATCCAAACCTGTGAACCCCAGGCCAGTGAAGCAGAGTGTGCAAACTTAACCACCACACCTCCAAGATGGCCTCCTGTCTGGAGCCAATTTTGAGGTCCTGGCTGGAGGCCTGACAGTTTTCTCCCTTGAGGAGCTTAGTCCACACCCCAACCACTTCCCACATAGGACTCTCACACCCCAGGGCTGCTAATCACCTAAATCTCCCCAGAGCCAAGTACCAAACAACTAGGGAGAGCACCTATGCTCTGGAGCTGGTGAAATTATTCAAATTAGCCAATCCACAGGGAACCTGAAAACCTAGATCACTCCACCCCACTTGCCACACATAAGCTGCTCCCTACAACCCCAGTTTGCTGTTACCCTGTCCCTGGATGCAAGCCACTGTATGGCCCTGCTTGGAAACTTCCTCTCATTTGGAGCTATAAGCAACAAAAAGTTCTGCCTTTCATCTAACTAAGTGTCATAGTGTTGTATGCTGTCATCGAAAAGAATCGTTAAATCTTATAAAATAGTTGTCACATTTAGATAGAAAAAGATTAAGATAGGGGGCTGGCTCCATGCGGAGTGGGTAAGTTTGCATGCTCCGCTGCAGCGGCCCAGGGTTCAGATCCTGGGCGTGGACATGGCACAGCTTGCCAGGCCACGTTGAGGTGGCATCCCACATCCCACAACTGGAAGGACCTGCAACTAGGATAGACAACTATGTGCAGGGGGTTAGGGAGATAAAGCAGAAAAAAAAAAAAAAGATTGGCAAAAGTTGTTAGCTCAGGTACCAATCTTTAAAAAAAAATTTTTTTAATTTAAGAAAATAAAAAAAAGAAGATTGGCAACAGTTGTTAGTGACCATTCTTAAAAAAAAGAAAAGAAAAAGATTAAGATAAAGGAATAACCAACCAATGACAATGACTACATAAGATAATTTTTTATCAATATATTTTTATCAATATATTTACCAACATAAAAAAACTTAAGCCTTGACAATCAAAGTAGTTAAGAAAATGCTCAGCACGCCACATCCGGTGACATTACTTCTCAGTTCTCTTCTCTCCCCGGAGCCACCAGTCAGAAGAGAAGAATTCCAGAAGGAAGCTATAAAATTGCCCAGATCTCTCATGCTGATCTCTTCACCCTATCTTTAAACTCCCAAAAACCCATCTTAATCTTTCAAGATTTTGAGGGTCAAAGAAGCATTTTGGTCTATTCTGGAAGCTAGAGGTAGGTAACCGTTAGCAATGGGGAAGTAAACCCACCATTATAAAAAAAAATCCCTTAATCTCCCTGAGCATAAGTTCCTCATCTGCAAAACCTGAATAATGGTCTCTAGGTCATGAGATTAATTGAGATGACAGATGTACAGCAGTTAGTCTAGTTCTTGAAACAATAACCTCTAATTCATGGTAGCTGTATGTCAAAATAAAAATTCTGCTACTAAACGCTGCTTAATCCTTCAAGTTATCTTTCATATCTATTTCTACCATTTTAGGCACATGACTCTTATCCTAGCAAATCCTTTTTTCCTGATCAAGTAGTATATAATTCACCCCAATGTCTCCTTCCTTCCGATTATTCTACAGATGACTTCCAGGGATGCTGTTAAAGGAAATACTGATACCCTAGTGCTTCAAGTTCAGACTCTTCTTTCCTCATTTTCAAAGTTTCAGTTTCCTAGGTCCATTCACCCTGCATTTCCTCAGCTACACATCTAGCCAATTGTTCCCAGTCACTGAAACATGCTTCTATTAACTAGAACAACCTAGCTCCCTACCGTGCCCTCAATGTGCCATTCTTAGTCTCACCACTACGCTTTTTCCTGTTCTGCAACACCCTCCTGGGAGCCCCTTTAAAACAAAAGCTTTACTCAGTCTTCAAGCCAGTTCAGTTACATGCGTTCCATAAGACTTTCTTTATCTTTTCAAGGTTATCTCCACTTATCTTTACTTTTCCCTGCCTTCTCTGCACTTGAGTCAGGTTTTATTGATACCATGGAATCTGGAAACTTATTTTATACCCCAAAGAAAATTATAAATATTATTAAGGCAAAAACTATATCATTCAGGGGCTGGCCCCATGGCTGAGTGGTTAAGTTCGCGCGCTCCGCTGCAGGCGGCTCAGTGTTTCGTTGGTTCGAATCCTGGGCGCGGACATGGCACTGCTCATCAAACCACGCTGAGGCAGCGTCCCACATGCCACAACTAGAAGGACCCACAATGAAGAATATACAACTATGTACTGGGGGGCTTTGGGGAGAAAAAGGGAAAATAAAAAATCTTAATAAAAAAAAACTATATCATTCATTTCATTTGGTGGCTTAGCACTTGGAACTAAATGTATTCATTAAAAATTTGATTAACTGAAAATAACATGCCTAAAACAAAAACTGGCGTTTATGGAAGATTTACTTTGCATCCAGCACATACACTTTACACATAATCATTGCCCAGAAGAGCTGTTGTGATGATTATGGATTATCGCCCCTTACAGATGAGAAATCTGTGACTCAGCAATGTTAAGTCACGTGTCCAGGTTTCCAAATATTTCCTGAGAGGCTGCCTCTCTCGCTTGAGTCCTCTTCCAAATACACAACAGTTGACTAGACACATTGGTCTTTCTTCTTTCCTTTGAAGAGTCCAAGTTCATTCCTGTCTCAGAGTCCCTACACTCCTGGTTCCTTCTCCTTCCTCCATATCTTCACATCATTGCCTCCTTCTCATGACGAAGGTTTCCATGCAATGTTCTCTCCTCCGATAGACCTTTCCAGACCACCCGAGCCATAGTGGTCCCCAATTAACCCACCATATCATCCTATTTAATCTTCTTTATAACACTAAGGAAGGCTCCAAATTATCCGTTATTGCTTACTAGGTATAAATAAAATAAAACTCCTGCCATCACAGAAGTCTCTACACTACACTTAGACTACCCAAGCCAAGGTTGGCACTCTGTGTTTAAGGTGTGCTTCTGAAAATTGTGAACCGAAGTCATGGAAGTAGTTAATATCATGTATTTTTAATCGAAAAAGTCCATTAACTCGTTTTTGTTCTATTTGCCTTTTAGCAGTAATATTCCTATTTGCAGTCAAAATAAACGATAAAATCCTTTAGATTATAAAAATTATTATGAGTCATATGAAATTGCTGCCTTTCTTGGTAGAAAATCTTGTAATATTGGCGATTACAAAAGGTTCAGCCAAACTGCCTAGCTTTAGCGACTGGTAATCTTTATACCCCAGTTATAGTTTCCTATACCCCAGATTGCTTTCCCCTGAGTTATCACACTTGAGGAAAAAAATTACCTTCTATAATAGTTTACTTTTCTGAACAGGCTAAAGGTGCTTTCTTCACCATGACAAACAAGTCATGTGCTAAAGAGAATGCTGGTATTCCTTTGCTACATTTTGTGGAAGTATATGTTGTGAAATAGTTAAACATTAGCTTGATTGTGTAGATAAAAAAGGGAAAACACTTTGAAATAGGCATGGTTAATGACTCCTTTTTAAAAGCAAAATCTAACTATAGGCACATACACACTGAGACACAGTGCATCCATCAACCTCAGAAAAAGGTTTCTGGTCTGAGTATTGACATGCAAGATAGTGGCAGAGCTCAAGATAATGGAGCAGCTTTATTCCTAGAGTGATGTTCTTAACCAGGACTTCATTGATGTGTGTGAGGTTTCCTGAGAGAAAAGAACAAATCAAAAATGATTGGATTTCTGGGGGTCACAGGGGACTTATTTTTTCCCAGATAAATTATGTGGAATTTTCCTACAGGTCACTAGAATCTCACTGATTCTAACTTCAAATCTCTCTAAATTATTCGTGTGTGTCATCCAATTTGTGGATTATTTGTAGCATTCTTTTTCATTCTTGCCTAGTATTTACCCACCAACTGACCCACTTGAACCAACCCCCTTTCCTGGTTACCCATCAACATGGACTCAGAGAATAGCGGCTTAAGTAAATCCAAATTAAGAAGGCAAATCTTCCCAATTTAAAAGTCGGATAACACACTCCAAAATATTTTGAAATCTTATATCATGTTAGATTATTTGTGACTCTTCATACCTTTCCTGGGGTGTGATTTGCCATCTTTATTTGGATGTTTGATTCAACATTCCAAACGTTTATCACCTTCAAAGAATTCCATGTGAACTTGAGATACATTTCAGAGAGGTATCACAGCATAAGTTTAATGTTACTAGGTTTAAATTATAGTTATGGTTTGCTGAAACAGAACAGTAAGCTTCTCCACCCATCAGTTTTATATAAATCAGACCTAATATTTTTAATAAAAGCCACTGAACATGAATAATATTGCCAAGAACTGCATTTAAGAAGTAAAAACACCTAAAAAAGAAAAAAGAAACTAGCACTGATTAAATCACAGTTCACTGAATGTTAGACTTCTCCTTATAACAAGCAGGAAGCATTCTTTCCAATTCACAGAATACTTTCAGCTTTAGGTACTTCTGGAGCTTTTCCTCCATCTAGGTTTTCATATCTTTGAATTTAGAAAGCCTGGCACTGGCCCGGTTTTTCTTGCTCAGCTAGCAGCTAATACGAACATCTTCCTGAGGAGGAATCTTTATAGGTTGAATGTTTTCAAAGCCCCCTCAGGGACCTGGCCTGGGAAAGAGAGAAATGTGTGGTACTGCTTGTAGGGAACAAGAAGAGAAATGCATTTGTAGTGGAGCTTGGTGTTTCATCAGGAAGACTATTGGCAATGCTAGGAAGATCTGGGGGAAATATACAAGTTTTGTGAAGCCATGTGCTGTGTTCTGTGTTGCCATGAGCTAAATAGTGCCCCTCCCTCCAAAACTCATGTGTTGAAGTCCTAAGCCCCAGCACATAAGAATGTGACCTCAATTAGAGATAGGCTTTTTAAAGGAGTAATCAAGTTAAAATGAGGTCATTACAGTGGGACTAATCCAACATGACTGGTTTCCTTTTAAAAAAGGAAAAATTTGGACACAGAGATACATACAGGGAGAATGCCATGTGTACTTGAAGATGGCCATCTACAGATCCTTCCCTCACAACCTTCAGAAGGAACCAAGGCTGCTGACACCTTAAATGTCAGCTCTGCCCCTTGTAAGTTACTTAAAGTTCTGAGCCACAGTTTTATGATGTGTAAAATAGAGATAGAACTTGCTGAAAAAGTCTCTGTTATTAAATAAGAGGAGTAGAAAAACAAGCCAAACAACACTACAATGAAGCAACCAGCCAAATCCAAAATGTGAGATCCCCTACAGGGTAAATGGCCCAGTTTCCTTAACAAATAAATGGCATAGAAAAGGTCAGAGTGACACTTAAAGATAAAAACAAACAAACAAAAACAATACAAAACTCAATATGTATACCAATCAGATGCTCTGTGTGCAACTTCTTTAGATTCTGATTTAAGCAAGCCAACTGTAAAAAGATTTTTTAGATAATTGGGGAAATTTGAACAAAACTGGATATTAGGTAGGTCTTATTAACATCCTAGCAGATTTGGGGGGTGTGGTGGTTGTGTGTAATTGCTATGGTCTGAACGTGTCCCCTCCAAATTCACCTGATACAATTCTAATGGCCAAGGTGATGGTATTAGGAGGTGGGGCCTTTGGGAGGTGATTAGGGCATGAGGGTGGAGCCCTTATGAAGGAGATTAGTGTCCTTATAAAAGAAGCTCCAGAGAGATCCCTCACCCTACTTCCACTGTGTGAGGATGCAAGGAGAAGTTTACAACCTGGAGGACGGCTCTCACCAGAACCAGACCATCCTGGCACTCTGATCTCAGACTGCCAGCCTCCAAAACTCTGAGAAGTAAATTTCTGTTGTTTATAAGCTCCCTAGTCTGTGGTATTTTGTTAGAGCTGCCTGTAATAATGGCGTATGGCTACTTTTCCCAAAGGTACTTATATGTTATAAACATTCCGTAGCATTTGTATGAAATATCAGGGATTTGTTTTAATATATTCCAGGAAAAAATATGAAAATGTAGTTGTCACTGAATCAGCAAAGTGCTGATACTTATTGAAGTTGAGTGATGAATATATGGAGAATCGTTATATTGTTTTCTCTCCCTTTGTGTATATTCAAAATTTTCCATAATAAAAGGTCTTAAATATCATTTTACAGATATTTACTAGAAACTTGTTAAATTCAAGTTTTCTTCTCTTCTGATACGTTTGTTTTTGGATCAGAAGATAGTTTTTCATTTCTATTAAATAAAAGAGGAGAATCTTTCCTAGCAAATCAAGTTTTTGCTTAACACCCTATAGAATGGCCCACTGAGTAACCACCACAGTTGCACATCAAAGTTTTTCAAATGCCTTAACAAGAAAGTTTCTCAAAACAAATTCATATGGGCAAATATGACCCCAAAATGAGAAAGGTTTTCATCCACACAGTAGAAATTTCAAACATGTTCTGCTCTGGATAATGTAAAAGGGAAGGCCTAGGACATGCACACATGAAGGGGTTCTAGCTTACTTTCTTATGAAAGAGAAATGTGCCCAGGAGATAAGTGGAGGGGACTCTGACAAAGGTCCGTGAGCTCCCTGACACCCTTGGGGAATAAAGGCAGGCCACACAGAAACAGCAACAAAACCAGATAACTTTCTAACCTCTGACCTTACAAAGAATATACTGTGTTAGGAAAGAGGTAAAAAAAGTCTCTGTGACCGTGCATTGGGTACATGACTTTCAAAATTAACCGTACATTCTATAACTAAAGAAGTAATATATTCTGAGTATAGAAAATTTGGAAAGGTATACATGGTTATAAAAAAAGAAGTAAAAGTCACTATAATTTTGTATCCTAGAAATAACCACAAGTGACATTTTATGGATATTACTTTCAGGCTTTCTCTTTATATATATGTATAGAGATAAAATATATAAAACTCCTTTTCAATAAAATTCAGATTGTACTGCAGAGGAAATTTATATATTGCAGTTAAAAACCAATTTTTAATGACTGCATAGTATTCCTTTGTTAAAATAATGTAGAATAGAGAGCAGAGAAAGATGTGAGTTGAGCACATGTATAATTGACTCCACAATCACCAACTACCACACCCCCTTTCTAAAAGAAATGAATTTTTATAACCAAAAGGAGAGGAGGAACGGTATCAACACTAGGAACTAGAAAAGAGAGTTATGAAAATGACAGAAACTTCAAGAAATTTCTTCTAGACATAATGTAGGCATTAGCAGATTAAGGAAGACCAAGCAAAGATGATTCATCACAGAAAGTTAGGGCTGGGGATCCGGGGCCTCCTAAACACTCCTGGCCTGAGAGGGGCAGAGCCAGGCTCTGAGCAGGACAAAAACATTTCCAGATGAAAGTCCTATGGATAAACAAAACTCCAGGGGAGATTCCAGGGCAGTGGTGCAGTGGGATAAAGATCAGAAATAATGTGACAATTGTGGCTGGGGCATCCCCAGAGGACATTTCCCATGCCACGACTGTGCTCAGCAGATGAACACCTAGCTCTCTTCTGCTCTTGTTAAGTAGTTGATTGTGAATTAGCCTTAGGATCTCATGCTTGAGATCTTAGATAGATGTCCATCTGCATCTAAACAGAAATGAGGAAATCCAACAACAATCTTCCCACTGTTGCCAGAGAAAACGCCATGCTTGGTCACAACTCTCACCATTTAAGGAGTAAGTATGACATAGATATAGATCACAAGGCCTATACAATAAATCTGTAACAGAAGTGGAGTAGACCAGATCAGAGGCAGACAATATTATTATAATACCTAATGCAAAAAAATTTCAGATAGAAGCTGAAAAAGACATTGCTTCTATAAAATAAAGATGCAAATTGAGATGAAAAGCCAAAGGACAGAGATAAAAGGAACCAGTTAACTGATTAGCAGAAGTCAAAGGAAGGCATGAGAGATCAGGAACCACTTGAAAGGAGACCAGTAATTATGGAATGTCAATACTTAATTCACTAAAATTTGTAGTGTTTCATAACTTGTAAAGAACAAAACTAACTGTGCTAAAAATCAAATGTGGAATTTAGCCTTGAAAAAATCTCCCAGAATACAGTGGAAAGGAAAGACCAAGGACGATGATTAGGGAGATTGAACTAACAATGAAGACCCCAGATGCTGGTAATTTGTGATCTTGAAGTGGAAACCAGTACAAATGGAAAATAATCCACATCTAAGGACATAGTGGACAAAAACACATCCAAGTTGAAGAAAATTCTGAATCACAAATGCAAGAACTTGTAGTGAATCAAAAAAATAATCATCAGAAAGGAACCAATACTTATAAATGGCCTGGTGAAATTATTAAACTTAAAAGGAAACTGAGCTTATAATCCTTAAGGTAGAAAACAACACTTAGAGAGAATGACCTATCACACCAACCACAAACATCTTTGCGACAATATGTGCACGTAGATGAGAATTGAGTATTGAGAAGAAGCTGGGATCCAAGATTTAGACATTTATGCAAGCTCATTCACATGCAAAAGAACAGCAAGACAGTCTCAGATATCAATGATTCAGGGCATGTCCTACCTGAGTTCTCTCCCTATAAGAAGTAGCTAGAGCATTTCTCCAGAAAACTGAGAAACAACTCAAAAATAGTGACCCTAATAAAAAAGTCACTTTGGAAGGACCAGTGGTGAGCAATGGATCTTTAGAAATGCTCCTTGAAATGCCCTCCTTGCTCAGCCTCGCAACATCACCACTTTTTGGGTTTCTTCACACTCTCTGTTGATGGCTCTACCTCCACCTGACCTTTCAATATTGGAGCTGTTTGTATGTAATTCTCAGTCCTCATCTGTTTACCCTCCACACTCCTGTCTTATATGGTCATACCCATTCCTGTAATTTTAAAGACCTTGTGTATACTTTGACTGCCAGGCTATATCTCCAGTGAACTCTAGACTCATCAATCCAACTGCTAGTCAACATCATCTCAGCTCAGATAACTCACATGCATCTCAAACTTAACATGTTTCAAGGAAATTTTCCTTCTATGCTATTCCACTTCTAGACTTCTCTAACTCAGTGAAAACTACCACTAAGATGCTAAACCAGAAACCTAGGAGACGTCCTTTATTCCTCCCTTTATTTCTTTCGAAACTCCCCCATCACAGCCCATATTCAATCCATTAACCAATCTTTTCCACTCTATATCCAACATTGCATCCTGAAACTGTCCACTCCTCTCCATCTCCAGGGCCACTGCTTTTATTCAAGCTGCCATCACCTGTCACTTTGACTACTCCAACAGCTTCCCAGCTAGTCTCCCTATTTCTACCTAAAAGTCTGTTAATATATTCTCGCAAAAGTAATATATTTTAAACTCAAATTGGATAATTTCATTTACCTGGTTAAAATTCTTCAATGGCTTTCATTGCCTTATGTATAAGAGTCAAATCCATAAGAAAGGCCCACAGGGCCCTATATGATCTGCTGCAATCTCTACCTCCACCTCAGCTAATGCCTCTCTATATCACTGCTCACCGGGCTCCAGTCTCTGTGGCTCTCACCACTCCCAGAACATGTCAGGTCCTGTTCCTGCTTTAGAACAGAAATTGAACAAGTTTTATTGGGCCCAGTGTGCTCTGTCCCAAAGCTGGGCACAGTTGCTTCCTTATACAACACGGGCACTTACCCCACTGCCATTTCCTATCCCAATACCCTACTCTTTCTCTTAGTGGCCCTTCCACCAATTGGAATTATTTTGATTATTCATGTTTTATTTGTTTTCCACCAGCCTCCACCAGGAAAATAAAAGCTTCCTGAGGACAGGACCTATAGGCCTGTCTTTTTCATCACTTCATCCCCAGGGGCTGAGCACATTGGAGTGGTCAATGTATATGTGTTAAAATAACAAATTGAATGAACGAGTGTTGAAAATGTAATTGCAAAACCGAATGTGTAGATGTATAGTAAGACAGCTGGAGTCCTAATCATGGCTTCGCCACATACTAGTTGGTGTCCTTTAGAAAGTTAATGTAACTCACTGTACCTCAGTTTTCTCATCTATAAAATAAGGGAAATAATAACACTTTCCTTCTAAGATTGTGAAGATTAAATGAAACCGTGTGGGTAATGGGCTTAGTATGCAGTAAGGTGCTCAATAAATTTTAGCCATTTTCAATTATTATGATGGTATTAATTAACAGCAACCATTAGAAAACAAAAAGCTTACTCTAAAATCTGAGATCAAAACTGACGAAAAAGACTAGGCGTGATAGTAGGGAGTATGATATAACTCATGGTTTCAACAGAATTTGGTTTTATCTTGAAGAAGACGAACTGAAAAATATTTTTGAATATGTATTTTAATTAAAGTAAATGATATAATTATGAACAGTATAGAGGGAGCAGACAAAACAATTAATGCTACTTTCTCTGATCACAATGCAATACCACAAAAATATTAAAATCAAAAATAACTTGAAATAATTCAACTGCATGGGAATTAAGAAACAATCTTCTAAAGAATACTCAGAGAAAAAAATTGAAATAATTAGAAATTAATTACAATAATAATACTATATACAAAAGCATTTTACAATGCTAGTATTACCCAATGAAGAAAATCTCAGGGAAAGAAAACTGTAGACAAAACTCACTTAGGAATATGAATGTAAGACATCCTTAAAAAAATTTACAAGTTGATTCCAGCAATATTTTAAAAAGGCAATACACTGTGACCAAGTAAGGATTATTTCCAAACTGCAAAGATGGTTTGATCTTAGGAAGTCTAGTAATAGAATTCATCATATTAAAATGCCAATGGATAAAATTGATATTTTATGAATAGATACACAAAAGGGATTTAATAAATTTCTACAAAATTTGGAATAAAAAAGTCTTAATAAAATAAGAACAGGATACACTTTCTTACCATGATTTGAAAATGTGTCACAAACCAACATCCAGGATCCTGTCGAATGATAGAAAGCAGAGTCATCTCTATGAGAACCAAAACAATACAAGTATACGTGATAACATCATTCTGGAAGTACAAGCAGTGAAATCATCAAGCAGGGGAAAAACTGATCAATATTAGAGATGAGGCAGTAAATCTATCATTATGATAGTCTATTTGGACAATGCAAGAAGAAACAAAATTTGACTACAGCTATTAGAGAAGTTCAAAAATATAACCAGTTACAGAATTAACAAACACAGCACAATTCTTTTCCTAGATAATAATGACCCTTGAAAATCTGGAAATGGAAAATGATTCCATTCACAAACCAACCAAAATATAAAATGCTCAGGGGAAAATATTTGACATATGGCATCTTTATGAAGAAAACTACAAAATTTTACTGATGAACACAAAAGAAGATGTGAATAAATTGAGACATTATGTATCTGGATATGAAACCCCAATATTGAAGAGACTTCAGGTCTCTCAAAATTAATGTGTAAATATAACAAAATCATGCGCAATTTAGCATAATAGTTAAATGCACAGGCTTTGGAGACATTGAGTTAGAATCCCATTTCTACCTCTTACTAGCTGTGAGATCTTGGACAAGTTATCTAACCTCTCTGAGCTTATTTACTTAGCTTGAAAATAGTCAGAAAGAAATACCCAGCTTGTAGAATTGTGTGGAGATTAAATAAGACAATGCACATAAAATCTTTAGCATTGCGTCTGCACTCTATTTGGAGATTAACAGTGTTGATTATTTTTAATTATTATTATTTCACTCTGAGCCAGAGATCTTAAACATTTTCTGTAAAGGGCTAGGTAGTAAATATTGGAGGTTTTGAGGCCATGAAATCCATTTCATATGCTTTTCTTTGTTGTTTGTTTGTTTATTTACAACCCTTTAAAAATGTAAAAGATTGTGGGGCTGGGCCTGTGGCATAGCAGTTAAGTCTGGTGTGTTCCATTTCAGTGGTCCAAGAGCTGCAGGTTCAGATCCTGGGTGTGGATCTACACCACTAGTCAAGCCTTGCTGTGGTGGCAATCCACATATAAAAAGTGGAGTAAGATTGACACAGATGCACAGATGTTAGCTCTGAGCAAATCTTCTTCACCCCCCAAAAAAGTAAAAAATCATTTCTAACAAGGATCTATACAAAAAACTGGTCATGAGCCAGATTTGGCTTGTGGGCTATTGTTTGTGGACCTATGTTCTAAACAAGCAAAACAAATATAATCTCACTAATAATCACAGAAATGCAAATCAAATGCAAGCTATCAAGCGGGTAAAGATTTTTTTAAAAAAATACCCACTATTTATGAAGATATGAGGAACTGGGCACTCACATACACTGCTGGTGAATTTATGACTGGTGGCAAATTTGGGGCATCAAAAGCCTTAAAAATATGCATATTCCTTCACTAAGAAATTCTGTTTCAACGAATATTTCCTAAAGAAATAATTGGAGACATTCTCATATGTTTGAACAAGGATGCTTATCACAGGGATAGTTATAATGTTGAAAAAGCAGTAACTACTTAAACGTCTAACCATAAAGGATTGGTTAAAAAGGTACAGTGCCTCTATGGAATAGAATAATATGCAAGTATTAAAAATAAGCATGGTTTGTATACTGTCTTTTTCAATTGAAAAACAGGAGACTAAAATTGTGTCATCATCAATGACTCATACAAGGGAGCTGGTGGAAAAGCTAGGTAAATAACTCTGCATTTGGAAAACGTCACCCTGGGATGACACTATGTCTCTTAGTAAAAGGCTGGGCATCACCTTCAGTGGACACAACAGAAGAAATAAACAACCACAAAGTAGAATGATGACAGTCTACCAGGAACAAATTCCTTCATTTTTAGGCATGTGATTTTTCAAAGTCTTTTTTAAATTTTGAGATCCAATGTAATTTTTTTTTTCAAATTTCCTTGTTATCTTTAAAGACTTAACAGTCCATTTCAGGCTAGTGAAAAACAAATGGAATTTACGGAATAGCATTATCCTTTTCTAGGAAGGTCCTTCAGTTGTCTAATTCCTTTATGCACAATGTATGCTCTGAACCTTGGGTTTGGGTGAGATTTCTTCAAGACTGGAAAAACTATGAAGTAAGGAAAAATTTATCGCCGCTTATTCTAATGACCTCATTGCTTTTTGGCATGATTTTCTTGGACTACACCCATTTTCTACCCAAAAAAGGCCCTCAAGTCTTTATTCTGCAGTCTGTACCCAGCTGCTCAGAAGTCCTCAATTGAGAACTAGCCTATATATTTTATTGTCAAATGAATCCATGCCACTGCAGACAAGTAGCATGTTACTTCTTCAAGGTAACTGGTAAGATTTTTAACTGTTGGCCTCCAGGGACAAAGGACTCACGTAAAGCAATGTCCTTGTTCAATAGTTGGATTGGAGGCACCTTGGCAGGCCGGTAGAATAGAATCTCTAAAGAGCCTTTAATGCGGGATGCCTATATGGAAAGCTTCATTGTAGAGAAATCCACATTCAGGTATTATTAGTGAAATTAATAGCATTCAAAGATCTTATACCAATGTATATCTTAATAGGCATCTCTGCAACCTATACCTTGCCCTGAATAACCAGGTAAAGTTGTAGCTGAAATTTCACGTTCAGATTGCCTGTGAAATTTTATAGCTACTCCATCATTTCCTTCTTTAAAGTCCTAGTATTTGCTGGGTTTGTTCTCAGTTTTCTTTTCGGAGAGATCCCCACATTCTTCTTCGCCTTCCCCGTCCCCCTTCCCCCCACCTCCCGGAGCTCAGCCCAATGTAACCAAGGAGAAAACAGAGACACCAGGCACCTAGGAATTTTTTTTTAAATCCGTCTATCTTATGATTCAAAAGAATAAGAATTCCAGATTAATGCAAGGGCGGGTGGTGGAGGCAGGGTGACAGTAGGAAAAAAGGAAAGGAAAAAAAGAATGCAAAATGAGCAAACAGAAGTGGTAAAGCTGCAAGACCTTTGGTATAATTCTTTGATGAGCAATTGTATGCGTGACCTTCACAGGAAACTTACCTATTTCATGATTTGTTGACAGGCTGGTGTGTGACATTTTGACTACAGGACCTAGTTACGTTGTGAAAAGAGGAAGGTACCCTTTAGGTGAGGAATATAAACAAATGTCTTCCACTCAGACATTTTTGAAAGAGCTCAAGAGACTCCTGCTAAAGTGCATGAGGATGACATCCTGTAGCAGCTTTTGAAAAGAAAGGTATTTTAGAACCTATGAGCTTGCTGCTAAATCATTTTTTCAGATTTAAGTAGGAAAAAATAGTGGATACAATTTGATCAGTGAGTATGAGAATTAGAGAAACGCAGCTACTCTAAATGAAGAGACTTTGGAAAGCAAAAAGGCAAAAGGAATATGAACGAAATTTTTAAATTTCAACCTGTTTTTCAAATACATAGAAATACCCTTGAAATTTCTAATGCAGAATAAAGATAGCAAAGGGAGATTGATGTTTCTACGCATCTTTACCATAAAGGACACTTGGAATGCTCCCACTTCAAACATACTGTTTAAGAAAAACCACAATATTTGACAGAGATTGAAATCTCTAAGGAGAAAGTTATGAAACATCTTGAGAAAATTCAGGCTCACTTGAACAGCAGGAGTAGATGACATTTAGCAATTAACTCTGAGGAAATAAAGAAATGTGCAATAGCAAAAATGCTGATAGGTTTTGCATAAAACAGAGTAATCTATTTTGGCCTTGAACAGCTGTTAAAAGTTCCTTCAAAGTCACTAACTAGCAAAAAGCCAAAAATTCCTTTCTATTATCTATGTGCTTCTTATGGAAAAAAAAGAAAGAAGAAGAAGAAGAAAGGGTGAACTTCACACTTTACAGCAATTTGTTAAAGGAGAAAAAAAGAGATATTTTTCTTAGAGAGTCAAATTTTAACAAAAGATCCTAGAGAAGACTTTGTGGGCATGGCTTTGGGTCTTTCTTCTCCAGAAGTAAAGGCACTTGATGGATAATTCTCTCCGGCACATAAACCTTTCCTTGAATGATCAAGTCCTGGAAAATGAACATCCTGGACATTTATGAATGAGATGCTCTAATGGGCATCTCAAATTGTCCTGCTAAATATTTTATCTTATATAAAAGGAAATTCATTAAAAGTATGTTAGGCATTCTTTTATTAGAATAATGTTGGATAGTTGATAACAAAGTGCTATACTTTAAACGATTTAAATTCTTTTATTGCTCTTTACAAGCCAAAAGTCATTATCAATGGGCTGAGGGTTCCATTTAATCACAAGTAAATATAGTACAGCAATTACAAGCATCAGAGAAAGGTTAAGATTCAGACAGAGGCCCACAAAAAGTTTCCGATTCTGAAAAGTTAGTATGTACTCTAAAGATTTTTAAAGTATTTTGGTAAAAACCATTTCATTGTGGAATTTGAAAAATTTTCTTCATGTGTCTTTGTAAATATTGCTGACAGGGTTAGTTACGGATTTTAACAATCAAAGGTGTGTTTGTTGCCTGTAAATATGAATAAAAGTATAGCTTTACATTTATAATCAATGCAAATTAACCGTTATTTCCTTCTATGGTTAGACTACCAACCGTGTGGAGTTAAACCAGGATTGATCCAAGAAGGGCAAATCGCGAGCTTTGTTAGGCATGAATAAAATTTAAAAGATTATTTTAATAAAGCATCTATATCAGATTACTCCATTCCATGCTGGGCTTACCTATTCAAAATGCCAACTCTCTACTCTCCACCTAGCTTCCTTTCAAAACTATCTCAAGTTCACCCTTCAATTCACAATGATCTCTCCTTTCTCTGAAGCCAGGGCACTTAAAATTTATAGCACTCATTTGGTAATTAATCATGTAATGACCCGTGATATTTCTTTAATTGATATTATTTAATATCTCTCTCATTCTATCTCTCTCCTTTCCACCTTCCCCCACCCCTGTCTTTTTCTCTCTCTCCAACTTTCTCTCTTTTCCTTGTCTTTTAAACCATGTTTTAAGCTTTTATGGGAGTAAGCATGTGGTAAACTGCCACATTATGACACATTAATTCATGGCACACAACACTGTGTCCTGCATCCAGTAAGTGCTCAATAAAAGTTTGTTGACTTAAAAAGTGAATTTTAAAACTAAACCTTATATTGGAGGCCTGGCAGGTATCTGCAAATAATTAATTAAATTGACAAGCTGTGATTGAAGAATGGGAGGTGGTAGGTAGCTAGACAGTAGGGTGTAGCAAGGCTTGGCAATCTTTCAGATATGTTGTGCCAAATCTTCATTCATCCACTCCTTCCCAAGGTCAGACGCATAGCAACTCCTTTGGGAGAAGGAAGCATGGCAGATTCTCACAGATCATTCACGCACCTCCCTGAACAGAGGCCACTGCAGCATGACACAGTGTCTCAGCAGAGGAACGCCAAGAACATGAAGGACAAAAACTTCACATGCCTTACACTCCTGAAATCACTATGGAGGGAGAAGAGGAAGTTAGGTTTCTTCCTATATCTCTGTGTTCCTTTTAACATCTGAGCACTGGAAAAGCCAGAATCTTAATTATCAGCTAAGCAAGGACAGGAGTTTTCATTTACAACCAAGTGAGAGGAAGACAAGGTACTTGGAGGAACGAAGAGGGTGTCCAAGAAAAGTCTGGTATCCGATAGACTTACTTCTTTTTTCACTTTTTACTCGTAACAGCGAAACAATCTTAGACATAAAAAACAAAAGATTTAGGAAAGTTTGAGAGTTTTACACCAGATATATCAAATAGAATAAAGAGAAACAGGACGGACTGGCAGTGGAAAAGTAAAACCTTCCCAAAACCTTTAGTGCTCCTAGCTCAGCCATGGGATATATTTCTGCTTTGCAAGATGTTAAAAGTTAGAGAAATGGAAAACCTCATTGAAAGATTCACTGGTAATTTAGTCACAAACGGTGGTCAAATTTAAGAACATGGCGGAATATCAGACTCTCCATATTCACCTTCCAGAATGCTATGTAGATTCCGATAGAAGATTTTCAGTCAAATGCTTGTGATTTTTAATATAAGTTGGAAACCATTGGAAATCACTCTAGTTTTCTGAGGAAGAGAGAAAAGAGCCAAAACTATAATTTTGGAACAATGATTATTGAATGTAGGACTATGTAGCATTATATAATTATATAACTTTGTTCATGACTTCTTTGAAAACAAAAAAGGCACTTACCAAAATATTTAACATAGAATTTCAAAGGATTTAAAGACGCACATGTGTGAAATCCATAGCAGTCAATAAACATCAGACTAAAAATTCGTTTTGCAGATAGAAAGACCAGCTTCATGGAAGCTGGTGGAAAGCCATTGAAGTTCACCGGACATGGTATCTTTTCTCTATCAAAGATACGGCCATGATGCTGTAGTTATTAGAAATGCTGTAGATGCAGTAAGCTTACTTTGACTGAATATGGTTATAGTTGGCAGAATAATGGCCTCCCAAAGACGTTTACATCCTAATTCCCAGAACCTGTGTATATGTTATTTTACCTGGCAAAGGAGAATTAAGGTTGCAGATGGAATTAAGTGTGCTAATCAGCTGACCTTCAGATGGGGAGATTATCCTGGATTGTTTAGGTGGGCCCAACGTTAACACAAGGGTCTTCATAAGTGAAAGACAAAGAGGAGGCAAGAGAATCAGTGTCAGAGTGATGCAGTGTGAGAAAACCTCGACTGGCCATTGCTCTCTTTGAGATGGAAGGAGGACACAAGACGAGGAGTGCAGGTGGCTGCTAGAATCTGCAGGAGGTAAGGAAATATTAGCCTAGAGAGACCCATTTCAGACTTCTGCCCTCAAGAACTATAAGATAATAAATTTGTGTTGTTTAAGCCAGTAAGTATGTGGTAAATTTTTACAGCAGCAATAGGAAACTAATACAATACCCAAGAGGAAGAGAAGTAGAAAATTCTCATTTGACTGCTAGCCTGGGAAGCCAGAGAAATTAGTATATAAGTCTTTTCCTGGAAGAGTTCAAAGCAAGTAGAGCAGATCACCATTCCAGAACTCTAGGAGGATATGATCTGAAACCTGTTCATTAGAAAGAAAAAGTTGGGCCAACCCAGTGCTGTAGTGGTTAAGTTCATACGCTCCACATTGGTGGCCAAGGGTTGGCAGGTTTGGATCCCAGGCACACACCTATACTCCACTCATCAAGCCATACTGTGGCAACATCCCACATACAAAATAGAGGAAGATCAGCACAGATTTTAGCTCAGCGAAAATCTTCCTCAAGCAAAAAGAGGAAGATTGGCAACGGTTGTTAGCTCAGGGCCAATCTTCCTCACCAAAAAAAAAGAAAGAAAGAAAGAAAGAAAGAAAAAGTTAAATATAAGTACGTAAATAAACAAATCCAGGATCAATCAATAGCACACTTCAATAAATACTTATTAAACACCGTCAGCCTGTAATTCAGGGTAAAGTGCGTAAGACCAGTGTAGGAAGGAAAGTCCTCCCTGAGTTTCAGGAAGAGGCTTGGCCTGAAAGCTTCTTTCTGGTGGCAGAAAAGAAAAAGCAAAGAGAGAAAACAAGATGAAAAAGTGACTGGTTCCCATTTGTAGCTACTCTCTTCTGCAGGTCCACATATCAGCTGATTTTCCATCAAAGCTAAGATACTCTACTATAGATATGGCTGTAGTAAGAACCAGAGCAATTTCTCTTATGAAAGAATGTATTTCCCATAAACGTAGATAGAAATCCTGGAAGTAGTTTTCTATATTACTTGGTTCGTTTTTCCTCACACATCAGTCTTCTTCGTATCCTCCTTTATCTTTGCAGGACTAAACCTGACATTGGTAACTACATCAGGAGGTTCTAATACGCAAGCAAAACATATTGCTTTCCCAAAAATCCATCAACAAACACTAAGCATCAAGGACAGATTTTTTTTTCCCTATAAGTTTTGAGGACCACCTACAACAGCCATGACAGCTGCGCTAATCGAAAAAGCAAACGAGGCCACAAAGGGCCGTTCTTTGACCATGTAATCAATTTTCCACTCAATGCATTGTTCATTCTTGGAGACTTTAATGCCAGAATTGATTTTAACAGCCATTATAGAAATACTTAAGTCAAAGGGCTTGCAACCTTTTTTAGCATGACCAATGGAATTTTTTAAATAGATATGTGAATAAATCATTGAGTATGATTCATATGCTTTTTTAAAAAGGTTCTTTGAGTCACTGTCCAGACACATTCTTTACAAGTAGTCAAGTGAACTAAGTAAAACCCCATACTGAGAAATAGTGCATTAGCTCAGTTTATGCTTATAAAATTATATTTGAAGCATTTGTATACCATTTTCAGCAGCTCCCAGAAAAGCCAATAGGTACTCAGCCTATAATGGATGATCAGTGTTCAAAATGAAATCTGAGGAAGAAGTTGTGTAAGCAGTCCTGATGACAAAATGTGACCTTAATTTGTGTGCAAGGCAGACATTTAAAACTCCCAGAATGAGGAGAGATGATAAAGAAATAACTAATTGCTGCTCAAGGTCACCAAGTTGGGAGTTCTTCCATGTGAAATAAAATGTTGAGAGAATCACTTAAGTGACTTCATGTATTTTTCAAACACGCGAAGAGCAAGATAAACTAACGAAAATCCTTTGCTCATTCATATATCTTCTGATAAGAGTTACTTAGGACATCCCACATCTGGAAATGGAAATGTACATAAAATGAAATCAAGCCATAATTAAGGTAAAGAACAAGCAATCTATTAGAAAAGGATGCAGACTGGCAGACACTTTACATGTGAAATCTTTTTATAACTGATAATAGAGCTTTTAATTTGTATTCTCACGGTAGACAAATTTCTGATAAATTAGTGTGTATTTAGTCGTAACAAAAAAAAGGTTACCCAATAAGAAATTATTTTGTCCAGAATTTTACAACTATGTTGAGTTCATCTTGAACTAAAATGACATAGAATTTAAACCACATGATTGGAATATTGATAGCTAAATCTCGTGATTAGGGTCCCTCTATCGTACTGTCTTACAGCCATTCACCAGCTTCTAAAAAACCTTTGATCCTCCATTCTGCTTATACCAAGGCTCAAATGTTGTCCTCATAGGATGTATGCACAAAGTTTGTTTAGCAGGCAGTTCTTGTTCATGGAGTGAACAATGCTGTTAAGCACAAGCAGGCATCCATCAGCATTCTCAGCACCACACCTATTCTTAAGGAGATGTCTTCATGTGTGATAGGGTGCCTAAGTGACACAGGCATGACATCTGCGTTAGCAATCAGCATTTATCTGGAGTTCTGCATGCACCATAAAGCAGAGCTTTAATTCCATTTTTGGTTTCAACTAGGGACAAAGAAGGTGGGCAAAGGATGATGTCTTTTCTCATCTTTGTTCAGTGTTAATGCTGAGCACCATTCATTCATCTTTCAGCTGAATATGCCGTCTTTCTAGGTTTCCTATTCAATAAAAACAAGGCAGAGAATATTTCCAGTATAAAATAATTTCAGTTTCATTCCAGGGAAATCTAGAGTTAAATCCCCTAAAAATATGCGTTCTTAACATCTGCATAATCCCATGGGGGGAAAAACAGTATATTTATTGATTTAATGATCAATAAAAACTCACAAGTTGAATGCACTATGAACTTGCATCTGATATTGTGAAAGTTACTGATATTAAAAGTGCATTAAAAGTCATTTATGGAAGATATTGAATGAAAATTCAAGGAAGAAAATAGTTCAAATTATTTTCTCTTTGAAGATCAAGAGAATAAGTCAGCTTGACGGATAATATTAGATGATTTAGAGTCATGAAAAAGATCTATTAGAGCATGCATTAAAAATGGCATTACCCCCCTCCATGGGGCCCTGACTGACACAGGAAGCAATCTCAAGCTAGAAAATCTCAGGACTCTTCAGGGAGTTTATTTGGTAATTTGTAGTCTCATCTCTGATTCTGTAAATGAAAGACATTTAGAAGCTGCCTAATCTTCATTTGGGACAAAGTGTGGCCTTCAAAAATCAAACACACCTTTTTCTTCTACAGTATTCCCTTTGTACTCTGAGGGTCATTTTCACCCTTAAGGGCAAAGCGTACTTTTGAGTTCATCTACATAATATTAAATGTAGTTTCAGCCGTGTAAATATTAACAGCATTGCTAAAACTATTTCGTAGATCTCTGAAGTATCTCAATGGCCACAATGCACATTTCTGCAATGGGCAGACATATTTTGAGTAGAATGGTTATGTGCTTTTGTCCTTATATCATCTTAAAAATGATTTTCGTACACTGACCCACAGTGTATAAGCTTCAACAAATACTAGAAATTTTAAGATTATGGATGTGGAGAATATTCAGGATAGTTATCAAGAGGGTTTTCAAAAAGCCCTTGTCAGCCAGGTGAATAGAAATTGAATATCTTATTGCTAAATAAGAAAACTCAAACATCAGTGATGTGTAAACCAAGTTTAAGGTATCTGAGCCTTTTCTATGAGCAGGTAAATGCCCAACTTTTCTCTGACAAGCTTGCCTGTATTAGTGTTCCCTGCATTGACAAGGCCAAATAATAGTATGTTACCTGAGCTACTGTTAAGAAATGAAGAACAGTTAAGGATATACAGGCAACACTCTGACCCTTAATTTATACCTCAAGTTGACTCTACACTTCTGACCCTTTAGTAAACAAATTCTACAGTCAAGATTACTCCATTACAAACCTAACCTCCTTTGGTTAATAAAATTTCGTGTTCAATAATAATTGCTTTGTGATGTTTTCTATCTTATAAGCACTTTCCTTACACAATATTTTTAATCCTCACGACTCTGTGAGATATGCATCTATTATCACCATCGTTCCCGTTGTGCAAATGACGACACTGAAGCACAGAGAGGTTAAATAACTTGCCACAATCTCACAGCCAGTAGGTGGTAAAGCTGCAATTCCGACCCCGCATGTCGAGCTTCTGCGTCCTGCCTCTTACCCACAGTGCTGTCCTGCCTCGGAGCTTTCTTTCTTTTACTGGCCAGTCTTTCTTCTACTTTTGCTCTCAGGGTTATATAAGACTGTATAAATATTGGTTAACTTCCAAAGGAGACTGCATTAATAAGCACCTAGTTCAGACTCCTTCCCCAGATCCCAAAGTGCTCTCTACCACCAGGAACAGACTACTTCCCTTCGCTCCTTTCTTGCTTAATCAAGCATATCACTCACTTAAGTACATCTTACCTTTGCCCCGTATGAGCTTGGCTTTGAAAGAAATAACATTTGCTGGTATATAATCCAACAAATATGAATAGAAACTAAAACATATGGTTTCCTGTCCTTGTAATTTGTATTTTAGTTTGAGTCTAGAAGGAATAAGGAGATTTGTTCCTTTCCCTTTCTTGTGGCTCTCAGTTTAAAGTAATCTTCTGTGTTTCAAATAGTTAACTGGATTCCCATGCCCCAACTTGGAGTGAGCAGGTCAGGGTAGAGAGGGAGTTATTTCCGAAGGCTGCCCAGCGGCTGCGTGACACCGCAATCCAGAAGGGTCTCTTTATTTTTCCCCTTTCTGACCAAGTGCGTCCCTTCCTCCCTGGGATGCCAGGAGAAGGAGAAATGGCGAACAGCCATAGCTTCTGGCACACACCCAGGCTGAGTAAAGCCTAAAGGGTCGGATCTTTAAATCAGCAGCGAACAGTGCCCTCTGGGGCAAGCATCACTAGTAATGCAAAAACTCCAGCTACTTTGGAAAACTGTTTAGGAGAACAAATGCTGCACGCCAACAGCGGGAGCCAGTGTGGGCAACCTGACTTCTCCTACCCGGTCCAGCCCCACCTGCTCGCCTCCAGCTCTCCATCCTCATAATGAACTCTTTCCCTGTCCCATCCCTCTCATCCCTCAACCAAATGTTTGCCCTTGTCATGCTTTTTCCTTCAGTCCATGAGACACAGGGAGCACCAAAAACGTGTAAATCACCAGAGCAGGAAATCAACAAGTATTTTGTCCATAGAAGTTGGTAGTTAATAATTATTGAAAATGTTATTGTGAAGAGGTGTAGCTTTATGCCCCATGAGATGGGAGGCAGAGACTGTGGGTCCTCTACCTGTTGGGCCAGAGGGCAGCCAGGTTAAAAGAGCACTTCCCTCAGAGCAGGGCGGAGGACTGATGGCCAAGGAATCGTTCCAGGTATATAAACAGTGCCTTGCACAATAGCCCTGGGACGCCCTGCCAGAGCATCAGAGTGGGAGGGTAATCACATTGAGTTGCTGAACATGGCTGAATCCCCAAACAGGCCCTCAGCCATCCTCATGGAGAGCGACTTCTTGTGCTCGTCAGCATCCAGTCCTCATTTGTTCAAACCAGCAAAAGCTAACCCGCACTGATAGAAAAGGAATATTTGTCCCTTCCTAAAATAATTGACTACCATTCATTAAATATTTCCAAGATTTTTTGTGTGTGTGTGAGGAAGATTGGCCCTGAGCTAACATCTGTTACCAATCTTCCTCTTTTTTTCTTTTTCTTTTTTCTCCCCAAAGCCCCAGTACCTAGTAGTATATCTTAGTTGTCCTTCTAGTTCTTCTATGTGGGATGCCACCTCGGCTTGATGAGCAGCATGCAGGTCTGCATCTAGGATCTGAACCTGTGAACCCCGGACCCCACGAACTCAACCACTACCCGCCGGGCTGAACCACCAAGATGTATTTTAAAAAGGAGTCTAAATTGACCTCTCCTGCAAAATAGAAATTTCTGTAAGAAATATGTAAATGGGATCATATTTTTAAAACTTAGTGTCTCTTGAGTTTCAGCTTTGCTGCCTTAGTCTTTCAATGTAAACTATTTCTCATTAGTGTACGAACCCCTTTGATATGAAAGTGCTTGACAAACTAAAGGAAAGAATTATTGTATTAAAGAACCACAAGCACAGAAAGCATTTTAATAATAAAACGTTAGACTCTTAAGTAAAGGCTTGTTACAGGAGGAAGTAAAATATGTTTAATTTTTCTATTGTTTTCTAAAAATAATAAGCAATTTTGGTTGAAAGATATCTTCTCTGAAATGCCTATAATATTTTTTACTAGCATTGCTTGCTTTTCTTTTGGTGAAGAAGATTGGCCCTTGAGCTAACATCTGCTGCCATTCTTCCTCTTTTTTGCTTGAGGAAGATTCACCTGAGCTAAAATCTCTGCCAATCTTCCTCTATTTTGTATGTGGGATGCTGCCACAACATGGCTTGATGCATGGTGTGTAGGTCTGCGCTGGGGATCCAAACCCACAAACCCAGGCCACTGAAGCAGAGCACACCGAACTTAACCACTATGTCATGGGGCCTGTCCCAAGCATTGCCTGCTTTTTGCTTCAGCATATCCATTTCCTCATACATTAGATTATTAGTATTCATTAAATTACTAGGCAAATTTTATATGAATTTTTCAGTTTATTTCTTAAGTATTTGGGCAAAATCATATAACATCTATCCTAACTACCCTATACAATAGAAATTACGTGAAAAACATTGAGTTGAAAGAAAAGACATCATAAATTTAAATTATAATCACAATGTAAATTGTGATTAATTCAATTTGGAATATAATGTGATAGTTGTGAAAAGTATAAAGTACACGATCTTTCATCTGAAAACATTCTCTTGAATTTATGAAATAGTCAAATTAAGAATTCATCTAATTGTATATTTGTTTTCTTCATTATACTTTTCTAAATTGTCCAACTTTTATAAAGCATAAATGCTTTACTTCTAATTTGAAAAAATTAACATTATAAAAAAATCAAACAAATAAATCCTCTGCAATATACCTGCTGCCTTTGAAAAGTTTGGCAAAGAAAATCCAAATTCACATTCAGAGACCACCTCTGGGTAATATACATATTTTTTCTCACATACGGTATATGTAGTAATAATAGAAACATATCTCCCGCTTTCATCATCTTACTAAACTTGGTGGTACAATTCCAGCCACATTCCCTAATTAATTGCACAAGTTTGTGCAAACCTTCCTTTGCTATGATTTCTTATTCTGAATAGCAGGCTCTCTTTAACCTTCCCTGATCCTAGGCTGTGAACAGTTGCCTTGATTATTATGACTGCCTCATAACAGAATCCACACAAAACCTGAGTTGACGGGTGGCTTGCCTCAGTTTCGTATCTATTTACATTTATTCCTCCAACCTGGATTTCCAAGGAAAGTAAAGGTAGAAGTCACCCCAAACTTGAAATTGCCCTACCATTTCCTATTATTCAAATAATTTGAAAACAAATATTCAACGAGGAATTTTGCTTATAACAAAATGGTAGAAAACACAAATAAATAGCTAACTATCTAGTTCAGCCTTCAATTTGCTTTCTATTTTAACTCTTTCATAGGGACCCATTTCCAGCCCCTATTCTAAAAAGCAAGCAGCAAAATACAGATATCTCATCTCCATTTTAAATAAACAAACAGCTTTGCTTTCTCTCTTATCGTCAACTGTTTCTTTAAGTTCATCAATGGGTTCTGACTTTCCTCCTTTGTACACTTATCAAAATTGCAAAGGGATTCTCTTCTGATGCAGACTGCCATCACATGTCACTATCATTGACGCAGGATTCTATACAAGTAGTTGGCATCCAGAACAGCTTTCCATATCTTTCCACTTCATCAAATCTCCATCATTTTCTAATCACACATGAGAGCATCTTTTTTCCATCTCAACTATTAAATTTTCTTTTCTTCTGTTCATATTTAATTCCAATATTATTTTAACTTTGAAATGTTGGCAGTTGTAGCATGCATATAAAAAGCTATGTAAATGAAGCATTATTGTGTAGATAATACATGTGAATAACCGTGCAGTAGCTATGAAGCCAAACCAGAGATGCGTGCAAGGGCACACTACACAAAAAGAGTGGGGAGTGTCCATCCTGCCTAACTTCTGATTGACAGCTCCACTCTGCAAGTTGCCTTTACCTGTGTAGATGAACATTGCTGGACGACAAAAAGAAAGTTATTTTGATGATACATACGCAAATATTCAAAATGGAAGTGCTTGAAACACACCATTGCCCAAACCAACAAATTCCCCTCTGGAATAAAAGTTTTCAGCAACCCTATCAACTGCTTTGTTATTATGCTAAATCATTTCTGCTACTTTCTACTGGATCAGTTAAAATCACTTTCATTTTTACCTAGCCAGCAAATTTTAGCTTCTCTTTGCAAATGAAACACCATCTATTTGACCTCATAAGAACAGTATCATGCAAGTTTTGGAGTAGATAACTTTCTAATGTTAATGATAGGAGACCTAGATTTCTGATTGATCCTAAGCTTTATTTAGTGAAAATATACACTTGTATTGGAATATGAGGACTTATCAAATGCTGAATTAAGTATTTCAACATAAATCTGTGTTTGCTGTCTCAAAGTGTTAGAAATTCTTACCCCTTTACTTATATGGGTGCCATAAATTTTACTTTGAAATGTACAGGTACTCTCTTTTTCATACAAATGAGGTCATTATTGATTGGCCTAGGAAATGGACTCTAGAGTGTTCATTTAAACTCCATTCCCTTAGGAAATTAACATTTTCATAATAATAAAAATAAAATAAAATATTTTAAATACAGAATTGTATGTTTCATCTCCTCTCTGTTTTTTTCTGAAACTCTATTGGATAGCCTAACAGCTGGCTTTAGTTTTTTAAAAAAAATAAGATGCCTGGGGTCAAAAAAATCAATTTTGGAAGTAGCAATATCAATTTCCTTGGCAGAATTGCTGAAGAGAGTTTTTATTGACTGTGAATCTAAGTTACTAAGAAAAATTAGTGATATTAGCAAATGGTTGTACTATGCGACGCCCTACGATAGAACAACAATGGCTCATCGTTCACAGATGGATGTGAAAAACAATTTTGAACAGTCTGAAATGATATGCAATGTTCCTTACCTTTTTGACTTTGAAAAACCTCAAATGACTTAAAAATTTATTCAACCTCTTTACCACTACCCTGAGTTGAAGGTATTCTTCTCCATTTCTTAAAGAAAGAAAAAGATCCGAGACTACTACATTAGGAACCAAACGAAAATGTTCTTCCTTTCCTCTTCCCATTTCACCAGGGCATGCTGATATTAGCTGGACCAGTGAACTTCCTCTGAGGCTCTTCACTTAGATTCTTTGTATGTAAGAACCTGAGTTATGGGAAAGCTTTGCTCTAATGGGAATCACTTGGCTTACTATTATTCTACATGAATTTACTTGGCGCCATCGGTGTGCCAGCTGATGGAAACCTCTTTTTGCGCGGAGTTATCCATCTCCACCAGATGGACAGTTTTTTATTGTTCTTTATCCTTTCTTTCCCAGTCTTCCAACATTATTTTCATTCACTCTCTGGATTTCCAACTTCGTTATCAAATTCTCTATGAAAACATTCCTTTAGGAATGGAAATGTTATCCAGTGAACATTTCAGGATATTCTCTTTGAAGCACTTCTGAAATGCCTGCCATGCCATGATGGACCGCAGTCAATCTGTTCCGCACTATTGTCGAGCTTGACATCAGAACAAGATTGACCATGCTACTTCTCATCCTAGGCTCCTTCAGTGACTCTCTGTTACACTTAGGATAGAGTGCCAAACTTGTTGCTATAAAATGAAAGGCCATTCAAAACATGACCTCCTATTACTCCTGATTTATATTGTACAATCATTTCTTTTTGCATCTTAATTTCCATAGGTTACTATCTGTAGCTATTTGAAATTATCAGCACTCCAGGCTATGTGCCCATATGCTGTTTCCTATATGTAGAACGCCCTCCAGGAGTTCCCTCCTCACCAATCACATCATAATTTTTTAAATAACTTATATGAATTAGCTTAAAGATTCTACTCAGAGGTCGCCAGATAATGGCAACCTTAACTGATTCTTCTTCACAAGGTGCAGTTACTCACTCCCTCTTCATAGTCACACAAGAATGTATTACTCAAAATTACTCTTGGAATTTTGATTGCAATTATTGAATGTGTTGATCTCTCATATTTTATTGTGATCTCTATTAAGTCATTTATCTATATTCTTTGGCAGGTAGCACAGTGTTAGGCACAGAATAACCACACGATTCTTGGTGGAAGGTGGGAATCTGACATGCTAACATTATTCGTAGACCGCAAGTTCTGCTGCCAAATCATTGTTCTTAATTCCTTTCTTCCTTTGGTCAACAAATACGTATCGAGTGAAAATTTACAAAAGATAGTACTTTGTTCTTTCATTGATAAATATTTAACCCCTTTATACCACTCCTACATTCCTTCCCTCATAGCACTAATTTTTAGTCTTTCTGTTGGTTACTTTTATAACATTAAATAATAGGCAAATAGCTTGACTTCTTGATTCATGAGTAAGCCAATTCCCTGACTCCCTCCAGTGAAAGATAAGGACTCCAGGGCCCCCCTTTCTTTACCTGTAACTTTTCTTTCCTCTTTTCAACTCCCAAATTCAGCCATATGTGCTTACCCTTAATAAGAGTAATAGCATTTATGTTCTGTACTGTAAAACACAATTATGTCCCTCAGTATTTTTTGCATATACAAAATATCAATGGTTGTATTGTTATGAGTATGTAAATATTATGTACTACATAACCAGGAATGTACTATAATTACATTTCCTTTTGTGTACAGATTTATCGTTTTTCTTTGTTTTATTGGATTCTGTGTTACTTGGGAGTTTTTTTTCTGGAATTTCTGGAGTTTTCTGGAGTTGTTTTTTTCTTGTATTGACTGTCTTTATTGTGACGTTAAATTGTTCTGAATTCCCAAGGAAATATTAAATCCCTGGGATGCCCTTTTTTTTCCCAGAAGCTCCTCCGCAGTCCTGTTCCTATCTGGACTCATCGCTTTCCAGGCACACTGCACCATTGATGTCTTCAGTCAATCCTTCAAAACGCTCCTGGATTCTGTCTCGTCCTCTTTCCTGGTTTAAATGGCCAGAGTATATCTTCCAGTAGCGTCTAAAGTAAAGGAGATAAAGCTGCATGCCTTCCGGACATGAAAATATATCTCTTTTAGCTTCCAGTTTGATCAACAGATTGACTGGGTATTTAATTCTAAAGCAAAATCATTATTTCTCAAACCTTCAAAGGTATTGCTGTATTAATGTCTACCATCTAATTATACAGATGTGCAGTTGCTGCTAATCTGTTATTTGCTGCTTTCTGTCTGAACCGTTTGCTTCTTTTAAGAAGCTTTTAGTCATTACATTATCCTTGGTGTTGTGAAAACTTCACAATTATGGGTCTAGTTATTTTTTTTTTCACACATTATGTTAGGGATTGATCCTTCTGTTTAAGGAAACTGGCTTTCATTATATCTTTGATGGTGCTATTTGTTGAATGCTGACCCACCTGTATTGATTTTATATGTATTTTCTCTCTTATCTAATCTTTCCTCTCTTTGCCCTTTTAATCTACTTTCTGAGTGATTTCCTTGTCTTTATTTGTCAAATCTTGTACTAAAATTCTAATTTCTGTAACTGTATGGCATTTTGAAGATCTCTTCATTTACAGCCACCAATTTGAAGAATATTAAATAATCGGGAAATGAATCTAGTTAAATGTTACCACTAGAGTGTAATAAAACATTACAATATCTTATATAGAATAAGAAAATTTCTCAAACTTCAAATAAGTATAAGTAGAATGATCATCAACCATACTGATTACTTTTTGATTTGGTAGTACGAAATAGCAATGGACTAATGAAGTAAAATTAAAATCAGAATAGTTTAGCCTTATAATCAGAACTGTAATGCAGAAAATACATTGGGAATATGTTTTTACTATCAAATTTATTTTCTTCACCTAAAAAGTAAAAAGTAAATTTGTACAGTCCATAACTTATGGGAAAATCAATTTATTTCTATTTCTGGGGAATTAAACATAAAGAAATTATGTCTTCATCTTTATTTCACTTAAACTACATTATTGTACAATTACCAAGCTTATAAAACTTTAAAAATCTCATATTTACCAAACAGGTGACACTGTTTGGATTTTAAACTAGTATTAAGTTAGAAAAGGGTTTAAAATTCTACTGACTTGGGAGCTAAAATTTTTCTGATGTTTCATTATGTAGTTATGCATATCCAATTTATATTCTACAATAAGAAATCCATTCAAAACTACCTTTATTTCCTTGTTTACTTTGTACCTGTTTACGAATTTGCCTTTTCTCAAGAAGATTTTAAGTGTGTCAAATCAGAGAAACAAAAGGAAGTTAATTAGATTATTATTCAAGCTAGGTGCCCAAAAGTAGACACTGATTTTTTTTTAATTATATTCAGTGCAAAAATAGATAATGCGATCCCTATTTACAGTGGTTCATCTTGGCCTTTAATCATTTGTTTATCCACGAGACTATTGATTGCTGCTCCAGCAAGGAGAACAGCAGTGGCACAGGAATAAGAAGGGAAGCAGTGTAATTCTGTGCTGTTGGCTGTTCCCAGCGACGAAACTATAATTCACAAAGTGATAGATAACAGAAGGTAATTTTATGGTTACTAAGAATGAGTTTGCATTTGTTTGTGTAGTTACTATATAAATTTATAGATGCATTTTGTTTGTATCGCATTTTAAATTTTAGTAGCTGAGCAGGAAGAGGATTGAAGTAGTGCAAGGAGTCTGCTCATGAACTCCTTCTTCAGCAGCCACTTGTAAAGGTGGACTGTAATTCAACATGAAATAGGTTCAGAATGTTCCCACAAACTCATTATAAATCAAGCTGCTTCGAAGGTATGGTGTTATTAAGTTTGTTTTTTGATTTTCTCTTGCCCTTCCTCCATCATCTTATCTAGAGAAAGAGTTTAAAGGCAGGAAAAGTAATTCAGCAAGGACCCACTTTTAGTGGCTGAAATAAAAAGAGTCTTGTTAGATACATTTCACTAAGCCATAAATGCAGTTGCAAGAGCCAGGGATTTTTTTTTTCCATATCATTGACTGACTTTGTCATCTGCTATCTGGCCAAAGTTTGATTATGAGGTGGTTAATTTATAGCACAAAGTCAGGCATGTGTTGTGGAATCTATAGATGACTGTCACGGGAGTCCAACTAAGTGATGACCCTCAGCTGATTCCGGTAATGATGACACTGGTTGTCTCTTTTGTATTAAGTCCAGCTAAAACATGTCAAGAGTTATAAAGTTTACTTTCTTGTCTTTGCATAGATGCTAGAAACTCATGTTAATATACACCGTTATGTTTTTTATGTCATGGGAAACTTCAGGTCTTATTTACATTAAGTAGAATTGAACCTGGTAAGGGCAGTCGCAAATCTACATTGAGAGAATTATACCTACGTTATACTGGTAGATCCTTTCAAGTCTGTGAATTGCTTGAGGACAAGGAGTTATACCTCATGCATTATAGTGGCCGGCACCTAGTTGTTTTTCAATGTATGTATATTGAACAGGACTGGAGTAAAACTTTGAGAAACTTGTATATAATGAATGGTTTTCCCTGATGCTTCTTAAATTCTCAATGCACGTTCTACCTAGTGAACAAACTATTTTCTCAGTCTGAGTTGTTCTCCACGATTAGTCATCCTGGAAATTGGTTCCCCCTAGATCTTGCAATCCTGTGCCATAACTTGGCATAAAATAGGCACTATATAATTGTCTACCAGACAAAGAAGAAGAAATGTGAAACATTTGGTAGCCATAAAGTATCAGAAGTCTAAAAAATTAGAATATTAGAGAATTATATAAGGTAAAAGCTATCTTCATTTGACACATGTAATTCTAATTATTGCCCATTCAGCTAATTATTTAAACACTCTATAAAAGTAGATCTGAAAACATTCCTAACTTCAGCATGCAAAGCCTAAAAAAGATCAAATAAATAGGCAAGAGACTTTACATAGAGATCTGAAGAATAAAAGTGATACATTAATGCAAAATATTATTGGGGAAAGCTTTGTGCTTAATCAAATTAAACTAATTGAATACACATTTATTGAGTGAATATTATACCTTAGCCTGTGCTACATTCTTTAGGACATTTTTAAGAAGTGATGCAGCATTCCATGTTTCTAGAGACTTTTAATGTAGCTGTAAGGAAACAATCTAATGAAGCAACTGGAGATCAATGACAGATGAAACTATGATGTAGCCAAATGGAACTAATCATTCTTCTCTAAATATATTCAACATTTTCTACCTCTTTACAACTATGTATAATATTCCCTGTGCCTGGATTGCCTTTGCATCCATTTCTGCACATTCCAAGTCTACTCTTCCTCCCAGGCCCAGTTATGCTCCCTTTTTCTGAAGCCATTCCTAGTCACACTGTGTCCGACCTCCACGTTGTCACCATACTTTGACCTATAACACACGCTTAGCATAGTCTCCTTTATATCACAGATTTGCACATTGACTCTTCATGTCTGGATTGAAAGCTCTTTAAGGATCAGGACTTAGGCATTTAAAAATCTTGAACAGTGTCTGACACATGAAAAATACTCAATAACAAATTTTTTCCTTCTACTTTTCTGATTTCTCTCCTTTACTCCCTTCAGTGTTTCAAATTTAGTAGGTATTTTGAAATAACTGATGTTGAATCATATATAACATCATACTTATATTGGGTATGCTAGAAGTTTGAAAATTAATATGGAAGAGAAAGATAGGAGTTGCAATAATTAAAGATCACTTCATAAAGAGTCCAACTTTCTTCAGCCACAATTTAGGGAAAAATAGAGGATATACAGAGGTGACTTGAGGAATAATAAACAGGATTTTCAAAAACAGGAGGGTATTTGTGCAGAGGACTGGCAGGCCAGCATCATTTAATATTGCGTTTTGAAAAGTCATCAGAAATATGACTGGGAGACGGAATGAGGTGGATGTCGGAGGAAACTGATAGCTGGGCACAGAGCTTTAAATACAGAGGAAATAGAAAGATACCATAATCTCAAGATCAGAGGAGAGAGAGAGAGAAATCAGGATTTGAGGAAGCTTACTCTGACAGCAGAGTACAGCATAGAATAGAAAAAAATAGATAGGATAAGACCAGCTAAAAGGGTGCTATGGTAATTAAGAATGAAATAGTGGATTTCTAAATTAGGGTTATAACCACATAAATGGAGAGTTTGGAGAAGAGTCTGAAACATGAGATAAATGGAATATGAGATAAACATACGAGATGAGGACTTTTTGACTCTGTATATAGAGCAGCCAGGAAATATCATGTTAAAATTTTTACCGGGCTGACACAGTTTTGCCAAATTTTATTTTGCCAAGTAAGAACATTAAAATAATAAAGCAACACCTACCACTGCCATGTTTTCATGAAAAAGATCTTTTAACACTAAAATGCAGTAAGGACTTTCCGCATCCTCTCCTACAGGTCTCTCCTCCTGGTTTTGATTGCTCTGGAGTGACCCACCTACTCTTTGAAATTCACTCATCCTTCACGACCGCCTTGAGACTCACTTCTCCATAGAGATTTTCACGATAACCACAGGTAGAAACAGTCAAATGTGCTTATTTGCCCCATTATGCATATCACATTCTTCCTCATATTAAATATATTTATTTTCATAATTGGTTCTTTTATTACAATGTAAGTTCTTTAAGAACATTCACCTTACATTATTCCTCCTCACCCAGCTGGAACAAAGTAGGTGCTCAACAGTTGAAAAAGACAAAAAGGTCAACAATGACTGAAGAGCTTCTGACGTCAGAGACTGAAAGCAGTGGTGGCATGGAAAGAAAGCAGAAGAGGAGTTGGTTTAGAGAAGAGGTGACAATGGTCCATTTTTGATATGTTGGATTTCAAGATATGGAATAATAATTGGAATAATTATGGGAAAGATTAATAATTTGGGCCATGAGTGAAATTTTAGAAGTTGAGCTATATTAAGGAGCTATCTGCATAGATGGGATTATTGACATAGATAATATCTTGGTGGAATAGGACTAAACAGAAGAAAATAAAATGTAGTAAGAATTTTGGAGACCACTGTGAACCAGTGGGGAGAAAGATGAAGAGAAACTGGTGAAAGATATGGGAAAGAGGGAGGTAGTGGGAGATCAGCAAAAGGTGTTGTCCTAGAAGCCAACGAAGGACTGAACTTCAAAAGCTGGAGGTCAGCAGTTAAATGCTGAAGAGAGCTGCCCTTCGTGATTTGTACATGCAACCCTGATAAACAAAATAAACAGTACTAAAACTGACTGCAAAGACTGACTTACAGCTGCCATTAAGTTATGTCCTTGAGAGAAAAAATCAAGTAAGAATACATTGTTTGTTGGGATGTTAAAGAAAAGAAACATCTACACCACAGCTACAAATTTTGGAGCATATGCTTCACAACAGTATGTCAGTGAAAATAGTTCATCAAGAGAAATTATATATAATTCTGGTTCAATGTACATAAATTTATTTTTCATTCCATTTTTAATGAATTCACATTAGAGAGGTTCTTTTGAAGTCATAATGTGTTATTTTTTAATAATTTATTTCTGAACTTTAAAAATTAATAATATTTGCACAGGGCCATTTTATAATCACAATATGGTACTTCAAGGTGTGAATTATGATATAATAACTCATAACTTGTGCATTTAAACAAGCACTCATCCTATGGCCTCATTCTTAGCAAAGCAAAAAGGTATGAATTATTATGCAATAACTCATGCATTGTCACATATTATTACTTAATTATAGAGGAAGAGGAGAATTTCAACTAAATTCAGTCTTGAAAAAAATTAACATTTTATCCTTGAAAAAAGAAGGCTCAGATGCCTATTTGACACAATCGAACCCCTTTAAGCCTTTTTCCATTCAGCCCACTCTAGATTAACTTTTTACAACACCTTCGTCCTTCTACTTCTTGTTGCAAATCTCGAGAACTCTCCAATAGGGAAATTGAAAATCCCAACATAGTTCTCTAGTCTATATTTCACAGAATTATTGTTTTAGATCCCCAAAAGAAAAAGCTATATTACTTCAAAAATTTTTCAAAGTATTTCTTTGAAAAGAAAAGTAAAAATATGACTTCTATTTCTAACATACATGAGCAAAAAATAAGGGAGGAAGAAGGGAACCAAAAAAGGAAGGCAAAATAAGATTAAATATGAGGTTTTACTAACTATGATGATTTTCTGAGAGTTGTTAAATAATAAGAAAATCCCTCCAGCATAGTACAAAATACACTTCTCTGTAATCGTTAGAAAACAACAGATATATTTCCCGGAAAAGGTTATAAATATTCTTTCAGGGCTATATCACAAATAGTCATCATTAAATGATAGTGAAAGTTTGTCTCAAAATTCAAAGCAATGAAATTATTTATTCAATGCTTTCCCTGGTGTTGGATACAGGATTTTTTTTTTCTGCCCTTATGAAGCTTACAGTATAGGAAGGAGAAATGAAAGCAGAAGAAAGAGTAGATATATTACAAGAGACAAATAGCAGTTCAATAAAATAGTCAACATATCAAACAACTACTGTAGAGTGGAAGAGCTCTAATTCCTCAGATGCATCACTAAAAACTGATATGTTAAAAACTTTGTGGAGTTTGCGTGTCAGATAAAGGAGTACAGACTCAGAGAGGAAAAGATCACGCACATGTAGAGGAAGCCACCATGCCACTGACCAGCGGATGCTGACTGACTGATTGGTCCGTCTCTACTACGACTAACCAGTTAGTCAATGAATTAATGTTTAAACTTTCTTGCATAAACTTTTTCAGAAGCTATTCCTTTCTCCTGCTTTATCTATGATCTCCCACTCTAACTTATTGTTTTTATGGTATTTTTGTATCCTAGAGTTAGGAGTGGTGGTTATCAGTGACTTAAGGCTGGGAGATCTCGTACATTTAGATTTTATGGAAGCTTCTCAATCAATATAAAGATTTTTGGTCACACCATTAAGAAAACAGCAGGGCAACACAGAGAGAAAAGCCATGCTTCAGAGGCACAGACTTGCTTGACTTACCTTGAAGTTTTATGCTAAATCGTTAACACCTTCTAACAAATCTCTCTTTCCTAAGGGATATGTTAGCTTCTCATACTTTGGTTTAATGTTCCAGTGACAGCTATATAATCTGCCAGCGCACCTCCAAGGCAGCAAGACAAGGTGAGTGTTTTCAATTACTTTTTAAGATCTTTGATGATACAGCAGCACAGTCTGGTATCAGTCCTCGGTCTTTTTCAAGCTGGCTTAAACTCAGTTCATCATGTTGTCCTGAGTTGCATGTATATGTATATAATGGCATGTCCATATGGTCATGAATTACCAGAACACAATAAGAACCGAGATATGTGTTCTCATATCATTTGTTACATAACTAGTGATTATATCAATCGACTTGTAATTAGAGTTAATTGATTTATAATGTAGTTTTTGTTATAAATGGGACTTTGACATTAATCACTCCTTTAATGCTTTACATAGGTTTTGTTTTAGTTGGGTAATATTACACAAAACAGTTTTTGTATGTTTTTTGGTAACACATGTATCCAAGATGAAGCAGTCTATTCTCATAGTCATATATCTCTTCCTTACGTGATGTAATTATTTTTTCTAGAAATTCATAAAATCATTTTTGCATTATTATTTAGAGAAATTCAAGAAACTTAAGATAATCAGCGTGCTCATTACTTTGCTTAAAGTTCCACTATTTCTGTTTTTATGAATGTCTTAAAATGAAAGCTTCTTTAAAGAATAAATTATTCATTTAATGAGAACATTAAAAATAAGATGTTTTTCTTCATAGAATTAGATAAATTGCTAATTAGTTTTCTGATTTGCTGAGGTCTGGATCTCATTTAATATTTCCTGATTCTGAATGCAATATAGTTTTATATACTTTAGTTAAAGAGCTATGACAAGGGGCTAAATACCACAGCAATAAGCAATTAGGAAAATTAATCTGTTCAAAGAGAAATTAGGGGCAGAGCAGTGAAGAGTTCACCTCAGAATGGCAAACATTGTCTAAGGAAAGCAGATTACTAAAATTATATTAAAGTGTGATTATACATTGTGTAATAATATTTATTGTTGCCATATGTTCCTACCTCTTTAGTTTAGCAAGATCCACCACAGATGTCCCTACTAAATCCTCTTCAGTCCACGTACAAGATAAAACTCATGTCTGGATCCACACTCCATATGAGAATTTTCCCTCTCACAGATGTTGGAGAAAAGATCTTATTTTCAGTGCAGAACACGGGTTTGTGGAGGACTATGTGGAGTCTAACGAGAGAGAGCCCAAAGCTGCTTAATCTCAGCGTCTCTCACTCCCATCCCTCTGCTCTGGGTCTAAAACGACTCTTCGTCTCCACACTCTTTGAATGTGAACTGGTGAACACTCCAAATGGTGGTTGATCTGAGGAATAAACTAATTAGCTATTCCACAATATTGAAGGTAAACTGGAATAGTGACAATTGTTTAGTGACTTTCTAGGTATTTCTTGAACATAAAAAGAAAACCAACATCTTGCTGTCAGTGAGAAGCAAATAAACAAAAATGTAGCTCATGTTCTTTTATCTAAGTCTGTCCAGTTTCTTAGATTGGGCTATTTAGATTTTTGTGATTATTTTTCTGTCCATGTTTATCACCTAATAGTTTTAAGCTAGTATTTAATGCCTCTCATAGAAGAAAAAAATAATTCTATTCTCATAGGAGAAAAAATAACAGAAGATGGAATCTTCTGTTCCTCACTCAAAAGATAAAACTTATTAAAGAAAACAATCCTAAATACAACTCGATTAGCAATAGCCAACACTGAAATTTTCTCCATAAGATCGGTTGCTTCGTAAGTGCATATGCCACTTATTTTTTGAAAAGAACTATGAAGTTGATTATTTTACAGTGCAGTAGCTTATATTCCTATATTCTAGCTAAAACTTAGCAAGGAGGTTTGTTATATCCTTATAAATGTCTGCCCTTTTAACATACTGTAAATGCATTCTAAAATTTGTGTTGGGTTCTGGTTGTTACGGGGAAGAATTAATGCATTCTATTAAATTTAACTTTTGCTGAAACACTCTTACATTGGCTACAGCTCAGAGCTGTAACTGGAGACTAGCTTCCGCAGCAATTAAGGAAGAAAATACCCAGCTTTTATAATCCATCTTTTGTTCTGGGAAATGCCTATACTTAAATCAGTATGGCGTTAGACAAGGACTTGTGACCATTAAATATTTAATTTCATCAAATTTCATCCATATTCTGTGCTTTGACAAGCCCATTATTGCATAGGTATTATTTAAATAAGCAGGAACGTTTCAATTAAGTGTATACTTAAATTGGTCAAGTGATTATACCACATCTCTGCTCCAGAACCTGCTACACTCCTCGCAACATATAGATTAAAATACAAATTCCTCAGCCTAACACGCCAGTCGGTCCACCGTCTCCCTAAGCCATACTCTAAATTTACCCACCTTCATCTCTTTTCAGAAGCAACTGCCTGCTCCCAAAATGCCTTCCTTTCCTTATTTATTTAAACCCTACCAGTTCTTCAAAGTCCATTTCAAATGCGATTTAATCCACGATATCCACAACTGGAATTAATCTTTGGATCTTCCATGTCGATCCTTTTCCAGTCCACCTTCTACTGGTACCATTTATGAGAGTGCCTGCTTCTTACCTCACACCATCCCTAAGATGTTAAAAACACGTTCAACAGGAGCATAATTTGAACTCTGTTCTTATGTTTCTCTCTAGTTTTGTGCCTTGGGCAAAGCAGGAGCTCAATAAATATTTATATAGTTAAGATAGACAATACCTCCATTAGACTCAGGTAAGAGGGACCTACCCTGCCTGGACCTCATGTTTTATGAGCCCCTCTATATCACAAACACATGCAAAATTAAATGTATTAAAAAAACACACGGGGAACTCTATCATTAGGATGCTTCACTTAGCAGTGGCACAGCACAATTCATGGTCTTAAACATCTGCTCTGTATCCAAAACAACTCGGGCCCCACAGAAATGTTTCTTTGTGTCTCTTTGCCCAATGTCCTCAAGATAAAACAGTCGTGTTGCAATGCCCTAAGTTTTGTAGGTTGTGTGGCAACCTGCAGCAGAAGCACTTAGGTTACAAAGAAGACATATTAATTAATTTAAATTATTCCTCTCAGAGAGCATGAATACAAAGGACACTTGCACCAGAAGTGTTGTTTCCTAGTAGTGCCCATCAGTCATCTTCTTGTTTCTCTTTGTATTAAAGTTAATGACTTTCATGAATTAGCATATAATTTGCAATAGCTAGCACATGGCAGTGGAAAAATATTTTGCCATATAAAGCAATTTGTATTATCCTTAAATTTGTATATATGTAGGTGTAGATGACACTTGCACTAAACATAATACTAATTATTTACATAGTCAATGAGATGGTCGCAGAACACTAGAATCAGGAATTATTTTATCTGAACAAAAATAGTAAGATTTAAATCAATTTTAAAAAATATTAAATTGAAAATTTGAGTTTTGTTTAAGTACTTTTGATTTATTTATATCCATTAATAATTTGTTTCCTTATTTTTAATTTTAATAAAGAATTTGAAATAGCTGGAAGAAAATAAGTTTTTAAAAATACATTAAATACTTTAAATTTTTTTATTTTTCACTTTTATGTAAATATATTTTTATAAAAATAACTTTGATTGTATACACTTTAGCAGGGGTTGCGGTGGCAGAATCCAAAAGATTTTTATTTGTGTGGAAGTTTTTATTTTTGTTTTTTTTTGTTTTGGATGTTATTTTAGTTTTACTTTATAATAGAATATTCATTTTTTATTTGAAAATATGTATAGAAAGGCACACATATGTATAAACATTACCTATAACCCGATCACTTACATTATTTAAAATTTAAATGAAGACTGGCTAGTTTCTACTACTATTAAGACATTGGTGCATAGCCTTCCAATCTTCCCAGATTTCCTGAACTTATATAGAAATGTATGTGTACCAGCACATATATGTCTTTAAACAAAAAATTGAATCGTGAAATATATATTCATCTGCAACATACTATCTCCAAATTTCCAAAAGCAAAATTATAGGGAGATTTTTTAAAAGAAAAAGTTTCTTCTAATTGCTCTAACCTTCTGCAACTAATATCAGAACATAGTACTTTGATGTTAAATTCATCTGGTTTCTTTTCTTGCCTTCTGGAATTGGCCATAGTCTAGATTTCTTTCTGGAACCGAATTCAATTACTGATACTCTTCCATGCTAGTACCTGTCTCAGATTATTCAAGATGTTTTTTGGAAAGCAACTGACATTTAGAAACTGAGCCCCATTTTTGGAGCACCATAAATACAAACCCTAAAATAATCTAAGGAATAAAAAAATTAATTCCTCAGTGATCACCAATAATGCCATGTGAAGCCAGAGGCTCCCATAAGAAAATCTGTAGACTTTATAAAGAAGAACAGACCTAGGAATTTTCAATTTTGAGTGAAAAGGAATGATCATTTTCTGGCCTAAAACTCTATCTTTAGTCCAGTCACTGGCTAAACACGGCCACAAAGCACAGCAGAGGGGAAATTCGCGAAAAGGAAATGTCTCAGGTCCTCCAGCAGTTACGTCTTACTTGCACCACCAGAAGAGAGGACGGGGAGGATCTGTGGATAGCTCGTTCCAAAAGGAGGATTTCACCCTGAACTCCCTCCTGCATTTAATCAACTGCATATGTTGTTTATTGCTCCAGCGCCATGAGCATTATCGCTTAATTAAATTGTTTCAGTCTTTGGCTATCATAAATGCCACATCTCTTTAAAGCCATGTTTTATTTAGTTAAAGTTTGTTTTATCATCCACAGAAAGGATTATTAAATTGAACGGGTGACTATTTCAACTCAAGTTAAAATCAATAATATTTAGCTGGGCCTTAGGTGCTAAATTCTAAAGCCCCATGTTTTTTACTTTGCTGCAGCCCTGCATCTAAACATCACTGACGGTTCTTTCTCCCGGGTTCGCCTGTGATTTATGGCTCTTCTAGTAGGTGGGGCGAAAGCTTCAAGGCCTCTTACAGTGTTTAAGCTTCTAATAATCACAGGATTTTCGTTTCTTACACTTTTTGAACTGAGACTGCCTTTCTCAAATTTAGAAACTCATAAAAAATTTTTTTTAAGTTCAGAGCTTAATCTTTTTCTAAAATAGTTAATACTTGACTTTTAAGGAAAAAAATGTCACTCTATAAAACATGTCCTCAAATTTCATATAAAACAAAATCGACTTATGTCCTTGGATAAAGATTTTTAGCTCTTCCTTATTTCTTCATTACTCCAAGATGACCTGATGAGAGATGAAGTCTGAAAACTTTGAGTGGTTTCAAACATTAAAATTTTTCTAACAGCAAGCTTCTCATTCATGAAACTATAACTCACTCTTTGAGAAACAGTGTCTCTATTTTCCTATTTAATCCACGTAATGAAAGTGCTTATAAATAACATTATCAGAATGTTTAATATCAAAGCATAAATGATTATTAATTGCTTGAACACAGAGAAAGTTTGTCATTCAATCACTGTAAAAATTAGTTTTTATTATGTTGGGCATGTTGGAAACTAATTATCTAAATAGGCATGATTAAGATTTCACCAAAAGACATCCCCCCAAAATTAAATCCATATTTTTTAAATAAAATAAACTTTCAATCTAAATTATTGCTAACCTAACAAAAAAACAAATCACCCAATGACTAATTTGAATTACTGAAATATGTTTTGCCAGAAATCCTCTTTAAGAAGTAAGGTGCAAAAATTCAGTTTCTGTGACTGTATCACAATGTACTTATTTCTTTTTGCTCTTTATTATCAACATATCTCGATAAAAATAAATTAATTTCCTTAAAATTATGTTAGGAGTTTATTTACTGAAAACATGACATGAAAGAAATTTGAAAAATCCTTACAGTGATTCCTTTTTAGTGTTTTTTAACTCATTCTGTCCATTCAAGTTCAATGTAAAAAGTAAATGAAAACACTACACAGACAATATATTAAAACTGAGTAAAATTATACTGTGAGATATGTATTTTAAATCTATTTTGAAATTTTAGAAATTAGAAAATAAAGCATTTACTTTTAACAAAACTACACGTCTATGTAATGGTTTTTATATGTTTTGAATCTTTTACTCTTTTAGTTAATTGGAGAAAAGATCTTACTACAAAAGAGTAGCTCATTTAATTATTCTCATTTATGTAAATGCTACTTGATTATGCAAGCTACGTAGGAAACTCCTAAACATAATTCTGACAGATATTTTCACTTGCCATAAAATTAAAGTTTGGTGTGAAAAATTTGAGAAGGTATATTGAGAATTTGGCCTCCCTCTCACACACTTATAAAAGAAGAGGGATTGATTCCCCAAAATATGAAACCCAAGCCTGAAAGAATTGACTATACTATTTTAATCGTCATTAGTAAGGATTTATATCTAAAAACTCAGAAACACTTCAAGATTATTGACTTATACCAAAGGATGTTCAAAGTCTCCCTTTTCTTTATTTTCAAACTTCTATTTGTAGGGAAAGGAAATAACCTTTACTGTATAGTAGGTATAAAAGGAACCAGATGATTCATCTCTGTGAATCTGCTTGTTGAATTTGATGGATCATTCTTAAAAGCGACGTTGCTAATCTTCAGGTTTTCTTTTTTAGGTTATTCACAGATCAGTGGGTTTTCCAGCTAATACAGGTCTGATGCTCTTCTGTCTTCACACATGGTATTCATCATATCTTGACAAGAAAAGACCTTCAGTCTACAAATAACCTTCACTGAAGTAAGACATGTAAGTGGGTTTCTTTATGAAAGATAGATTTTATGGCTGAATAAAAAACAACTGTAGTTAAAAAGTGTCATTGCATGGCCTTATTTGAAGCTTTTTCCTTAAAGGAACTTTAATGTTTGTTGTTGAAACTACTAATAGACCAAAAAAAAAAAAAAAGAAAAGTATTAAATTACTTTATCATTAACCACAAACGCAAGAGGAAGGGTTGATCAGCTCCGTATTTTATCATTCTGAAGCGTTCAGCCTTTAAAATATTTAAGCATCCACATTAGTTCTTGTCAAACTAGCACAAAGCAGTGCATAATATGACCCGTGTGTAGGAACAGAACAAGATAAGAGGTTATAGTCGGGGTGAAATTTCCACAATGGAATTGCCCTGTGCTATAGATAATAGTTTGGCTTCCTGTTTCCAGACAATTACTAAATGATGTTGAATGTTTTCTTTATGTTTTCACTTGGTCATGCTAAGGGAGAGAATCAAGTTTAGTTGCTACTGAACTATCAAGGGTGAGACAATAAATTTGAGGCATCCTACACACCCTGTATTATTCGATATGGCCAATTAGAAAAAATAAAAGGTTGATTAAGTTTCATGGTGTCAGATAGTGTGATAATTTGGGTTATCATGGTATAAATCACAACTTTAAAGGAAATATTAAGAACTTTCAAGCTGGGCAAGAACCAAAATGATTTCTCATTGAAACTTGTCTCTGAAGAAACACTTTGCATAGAGCCTACTGTGCACTGATGGAAGGCATAGCTGAGAGACAATCCTTCAAACATCCTTTAAATTCTTCCCTTTGCCTTAGCAATATTAGAGAAACCTTGTATAAACCAAAACATATCAAAATATGATTATCAATGAAATTAATATAGAGCATTTAAAAGCACAAATTCTAACCCTACTATGTGAAATGAGGGATGGTAAGGAGGAATTCGGTTGCCAGGAGGGGATTAGACAGTACTAACAAAAAATTCTCCTAAATTTTAAACCCCTATTTTCCATAGGCATTTATTACAAGGCTATCCTGTCCTTGGCTAGCTTTTAAACTGAACAGTGATCCAGGAAAAAAAATACTATTAATGAAATACAAGGAAATTTCACAACAGTAGGCATATGTTTAGTAAATCTACCCCAACTTTTAATCCAGTTATTCATTCTTTCATTCATTCAACAAACACTGAAGTCCTGATATGCATGAGTTGCTGGAGAAACAATGGTGAAAAAGATAGATGTGAGGCCTACCTTCCAGGAGCTTACAGTATGATGGGAGAGAAAAACAATGAATGAAGATTAAATATATAACAATTACAGGCTGTAATATGCAATGCATAAAATAAACCAGGTGTTGTAGTGAAACAGACTGGTTAGGGTGGGTTTCTCTGAGGTGATGCTATTTAAGCTAAGACTTAGATGGAGAGGGAGCTAGCTGATACCTGAAAACCAGGAGAAAGATGTTTCATGCTGAAGAAGCAGCAAGTACTTGGAAAGTTCTAGAAACTCTGAAACTTAGAAAAAGTCAGTGTAACTGAGGACTTAATGACCAAGATAGGGTGCACAAAATGAAATGGGAGAATTGCTTAAATCACATCAGGCCTTGTAGGCTGCTTATGGTAGTCTGTTTTTAATTATATAGGAGGATCTGAGAAAATAACCAGCATTCAAAGTGGGTGAGGTAATATATATTTAAACACTTGAATGTAAAACAATATTACAGATATGATATTGGATAGTTTAAAGTATTTGGTGACAAGCAAATAAGGGTATAATGATTGAGCCTCTTTCTTTTTTTTTTCTTCTTTGTCTCCCCAAATCCCCCCAGTACATAGTTGTATATCTTAGTTGTGGGTCCTTCTAGTTGTGGCATGTGGGACACTGCCTCAGCATGGCCTGACCAGCGGTGCCATGTCCGTGCCCAGGATCTGAACCGGTGAAACCCTGGGCCACCACAGCAGAGCACGCGAACTTAACCACTCAGCCACAGGGCCAGCCCCGGGCCTGCTTCTGAAATAACTTTACAAATGGAAAGTTCAAACTCTCTGCTTCTGCTTGCCAGAGCTCTTTGTATTTTGACATAAGGAGCAAGGATCAGACTTACCTTTTTCCATATGTTGTTTCAGACAAGCCTGAGCAATGAAAAGGCCAGGCTAGGTCCTACATTGAAGTCCCAGGAGCTGCCGAAGATCTGGGGCTTCCACTTTACTTTTATTATTCATTCGTTCATTCATGCAAAGGCCCTTTCTTGAGCACTTAATATGTACCAGGTGCCGTCCTAGACACGAGATTCATCAGTGAACAAAACAACAAAGATACTTGTTTTCAGAGAGTTCCTGTCCAGTAGCAGGAGACAAACACTAAATATTAACCGTAAGAAATAACTAAATTATATAGTAGTCTAGAAGATGATAGATGCTGTGGAACAAAGACAAAGCAGAGCCAGATAAGGTAGATCGAGGAATCAGGCAGGAAGCGGTTATAGTTTTAAGTCAAATAATCAGCACACATCTCCCTGAGAGGGTGACGTGTAAGCAAAGACGTGAAGTTGATGAGAGGTTTGCTAAGCATCTGAGGGCAGAGCATTCCAGGCAAGGCCCTCAGGAAGGTAGGCCTCGTGTTCTGGAAGAACAGCCAGGGGCTTGAGTGGCAGGAGCAGCATGAGTAAATCGGAGAGCAATTTTGCAACCTCGGTGCTGGTGAAGTGGAGCCCCCAGAACTGTGATAAAGGAGTGGCTTAGAGCAGCTACGTGGCAAGAAGGAATGGTGGTTAGGAGACGTGTTTTGAATTTGCATTTTGACAGCAAGCATGTGGTTTTACTTAGAATTTTTGTCACAAATTAATAAGAATATAAAAATATTCTAAAGATTATTTATTCACACTTTATATTTTTCTTTTTTTTAATTATCATTCTTTAAGGATGGTCGTACCACCACATCCCCAGCTACCCCAATGTGCTCTGGCTTGGTTCAGAGTCTTTCTAAGGACTGTGTGTCTATCTGGTTAAGTAAATACTGGTTATGAAGCAGTGACAAAGATTCTTACCTTGCCCAAACTCTAATCAGACTCCTCTGAGCTCTTTTTTTAACTAGTCCTTGACTTTTAGACTTTCTTTTTTGTCTCTGAATTATCCAGTTTTACCAAGAATCCTGCTAAGATAGTTTAGCAGAATCTCCCATCCTGCAGATCTGATCTCCCTCGATATCTAATCGGATTCCTCCTCCTCCACCATCCCCAGGTGATGTCTGATCACACCGACCTGCCCTCAGCAGCAATCCTGTTAGGTTTAGCCAGAATCTTCCTTCCCCCGATGTTTCCTCTTAGTAATTTTCCATCCACTGACTCCCTCCATACTCCTTGGCTATGAATTCCCACCTTTCCTTGTTGTGTTCATAGCTGGGTCTAGTCTCTCTTCCTCCACTGCAAGACCCCATTACAGTGGTTGCTACATCTGTCACGATGCCCTCTCCCTTGAATAAAGTCTACCTTGCCACTCTTTAACGAGTGTCTTGAATAATTGTTTCTTTATTGACAGTCAAAATGATAGGGAAGCCCAAGAAGCTGCCCAAATGCTAGAACAAAGATAAGCATAGTAATCACTTGGGAAAATATGGTGAATCCTTGAGAAAATATAAGGTTGTTAATTAACAAAATAGAAGGTTTTAAATGCACATTCAGGTGCATCGTGTGCCAAAATGGCACAAATAACTAAAGAGAAACCATGAAAATAAAACCCATGTAAAACAATGTCTCATCTATCAATGTTCAACACTCTATTTTGATTTTCTTAATTAAATTTACCCATTACGGTCAAATTGGGGGTAGGAGTGTTACTGTGTTTCAATATTGTTAAACAAAGTGGAAATCTTTTCATAAATTGTCAACTCGAAATACTCCAAAAGAAAGTAGATAGTTCCATGAAGCAAAGTGCTTTTCTCAACAAACCAACAATATGTGTTTATTGCATTGGAGCCCAGGACCACCACATGCGATTATAGTAAAAGCTCTGCCTTATTTCCATCTGGCAATGAGAACACAAGATGTTGTGTAAACTACCAGAAGAGCTCTATTTCATTGTAATTAAAATTTAGTGTTACACTTAAGCAATAAGGCAACTCCAGGAGATGTGATTATCATGAGATAATGACCTTGGAGTGTTGCAAGGCATACAAGGAAGCAAATGCCTCCAATCCTCTAGGGGGCAAGATTATTTCTACATAACAATCTCCACCTCCTCTTGCTCACCCTCCCCTGCCCCTGAAGCTGTATGATCAGTGAAAGAGGAAAGCTTGGGATTAAGAGCACCAATATGATTTCTGCGAAAAGAGGACATTGGGGGACTGGTATATGACAAAGTTGGCATTGTAGAATGCTGAAGCAGCAGCTCCAAATGAGTTGTGTTGTTTGTGCAATAATTATGCAATGGCTTTAGAATTCTCTGGACACAGATAGAACTGTCAGTGATGTCATAGGCATGTAAGTAATCCCCAGCAAGGGCACAGATCTAACCTTTTCCCCCTGTTTTGGTTTCATGATTTCCATTTCATAATAGCAATAAGATATGACAGGTGGTGCAGTTCTTGAGGGTTTATTATACTTCTTGGGTGGTTGAAGCCACTCAGCCTTTGGCCTGAACCTCTCAAGACATCTGAGATGTATAATAATTTCCCCAAAATGCAATGCCTGTCATGTCTTATTGCCTAATTGCTTTGTACTTACTAAGTAATTCTTCTTAAGTGAATGCAGATAACAGTACTTACTTTATAGTTTACTCTATGCTACTAGAACTACTTCTACAAAGGGATAATATGAAATAATTTCTGCTGTAATGACTGGAGGAATATTCCATTATATTACTGTTATAAACCCTAAAGTGAAAGGTCACTTACAACTTTGGGAAATGTTTATATTTTGTAACAATTTGTGGGAGGAGAAAATGATAAACTAAAATTCAAGAAGTCAATATAAAATGAGATTATCCTCAATGACAGCTCTTTGAGGAGACAGGTACATCAATTATTCAAGAATATCTCAAACTCTTCTATATCAAAGAGGTGAAAGTGGGAGCTTATGTTCTAAGTAATATTTTTTAGTGATAAAAAAAGTAAACCAAACATAAGTTTTATAAAAGGGAAGCATCGAGGCATCAAGGAAAATATTTTAAAATAGTAATATAGAAGGGATTTGTATATGTAAATATATAAGTGTGTATGTAAAATACAGGATTCATGGACAAACTGAAATGGTAAAAGAGTAAAGATGTAAGATATTAGGGGTTTTTTCCCAGTAGAGGAGGCCCTGCGAAACAGGGATGAGTCTGATTAGCAGTCTATCCCAATGAAATTTAGAGTTTCATTGCCATTTACTTCATTTCACCCCTGTATAGTCATGTCCCAGTAAACACCCTCAACTCTCCACTTAAGACAGAGTAATTTTTCCTTCTGTTGAGGCTGCATCTAAGGTCACACTAGCATATAAGTCTAGAATACTTTAGTATAAGTTTACATATTCTTGAAATTCAGGAATATCTATGAAAAAATTAAATCATAGGCAAAATATATGTATATTAATAAACATGATATATTTATACAAATCAATGAATATAAAGTTTGTGTTGCTATACTGTCCAAATTAATCCCTATAACTAGGTGATGTAGGTACATGACAAAATAATCCATTACATTGAGGGGTCTTAGTCCTGCTGAATACTTTCAATGCCACGCCCTGAACCTCCAGCAAGTCGACAGTCATTTCAGTGTAGGACGAGTGCGTGCACAGCTCAAGGGATGGTGGCAGGGGAAGGCTCAGTACTCTCTCCAGCTGGCTTCACGACCGCGTCTCTGACTCACCCTTTCTCTGGAGAACCAACTAGGAACTTCAACTCCCATCCTCTAATTGACCAGTCCTATGACCTTGCCCAAGGTCATTTGACCTTTCTCAATCTAGATTCCATCTTTTAAAAAATAGACAGCAACATCAGCCCTATCAACTTCACAGAGTTTTTGTAAAGATAAGTGAAAGAGATTATGGAGAAATGGTTTATAATTTAAGTGCTAGTCAAATCCATTTCTGGTATTGTGGTGGTTGTTATTATTAATTTTGCACTTGATTGAGCATGGAAAATGGGTGATAAACACGCTTAGGCACAACCTGGGGAAAAACACCAAACTAAAGAGGTAAAAGGTGTGTGTGACTAGAATAGGGGCCACATTCTTCCTTTTTTCTGAAAGTGTCAGGTAAGGGAACAGGAAAGATCAATTTTTAAATAATTATAATTAGACAAGTTTCCAAAAAGATAAACACAAGAAAAATTCAATTACTAAGTTTCTCCTATGTTGGAAGGTATTTGTCGCCTCTTGGTAGAAGGTGTTGCTGATTTTGGCCTTTTCCATGAAGCTTGCCTTAATTGAGAAGAAGGTAGCAAATCCTTTTCTGTATTATTACTCTGTGTCGACAGGAAACGTTCCAGTCACTTACTATCTAGCTGTGTCTTTACCTATACACATTTTGCTATTTTCATTATTATGTTGGCCTGACTTGTAGATTCTGTTGTATGTTCAAATCAGTTCTATCTTGGATTATAAACTACAGAGCAAGAAAAACACCTGACATAGATCGTTATATCAAGAAGTGTTAATAAATGTTTTTGATGATAAGGAAAAAATCTTTTTATTTAAAAATTCATCTGTAAATATTGTTATTTAGTAAGCCAACATATTCTGCACCACAATGTTAAGCATGCGTTTGCTTCTCCTACTATATATGCGAGGAAGTCTTTCTTGATTTATAGTACAATTTTATCCCTGTATTGAGTATAATTATTTTGTTCCTCTTTCTATTGAGTATAATTTTGCCTACTACTAGAACTCTTTTTGGAAAGAACCTAGATTATAATTGGTAGTTTTATTTCAAATTCCTTGTTTAAGATGCAGTCTGACGAGCAAGTACAAGAACACAGAGGAAATTCTCCACTCTCTCCAACATAGGTAGATTAGCTAAGCATAATTTGAGAATAGATTTAGGTGAAAAGTGAACTCTTTCTTCCATTTCTCTCTCTTTATTTTTTTTTTTCACTATCAATAAAGAGTTCAACCTCACGTGATTTCTTAAAATTGTTTCCTTTACTTTTCTTTCTTTTTTGAAAGGAACTGGATTCTTGAACCAAACCTGCCGAGAGAAAGTAAAATTATAATTGTCTACTGAATGAAGGCAATTTAGAAGGTAAACTAGTGTAATTCCAGCTTTCTCAAATCGTTTTTCCCCAATGGTATTTTTTTTTATGGAGGTAAGAGAGAAAATTACAGAGCTTTTCCTAAATCAAGTACACCCTTGACAGGAAGTGTTTATTTACCTCTAGGAACTATTCAAACACAGTCTCTTCTGATACCCACCCAAGGGAAAAAGTGCCACCATTTTTCTACAGGCCAAATTTTTATTGCACAAAGAAGCCAGGTTAATCCAATCTAGCCAATCCAATCTAGACAATTAGTAGCCAACACCTGTCCACTGACTATCTACCTATCTATTTATATATGTATGTATATATATATATATATTCTTTTTTAGAGGAAGATTTGTCCTAAGCTAACTTTTGTTGCCAATCTTCCTCCTTTTTCTTCCTTTTTCTCCCCCAAAGCCCAGGTACATAGTTGTGTGTAGTTGTAAATTCTTCTAGTTCTTCTATGTGAGCCACCGCCACAGCATGGCTACCGACAGATGAGTGGTGTGGTTCGGCACCCAGGAACTGAACTCAGCCCACCAAAGTGCAATATGCCAAATTTTAACCACTAGGCCACCAGGGCTGGCTCTACCTATTTATATTTTTTAATGTCATCTGGACAGAACACTGTTTAAAACATGACAACTCATTCAGGCAAGAGAACCACAGTCCCAGGCTTCTTCTGCCTTAATCAGTAGAGTGCTATCAACAACCTAACACACACATTCAGCACCTCATCTTGTCCCTGAGGTGATAATGACCTTTCTTGGTGGTGATGATGATAGGGGTATTGCTGCACAGCAGCATTATTGATGTAGCTATTTCGTGGTTCACCATGACTCTCTAGTTTCTGAAACAGCTGTGCTTTCCAGAATGCTCTGTTCTTTCAAGAACTTTCCAAACAGTTTAATACACACATTCTGGCCTTTTTATTTATTTTTTCATGCCACTGGTTCCCATTGTCTAGCTCACATCTAACATGGTGACAGATATTAATTACACATTTGCCATGGGATAAGAAGGTCTTCAAAGATTTCCCACGAATCCTCATAATAGCTGCTTGAAGCTTTGTTGTATTCCCTGGCACCAGATGTCGTTAGTGTGAGACTTCTTTTATTAAGAGTCCATCTGCACATTGACTCCTTATAGGTCAGAGATCTTTCAAATATACTTCCTGTATTTCCTTGAATTAAAATATAGAATGTGGGTGCTTAAACTTCAGAAATATCTTTACACTTTGTGGTGTTGTCATTGTTATGCACTCTACTTAACGGTAAATCTTGATGGCTGCTATGAATTCTAACAGTTAAAGACTTCTAGGCAGGGACATTTAGGATATCTAAGAAATCTCTATAGGATTCCCTCCATGAACACAGGTGCTATTCCATACTTACCTATACATTGGAATAGCACCTGGCATTTTCAAAAGCTAAGTATTTGTGACCATGTTCACTGTTTATGAAGAAAACTGAGGTAGATTTAAGCCTCATTCCTCCTGGGTAACTTTAGTTTGCTTTTGTCATAGAGAATTAGATGGAAATCTTTCTTTGGCTCTGAGCGTGAGAAGTTCTCCCAATAAAATGATATCACAGTTCCATAGGACCAGATTTTTTCCTTCCACTTTAAGGATGTTTTCTATGGGAAACAATAGAGTAAGTCAATCATAAGAGGACTCCATTAATTACTACACTAGTGACCTGTCATTCTCATGGTCCATGGTGGGCACTTGCTGATTTACATATCTATTCATTAACAACTGTGGACTAAGAACTTAGAGATGCTTTAGGGATTTAAAGAGTAGAAGATTCAACCTAGCTCTGTAGAAGTGTATTTTCTTTTTGCATGACTTCTTTTTTCTCATGAAATGGTTGGCTTAGATTTTTATAGACAACCTCATTTTGTAAAGCAAAAAATAAATAAATAAAAGTCTAGAAAAAGAAGTGGAAGAAATACTCTAAGGAAAATAAATGCTTCAAATAAAATGACACAGATCACAAAATATTTTAACAGAATTAAAGTAATAGAGTACCACAAACAAAATATATTCCCTGTTATCCAAGGCACTGACAGAACAGAGATTGCAAAAATCATCGCACCTATAAACCCAAGACATTTTTTAAACAACTGTTTAAAGCTCAGGTCCCACTAAATCATGAGTCCAGGTTGCTAACAACAAGAACAAAAATGGCAGACTGGGGCTTCATCTCCTTTAACTTCCTCTCTTCAACTTCACAAACTATGAAAATGTAAATAGATAGGCAGTCAGTGAGAGAAATAATTGACATCTTACCAAATCCACAGATTGCGTTATTAGACTCTAAAAATACTAGAACCAGATTTAAAGGTGATTCAACATCAGAATATAATTTCAACAATGTTGACTTGAGCTTCTACTGTGCCAGCCTTGTTTCTCTAGAGTCTGATTCAGCAAGTAGAATTCACTGGAAATTGCATCTTCAAAGTCTTCACCTTCATCTCGGAGAAGTGAATCAGTCTAAAATGAATCTCTGCTTACATAAATGACTTCCTCCTTTGCCTTGCTGAAGGAAATGAGCTTATCAGAATCAGCCTAGTGACAAATCCAAAAGTTTCTTGATGAGATCAGATCATATAGTTCCAGTAAATTAGCACGTACCAAATACAGTATCTGCTGAATCTTCAGTATTCAGGCTCCTAGCCATTGTCAGCAGTAGAAAATGACCTTCAAGAAGGCTGCTTAAACTAAGACTCCTGAGTTTAATTGAGTCTGTGACTAGATTCAAAAGTGTTGAATCTGTGTTCAACTGCTTCACATTGAGAGTCTATGTCCTCTCTGACTTCATGAATATATTTATTAACTATAGAGAAGTGTTAACACACCAAAAAGTCCAAAAAGACTTCTTCATGTTGCATTCTAATGTTCTCAGAGTTCCCTTTGCTGTAGCCTCTAATTTAGAGCCACAAGTTGGCAGAGGCTGAACCATAAGACCCTTCTATGACTTCACCACCCAACCTGAGTCCTGGGTTCCTGTCAACATTTTAAAGTTACTTTCTTGGTCAAAGAATTTCGTGAAAGAGGAAGAATATTGAAAGTTGTATGTAAAATATATTTTAATAAATGTCAATTCATTCAGAGATCGTGATGTACTTTTGATTTTTGCCTCACATAGTTCTAGCTCATTTCATCTGATCTCACCATCCAGCAAAAGCCTGATCATTTATATCTGTCTATCTATCTGTATCTATATTTATATATATATATATATATACACACACACAAAAAGCAGTTATATTAAACAACATATTTATTATATATTATATATATAAAACAATTGGTGAGTCTAGGTAAAGAATATATGGAAGTTCTTTGTAATTTTGTGTTTTCTATAAGGTTCAAATTATATCAAAATTAAAAGCTAGTCCCTCTCAATTAAAAAGTAATCAAAATTGAGAAAGAGAGATGAAAACTAAATACAACATATGGTCCTGAATTGGATGCTGAACCAGAGAAAAAAAATTTCCCTGAAGGATGGCAATTGGTGAAGTTTGAATAAAGTTTGTATATTAGAAAATAATAGTTATCAATGTTAATTTCCTGATCTCAGTAATCGTGCTGTGGTTATATAATTCTTGTTCTTATTCTTAGGAAATATTTAGGGATAAATTGCCATAATGTCTCCAAGTTATGTTCAAATAGCTGAGAAATACACACACACACACACACACACACAGATTGATAAACCAAATGTGACAAAATTGTGATATGTTAAAAATGAGTGAATCTAGTTAAGGGTATACAGGAGTTTTTCTGCAATTCTTGCAACTTTTCTGTAAATTAGAAATTATTTCAAAATAAAATATGAGTATACATATGTATATTTATTTGTGAGTTTCTTTCGTGAAATATTTTAAAACTAGTTTGAAAAGACAATATAGTCATACATAAGTCTCCTATAAGTTTCATGTTATGCCAATTTACCATTATGAAAAATTAAAAATCCCCCTTCCTGTTTCCCATTTCCCAAAACAAATGTGTTCGCCATTGTTCTCTATGTGTCATAGAGTATTAATGTTTATATAAAAGGCAAAAATACTAACTTTCATAGTTGATAAGATTTCCAAACTATATAATTTTTGTTGTGACACCATATCTTAAAAAGCACTTTTTAAAAATACTAAGCTTCTTTCAGCATTCTTCTACTTGTAAAGAAAAGAAAAAGAAGAAAATAACAATAGTGCATAGTTGTCACACAAGAGTCTGTTTTATTTTCCAAATATTTGTCAGGAAATTTCCCTGGATTTGAAAAAAATATTAAAGTCCAAATATCTCATTTGTAAGATAAATAAGTAGCATTTCAGTGAAATATGACTTAAACTGTGGGAACACAATAGAGAAAAAAGGGAGGTCTTTAAGGAATATGAGACATAAATCTCACGGCAACATTCTAATGTTTTGTGCCCAGAGATTCCCAAGGGTTTAATTTCTCTGGTATTTTCTTCTTGCCTTATTTTGAGCCTAAAAGCATGCTAATAGAGTAAAGTGGAATCAGCCAAAATAATTTTCTCCAATAAAGGCAGATAAATCATTACAAGAGAAAACACTATGCATGTCAACAGCCAAGATTGTATATTGACGCCAATATTACTAGGAGTAAGCGCTTGACTCTAGCCTCCACTCTAAAACTTGGGTCTACAAAGACCTTTAAAAAATGTTTGGGGGGATGCTGAAAAGTTGACGTCAGTCTTTTTACTTTTGGGCATTCAAATGCTGCTATCATTTGACACATTCTGCTCACAAACAAGATGAAAGATTCAGAATAGCATCCAGTTGTGTCCCTGAAGCTCTATGAAGTCCAAACACACCAGTAAGAAGTTCTCTCACTGAGCCTCAATCCTAGAGACCACTGAAAAGTCCTGCCTTGCAAGCCAAACATCTTGGATACTTGTATTTGGAAAAAGATGAGCTCCATCGACTATTACTACTGTCCTTTGAACTTGGTACCACAAAGCCTTGACCATTTTGTCCCAAAAGATACTATACAATAAGTTGCATAAGGGAAAGGAAAGTAAGCATGAGATAGTCCACAAAGTTCTTAGGTCTTGTTTTCTGTCTGGATATAGGATGCATGCTTAATACATTCAAGATTAGCAATATTCCTATTAAAGAATAGGATATCTGCTCCCAGTTGTAATTGGATGTCATTGCTGTCCTCCCTGCAGGGTGCGGATGACTGCCCCTTCAGAAACAGTCATCAGGTCATGCTCATGGAATGCACTAAAAGGGAGAGAAGGGGAGTGGGGAGTTAACCACAAAGAAACGACCTCAGCAACGGAGAGCTGAAAAAACAGTGTGAGTCTTATTGTCTTATTCAATTACTATGTAATATTATTTTGAGTAACAAAAATGGGATATTTTTTTTCTTTCTTTCTTCTCCTCAAAGCCCAAAATGGGATATTTTTGAAAACCCCTTTGTATAATTTCTGCCTCCTAGAATTCTGACCATTTTGTCTCACTGCCTTGTAAAATAATCAATTAACTGGGTAAGACAAAGGATTTTCCCCTGATCTTTTCAAGAATCCTTGAAAGGTATATTTCTCACCAAGGATCTCAAAAGTGTATTTTTAGCCAATGCCAAGAGTCATTACTCAGAGACTTACATTTCACAAATGGAATCAACAGCCTAAGGAGAACATATATTGGTGTTTGGTCTCAAATAAAATATACGACCATAACATAAATGTTATATATATTCTGAGACAGCTTCTATGACCACCTACCGAAAATAAACTTTTAACCTATCTCTTCTTCGTCATGGCATGTACCATTCTCTAGAATTACATCAGACGTTTCTTTTCTTGTGTATTGCCTCTCTCCTCCACTAGATGCAAGCCCCATGAGGACAGGGACTTGTCTTGTTCAGCCTGGCAAGCACAGCATAAGAGCATGCCTGGCCCTCAATAGATGCTCAGAAAGTACCTTTTGGACAAATGAATGATGGCTCTCACCAATATGGCAGTTAAACACAGAACCTAAGTGCTCCAGACGATGAGTAGGAAGGTTCAGACATTCAAATGTCTGTCTTGCATGTGAAGTTTACGCCTGTGCTCCACTTACAGACTCGAGGATGCAGAGCACAGAGTCTGTGAGAGAAAAGTCCATCTTAAAGTGAATTTCAGCCCACTCTCCCGTGACTTTTGTTATGATTTTGCAATTCTAGCAGGCCCACAGAGGAAGCTTCACAGCACTACTGCATTTTACAGCAGGGCTTATCCGAACCGTAGGCCACTGGTGAAGACGGAATTAACGCTAGTCAATAAATCAATGAAGATGTCTTCCAGAATATTGTTTCGTGGTGTCCTTTGCTGAAGTGTTGAAATGGCTATGAGCTCTTCAAAATTATGGCGTAAATGTTCCTAGAAGTTATGCTGACAATGTGCAATATAGCTTTTCATGGGACTGAAAAAAACAAACACCTTTTAAAAGCTTATCTTCTACAACAACGTAGGGCAGAGGGTGGGAAGAAATACCTCTTGGAAAAGAATATTCTTCAGTCTTTGCGTGTAACCTTTATGAAAACAGATAGAGACCCTCAGGGAACTTTGTATCTATGAGACTCAATGTTTACAGAAAAATCCAAAAATCGCTTTCAAACCTGAGTAACTCACTTCCGTGAAACCACAGAGAGTCTGATAAAACCTAGAGAACAAACAACTAGAAAAAGGTTTCTGATCCACGGTGCATTTTAAAGTATTCTGAACAGTAATGTTCTACTCCAAGGCTGTGATTTACAGGCCTCCCTAAATCTGGTCTCCAGAGCTGACTTAGGCTAATTTCTAGATCCTACTGCATCTACTTAGATCTTGTTCCCCATATATTTTGAATGCTAAATGCAAAACATGTACACTATTGGTGGCTATATTTTAGGTGGGAATGCAATTCTTCCCCATAGTGGCAATATAGCATCCTCTCAGTTATAAACATCTTCACTTCAATGAGAAAAGATGATGAAATTCTTTTTGAAGACTCTCAAAGGGCTTGCAGATTTTTAAAAATATTACCGCCACTTTGTTTGGAAGAAATACAGTTTGGTCGTAAAACCATCATTTGTGACTGGATTTATGAACATGACAGGCATTTGCATGCTGTGCGTGAAAACTCTGCACCAAAGAGTGGTTTCAAACAAGGGAACTGTTGCTAGTCAGAATTTTCTCACCTGTGTTATCATTCGCAAATTTCAAGTTCTCCAAACCTGTTGAAAATAAATGTAATTCAAAGAATCTTCCTTTGCATGGACAGTGTCTGTAAACTTCAAAATTCCTCATGCCCTCATTGAAATTTTTCCAGTTAGAATTGTAAATTCCTTTTTATATATGCCCCAAAGTGCTTTCTCTTTTAAAGTTGGATCAGGAGAAAAGCATCTTTCTTCTTAGTTATTCTATTTGTGGCATGCTAAGCATTTATGATCTATCTGTAACTTGCTTAGAACATGTTATCATCACTGAGCATAGTACTAAGAAATATGTTAATAAAAAAAAGAATTGCCTACTAAACCTAATTCATTTGTTCAACAATCTTGATTAAGCATGAGAAACTGTATCAGTACTGGATTTTTTTTACAAAAGTAAGAAGATGCTTTAAAGAAGTTTAAGTTTAATATCCTATACTATAAATTAGAGGGAGATCAGGTTAAAGTAAAGGTACATGTGATATTTTATGCTAAAAAAACATGTAAAGGGGCAACTAATTAGGACTTGGGCGATCCGGTAAAGCTTCCCGAGAAGTTGTCATTTGTATTTGGTCTGAACAATTGGTAGAACTTTGATAAATGGAAAACAAGGAAAGTGGAAAGGTCTGACTCGGTGATTCAGAGGCCTCTCTCAAATCTGCTAGCGGGCTCAGATCAAAATTTCATGAAAGCAAATGCTTCAGACTGATATTGAAGATGTGAAATGAAGTCCAAGGTTTAATGTACACTTCTCAAGAACTGCAGTAAGGTAACCCTTAAGGAACTTGGTGATTGACTAAATTACTTGTAGTGAAATAATCTCCATAGATTCATATTTTAAACACCCAATGTTTATGCACAGAGAAGGTATAAATTAAGATTCCATATTTTGAGCATTTTCTACTGTACTCCTTAAGAGAAACAAGAATTCCTTTATGAAATAAAATACCAATGAGAGTACATTTGGCAGAACCACTCCATGCACGTGTAAAGCAGCACCATCACCACCGCAGTTGCTTTGGTCCCAGTGCTTTATCCTGTCAATAGGAAAATCCTTAATGTGCTTCACCAGTTATGAATACACAGTTATCCTGACAGCCATCTTCATGTAATATTCAAGATCGCTTTTACAAAGTCTCAGTTATAATATTAGCCTGAGATCTAACGCTTGCTCTTTATTTAAGGGATGATGAACTTGATTTGATGCTTTCTCTGCTGTGAGCCGATTCAGACTCAGAATTCTCCTAGGCAGATTTCCCCATCTTTAACTGACTGTAATCTGAAGCTGTTACTAGTCAAAAATCCTGTTCTTATCAATTACTGTTCTACACCACCAGTTTTACCCAGATTTAACTCAAGAGATATTTTCATCAGCTATCCACCAAGTATTGCGCCTGACCTTTGAAATTTTGTAGCCACTGAATTCCCATCATGCAGAAAGGAAAGGAAAAACTGTCTTAAAAGCTCTATCTTGGTTCAAAAGAGAAAAAAGAAAGCTATTCTATGACATTAACTGTCTCAAAGCCCTTTTACTATTGCCAATCTACGCAAGATTGTTGTGATGGAGTTTACCAGATTGAAACCCATATTTGAGAAGGAAAGAGGGAGGGAGAGAGGGATGGAAGATGAGAGGGAGGAAAGGAAGGAGAGAGGGAGGAAAAAGCTGTGGCGGAATGTAGGGAAGCTACAGGGAGAATGCAGGGCCCAGGACTAGTAGGAGTGGATGGCCATTATCATCCCCAGGCCTAAAGGAACCATGAGACAAGGGAGGCTGTGACGAGAGGGCCACCTGACAGGGCCACCTTAGGTTAGGGAACACAGCCAGCCTTTGGCAACACTGCAGGCGGAGAGCCAGGAGGATAAATACTCCAGCCTCACTTTTTACCCTCTGTCTGATGTTCAGCTTGTGCACCCCACTGGTGAAACTCAGTGGTCAAGGAACCAGTGGGCAAGGAAGCCCACTGTTCTGTTCCCATAAATCCCCCCCAGAAGCACAGAGTGAGGCTCAGTAAGTAGCATGGAGAGTAGATCTAGAGGGACTAACAGCAGAAATCCAGCACATCACATTAGTCATATAGATTAAACAGGTTATTGCAAACAGAAGATTTATGAAGAAAAAAGAACAATAGCAGGGGAAAAAACCCAAACTCCTTATTTCATTGATAAGGACTTTTTGGCCCTAGAGTTTTCCAACACAGAAAATTCAATGATTTTGAATAGCACATACTCTTAAAATTATACCTGTACACATAGATACAGCAAAGTAGAGTATGCTAATTATTACGAACTCAAAAAGTTTGATTGGGAATTGACAGATCAGTAACCTTTGCAGGCTCTACAACAAAAGGTGGTATATATGAGGATCTTGTTTGAGGCTAACAGGAGGTAAGAAGTTTTGGACATGTAGACACAGGGAGAGGTGAGGGTAATAAATAGTGCAATGTCTTTCCTCTCTTACAGGTTTCTTGGCTTTGTTTTGAGCTGTGATGGAGTTACTAATTTAAGCATATTCACTCAAATGTGCAAAGAAAAGTAGTGTCTTTATATTTTCTATGCCTATCTGAGCTTATTTATAAGGTCCCAACACATTGAGTAGTGGGGGAAGGAAATCAACTACATTGAGTAGTATAATCCATTAATTCCTATCAATCTATCTATTTGAACTTTTTTTAAAGAAGTAATTTAGCCTATTTTTCCATATATGTCCAACCTGTCTGACTTCTCCCACCACACCCTGCTTTTCTCTAAGATGGCAGGTGGGCCTGTGGAGAAGTGAAGTCTAAAGGGCCTCGTGACAGAAGGAGGAAGTGGGAATCACATGCAGATCTTTCCACTGTTCAGCAGCAGACGTGGCAGCTGGTAGCCACTGGCCCCCTCACGAGTATCTGTGGTCAGTTCTCTCATCATTTAGTCAGGGTCTGTGATGGTCTCTGCTGACCAGGCCCCCACTCACTCCAGTGGGTACTGAGAAGCCCTGAGATGTGGCTGTACTCCCCCTTGGTCCTGGTCCCAAGAAGTCTACACCACGGGCCTCAACAACAGGCCGGCTTCATCTTTACTACCATGATTCCCTCTGGCGAGCTTTCCATTCAGATTCTGTTATCTGTCCCCCTTCAGAGTCCTGTCCACTCCATCTGAGTACAAGGTACAGCTCAAGAAAGCTCAATTCACACCTCCCTCCGCGAAGCACATGTGCCCTTCCTCTGAGATATCTCCCAGGGACACCTTCGGATAGAGGCAGCTCCAAAGTCACAAAGGAAGAACTTGGGTCCAGAAAGAGATCAGGATGTCTTCCTACCTTACCTCTCCGACCTTGCTCTCCCCTTATCCTTCCCACAATCCCCAATGCTGGCAGAGTCAGCTTCTCTCTACTTTTCATTTTGAGATCTCCCCATAGAGTAAAATACCTAAGCTGTAGTCAAGGAGTTCTCAAAGTGGGCTCCAGGGAACCCCCTTCAGATCCCCAAGATCAAAACCACTGTCATAATACTATTGTGTTATTTCCCTTTCCCTCTTTTAGGAGTATCCAGTGGGGTTTCCCAGAAGATACATGACATGTGACATCATAAAAGACTGAATGAAGAAGCAGATAGGAGAATCCGGCTGTCTTCTGTTAAGCCAGACATCTGCGAAAATCTTAAGCAGTGCCATTCTTCTCACTAATTTTTCCTGGTTTCAGAAAATATAGTTTTCGTAATGAAAATATATTATTTATGTTAACATGTAATGGGTTTATTATTGACATATTAAAATGAACTTGTGAATAAATATTTTTATAATTTCTCAGTTTTAAGTTGTGTTAAGTAAATATCAATAACTCACATAATCAAAAGCTTTTTGAGATCCTCAATAATTCTTTAAGAGTTGAAAGGCATCTTGAGAACAAAAACTCAAGTCCTGCTGCTCTAGTCTCCCAGGCTCACTTCTTGACATATCAAAAAAGTGTTATTTAGAGACCCCTCCACAAAGCCACAGCCTTACTAAGAGCTCAAAACAATCAACAGTGACGTAAATGCTCGCGTTCCAGGCAACATCAGGGCTGTCCCTCCCTGGGCAATAACACTGTGGTTCACACTTAAAGGTGAATTGTTGAACATAATGCAATTCGAAGAGGGGATTTAAAAAGTCCTGGTTCAATATCTGCAAGATTTTGCCCTTGATACTTTCCTGTGAGAGGATTCGGGAGACAACGAACCAAGTGTGAGATTCTGGACTCAGGTGGTGTCCCATCAGGGGCCCAAGTGACAAAGGGTGACTGAGAACTGGAGAGCAGACGTCCTCTTCCCTGTCCCTGCCTCCCAGTATAGCTCTTTGAATGCTCCAGGTGGCACAGCTGTGGACGGCTCCCCGGGGCTCCCCAAATGGGGCCCTGCTGAGGCTCTGGTGGCGCCTCTTATTGAGGAAGGTTAAATAGCAGAATATGAGTAAAATTTTTCCTGACACTTGGGGTTCCCAGGAGAAACGTAAAAGGGTGGGATCTGTCATTCTGGGTCAATCATACCAGATCCAGGCACTATCAAAAGTCAACTACCCGTCTTGATGAAAGAAGATTACCTTTTTCCCTGTGGACTGGTGGAGCCTGGGACAGACATGTAGATTACATATCTGATCACTGTTACCGTAAGTTGTTACAGAAATGTAATACAATCCATATATTGTAGTTTCTGAGTCAGCCAAATAATTTAAAATTGTTTTATCTTATGAATATAAAATGACTTTTTTTTTAAGAGTGTTAAAACTAAAATTATAACAACTAGAATTAATGTTTTTTGAATGCTGGATATTGTTCTAAATGCTTACTTAGAATGAATCCTCATCTAATTGTCTAATCAACCCTGAAATACAGATATTACTATTATTATCATCCCCATTTTAGAGTTGAGGAAACTGAGAAGAGATTTTTCCAAGTTCACGGAGCTAGGCAGTGTTAATAAATATGCTTTTTAAATATTTTTCTCCTCAAATCTCCTTTAACAGTAAAAATCAGGCACTCTGTCATGTTACACATTTACATATGCTTCAGCAGAGTTCTAGTATAAAAGACCCATTCCTCAACTCTCATCAACCTGTCCCCTTTGTCACAGATACCCATCTCAAATGGTCCTGAGAAAAGCAGTCTGGTTCAATTTGCTAAGGGGGCAAAAATTCCCACTAAGATTTAGTGATTGCTGCAGTTGGAATGTTCTGAAACCAAGACCATGTTCCTGTCATGGCAAATTAGGTCAACATTGCAAGACATGGAATCATGGGATGACGGAATATAAGAGTACATTATTAATTGGTGTCCTCTTCATTTTATTTTTCCTGGGTGACATTTAACAAATTGAATGTAAACGTTCAGAAGCACAAAATGCTCTGTTAGATGGTTAAAAAACTGTGGGGGGAGAAGGGAAAAGCACAAAGACTGGCAGTCAGTATGGTAATAGGACATTGACTATTGTGCACGTTTCAAGAAATATTATGTTTCCAAGAATGTCTTTTAGAAATTATCCATTCAGTAGTCAGTACTTTTTTGCTCAAGCTACTGTTTTTAAGTTTGTCAGAACTGATTTTGTACACTCATAAGTGGTAAAAACAGAGTTTTTAATATACAACCTTCTAATTGTATATAATGATACTATACAAGAATTAATAAAAGTGGAACATCTTAAACCTACCCTAAACCATACCAAATACCAGAAAATGGTAATTTTTTTATTTTAAATCTCATGTATTTCAGACAATGAGTAAGACAGAGAAGGAGTATAGCTTGGTGGTTACACATATGGGCTGTGGAACAAGATTCATTGATTAGAATCCTGGCTCTACCACCTACTAGCTGTGTGACCTTAGGCAAGTCACTGAACTTCTCTGCAACTCTAATGTGTTATGTGAAACTGAGTTTAATAATAATCATAGTTACTTCATAGGAATTTTTGTTATGAGGAATAAATGAGTTAATATATGGAAAATACTGAGAAAACTGCTTGATATATGGTAAGTACTCAATAAAAGTTAGCTATTAGTACATCTTAGAGCTGCTGGGCTTTCACTGCTGTTCTAATCTAAATGTTTTACAGAGAAAACCCAAATGAAACTTCATGGTTTTCACCAATGTTAAAGCAAATCAAAATACAGAGATGAATTGAAAGGAAGCATAAATCCAAATTCAAAGGACCTGAAAAGAACTTAGATTTTACTTACAGATTTTTTTTTGCAGATACAAGATTATCCACAGCAAAAATTCTAGCATATCTGCTTTTTGAAATAATGCTTATATTTGCCACCTATATTTTTAGAAGACCACTGTGACCATTGTATAGACAAGGAGGTTACAACAGGGGGAAGGAAATAAGAGATGGCTGTAATTGTCCAAGGAAGGGATAAGGTTGAAATGGACTACACTCATAGAAACAGAGATGAGCAAAAGCAGAATTTCTTTATGAAATATCTAATACATATAATTTGGGGCTACTCCCCCCCCTACAGATACAAACAATGTAGATACAGACAATAACAAGTGTTGGCTAGGATGTGGAGAAATTTGAAAACTGATATACTGCTGGTGGGACTGTAAAATGGTACAGGAACTTTAGAAAACATTTTGGCAGTTCTTCAAATTATTAAACATAGAATTACCATATGACCTAGAAATTCTACCCTTAGATATTTACCCAAAAGAATTGAAAACATGTGTCCTCAAAAGAACTTGTCCACAAATGTTCATAACACCATTATTTACACTAGCCAAGAGATGGAAACAACACAAATAACTGTCAAGTGACGAATGGATAAACAAAATGTGGTATATCAACTCTGTGGAATATTATTTACCATAAAATCAAATGAAATACTGATAAATGCTGCAAGATGGATCAACCGTGAGAACATTATGCTAAGTGAAAGAAATCAGGCAGACACAAAAGACCACACATTCTGATTCTATGTACGTGAAATATGCAGAAAGGATAAATCCACAGAGACAGAGAGTAGATTAGTGGTTGCCTACACCTAAGCCAGAGAAGGATTGGGAACAAGTACTAATGGGTACAGCGTTTCTTCTTGGCGTAAGGAAAATATTTTGGAATTAGATAGAGGTGATGGTTGTACAACTCCGTGAATACACTGAAAAACCCTGAACAGTACCCTTTAAAACAGTAAATTATATGGCATTTAAATTATACCTCATCAAAGCTATTACTAAAAATTACAGAAAAATGAATTTAAATACAAAGATATCTGAGGAGCTATTTCTTTATCTCTTCAATTCAGAAAATGGATGATTTTTAGAGATATACTGAGTCCCCCTAGCAAATTTTGTTTGGGAATAAGTAATTTAAACTTCTGGCAATGTAGACTAGCAATGTTGGTTATCTTCTGGCACATGCACTCTGTAGATAACAATTATTTATTTTTCATAAAATCAAATAGTTCTCAGCCCAACCATCGAAAGGAAGAGTAAAAAGCTAATGAGCATCACCAAAAATTAATTTTTTTCATATCACTCAAAGCAGAAAGAGACTAATTAGGCCTGAAAATGCCTAATTCTTGCATATATATTCTTACGCCATCAGAACGATCACCCAAGAAACTATTCAGCACAATGTTTGGTGGAGTATAATGTCTGGTGATGTTCTAAGCATTCTAAGTCACCTTTTTAAAAAATCAATTAGATAAGCTAACTAATGTACTCTTAAGACCCTCCAACTTCTTTCTTTTATGGTCCCTGAAGCTTGTACACCCCTGAGGCTTATACAAGAGAAAAATGTACCCAAATACTTGGAAGTTGAAGAATAAAAAGAAAAGATGCTTAGCTTTACAAATTACAGTGTTATAGAAATGATGGTGTGGAATGTATTATGTGCCATAGGTATTTTACTAGATACTTTAATTCATTCATTTACCTTAGCTAACTAACTTTGGCTATATCGCCATAGAAAGAGACTGGAATATTCTTGTCTTTTTTTTATTTTTAGGGTAAAGTCCATAAGTACTAGCAAGCGCACCAAGTTCTTGATATTCCTTATACCTTTTCGTCTCTTTCTCGTTCAGTTGTGGACCAAAGAACTCTATACCAGTTCTGAATCTGATCAACATGTTCCCTCCTTTCCAAAATGTGAGGGCAAAGATAGGTGAATAAAGGAGAAAAGAAAACTACACTCTGCCACAGAGGTTGCATCTGTTTGAGGAATATAAAGATGTTTCAGTTAAATGTACCAGATAATCAGGGTGGTAATTTCATACTTGTTCTGAAATATCGAAAACATTGAAAAATTTTAAATGTGTGTGTTTGGCTGAAAGAAGGAGCTGGAATCGGTCCTAAATACTTTTTGGCAGAAAGAATAGGACCTTGCTTCTTCAAATCTTGTAATGATGCCAAATGTTCTCTCCTCCATTGACTTTTCATTTAAAATGTTCACCTTCCAAGTGCAAAAAAAAATTATAATTAATTAAATGTAGTTCAGCAAAGGCTGTATATTTTTCCTGAAATTTTAGCAACAATGATTTCCATGCCAAGTTGTTATGACCTTCTTTGTGCTATGAAAACAGAGCTATATTTTCTATAAGCAGTTAAATGAATATAAGCTAAGCTAGTCATCCTCTTTGGGCCTAAATGGATTTTTGAAGATTTCCTTTTTAAGTGAAGGACGCTTTCCTTTTTTGTTTTGTTTTTCCTTTTCAGACGCACCTGTTACATTTTTACCAACACTTATCAGCCCAATTCTATGTCCAAACAATCTTCTTCTAAGCATTTTGAACATCTGCTATCATATTTGATCCCCTAATAAAAAATTCTAGGGGACCCTTGGGTCTGAAGATCACAAGTCTGTGAGTTCAAAAACAGGAAATAAGACACAGGTGATTTGACAGGTAAATTCTCCCAATGCAGCTACCTGGGTGGTGTGTTGCCCAATGGAAGTGGCACAGTCTTTGTATTTAGGGGTCAAATCTTAACACCCAGTATTATTATCTTGTTTAAGATTTTAATTTATTAGAAGTTACTTTTCTTTGTATAATATTTCCATCAAAAAATCTTACTTCCTTTTCCTCCTTTTTGGGGCAATAGAAAGTTCAACAGAAAAGGCAGAAAACGAGAACCTGTCCAGCCTGCCCTCCTTAATCTCTCTTGTTTGCATTGCCACCTGATAGGTTTAGCCTCTCGGGCCTGGTTCTATGTCCTCACAATCTTCTTCTAAGCATTTAGGGTATTTGTTATCATATTTGATCTTCAATTAAAAAAGTGATTCCTTCAATATTTATATATTTCTCTTTTTACAGTATCGTTTCCTTGTTTATAGAAATAATGGCACTATTTTCTTTCCCCAATTGTAAAAATATGTAGAAACTACATATTTTCGTTTGATTGGTTGGTGTTGGTTCATTCTACTTCTTTTCTATATGATGGCACCTTTCATTTTGCATGACAATTTATGCCATGCATATTTTTCTATTATAACAAACTTTGGTGATAATCCTACTAAGGACATAATTCTATAAGAATTAAAAAGGGCAGTTGTGGAAAGGAATCTGTATGGATGAAGAGGGAGCTTTCTGATAAGCTCCAATTTTAAAGAGACATGTTCAACTGAGAAGGTAAAGCCAAAGAGATGGCTGGCAAAGGCTTATAATGCTTTCATAGATTCAAGAAGGTCAAGGAGGAAGAAGTCCACTACTTAAGATCCATGGTAACTGGAGCTCTTCAACTTTGCATAGACAATCCTTGTGATGACAAGAATCTCAACACTGAGAACCATCCTTTCTGACCTTGAAGTTCTGTGAGTCTATGATTTACATCCTACCCTCAGCACTGACACAGCACCTGCCACAGAGTAGACACTCACTAAAATGTAGTATGAATGAATGATCAGGATTAACAGTTTCAGAACTACATGGCTTTAAAGACATACAAATTTAGCGAAAGATTAAATTAGTTACATTAAGAAGATCTCAAACACAGCTAAAGTTTAGAAAACCAAAGAGCTTTAAGAATAAAAATCTCAAAGAAATGACACATTCAAAAAGGAAAGGAAGAATTCTAATGGTTAGAATAAATATTATTTTAACGTCAGAAGATTATTTCAAAGAAGTCATATATCCACATGCATAATTTTAAGCAAGGTAGGCACAGATCTGATCAAAATAACCCCACCTACCTCCAACTTGGGCCAGAAATATCTGTTTTTATGGCTTTGTGTTTATAATTATTTTTGTTTATCCTCTTCTCCCCATGAGATTTTAGAAACTATATCTATAATTGCATTATATCATTGGTATTTAGCCCATCAAGTCTTCAACTTACTGAATAAACAAGCAAATTGACTACCAAGCTTTTTTCTAAACAAATCTTATTTTTCCATTTACTCCAAATACATTATCAAAGATCTATTCCCACAGGAAAAAAGAAGATAAAGTTCTCAGGGAACTGAGCGGAAATTCCTGATGAGGGAGAAGTTAAAGGATAGCTTCTCCCCTTAACAAAAACCCTGTCCCAAGCCATTAGGAACTTGCAGAACAAGCAGTTCACTCTTCAGGTCAACCAATATTTTCTTCGCGCTGTTTTGCATTTCTTTTGGAAACAGCCCACTTCACTTTAACATTTGACATACTCCTTCCCTTTTGCCTAGCCCTGTAAGTCACAGGACATTCTCCTGTGCCTGGAAATCAATTCTGTTGGCCTCCTTTTCCATAATGTGGATAATAAGATACCAGGAGTTAGTCAACAATCTCGTAGTTCTGCCTTCCACACTGCCATCTAACATGTGGTACTGCAAGCTGAAAACTCTATCACTTAAATGTTAATACAAAACAGAATAGTCCCTATTTTAGAAATCTATAAACCAACATGCTCACCAAATCGCTTTATTTACGAGATGAACTAATTAAAATAGAAGATCAACAAAGTTTTAGCAGGTTGGCAGGCATTCAGCATTGTAGCAAAGTGTCCTAAAAGATTTTTGTCCTAACAGTCAGTAATTCAGGAGCTCTTACTATGTGTAAGGGATGGAATTAGTGTCGTAAGGAGGAATAGTAAAATAGAAGACATAGCCTCTGCCCTATGAAATGTAAAATCTAACTGAAGAAACAAAACCACTGAAAAGTTTTTAAACTGCATAAAATAATAAAATTATATTCGTGGAAGTAGAGGGCTAATTAAATGAACAAGGCAGGAAAAAATCCTACAGTAATTCAGAGATATAAAAGATCACATGGGTTGGACTGCTTCACATAGAAGGGATTTGTGTTATGACTTGAATGATGGATGGGATTGAGAGAGGCAGAGAGAAAAGAGTGCATGCCAGGCCAGCAGGATTGGTTTAAGCAAAAGCACAGAATCAGAAAAGTTCAAAGCAGCTTAGGACAGAGTTTAGCTAGAGTACAGTGCCAAAGAAGTGAGTAGTTAGAGCTGTCTGCAAAGGTTGCAGTTCAATGGTCAAGGACTTACATTGTCAGAATGAGCCATTTGGACTTCATCTGGTAGGCTGTGGGGAGTCACTGAAGTCTTTGAGTGGGGGAATGACAAGATTGAAAGAGTGTTTTATGACCAATTTGTCAGCAATATGAATGATGAATTGGCAAGAAGAAAAATTGGAAGAAGGGTGAATAATTAAAATTAAAAAGCTTCTATAATGGGAGAAATAAGGAAATATGATAAAGCTCAGAAAGAATAGTGATACAGGTAATAGGAGAATTGGGGAAAGAGATGGAACAAGAATGATTTTGATGAAAGAGTTGACAAAAGTTGATGACTGGTGAGATCAAGGAGATAAAGAAGAACATTCATGAAGTGGAATTTTAAAGCCTGGATGACTAAGACATCTTACATTTGTGCTGCACACTATAGTTAATTTGCAAAGCACATTCATAATGGAAATAAAGAAATGGAAACTCTCTTAGTAAATATTATTCTACTGGAGGATGATACAAAATGTTCTTTCAGCTACATATAGATACTTGAAGGGTGCTCCTCGGCTCATGTTCCTTCTCAAAACGGCTCTTCACAGCTGTGGAGCACAAGTCTTTATAGTTCATCATACATACACCACATCATCCATCTCTCTTTTGACCAAGGTTGGGTTGAATTAGGCTAGGCACTGAAGACTGCATGGGGCCATTTTGGGCCATTCAAACCCAGAAATTTGGAAATAAAATCTAGAAAGATTGACAGCTACAGGCACTAAAATATTAAACTGATATTTATTTTATATTTTATTTTATTATATTTTAGATTATATTTTGGGTAATCTATGAAGGGGTTATGTGCAACTACAGTAAAGGAAACAGTTGAGAGAGAGGAGAATGAAATTGGCAGATGAGCAGAGAAAAGCAATGAAAAGACATGTAAAACCAGAGGGAAGAAAGAGAGTATCTGTTTGGATCTGGCTTACTGTCCGGTTCCTGGTTCCCTAGCAAGACTCTGCAGCACTTCCTGCCTCTGTCTGTCAGGTACCGTGTATCCTTCCTCAAACGTCTCCTTTTGCTTAAGGTAGTCTGAAAGAATGTCTGTCCTTTGCAACAAAGTTATCTCTAGCAAAGAAAACTTCATCTTTGTCCTATTTCTTCAAGGCGTCATGAACTGAAATAAAACAGCCAACAGGAAAAGATGATTTTAAGAATAGACAGCAGGGAGAGAGCAAGTACAGTTCTAAACATGTTCATGCATCTAACACACCACTGGAAGTACAGGAGTGAAGCCAGGGCAGGGGGTGGAAATGTCAATTTAGTCAGTTGAGTAAAGATGGTGATTGAAATTCTCTCACCAGTGAGCACATATGACAGAAGACAAAGACCCTTGGCAGGAAGGGGAGGAAAACCTAGCAGAAGTGGTCCAGGAGAGCACCTGATCTCCAGTGAAGGCCCTTTAAAATGAGCTGAAGGGGCCGGCGCAGTAGCACAGCGGTTAAGAGCACACATTCCACTTTGGCGGCCCAGGGTTTGCTGGTTCAGATCCAAGGTGCCAACATGGCACCGCTTGGCAAGCCATGCTGTGGCAGGTATCCCACATATAAAGTAGAGAAGGATGGGCATGGATGTTAGCTCAGGGCCAGTCTTCCTCAGCAAAAAGAGGAAGATTGGCAGCAGATGTTAGCACAGGGCTAATCTTCCTCAAAAATAAAAATAAAAAAAATTTTAAGTAAAACAAAAAATGAGCTGAAAAGGGAGGGAAAGATTATGTCTACCTGAGATTATTTCCTTTGTCCTTTGTTAAAGACACAACAGCAAATTTATTTTGAAATAAAAGAGACTTACTAAACAAATTTTATTATGGTTAATAGCTTCTTTTCATGAGGACATAAAAAGTAAATGTAGGTTTAATTTCAATGCCTAAAAGTTAAAGTTTAAAAATTTATTTTGACTATAATGTTTCTAAGTCTTTTTCCATAAAGATCTTCAGACCCGGAATGGACAAATCTCCTTTCTCATGTAAGCTGAAGTCCTTCCTTCTCCATGAACTCTTCCCAGGGAATAAGAGGAAAGTAGTCAAGTCTACAGTCTTAAACATGAAAAAATTTTCAAGACTATCTCCAAATAAGCATATTTTTCAACTGAATACCAATGTCTTAATTTGTACTTTTTAATATAGTATATTAGAGTATTACCATTTGATAGTTAGGGACAGGTCTGAGAAGTCAGCCAACAGGAATGTGACCCCGTCAACAATGCTCAGAGTGTGCCTGCTACATGGAAGGGGCAAGAAAAGGTGACTCAGTTTTAACCACCAAGAAGCAGGACTGCTTGGCCAGCAAAGTTCAGAACCTAGTACAGTGTTAAAAGCGCATTTGTACTTTTTGATCCTGAAAAAAATACGTGTGCAAAACTCTCTAGAACTATTACGTATTACACTTGACCTAAAATCCTGGATCTATCTTCAAAAAGTAATTCATTTTCAACAAGTCTCTAAGAACTTCGTGGAGCTCAACTAAATCAGATGCAATTCTGGTCTGTTACATGCACTTTGGAGGAAATATTTCCTCTTTTAAATACAAATATATTGAACTTTAGCTCAGAGACGGAGCTGAAACTTTGTAAGTAATATCAATGAAGTTCCCTTATTACAGAGGTACAGGAAGCTGTTTACACCGTAAAATAATCAAAGAGTTAATCTTGTTTCATTCTTACAGGAGTAAAACCCACTGGCAAGCTTTAACTATGTTAATTTTCAAACTTTCAAGTCTGTGCTCAAACCACAAAGCCAGTAAACTAAAGGTAACCAAAGGAGCTGTTTGGTAAAGACAGAAATGAACTATGCCTTTTGAAGTGTTTCCAGGGAAATGTGTTTGGAATATTTAAGTCCCAAGTGAATTACAAAGGTTATTCATTCACAAGTGAGATAAATTCATAGCTGTCAAATTGTCTGGATTCTCTGTGTGATCACCAGGGCTTCAAATCATTTATTTTTTTTTTCTAGCAAAAGTTCAATATTTTCACAGCTTCAAATTTGATCGTACTTTATAATTTGGAAATAAAGAATTGCTTCTCTCCCTCACCTGCTCACTGAAGCAATAAAAGTCCATGAGTATATGAAAGCGGTTTTTCTCTTCCGTTGTATAGTTGTATTTTGTTTCTTTTAATAAAACCAAATGTTTCTAAATTGGGTGTTTCTCCCAGTAAACTAACTGGATCTAATTAACAAAGTGTCTGGTTTCACAAAACAGATGGGGGGAGGGGAATGGATTGTTGCAAATATAAATTTTACAGTGTTTTATATTCCGCTTCATTTTCTTGAATAATTGTAAGTGAATTGTTCAAAAGTCCCCCGAAATAAATTTTGCCCTTTTTTATTTTGCTCTTTTAAGAGCTATTGGAGATTATTCATAAAGAAAGAAAAGAAGAACTTTATTTTAATTGCTTAGTAAAACTTAAGTTAGGATTTCAGAGAGGAGCAAGAATCCTTAACAAAGATAACAAAGGTAGATGAAAGGCAATTCTTGACAGAATACTTCACAGAGAAAGAAATGAGCTGTGGCTACCAGCCTGGTTAACTTTAGGTTCATATCAGGTCAAAAAATAAAGGAGAAGAGATGATTGTAGGGAGCAGTGTCCAGGCCTGATCTCCTCTGCTCTGGGAGGAAAGCAAGGATTCAGGGGGCTCTGCCCCAGCGTGATAAAGCCAAGGAGCTTATGTATACAACTGCTTAGGAAAGCAAGCCAAAGGAGGAAGCTAATATGTAACTGCTCTGTAAGTCCAGATATTTCCGACTCTAGTGAGGAGAAGAAAGAATCACTGTTACTCACAAACTCTTATTGATGACCCACTAAGGACCAGGCAAAGTTAGAGGTGATCCTTGCCTTCAAGAGACACCTCATCTCTTCGGGGAGTCAGGGCGCATGTGAAAAAGGCTAAGTTACAATGTGAAGTAAGTGAATACTGACTGGAATATGGATCATTGCTGAAGGAACACACTATGGGAGCGAGGGAAGGAGAGCACTGAGATATGTGGAGAGGAGAGGAGGGGCCTGGAGACAAAGAGAATGAGTCCATGAAGTTGTGAGCCACGTTTGGGAAACTGTGACGACCTCTGTTATTTTTCAGCAGAGGACCTATGTAAGGTAACAGTGGAAAAGTAGTGGGGAGAGTGGGAGGAGCTACACTGAAAGAGAAGTTAAAAAGTTTAGAGAATTGACCAGCACTTTTGAAGCCTTTTTTAGAGGGATATTATGTGTAAAGTTGTACTTTAAAAACTGTTACTCTGGTACTGTCGATAGGATGGAGAGGGAAGAGATTGTAGCAAAGCAGGCCCATTAGAAGGTTGTAGTAGACAGGAAATGATAATACGTAGATTAGAAGTGTGCAATGAGAGTGAGAAGGACACGATAGTTGGAGTTTATCAAGTATTTACTAAGTGCCAGACACACCACTAAGTCCTGTAAAATACATGAGTGTGAAAAGAAGGACTTAAGACTGACAAAAGGTAACAGGTAAGGTTAAGTCTATGGTTGTCCTATGAACAATGACATATTCCACATACAAGAGGAGCACCTTCTTTGAACAGAAATGGAAGCTTTATCCAGATATATCCATATCCAGTTAAAGATTTGGTTAGAGATTCAGGTCATATCCCATTTTCTATCAGTACTATATGTATGTAAAAGATTTTTTCCCATAAAACAACTTATACAAGTTTTTAAAAAGATCAAACATTGTCTTTTGACATGTTTCCTAACACTGGCGACTTTAGGTCAGCTGTCTCACACTTCATTAATATGTATGTTCTTTAGCTGTTTATAACTCAAATGGTATTTTAATGATCTCAGGAAGATGGCTTTTTAAGAAATCCTATTGTGAATCTGTAAACTATAAGAATTCTGTAAAGTGAAAAAACTTTTCATGATGTGATTTTACTTATTTTCAGAAACTGGAGTTTTACAATAAGAACATCTGTGCCATCTCATAAGTTCTTTGCTCAAAAAGCTGAATGAATTTGAATCCAAAGGAAGAAGAATAATAAATATTAACTGGGAGTGCAAAAGAGAGAAATCACTATGGGAGACCTGTTATCAGGGGCAATTATTATTCAACTCAATTATTTGATTTACTTTTCAAAAATAGCCTTTAAAAACTATCCTTCTATGTGTTCTGTATATTCTCTTTGGGGTTTTGTATCGGTCAACATTCTGATGCAGAGAACAGATTCCACTGTAGACAATTTGAATATAAGAATTTATTACAGCATGTCAGATGGCTCACGGAATTATTAAGACGGTTGAATAAAAATCTGTAGCATGAGATTCCAGAATCTATTCTCAAGTCTATACGGCAGAAGCAGGCTGCCAAAGGAGTTACTTCTCCTACAAGATCAGGAAGCTGCTTGTCAGATCAAGAGGCATCACTTCTTATGTATAGAAATATAGGACTGCCTCAGTCTGAGCTGCTAGATTAGCTACAGTTACTGGTTCCAGAACAGTAACTGGTCAATTGTGATTGGCCACCGTGCCCCAATCAGGAGACCTCGTGCAAAATCAGGAAGCTGACACTATAGCTTCAGAGCCCCACATCATGCCACCTTTTCTACTATCAAGAAGCCATTTCTGCTAACTCAGCAAGCCTCAGAGGCAAGTGTGGCTCCAGAACCAAGCCACATTTACTGTTTTCCATGCTAATAAAATACATGCCCCAAATCTCTTTTATCTCAACTCAAATTTCAAGTCTCATGTGATTGTGTCTGATGTGGAACCTGAATCAAACTTGGATCACCAGCTGAAAATGAATTGGAGAAATTTGTGTATTAGCTTTTTCCTCTCCACAGGAAAGGGAAGTCACACCAGAAGAAAATGGAATAAACATTCTGAGCTAAACCTCCATAATACGTTAGACTTCACTGTTTCTTCTCCATGTTCATCTATGAAACTTAGAACTTTTTCTGTTGTACAGAGAATTATGGATTTAGTCCATCTTTGAGCAGAGTCCCAAAGTCTAGTACATTCCTACTGTAAATAAGTGCGTAATAATATCTATTCAATAACAGAAAAAGAAGGAAACTTGAATCTGGTTGATTTAACAGGACAGAGTGAATAGAAATAGACTGTGTAAAGGCAAGAGCATATCTAAAAAGCTGCTTTCAATTTGTAATTCAGGAATATCACAAAACATTAAAAAACACTAAGAAAATTTTAAGGAGAGGCCAGCCCAGTGGCATAGTGGTTGAGTACACGTGCTTCACTTTGACGGCCCAGGGTTCACAGGTTCAGATCCTGGGCGAAGACCTAGACACTAATTAACCAGCCATGCTGTGCCAGTGTCCCACATACAAAATAGTGGAAGATTGGCACAGATGTTAGCTCAGGGACAATCTTCCTTAAGCCAAGAAAAACAAAAAAAAGAGGAAGATTGGCAACAGTTGTTAGCTCAGGGACAAGCTTCCTCACCAAAAAAAAAAAAAAAAAAATGAAATAAAACAACAGTCACAGGACTCAACTTTAAAATATAGTGACCTACAACTAGAATATACAACTATGTGCTGGGGAGCTTTGGGGAGAAGAAAGAAAAAGAAAAAATGAAGAAGATTGGCAACAGTTGTTAGCTCAGGTGTCAATCTTTAAACAAAAGGAAAAAGAAAGGAAAATATAGCCATGGAAAATAATACAATTATGCACAGTAGACTAAGAAATTCTCAAATTGGACATAGTATAAGAAGCTGCAGACTTGAAGAGTGAAAATTGACAGTAAATGGGTTCTTAGTGAAGATATAAGAGCAATGCCATAAGCATAGAATAGATCATTTTAGAGAGGACATCAAGGAATAAAGAAAATCCTGGAAAAAACGAATAATCATTGCAATAATAAAATTCAAAATAGCCATTTTTCTCCAGTCTTATTGCATTTCTTATAATTGTGATATACTAAATGTCTGAAATTTGCCTGGATATTTTGCAAGGTAGGAGACAAATTAAGCACATGGGTTTAGAAGTCAGGCTTCTTGCATTAAAATTTCAGCTCAGCCACTAACTAGCCATGTGAGTTCTTCAACCTCCTTAAACTCTAGTTGCCACTCGTCAAAAAATGCAGATACTGGGTATCTTTCCCACAAGTCTGTTGTAGGCATTTATAAAGATAATGCTGGGGCCGGTCTGGTGGTGCAGCAGTTAAGTGTGCATGTACCACTTTGGCCGCCCAGGGTTCATGGGTTCGGATCCCGGGTGCAGACATAGCACCACTTGGCAAGCCATGCTGTGGTAGGCATCCCAAGTATAAAATAGAGGAAGACGGCCACGAATGTTAGCTCAGGGACAGTCTTCCTCAGCAAAAAAAGAGGAGGATTGGCAGCAGTTGTTAGCTCAGGCCTAATCTTCCTCAGAAAAAGAAAATAAAGATAATGCATTTAAGCACATAGGCATAGAATTGGACCAACAATAAGAATTTAATAAATATAAGTTATTATTATTGTTTATAGTAAAGGTTAACAAATTATCTCTAGTTACCTATGAAATTACCTTTCAGGAGAAATTAGCTCCTTCTGACTGAAGTTTTACCTGATTGGACATACTCCATCTGCTTCCATAAAAGGATTTGAGGTCGCTTACAATTAAAGACATGTGTCCAATAGTGTAAAAATATAAATAGGAAAAGCTAACCTACAGGGTGGAAGATGGAAGTGAATGTGATTATTACATTTGAATCCTCTCTGTGTTTCCTGGCTGTAAGGGAAGGAACTGAAAATATTAAATTTTTCACGTCATATTTTTTTAAGATGAGTTCATCAGGAAGAAAATAAAAATGATAACATACTTGCATAGCACTTTCTAAAATGTTCCTTCCTATAAAGTTTCACTTGATTCTCACAAAAATCTTGTGAGTCTGTTGACCAGCTATGATAACCCAATTTTATATACGAGGAAATTAAGACCCAGAAAGGTCACACGGCTAAGAAGATACAGAGCTAAGACTCGAACCCAAGTATGGTGAAAAGTACACAAACATACAAATTATCGTAGCTCGGAGCTCCCTGTAAGTAAAGGCAAAAGTTGGGGGAAACCGGGGGACACCTCCTATTATCTGAAAAAATATCGAACAAAAGGAAACATGCCTTGGGCCAGTAGATACAAGCGTTTACCTTCCATTAAAACTAAGAGAAATTAGTAATATGGGTATTTATACAAGGCGCTTTAAACCTCAAAAGGAACTGTGATTTTAGTAGAAGCCTTAAACAAAATGCAGACATGTTTTTTATATGTCTCCTTATTATATAGCCTGGGGGAGTAATTTTAAATTGGTTCTGTGAAGGAATTATCTCTCAACAGCAGATGGCTGCAGTAATATTTTCTAGGTAAATGGTATTCTTATAAGAAAGATTTATTGAGCGCCTCCTATGTGTCAATATCTATGAGAGGTCATGAATATACAGAGCTGACTGTTTTGATTCCTGCCCTCAAAGGTCTTACAGTCCAGCAGAGAAATTCAGTTGTCATGAAACACCCTCCTGGTGATGGAGGTTTGTGCAGAGACAGCAGCAATAATAAAGGACAGCCAAGGTAAACATGCAAAGTGGCCTCCGGAAGGTGGAGACATGAAACTTCAGAGGACATTTGCCAGCGGTCAAGAGCAGAGAGAGTGTCGCAAACAGAAGAAAGGGCATGTGCAACGGTGCGGAGACATGGCAGCGAGGTGTCTGCAGAAACTAATCAGTTCGATGTTTCTGGAGCTTTTGTAAGATACAAGGAGGGATCATGGGGGAAAAAGTTGAAGGATACAGTGGTCAAATGGGGCTATTTATGCCCTGCAAGGAGCGGAGGGCTCGCCCTTTGAGTAAAGGGAATGTCTATTGAGCAAGGAATGGACACGGTCTGACGAGGACAGGAATGAGGACTCCAAGCATTGTGTCAATTCTCTGAATAACCAGTTTGCCAAACAACCAATTTGTTCAATTTTCTGACTATCAATTTGCCAAAATCATTTTCCTTATAAAGTCTACAGAGGTTTATGAATTGCTAATTGGCTTGTTTTCATTTTTGACTTTATAGCAGCATTTTCAAGAATGCGCAGTTTGCAGCTGGTGCTGGGATACGAACAAACCAGGAGGAGGGATGGAGACAATAAGCCTCTGCCAGGAAAAGGGAGAAAGAATGTAGGAGAGCCCAGACTGCCGACCCGTGAGAGGAAGTTTCTCGAAGAGTGAGAACGGAGAGAGTGGGCTTGAGGGAACCACAGGGAGAGACTAAGGGCAGAGAGAAGAGATTACGAGTGGAGAGAGGACATTAGGAAGAAGAAATGGGAAAAACTGAGCAGCACAAGGCAAGGCTGGAATCAGCAAAGGAAAGAAAGAGTGAAGGAAAGAGGGCAGGGCCAGGGACGAGTCTGAGCACCATGACACCCCGCTGCCTCTCTGGGACCTACAGTCCATACTAGCCAACTGACGTAAACAACCGTGGCAAATCAGACATTCATGAATTTTATTTCCAGAAAGTGGACTTTGGCTAACTGATTTTTTTTTCAAATGGCCAGATTCCGGTATAGAATAGTCAAGAAAAGAAGATATCTAGAGTTACATCTAGAAGGGGGATGTAGAAAAAAGTAAGGATTGGAGTTCTTTTTCAAATGAGAAACTTGACAAATTCATAGGTGAGGAGAAAGAGTTAACCACTGAACATACCAAAAAGAGAAGGAATATTTTTGTAGCAAAGTGTTCCAGTTATTATTGCTGTGTAACAAACTTTCCCAAAGCCTAGTGGCTTAATGAGTGATAATGTTTATTTTGTTCACCAATCTGCAGTTTGTCCTGGGGTTGGCAAGGTCAGGTCCACCTAAGGTCAGCTGGGACAGCTCAAAGGCTCTTGTCTGAAATCGACTGAAGTCTCACTGACCATTCACATGTCTGGCAGTTGAGGCTGGCTTTTGTCTGGAGGTCTCAATTCTCCACAGCGTCCTCTCCATGTGGCCTCGCTGCCTGGGCTGGTTTGGGCATCCTCACAGTGTCTGAACTGAAAGGCAATCATCTCAAGAGAAAGAATCAGGTGGAACGTATCGTCTTTTCTCACCTAGTCTCAGAAGTCACACAATGTCACTTCTACTGTATTCATAGGACCACCTAGATTCAAGAAGAGGGCATGTAGACCCCACCTTGTAACAGAAGAGCATCGATATCATATTGTAAGAGTACAGTTATTTGGGATATTTATGTATGGCCACCTTTGGAAAATAGAATCTGCCACCCAAGGTCACTTGAGGTGGCAGGAAAAGATTAGCTCCAGAGCACAGCAATGAAAGAACCTGGTGGGCAAGACGACAAGTTTTCCTGTTACCGAGGGGCCAGGCCAGGAATTCAGCTGATTATGAGCTGATTTAAGAACAGGAAGAATGAAGAAAACTATGCAAACAGGTTTGGGCTTTTTTTTTCCATCCAAGTTTCAGATGGTGTCTTCGTCCTGCAGTTTCCTCCTTTACCGTAGTCAAGTGCAGGCAGTCATCATTTGTTGAATTTGATAAAAGTTTTAGTTGTGCTTTAAAATACTTGATGCTGAATTTCTCCGTTTTTATACTACAATTATTAACAGGAATAAAAGAATACCTAGCACCGATATTTGGGAGACCTGATTTTCACCATATACACACTTTTCTCAGGAAAGAAACAAGAAAAAGTAAGAAATGGAGTTAAGAAGAGCAGATGACGCAATAAAGTGTCGTGTGCGGTCCAGTCTGCCCTAGTCTTACTCCAGGATCAGCGAGCGCTATCTGTTGTATTCTATGAGGTGTGAAGAGCTGCCGCATCTTTCCAGTGATTAAGAAAAACCATCTTTAAGTAATTGCATATTTAAAAATACCTAACACATCACTATTGTCAGAATTTACAAATTGTTCCCAATTAGTAACACTGATCTAATTTTTTCCTTTCATGTCTATTGTTCTTACCTTAGAAGTTATAAAAAAAAATGTTTTCAGGCCGGCCTGGTGGCGCAGTGGTTAATTTTGCACGTTCTGCTTCTAGGCAGCCCGGGGTTCGCCGGTTCGGATCCCGGGTGCGGACATGGCACTGCTTGGCACACCATGCTGTGGTAGGCGTCCCACATATAATGTAGAGGAAGATGGGCAACGATGTTAGCTCAAGGCCAGGCTTCCTCGGCAAAAAGAGGAGGACTGGCAGTAGTTAGCTCAGGGCTAATCTTCCTCCAAAAAAGAAAAAAAATGTTTCTAGGCTTAATGATTTCTGGAACATCTTGTCTATTTCAGACTTAGTGTCTATTTATTTCTTTACTCCTGAGTCCAAAGGAAATTAAATGTAGATAAAATAAGGAGAAATATTATTTTTCATATCCAATAAGCTTGGAGAGAAGTAAGACATAACCTTTTTTTAACCTGTTGTGGAAGGTCCAGGCAAGTAGCTGTGTTAACGGGCCAGTCGTTGAACTTGTAGGAAAGGTTTAAAAGCGCAGAGTTTGAGAGATTTGAACTTCTGGCAGCCATATAGATCTGCTGGCAGAATTTCCGAGGAGAATATGAGTGTTAAAAGGGGAATTATGAACAGTGACATGCAGAGCACTTAGAGGGAGCTCCAAGATTTGATGCAATATTTGGCTACTAGAACACCTAGGAAAATTCTGATTCTTTTCCACCCTAAGAGGAAAGTTTGTTCTACATCAAAAAAATAGCAAAATCTTTATACAGTCTGCAAATCTTCTGCAACTCTATCGACTCCTTGTTTCTTCCAATTACATCAGAGAGAAGTCTCTTCTACTGTCAAAGATCAGTCCCTCCACAGAAGCTGATCTCCGCCCTCTCATCTTACAGACTTTGTTCTTCAATTAGCTCCCCTTTCCTGTATCTTCAATTTCTCCATCTAGACCAAGTCATTCTGACTAGCCCACCAATGCATTCTAGTATTCTCACATCTTTAAAAACCGTCATTCATCCCCTTCCACTTTCCACTCTTTTGATTTGCTCCCTATCAGAGTTAAACTTCTGGAAAAACTTGCTTCACACCCTACATCAAAATTCTCACCCACTATTCATGCCTCAGCCATCCCGGTGGTATTTCCATCCCTACGATCACACTGAGATTAGTTTTGTCAAGGAGAACATCAACTTTTATGTCGCAACTCTAAGTGACACTCTTCTCGCCTCAACTTTCTTGAATTCTCACCTGCCGTCAACAAAGTCAGCGCTTGATTCTCTTTGGAACGCGGCCACCAGTTCTTAGTGGCTTTGGCCAGCTTTTCCAACTCTCCTACCTTCAAATGTTGAAGTTCTTCCAGGCACTGTGTAAGGCATCTTTTTTTCTGTGTTCTTTTAGGCGATTAAGATTTGCAGTACCATCTTTATGTAAACAACTTCTAAAACTTTTATCTCCAGTTTTGATCATTCTACTGAGTCCAAAACTCTTTTATCCAATGGCCTATTTGACACTTCCACTTCTCCACTTAGATATCTCAGTAGCATTTAAATTTAATGTCCCTCAAGCTAAAATTCTACGCATCCCCCTGCTTCCGAATGCACCAATCTTAGTCTTTCAGGAAATGGTGCTATAATCCATCCAGTTTCTATAAACAGATGTTTGACACTTGTCTCTTTTTCACACCCACATCCAATCCATAACCAAACCCTGTCTGTTGTGTCTGGAAAACATATCTGGGATTATTCCACTTCTCTAAATCCTCTTTTCTAATTGAAAAAAAAAAGTCACAGAAAAGGTTTCATATTTTATTCTCTTCTTTTTCCCATGTACTCTGAACTCCTTGTAAAGAAGTCAAGCCTATTTTAAACGTATGACTTAAGTAAAGGAATTTAATAAATGAATTTGATATAAAGTATTGTCCTTGAAGTTTTGGTTATCAGTGGTTTCTGTACGGGGAACTGGTTTGTTTGGCTCTTCAAAATTCAAAGCTAATTTTTTAAAGGAAGATGTGTTTTCTCATAGAACTCCAAGCAATGGGTCCTGGAAATGAAGGAATGATTTAACTTTTCAGAAGTTCCTTGCATGATGTCTCCAAGGAATAAATTTAGTTTTAAGTTCAAAAGCTGTCTGAATGTTCTGGAACTTCCTGTTGGATAGAACTAAAGCTTATTCACTTGGCCCAAAGTAAAAGTGAGCCCAATAAGTCAAATTCAGTCCACCCCTTCCCCCAGGAGTGGCCAGGAGACTTTCAGTCAAAGATTTTAACAAGGAAGAAAGAAAGAGAAGAAGGAACAAAGAAAACAGAAAGAAAAGAAAAAAGAAGGGAAACGAAAGAAAAGTTTTATCTAGTTTGCTAGCACTCAAAAACTAATAAGATCTACTAGTTTGTCAGTAGGCAATTTAGAAACAAGATTTAAACAGGAAAAATTAAGTTTTGGTACCAATATTAGGCACCTGAAATGAAAAGAAAAAGAAAGCTTTCAGCAATTTATTCCACTCAGAAAAATAAGGATGGCATGTTCTGCTCCCAAAGCACCATTGTGCTATGAAGTGTGCAATTCAAGTTCATTGCATGATGTAGAAGTAATCACAACTGAATTTTCTTCATCACCTGCCCTTAATCAGAAAGAGTTTAGGTGCTTTTTAAAGAAGAAGAGTTTGGAATAACAAGAGCGTGGAGACTTCTTTTCTTTTCATGCTTTCAGACGACTGAGTCCTAGAAGCTTGTTGAAGATATTTATTGAGCTGCTACCTCAGATGAAGGACTTTTTGGAATTAATAGGCTTTGAGAGACCCAACTTGTCAGACCCCCAGTGGCTCAGAAGGCTGTACATCCTTGTGAATGTGACAAGACGTCTAAACACCCTGAACCGAAGACTGCAGGGGAACAAAAGAGCATTGCTGATTTGTTCAAAGTACAAGTATGCAGATTCCATGTGGACATGTGCACTGAGCAGATGGCAACTGGGGACGGTACTCACTTCCCATGCCTGAACATTCAGAGCTCAAAATATTCAAAAATGTTGAAGAATTGCAGAATTAATTGATGGAAATACAGTAATTTTAGAAGAGATTCATAGAGTTTACTGAATACAAATTATGCTAATGTCTGTGGCTGTCTTTAGAGGTAATATCCAGATGTGTCTAAACTAGCAAATGTCTGCACTAGCAGCATCGTTCAGTTTCATGAGAAAAGGATTGTGTAGATTGTGCCCACCTTGAAGTCAAATTATCCCTGAAAATTTAACTTAAGTGATATTTCAATCCATTTGGTCAAATTCTTTATCTTGCCCTCAAAGTATATTTCTCACTGTAATAAATGTGGTGGTATCCTTGCCAGATCCCTTTGACCAGGACTGGTGTACGCATCCCCTAGTTGGCATTTTTGTTGGCTACTAATGGCATAAAACTAAAACTTTTCCAGATAATTGCCCTCGACCAAGCAAGGGTTGCCTAGTCTGGGAGGTTATGCCCTACCCCCACTCCTAGGAGCACATCACAGCCAATGACTATCTGGGGCAGGGATGGTCTTGCTTCAAGAACCAACTTGATGTTGCAATTCATGCCCAAGAGCCCCCCCAGGGAATAGCCTAGAGCTAGACTCCATCTGGAACTGCCTACTAGCTTAAGTGCTCTCCACTGCGTACCAGCTGTTTGTCTCCTTTTCTCCTGAGAAAATAAATAATATCCACCTGAATCCCTATCTGAGGCCCAGCCACTAGGAAACATGACCAAACAGTTGATACTAGGAGTGGTCCTAGGAAGCAGACTTTAAGGTTAATATTCCAGAATTTAATCACTTGCCAGCCAGTTGGACAAGGGCTCCATTATTGGTGGTGAATGAAGTACTTATAGTCCCTAGCATGTTGTAATGAAATTATACTTGTGATTAACTGGGACAGATATAGGCAGAAGGAGAAACACTGGCTCATGCAACATTACTGGTGTTTGAGGGGAACACAGGAAATAATCATTGTAAAGGCTGTGGACTAGAGGGCTGTTGCCATACATGCTTTGAAGACAGAAAGGGGCAGGATCAAGGCAATCCATCAAACATTCAAAGCAAAGCGTGAAGGCCAGAGGACCTCCTTAGCAGCATTTAAAGAAACTCACATCTCCTATAGAGAGATGCCCCAGTGCTATGTTAAATCTACCCTCTGTTAAGATATTGTCTGAAGTTACCTGGGCCGTCTGGGCAATCCGCAGACTATCACATTGGTCCACTATGTTGATGACATCTGTTGTTTATACCTATGAGCAAGAAGTGGCAGGTACTCTGAATGCCTTGATGAAATGTACTCCAGATGGTGGGAGAGAAACACTAAAAGATTCAGAAGCCTGGCTCATTGGTGAAGTTTTTAGGGATTCAGTGATCTGGGGCATGCCAAGACATTTCCTCCCCAAAGTAAAGAGTGAAGTTATTGCATCTTGCACCTTATACCTTAAGAAAGATAAGCAATACTTGCTGGGCTTCATTAGACTTCAGATGAGTAGCATATCCACACTTAAGACAAAGTTCTGATCCAATTATGGGTAGATACAGAAGGCTGTTATTTTTTGAGTGGGACCCAAATCAAGAGAAGAGTTCTAAAGTAGGTCCAGGCTGTGGTATAAACATCCTCACCACTTGGGCCACATGATGCAGCTTAGGAATCTGTGCTAAGAAAAGATACCATATGGCATCTCAAGCAAGCTCCAATAAAGGCTCTCATAAAGATTCCTGAGGTTCTAAAGTCAGACAATGCCATTTGCAGCAAAGAACTATACACCATTCGTAGCATTCTTGCCATGCTACTGGGTTTTGGTAAAGGAGCATCTGACCATGGGATATCCAACAACCATACAGCTATAACCAAAATAAGCTGGATATGTCAAACACACCAAGTCAAATGGTTGAGTGGGCTGAGAAGCACCAGGATCAGGTGCAAGCGGGCTCAGAAGGCATAACTTAGCTGCACAAAGGGATACACAGATATTCATATCACCTACCACTGTTTCAGTGATGCTACTTGCTCAGATCACAGCTATCGTCTCATGGGGAGTTCCCTATGACAGCTGACAGAGGAAGAAACAACCTAAATTTTGTTCACAGGTGAATCAGTGCAGTATGTGGGTGCAATCCACAAATAGATTACTGCTGCCACTACAGAGTGACTCCAAAAGACAGTGGTGAAGGGAAATCATCCCAGTGGACAGAACTTCAAGTATGCACCTGATCTTCAACTTTGTATGGAGAGAAAAGTGGCCCAAGATAAGGATATACGTAAACTCATGGGCAGTGACAAATGGCTTGGCTGGTTGAGTCAGGATATGGAATGAGCAAGATAAAACATTGGTGACAAGGACGTCTGGGGAAGAGCCATGTGGGTGACCTTATGGGAATAGGCACAAAAAATGAAGATCTTGGTATCATATGTTACTGCACATCAGAGAGCAATTCCTGCAGAAGAGGCACGCAGTGACTAAGTGGAGAGGCTATGCCTCGGCCAGTTGGTATCAGCCAAACTCTCTTTAGCAAGTCTAATGCTTGCACAATGGATTCATGGACAGAGTAGTCAAGGGGACAGAGATGGATGCAGATTCTCTGTCATCAAGGCTGATGTAGCTTCTGCTGCTGCTGAATGTCTGATCTGCTAGCAACAGAGACCAAAGGTAAGTATCTAACACAGCGCTGTCCCTTGAGGACATTTCTTTCTGTTCACTTTCTTCTGCTGTACTCCCACCTCAAACTAAATGCCCTCTTGGTACCTATGCTGGTTGTTTGCAAACATGCCTTCAGCCCCTAGCCCTGGCTACTTAGTGTTTTAAAAGTACTTTTCCCCTAGCCTTTTGCTACATGCAAAAAGATAAACATAAAATTCTATTTAATAAACATGTAGGCCTTTTAAATCCATTCTTTAAGCTTGCCTCGACCCCGTTGCATTCCACTTCTCACTCCCAGATCCTTTGACATTAAACATATAGACTCATTTTTCTGTTAGTCTAAATAAAAGGGGGACTCATTTACTTATTCACTCATTTAAATAGCAAATATTTATTGAGTCCCTACTGAGGAACTGTTCTTAGGGACAGGAACAGTTCTTACGACCCAGGATATAAAGTGGGAGGAATGAAGAGTAAGCCTGCTTTGTGACCATATTTTAGCTTGAGTTCCTCTGTAAGCAGAGCTTAAAAGAAAGGGTTGCGTGTAAACAGTTTGTCTGAGAAGTTATCCCAGGAGGTAGAAGTGAGATGTAATGGGAATGAAAAGGAAACAAATAAATATCATTTTTAAATTAAATAAAAAAGGAAATTAAGCAATCTCTAATGATCAAAAGCAAATCAAAACAGAATACTACTTACTTGTATATGAAGTTAGAATCATAATCACACAGAAAATAATTATATCAAGTGGTTCTAAAGCACAACCCTCTGAGTGTACATTCTCAGTTGAATATAACATAAGGACAAAAAAAAGCACAGAAAAATCTTAAACTTCATTCAGCGGTCTTGTTGTTACTGGTAATACTGTTGTTTCTTAAACTATTACATAGATAGATGAATACAGCCAAAAAGTCTTATATTAATGTCATTGGCAAACAAGAATTTTTTCTAGCAGTATAGACCAGAAAGGTCTAGAAGTAGTGATTATTCTTATCACTTACACTTGGTCCCTACATACCATTTCCAACTAAAATAAGCCAGAGCTCCTTGGAGAAATGGCTGGTTGCCATTCTGGGGCAGGAAATGTACCAAGCCATGTCTGGAATACATGGCTGTGCCTGAAAGCAAAGAAGTTATCAAAGACCACTGGGGTCGTGTTTAAAGAAGACAGAGGAGCCAACCTGAAGCTATCCCCACCCACTAGTCAAAGAAGGAACCATTTGAGCATCAAACAGAATAATAGCTACAATGAATTAAAATGCTAAAATGAATCAAATTTTTTAAATCCATGAGTTCACAACGATATTTTCTTGAAACCTCACTGGTCAATTTTGGAGGTTGATAGGGCACCAACTTATTATTCTAAAACTTGGTAAAGAAAAAGAAGCAAGTATTCATCCTGCTTTTCTTGATTGTATTTTAGGGAAATCAAATAGGTTATATAGGGTTATATTAGGGGGGTTTTTGGAATACAAAATCTTTACACATAAACCGTAAATCTGTATTTTATAGATGGAAGACACTGACATACAGGGAGGTTAAGCATCTTGACCAAGGTCCCCGGCTAATAAGATCTCAAACACATATCTGGGATCATACATAAAGTTACATGTAGTTATATATAGTTTTGTATCTTGCTTTGCCTTTTTCTTTTTTGGGGGGGGGAGCTTAACATATCATGAGCATTTTCTATGTCATTAAATATGCTTTGATAACATAGTTTCTAGCAGTAGCATAATGTTTTATCCATTGGATATATTTTAATTTGTTAACTCAATGTTTTATTGGCTAGGTTGTATTAGTTTTCTTTATTGTGTAACAAATTGCCGCAAACTTAGTAGCTTAAAACAACACCCACTTATTAGCTCACCATCTAAAGGTTAGAAGTCTGGCCATGGGTGGGTTCTGTGCTGAGGGTTTCTCAAGGTTGAAATCAAGGTGTTGACTAGACTTAAGTTACTATCTGGAGACTCTGGGGAAAAACCTGCTTCCAAGCTCGTTCTTGTCAGAATTCAGTTCCTTTCAACTTTAGGACTGAGGTACCCATTTCTCTATTTGCTGTCAGCCAGGATCCTATATCTCAACTCTAAGGAACCACCCGCATTCCTTGCCACTTGATGCCCTCCATCTTAACACAAACAACAAGGCGCTGAATCAGTCTTTACTTTGAGTCTCTGTCTTCCTATTCTGTGACCAGCTGAAGAAAACTCTGCCTTAAAGGGGCCATGTGATTAGGTCAGAACAACCTGGATAATCTCTGTCTTAAGGGTAACTGCCATATAACACAATCATGGGAGTTAAATCCATGATATTCACAGTCCCATGACTATGCAAAGTGTGTGCCTGCAGTGGGGGGAGTTAACATGGGAAATATTTTCTTCCCTGCCTTTTTTCTCCTGCCTTGAATGCAGTTGGGTGAGGCAGTGATTTTTGGTGGCAGTCATCTTGCTACCCTGAGGCAGCAAGCCTAAGGAAAGAAATGCAAGGCATTTGAGCAAGGCAGAGCAGAAGGATATAAATGAGCTGGGTCTTTGATGATATCACTGAACTGCTTTACCTGACCTGGAATCACCTGCCTCCAGAATTTTCTATCTGTAAGATAATTATACGTTCTTAATACTGAAGTCATGTGGCTCAAACTTGATATTTGGGTATTCTCTAAGTTTCTTCTGAATAAACCCTTTCAAGCTCATGAGTACAGTATATCATTTATTTGAAATTTTAAACACACAGAAAGTTATATATATTTCTGAAAACATATATACTTAGTAAAGTTATAAACACACACATGAGAGTGGTACATACCTACTTCAATATGGTAGCTCCTCTAGCTTGAGGGAAATCAGATCAGAGAGTGGTACAAAAAGAGCTGCTTCTGTCCCTGTAAAGTACTGTTTCATTTCACTTTGTTTTAATCCTGAAGAAAATATATCAAAAATTAAAATCTGTTAAAGCTCATAATGGATTGGGGGCACTTACATTCTTTCTCCTTCCTTTTCTCTGTGTTTGAACTATTTCAAGATAATAAAATATATTATAAAACAGGAAAAAAAAAACCCAAAACTGAGGCAAGAGATGACAAGATGTTTTCCCAAAATCAGGAACTTTCTATATTGTCCTGGCAGAAGGGTGTTTACCCACACAGCAGCCACCCCTTCTCCATCCCTCCTTCTTCCTCTGCGCCCCAGTTGGGAGAAAAGGACAAGGATAAACCATAAATGGGATCATATGATGATCTTGCTGGAAGGCAGGCAGTGTTGGCCTAAGGACCACACCAAGGAGGGAATTTTGGAGCAATCAACAATCCTTCCCTTCAGCAGGCAAAGTGCTAGGAGCCACAAATTCTCCTTCTCCCTGGACCACCATTTGCCTAACAGGCCTCTAAATGCTTGATTTAACTATGCAAAAACACTACTAATTATATTCATTTATGTGACTGACTTACCATTTAAATCTAATTGCCATGCAGCAAAATAACTGTTAAAGCATATCATTAAACAACTTGAATAATTAGAGAGAGATTTGCTTGTTCTCCTAATTCAATACTAAACTTCAGGGCAGGGACCTCACCCTCCACCTTTCCTACCTTAAATTAGCTGGGGAAGAAGGCTGTGGAAACGCTGCCTGACTAGCCATCTTGTCAGAAACACAGTCTCTGCTGAACAGCCTGGGACTTCTGGCAAATGTTTCACAGCCCTGCTTGGGTATATTCATCACAAGGTGCATTTTTCCTCTGCCTCATTCCATGTCTTTCCTCAGGGACGTAATCATTTTACACTACACACACCTCCCACTCTAGACCTGGCTTTCTCTTTTCTCCAACCTCCCCTGAAAACTTGCTAGCGCCTATCTCATCTTGCACAGATATTTGTCCCTTCAAGGACTTGACTCCTTGAAGTCATAATGTCTTCCAGTGGCTTCTCTCACGAAGGCCACCTTCTCTCAATATCTGCCAGCTCAAAGAGTGGGGCCATGGGGGAAAAGGGAGCAGCCTTCTCATGTATTAAGGGCACTTCCACAATTACGTCATGGAGCCACGCTCTTTTCACAGTTCTCCTGATTTAAAGTCAATTGGTCTGTTCCAGCTTCTTCAAATCACACTGGTTGTTGGCTGCCTCTTTGCCCATAGCCCGTAACACCAGGTCTATTTCTCCTGTTCTCCTCAGCATCTGATTCACAGGTTTCCTCTCTGCTCTACCATCCAGTTTTATACCTAACAAATCACCATCCTCACTGATTACCCTTCAGATTCCTTGACATTAGTCAGCCTTATTCTCCTTGACATTTTGAAACTCCTGAATGACAGGCACACTGCCCAACACTGGAGTTAAAGCAGTGAGCAAGACAAACATGGCCCCCGCCCTTTAGGAGCTCCACAGTCTAGCGGAGGTGACGGAAATTTAAACACACCTACACATACAATAACAATTTTCTTAACTGTCGTGAAGAAAAATCACAGAGTACTACAAAAGCACGTCAGAGAGTGAGGCAAAACCTATTCTGCTGGGACAGGAAGGCTTCTCTGAGATGTGACCTGAAAGGTGAGAGCCAGATGGAAGGGTGAGAGAAGAGCATTCTGAGCAGAGACTAGCACTCAATCCATTCCAATTTTCCCAATATCTTAACTTCCTCTTAGAACTACTCTGGACTTCCTCCATCCTGGATCTATGGTTAGGGATTCTAATGTGACTTCTGGAGCAACCTTGATCCCTTTACCTTTTTTGAAACCCACCCACTCATTCTCAATCATACATTCTAGGTCACCTCCATGATTCATTCTGTTACCTCTTCCTCTTAGAACAGTTAACAATATGAAAATGCTATTTTTGTAGGTCAAGGGTTGGTAAATAGCGATTTCATATGGCTTAAACTAACATAGTGTTGAATAGACCTATACGGTAACTGGCCATTATAACCACTTCTAGCCAGTGTATCTCCCTTTAAATTTTTATTGTAGCCCTGCACTGAATGCCTATCCCTTAAGACTTCCAGAGAAAAAGGTTTTGTAATCAAAATAATCATCCAGTTCATTACTTCATAATCAGTAAATTCTTTTTTACATCTAACCTATCCCTTTCTTTCTATTTCTCCTCAAAAAAGTGTAAGAACAAGGTGTTTCCTTCTCATCTATAGAATAGCCCTACAGATAATGATAAACTATCATTTAGCTAATTTTCTCTGTGATCTTCCTCAAAATAGCTGCTCTGGAGTGACTCCATTAGTACTATATTTGTGGCTTCTGCACAAAATGAGCAAAGAAGTCTATGAGGTAATAAAATTTATATAAGGTTTTCACATACTGTATCATATTTGAGGCACAATCCTGTAAATTATGTAAGGCTGGTAGTATTGTCTCCAGTTTACAGATGAGAAAACTGGGTCTGAGATGTGATTATAATATAGGCAATTAGGAAGTGATAAAGTCAGACTAGTGCTCACTTCTTCTGATTCTAATTCTATGATCTTTCCATGCCACCTCCCCTCTTCTTGGTTTACGTTTTTCAGGAGAGAGGGGAGGGGCAAGTGAAGAGAGTCAGAACACCTTATTAAAGCAAATTCTTTGGCTTTCGGATAGGTAGGCTAGGGAGACTAGGTAAACCAGGACTGCTCAGAGCCTCCAGGCATCTACACTCGTCCTTGATCACTAGCCTTCCTGACATCATTACCCCTGCCCTGACTCCCTACTCCCTGGTCAACCTCTTGTTGCTCTCCATACTTCCCAGTGGCTTCTTAATTCTTGGGGGAGTGGGTGGGTGGAAGGGAGGAGTCTGGAAATATACTGAGCCAAAGCTTAACCCCAGATGGTAAAGAAAATAATTGGAGAAAGGATAGTATGAAAGGAAGGTGAAGAGCACCGTATAACAGCCAACAGCACAACACAGTACTTGTATTCTCTGCTGGACTTTACACTCCTTTATCTTACCCTGCTCCTCTAGAGTGCCACAGGTTAAAAAAGCCCTCTTGTACAGATCTCTCTTTAAACATTTTGATCCTTCTTAAACAAACAGCTCTACAACCCCATAAGCTCGAAGTCGTATATAAAGAGAGAGGATTGCAGTCTTTCCAATCATTATAAATTAAGGGTCCTCTTATTATGCATCCTGTAGCCATCATACTTGTTCTGCATTTTCAGAGGCCTAAGGCATGCTGTATCCTTGAGAAAGGGAAGGAATCAAGTGTTTAATTAAATTGGCATTATGTGCCAAGCACTGTGCTAGGAATTTTACATAGGATATACTTTCTGGAAAGTAAAAATAAGTAGTTGGAGGAAGAGGAGGAAGAAGAGGAGGAGAAAGGAGAGAAGGAAGAAGAAAAGGAGGAGGAAAAGGTGGTGCTGGTGGTGGTATCTGTTTCATCAAGGAAAGAGGAAGGGAGAAAGGTGTTTGATTTTTCCTTTTACCAAATACTACACAAGGTTGTGTTTTTCTAAAGACCAATATAGTGACCAGGTGGAATATGGGACAATTTGGACAGCTCTCTGAACTGGAGAAAGTACCTGTAAATTTGCCACCTCCCTTCACCCTCCTATTCCACCCTTCCTCCCCTCCCTACCCTAAGATGAAATGATCTGGGACAAACTAATTGAGAAAACTAGTAGTGCATGCCTTCGGGAGGTTTTATTAATGGAACCAGACACACTGCTATAACAGAATGTACGACTGCTCTTTTACATTGATCTAATTAGAACATTTACATACTGAATGCCTCCTGGACAATTCCCTACCAATGACACTTACAGTATGCATCGGGCAAGACTACTCTTTAGGTGAAATTGAACAAAGAAGTCATCAAGTCTCCTTTTTTTCTAAGAAAAATAACATTGTCAAGGTTATTAACAATCAATCAGCTGTCACAGGCTCAGCACAGATGAGGATACTGGGTTGCCTTGTACTTAGGAAAGATGGGAAAACCGAAAGTCCTCCTCAACCTGATAAGAAAGACACCCTAACATCATGAGAAGAAGCAGCTCTATGATTTGGAACAATGATTGGGGGGAGTAAGAAGAAGCTCGTGTTAAACAGATTATCTGAGAATAAAACGCAAAAATATTAGATAATTTCAGGAATTATAATATGGTTACTGTTTCATGATTCTAAGTATTTTCACAGGTTTTAGCTCTTTTTTATGCTCACATCAGCTCTGAAATCAGTGATTACTTCAGGGATATGAGAAAGTGGACATGGCTAAAGTCACCCATGACATTAGAGGCAGAATAGGCCTAGAAACCCAGGACATCCAACTTCTTCTTCAAGCTCTCTTTAATATATATGACGTGTGGAAAGGCATATTTTCCATATTTGATCTCCTCACTATTTCCCACACACTCCTCCTAGCAACCCTGCCCTCCCCTAAAAACACCATTTTTGTTGTTCTTCATTGCCTAAAGCTTCCATGAGGTGGGAGATGGAACTCTGTATAGATTTAGTACATCATAGATATTCAGAACACATTGATTCATGGTTCATAATAGGGTTATCTGAAAAGGACCTGAAAAAACAGATATTTTCAGAACCTCCATCTTAAAGGGACATTAAATTATACAGAGCTATTTAGATAACATCCCTAAGGGAACTTCTTCCATGTCCTCATTTTAGGCAAAGTTTCAAGGTTCTATAAAGTTCATAAATGTTGTGATATGAGTAAAAATAGATACCTGCATAAAGTAATATATGCAGTGCTAAAAAGGGAAAATAATTACACATTTCTTTGCCTTCTCTCTCCATTCCACCTCATTCTTTTCTGTACTCTTCATCCCTACTCACAAAAGAGAGGAAGCCAACTCACTTAGAATGAGATCAAGTTAAAATTCTTCATAAAATGATTGAAGCACAACTTCTTCTCCCTAAGCTAAAGAAATAGCAAGCATCTTGTGTTAAGCAAAAGAAACAGCTCACAATTCAAAAGAGAGATCACAAGAAAGATATTTCTCTAGTCAAAGGGCATTAGTATGCAAAATATATTAGGTACTGGAATCACATTAAAGAGATGGAAGACCTAATCCAAACAAGACTGTTTATATTGTTGACCAACAGCTGAACGGACATTGTTTCTAGCCATGATGAGTTTTTTATGGATAGTCAATGCTCACAATGGTGGAGAAACAGATCGTTCAGACACAAGCCAGACATTTACAGAGAAGTCATTCATCCCAGATGCTCTTATGTTCAGATTGAAATTTTCCACCAGTGGCTCAATAATTATGCTGTTGCATATACTCTGCAAGCTAGACATATGTGTTCCTTTATAGGACCTCAAGGCCTTGTCTGGGCAGCATATCCAGTTGGCCCCCAGCCTAATGACCTAGTTGTAGAGACTCTATCCCACTGGTCTCTCCAGCTTTGTTCAGGCTCAAGGAAGTGCAGCTTCTCCTAGTTTCAACCCGTAGAGAAGCAACGACTATTGAGATGATTAAATTTTCTGCCCCATTACATATGTTTATCACATTACAACTCAAATATGCAAGGAAAACATGGCTCCTTTATAACTCATTTGATCTTCCTTGTAAAGGATCCAACCAATTGAGTAATGGAGGGAAAATTAAATTTAGTTCAATCTGGATTAAAATGTAGTCTGAGCCAACAATTCAAAGTCTCTCTCTTGGTTTAAATCAGTCTTTGGAAGATGTTCAGCCATTAGATTGTTCCCTGCCTCCCTTGCTGCAGTCCCAGACAGTATCTTGGTGTATGTTGAAAGACATAAAACTTCAGGGTGTTGCTATTAATGGGATCCCTCGGCCTTGTACTTCATTCCTAGATATGCATTGTCTGTCTGGCGTCTTCTGTGGAATGGTTGGCTTGTTCCCACATATGGGCATTCTTTTATACTCCACAGCTAATAACTGCAACTGATGAACTAGTGGCTGATTCTTTCTTGGCTTCGTCATCGCCTTGTGAGATCACTCACAAGTCCTATAGACTTGACCGCTGCTCAGCTCATCCACTTTTGCAGGTGCTACAGTCCCTTCTGAGTCTCTGTTGCATCCTATATCTACTCCTCTCCTCTAAGGTCTCTCTCAGTCTCTGGTGTGTCAAGCTCCAGGGTTGCCCACTGTCTCTCATCTCACTACGACTGCCACACTGTAACCAGCGAAAGTTCAGGGGTGCAAACTAAAGCTTCTATCTGCCTGAGCCTTCTGCTCTGCTGCCTTACAATACATGGACCACTCCATATGAGCGCATGGGCACCCTGCTCAATATCTCTTCAGAGCCCCCACACACACCCATCAAAAAACAAAAAACAGTGGAACAAAAGCCCCTCTACCTTTGTTTGCATCCTAGGCTGGCTAACTCACCTCCTTTCCACTCAGATCTTTGAGGCCGTAAAGAGAGATTGTTGGGACACATTTCTGGTAATTTTCCTCCCTTAGTTCTCTGATCTTCTCTCCACCAAATTCCCAGACCTGAAGATTAGGTAAGTTGAGCAGGGGGGGTCCACTTTCTCTGCCTAACTGAATAGAGCATTCCCTTATATCATATTTTTCTCTTTACCAAAATGATATCCTCTTTTTCCTCTCAACTGGGCCCAGTACTGATAAAGGAAAATCAGTTTATCAATAAGGAAATATAAGTCAGGAAAGTTGAAAAAATATTATACATCTTACATAGATTTAGAAGAAATCTCTGAGGCAGACAAGAAAGAAGGAAAATTCTTTCAGAGCCCAGCATTTGACCAGAGGTGGATTCCAGGATAAGCAGTGAAATGCTATGTACCATTTGTTTTGTCTCAGAACCTTACTAAACTGCCACATTTTACAGTCTTGTCCTAAGGCTTATTATGGAAGACTACAATAGCTCTTTTTATCTTCTCGTCTAACTATCTATACTTCTTTGCTATAAGCAATTTCTAGATAACAGACCCTGCATTGGCTGATAGAATATCCTATCCTGTTTTCATAACCTGTTTATTCTAGAAATTGTTTTCATAGTTTCAAGGACAAAGTGAATACATTTCTTTTTTATAGTTCCCTTTGGTCTTTTGGTGGTTGATTTGTTTGTTGTCCTGTGTTTGACTTGGATAGTCCAAGACCTTCATAAATGTTGGGCGAGGGGGAGGCTGGACAAATTCATTTTTATGGTTACTAATAATAATACTCTTTCCAAAAGAAGAAATTATCTCAAATATTAGCCAATTTGAATAAAACTCCATATCCTTGAGGTAAGTGGGGAAAATCCCAAAGGTTAAGTAGACTAATCAATCTAAAATGCTTTCATGGAACACATTTCCTCTTTCCTTATCTTTCCATTGGACTTTTCCCCAAACAAAAGCAGAATTTAAAAGCATTTCTATTTTTATAAGAAGGAATAAACAATCTCCTTCTCGATGTTCCACTTCAGGGCCCAGCAACCAGAATCAAACTATCCTTGTCTCTTGAGGAAGAAAATCCGTCTTTCTCCATCCTGGACTAGAAATGGACAGCAGCATTTGTTGTATGCCTTCCACGAACTGTCTTCACCAGCACACAGCTCTTGCTTTCATAGAACTTTTTAACAAACAAATCACTGAAATAAAGGACATGATCCCCACAATCTTCCTAAATTTGCAGTTCTGTTTTGCACTCTCTCAGGATTTTTGTTGCTGTTGTTCATGCCATTCTTCTGATAGACATAAATAGTCAAGCCAAAAAAAAATCCTGCCCCACGGAGGCTATTCAATACACCTGACTTCAAAAAGATAACGTGGGCAAATTCTTGTCTGAAAGTGCACAGGGTTTGACTGATACATTTGACTAAAATAGACTGTCATACACCCCAAGACTGATAAATTGTCCAAGATCCAGAAGTTAGTATAAAATGTCCTAGACCTTCAGAACAGCATCTCATAATCTCCATCGTGTGGCAAATACTAGGGTTGTCCTGACAAAGGAATAGCACTGCTGGCTAACACAATGTGTTAGAGAGTTTTTAGTGCTGTTGAGTGAATTCTGACTCCTAGCCACCTTGTGTACAGCAGAGCAGAACCCTGCCCAGTCTTCTTATACCATCCTCTCACCTTCCAGGGCTGTATCTGACAATGCTCTGCTGCTATTTATAGGGTTTTCATGGCCAATTTTTTCAGAATTGAGTGGCCAGGTCCTTCTTCCTAGTCTGTCTTAGTCTGGAAGCTCTGCTGAAACCTGTCCACCATAGGTGACTCTGCTGGTATTTGAAATACTGGTGGCATAGCTTTCAGCATCACGGAAACACACAACTGCCACAGTATGACAACCGAGAGAGAGTGGTGTGGTTCTCCGACCAGGAAAGGAATTCGAGCTGTGGCCGTGAGAGCACCAAATCTTAACTACTAGACCACCAGGGCTGGCTGTGTTAGAGATACCACATAGCTGTTTGTTGAGCTTTCCAGAGTTAAGGTGACTATTAAAAATCATAATGTCTAACATCCCGTACTCCATATAAAAAGCCTGTTTGCCTTTCATGCTCTAAATGACATGTGCAAGCAATGTACTCTAAATGTGCATTCCTCAGTTCTCTAAACAGCAAAACTTATGAATTGTGAGGATCTAGCAAATATTTAACATATTTAATTTTATATTTTATAAGTTGCAATACACAGATTCTCACACAAAAAAAAATACTGGAGAATAAATACTAGGATAATACTAAGATTTCACCAAGGGTGTTATTTAAAACATCGTTAAGGATTTCAGAATTAAATCTTATATTCTTAGTAGCTTTCATGTAATACCAGTCCAGATTTCATCCAACCATAAAAATCATTTTGAACTAATAGGATAGGAAATTAGATGAGCCATAATGTCTAGGCAAAATCAGCTAAGTTTAAAATGTAATGGCATATATAAATGTATATATTATAAATATAAATGAAACAGATCACAGAGTAGTCAGAAAGTGACAGCTGCTTTAATTCGTAGGAGTTTAGACTTCCAGCCCCTCTGCAAATTATGAAATGAGGAATAACAAAAAAAACTACCCCCCATTATTATCCAAGCACAAGTGGTATAAGATCATTTATCTTGATGTATGTCACCTTAGAGCACATATTATCCCTATCTCTCAAAGTGTTTTTTCCCCCTTATTTCATCTCTGACATTCATTGTAAATTTAATGATCCACATACGATTTGCTGGTGTCTCAGTCTGGTGTTTTGAATCATGAAACTAGTGCTAAATTTATGGCACTGCAGTACCACTTAGTGAATCATTAAGCAGTACAGTGATTTTAATGATTTGGATCATACTGGACCTCATCACTATATAATGAGGTTCCATTTAGTGTAAATTTTATGTAAAAATTCAATTTGCAAACCAACAACATGAAACTACAACATTTTTTCTAACTTGACATTGTATTTATTTATCACATATTTCTACTAGGGTCTATTCTTAAGTTCATTAACAGAAGAATACTTTACTCCATTTCCTTTTCATCAGCATAATATTTAAATGGCCCTACGAATGAAAGTGACCGGCTACACCTGAAACCACCTTAAACTCTTTCATTGTCAAGTTTGCTCAAGTCAAAGATCTCAGAAATAATTGTGAACTTTGATACTATATATTCTCCTTACCATTCACAAACTAAATTGCTTTATAACCTATCTTTCACTATCAGGACAGTTTACAAATGCAGAAAAGAAACAATTGTTATGGTATGCCTCTCTCATCTCTTCTATTTGATAAAAGTCCATGGCTTTCAATAATTATGCTTTTTCTTCTGAGGAGATAAAATTTAACATTCTAAATGATATTGAATTAAAATGCCAACTATAGTTCATCTATGCTGTATCAAACCATCAGTCAGAAGTCTCCCTTCAAATAATATTTCAGCTTCAAAAAAAAAATACATTGATTAGTAATATGGGTGGCCATACACCCTACGACTGAAATTAGCTTAGTGCTAATTTTTTTATTACAATTGAGGTTAAGAAAGGCTAAGGTTACAAGGCCAAGGTTATGTAGCTATTATGTGATGTCAAGAAATAAACCTATGTTCCTGGACTTCAACGGTTCTCTTTCAAATTCATTTTAAAATTGAAGAGTAACATAACAGTGTATTCATATTATGTCTGTAAAATACATTTCTGATTTTATGTGTTATATTTCAGTTTCCTCTGCATCATTGATAAGCGTGTCTGCATAGTGACCTACTTCACCTGTATTAAATTATGGTTTTAAAAACTTAGTTCTAACAAGCATAGTAACAATAGTAAGTTCATAAGGTACACTGAAACTGAATTTTTTTACAGTCTGCATAGGTAGTAGAGTATAATTTTTAAAAGTAGCTCCTTGACCTAAGCAAATGTTATTCAAAGGGCTATACCCATAGATGATTTAGAATTTAGTTCTTACTCATGCTGAATAATGCATGTTAAAAAAAAAGAAGAAGAATTGAAGAGAAATCAAGTACTTAATTTAAATAGATCCAGGTTTTCAACAGAAGCAATAAGCTATATTATCTCTTAAAGTCACAAAGAACGATGGGGTCCAATCTCCCTAAAATTCACACTTAGACCTCAATCCACTAAAGACTACATTAGAAAAATAAAACAGCCACTTCGAGACTTATTTCTGTGCGCCAGGAAGCACAGTGTGTCTTGTTCCTGTGTTTCTATTGAGAGAGTTAGAGTGTGGGAAGAGAGGTTTTAAAATCTCCTCTTCTCACATAGACGAGGTCAAAAAGCCGTTAGAGACTGACTTTCAAGAAGTCCCCAGTGTGCAGTGCACGGTGCCCAGTTTGGACAGTGGCCGTCACATGCTCTGGGGACTCAGATAGCTTAGGTGATTTTAATCATCTTTTTCCAAGCTCTGTTGTCATTTTTAATCTTGTTTGGGTTTCAGCTGCTGTCTCCTTTGGAAGGACTCTTACTTGAGCATGAGAATATGTGTGGATGAGAAGTCAAGTAGCACATGGCAAGCCAGCCTAGCGTTCCGTTTATCTCAACTTCTTCCCAGTGTTTCCTCCTGTTTCTAAGCACTCAGTCAAATGCCTAAATTTCATATGAATGGTATTAAATTTTTCAGAATTACTAATAATCTCAAAAATAAAGACAATTATTCTTCTGTTTCACATCTTTGTAGTCAAGACACTTGATTCCAATCTACCACAGTCCAAGCAAGGCTGAAAAAAAACCCTCAAAGCAGTATGATTCCAGTGTGGTCACTCAAAGATCCTAACTTACATGGGATGACGTTGGAGAATACACAAACTTGAATATGGCCAAATGTGGGAAGAGTATAACTGGAGGTAAGTCTTGAAAAGCAGATTAGGTTTAGATTGTGGTGGCTAAACAATGTCCCAAAGAGGAATTGTGGAGATACTTTAGGAAAAAAATGGAAAAAGTCTGAAAGTGCTTTGGACTTAGATTCCTATATCTCCCTATGTGACGTCTATTTTGATCCCAGTTCCATAGCACCCATTCTTTCTACCTCACTTGGTCTGTGCAGCTATAGACTTGGTGCCATGTTTTAGAGGAACCTTTTAAAAACACTTTCCTTGTTTTACTGTAGGATCTTCTTCATCATCCACTTGTTCCGAGGATCCTAGGGATCTCCAGCAAGCAGAGCCACTGTGAAAGGTATTCTCTGATCTTCAAGACCCTTAGTCACTCTTTGTTATTGTCTCAACTGCAATGTTCCCCAATTGGGAATGAGAGGGATTTGTCCTTGGCTGTTAGGTCACAGAAATTCTTGTAGAGCCTGGAGCCAGTGCTGAGAGTCCAGTCCTTGAGGTGCACCATGAACCTTCCCACCAAGTCCTGCATCTCGCAGAGGGCCTCAGGAGTCTGACATAGTCCTTTTTAGTCTTGAGGATTCACTCTTTAATTCAGATGCAGCTACTTCCACCCCTCTTTCTCCAAGCATTTTTCTCTCCTCTTGTCCCCTCTGGTGAAATCTGTCATAATGTCCTCAAAGAGGAGTAGTAAATATGGGTTGGATTCAGGAGAAGCCGTTTAGCAGTATCTTCAGGCAAATCCTATTCTCTGTTCTGCAAAACAATGACCTTGAGGCAAGAGAATAAAAAGTTCTGGCTAATTTCTTGGCATAAAGGAGGGGGAAAGAGATTAAAATTTAATTTCTCAATAAATAAGCATCCTGCCAAACAAATCAATCATAACAACATGACTGAGCACTATGTACAGAGATATGCCCTCAGCCCTATGAATAACAAACATTTTTTGAGCACCTACTGTGGACCAGATACAGTTACAGCAATTTCTGTCACTGGGACACTCACAGTCAAGTCAGGGGACAGTCTGTGCTCATAACAGAAGGAGGCAATAGAACAAAGGCAGGTGGGTTATCTATCATAGCTTAAGTAGCATAGGGTTATGTCCATAAATGCTAAGGAATCACCATGGGTGGTTAAGTGACCAGTGCAAGGTAGATTACATGTAAATGTCTCTGTTATGCTAATTATGTGAATAATATTTTTGTATTTTTATTCTAGTTCACTGAATGCTTTCCACAACCAATTGACTACTGCCCCGGGAAGCAGGCAGCAAAAATTATATTCACAATGCTTTAGATATAAAATTAGCACAGAGGGAAAAACGTCTGGGTCAGGCCCACCAACAGTTCAGTTCCAAATTCAGGTTCCTGATGTTAAATCTTGTCTCTTGATTTATTAATTTCTACTCCCCTTGTGGAAATGCTTAGACCCAAGAAAAGAACTTCAGTCCATTTTCACAAGCCTCAATGACATTTTGGTGTGACTGGCCTCTGATGTAATTGCCAGTTTTGGAAATTCAGTCAAGATTTAAACAAATGTAAGAAACAAAGGCTTATGTTCAGTGATACACACTAGAAAACTTCTCAATTTATAATCACACCAAAAGTAGAATAAAAGCACCCCTGTTAATGCCTGTCAAAAGCTGGTCCCTTAAAAAACCTTGAAACAGTAATTTAACTATATTTTAGTGATCAGATAAGTATTTGACTTCATATATTTTAAACTTGCAATTATGTCCCAATGGGCTGGCCTTTAATGCTTTTGGTGAGATGAGGATCAAGAGAACTGAGATGATGTTTAAATGTCACTAATTAGGCTACTATGTTAAGAATCCATTAAGATGAATAGTGAACCCTCAGCACTGTACAATTCTCTCTTTTTTACCCTCTGCAGTCAGTCTTTAAGACAGGTTCCCCTCCACCTCCTTGCCCCCTGCTAAAAGTTCTAAACTTGAAAAGTTCTGTAAAAAGTACATAAACTCAGGGGCTGGCCCAGTGGTGTAGTGGTTAAGTTCAGAGCACTCCACTTCAGCTGCCTGGGTTTGCAGGCCTGGATCCCGGGCACCACCTACACCACTCATCAGCCATGCTGTGTCAGCAGCCCTCATGTAAAGTGGAGGAAGATTGGCACAGCAAATCTCCCTCAGTAGAAAGAAAAAAAAAGTACATAAATTTAGATTGACAAGACATTATTATTTGCATAACAGTAAAATTCCATCTTTATGTCTTGTGTCCAGTTTCACTTCTTTGCATAGCATTTATTGTAGCAATTTCCTAAACTCAAGGACTTAAATTCCAGTTATTCTGGATTTAGGACCAATCTCTAATCTGATTCCAGTCGCTACGTGCAGCAAGCTGCAGGGGTAAAGTTCCTTGAATCAAAATGGCAGAAATCTTTTGAAAAAAGCGTGTGTTCCAATTAGGCCAACATGTGTAAATAGTGATAAAACTAGTATTTTACAGCAAAGACAATATGTAATATTTACAGCCTAAACAATTCATTGCAGTGTTCCAGGATAAATTTTTAACACATGACAGCATTCTCAATTACTAGGATTTCATGGAACATGAAACTTTACTTTTTAGAATTTTTTCAAGCTTTCTAAGTAAATGATGATTTGCCAACTATAGGAAAAGCATATTTAGCGAAAACCTGAACAGTAGTAAATATCCTCCGGATTTTTGTCGTCTATGCTAAGTCTCTAAGCTGGTTCTGGGTTAACACGTGCTAGAGAGAAAAGTGCTCAAGTCTAGGTCCCACCACCCCACAATGCCGAGGCGGGGAAGTGAGAGCCCAGGTACTTCAGGAGCTCCAGATAAGTTCGCATTCTCCCAAGAGTGGGAGAGAAGACCCGGAACTCCAGGGGCCCATGGCAAGCCCCTACCCCTTTGTCTCCCAACACCCACCACCTCCCCACCTACTATCCGTCTTGAGAGCATCAGGATAAGTCTCACTTGCCCTTTATCCCTGTTGACGTTGGTCTTATGAAGCCCAGGTCTCCCAGCCAGTCCCTCAGCCCCTGCACTCCAATCATCATATGGCTCATAAGCAGAGAAGCAACAAAACCCCTACCGACGCTCGCTGGTTCTCTCTGATCCCTCCACTGCTTGGCTTTTCTTCATAGCGTTTATCATCTTCTGAAAAACTATATTTGCATTTGTCTCCCTGTTTCTCTCCTCTAGAATGTACTGTTGGTGAGGGCTTGTCTATTTTCTACACTGTTGTAGTCCCAGCACTTAAAATAGCTCACAGCAAATAACAGGTGCTCAATAAATATTTGTCTTACGAAAGAAGGAATGGATGAATGAATGAAACACAAAGAAATCATATGAATATGATTCAAATCAAGCCACATTTATCGTGTATATAAATGTGTTAGACACTTGAGTGCCTATGCAACCACAAGTCTGACTCTGCTACTATAGTATGACTGTGTTGCTGTATGTTACGTATTAGGTATGTGGAGAGGAAGGATGAGAACTGGTGCCTGCACTTTACTAATCCTTGATCCTTCATACCTGATATTTGCCTTCATACCTGATTAAAAATAATTGTGTATAAGGACCAGCCCGGTGGCACAGCAGTTAAGTTCCCACGTTGCACTTCAGCGGCCCGGGTGCAGACCTATGCATGGCTTGGAAAACCAGGTTGTGGCAGGTGTCCCACATATAAGGTAGAGGAGGATGGGAACGGATGTTGGCTCAGGGCCAGTCTTCCTCAGCAAAAAGAGGAGGATTTGTGGCAGATGTCAGCTCAGAGCTAATCTTCTTTTAAAAAAAAATATGTATATTTGTATTTATATGTATTTATACATACATCTATATTTCTATAGAGAGAAACATATACACATTTATATATACAGGAACATATACACACATTTATTTATATATATGTAGGACTTTGAAGCCAAGCCCTAGAGAAAATATTACCAATCTTGAATATTAATTCCATCTCCTTAAGAAAAAGAAGAGAAAGTATAGACATGGTGCTCCCTTTCATCACCTACAAATTTTTATATATAGGTGTGTCAATTTACAATATTATATGGAATATTTAGTGAGATATGCATATTTTTCTAGGACTCTGATCAAATTCCCTTATCTGGCAAATGAAAATAATTTGTTTGAATGAGATATTTTCAACGAGGAAAATAATGCACCAAAAGACATTGAAAGTCAGAAGAGAAAACAAGGTTATTAGTAGGCCTTTATGCAATTTATAATCACCTATCTCTAGAGGGGTGAAAGCGGTCCCGTTTCTCATTGTTGGCAATTCTTCTCAATGACCAATATGTCTACCAACATTTTCTTCTGGAAAATACAGTCAAAGTTGTAACAGAAAATCACAGATGCAATCAAATTCATACTAATGGTTGAAATGCACCATATGTCCTCTGATACCTATGCACAATAGGGTGCAGGCTTAATGACTTTCTTATTGTGCCCCTGTTGTAATTAGGTATTAAAGGACATATGGTATGTTGCCGTTTTAACAGTGAATTTCCTTGTTTTTTATTGTTTTCTATCAGAAGCTTAACAGTCTTTCAGGGTAGTATTGGTAGTGAGAATTAAACCACATGTTGATTTCATTTTTTTTAAGGCTTGGAATCTCATCTTGATTAGCCTTATTAGCGTAGTGCCAAAGAAAACATCCAAATCGAATCTATTTTCAGTTAACATGAAGTAAAACAAGTTTGAATTGGTAAGAAATAAGTGAAAACTCTTTTAGAAATATGGACTTAGGATACAATACGTAGAGGTTTAAAATCCAAATAATAGTTTATCTATCCAGAAAGTCAACAAAATATGACGGCTTGGAAATTTTTCAATCTTCTTGCAAAATAGGTATTGTCAAAATCAATTTTGAAAATAAGCAACTACCTTGCAGGAGATTTCGGTATGATTGGAAAAAGAGGAATAAAACCCCAAACAAATATACCACAACAAAAATCCAACTGAATACAAAAAGTCAACTGAATAAAAGCATTGGAAGCTATGAGTCACGATGTTGAATTTAGCTTATTCAAACACAAGCTAAGATTTTTTTCAAGACCCAAAGAGCATGATTTATGCATATTTAATAAGTTTGAAGAAAATCTGAATCAACTTGGAAGACTATTTTTATCACCACACAAAAAAATTGAGGAAACTGAGAAGAATGGCAAGCTATGCTATTTCAAAGCATTTCAACATTCACCTTAAACTTAATTAAATCTATCCTCAGATTTTAGCATATATATCAAGCAAGCACTGAGCAGTTTTAAATTCAAACGGGCTTAGCGTCTCAAATGAATGTTACAGATTCTCAGGAAGGAAATTCTCACAGGATACTGCAGTATTCCACTTGGGCTTTACTAGATTTCTGCATTTCAGGTCAAAGAAAGGGAAAGATCCTATCATACCAGTTTCTATTCTTCAGTCGTAAGCGTGGCTACACATCCCTGTCCCAGTCAGCATGAGGGCACGTTACAAGATAGCCAGCCCAGCTTCCAAATGAGCCATGAAGATTAATAAAATACAAGCTCCAGCCAATGTTGGCACCTCCCTGTCAAGCTAGCTAATGAGTACTGTGTTACTGTAAGAGTCAACTGTCACATTATCGCTGGACTAATAAATGGCTTCTAAGACAAATAACAATACACAACTAAAATTCAGTCTGAAAAAAGCTTTTCACTTATTGCAGACTTGTGCGGCCCCAGGAGACTATGTAACTGTCGGGCCCGTAAGCGCTGTCACTCTTTATGGGAGGTATTCAAGAAGGGCGAAGTCAGTTTAGGCAAAAGAAATTTAGAATTGTTTTCCCAAATTCAAGGTTTAAAATGAATAGCAAGCAATTATTAAGTTTAATTCATATATATCCAAGCAATTTATAATATTGAGAGAATAATATGTCTAACTTGAGTCTACCAAAATTATAGTGGGCACAGCCTGTTGAGGGAAATTTTCACATTTGGGGAATTTTTCATTTAAGTAAGAATTTATATCTTTCAGTGAAGTTTGTCACAAATTCACTTCACCTCAGATACGAGATCTCACTACAGTCTTTTTGTGTATGTGTGCCTTTCCAGAATCTGTAACAGAGGAAGGAGACTGTGCAGGGAATTATAAATGTGAAATCACATTAATAATTCTATTTCTGTCAATTGTAGTTTGGGATCCTTGAATTTACTCTGATTAGGAAAGTATATTTATGGTATAATAAGAAGAAATAATTACTTACTTCTTAAGTCTTCTTTCTTATTCTTAACTATTCTTACTGAATAGTTACAAAAGATCAAATTTTGTGATAATAACTATAATGAACACAGTAAAGGGTATGACATGGAAAGCATTTTATCTAGTTTTGAAATACTGAGAATAGAGAAAAAAACTTGAAAGAAGGAGAGAAGGCAGGAAGGAAGGAATGGAAGGAGAGAGGGAGGGAAGGAGGAAGAAAAGAAGGAAGGATGGAAGGAAGAAAGAAAGGAAGGAAGGGGAAAAAAGAAGGAAGAAGAGAAGGGAAGAGAAACGGAAAGGCACACAGTGCCTTTGTGTACTCAAATACACTATTATGTCTTTTAACACATCCACGTTCATAATGTTACTCCTAATCTATCATTTCACAATACAGCAAAACTTAATTCTCCTCAACGTTAGGGAAAATACATTCCCAAATGCAAATGATAAAGAGTTTCATTGACTCATGGACTTCTGTGACAATTTCAGAATGGGAAAAAAGTATGAAAGAATTACCATAATGGGTTGGATTTCTCATCTATCCAGCCCGATATTTGAAATTATAGATGCAGTTTAGGACTTGTACTAGGAAATGCTTGCTCTATTTATCTTCAAACTCTATTACTTTTACGTTGCAAACTGGACTCCAAAGACCTAAGAGATCTTTCCTTATCCTTCACAAGGTACACACGTACATAACGTACCCTGTACAGTACTGGCACATAATAGGTGCCTCAGAAATATCACTGTTTCTTCCTTCCTCTCCAGCTCTTTATCCTTCCCTTTCTGCCTCCCCCTACTCTAGATGCAACTTTCCAACACTAATTGTCCAGAAGATGGAAGTCAGTTGTTCTGAAGGCATTCACTCTATAGCTCTCCCCGCCCCCCACTCTTATCAAGATTGATGTCAAACAAGATGTTTGCAAAGATTTTTCATGATTAAAGGATTAATTTTTCATTCCAATGCTGGAGTCGCACTCAAAATGCTGGTTTGGTTTATTAAGCAAAGGAGATAGTGAAAATGTTAGCTACTATTATTGCCATTGCTATGTTGTTGCTATCATTATCATTGCCAAGAAATTTACTAAGTATTTTCTTCAACCTGTGTTCCCCTGGAAGAATGAACTCCCTGAGTTTACGTCCTTCTATTTGAATTAGTGCTTTTCTTTATTCATTTCTCGTACTTCTAACAAGTCTTGTTTAAGAAAAGGTTCTAAATTCAGATTGTTAGGTTAATTGACTGCTTCTAAATTTACATCTTTTCAAGTCTCAAAGGCTGCCTTCTCATTCTTATCCATCCTCACTTTATCATTCTTCCACAGTTTTGGAAATCTTTAATATACATTATTATTATTATTATTATTATTAACAACTGTCGAGTGGGTGATATTCACAATCTTCAAAGATTTTCATGCAGAATCAAATCATTTCTTAGAATCTTACAAGAAACTTGTGAAGCAGATATTATTGTTATACACGTGAGGATCAATATCACAAGGGATGAATGACCCTTCTAAGGTCATACTGCCAGAATGCAAAGGATTAACTAAAGTGCTGGTCCTCTGACTCCATGCCACCCTCTTTGAGCTCAGGTGCTGTCAGAATCCATGTCCCTGTCCATCCCACTTTTAGAGAAAACAGCTTTACCTTTCCCGGGCTCCAGGATCCTTTCTCTCTTTGTCTGCCCTCAGATGGCCCTCCTTTGCCCCCCACCCTCATACAACATTGATCATCTTATCTATCATATCAGGGCTTTTTCCACAATACAGTTTTTGAGGTATATTTATATTGTGGATACAGACACTTAATAGTTTTACCCAAAGAAAGTGGAAAGGAGAAAGGAAAAGTCAGGAGAGGATGCCAAAAGATGGAAAGAAAATTGCTTACAGGAAACTTTATTGATGCATAAATGTGTGTTATTCTTATCCCTTACACTAACATTACAGAAAAGGACATCCTCAAAGATCAGAGATACGTCCCTCAATGATCACACATACTGAGAACACTTCAGGCAACAATCTACAGAGCAGTATGGTAGTGATCCCTTCCACATCATACATAGAATGGCAACAATAAAAACAAAGGTTAAGATCTATGTACCAGGTACTTTCCATGCATACTTTTATTTAACCCTCACAGTAACTTAAAGCTAAGTACTATTATTGTTCGATTTCACAGATGTGAAAACTGAGGCTTTGCAAGTTAAATAACTCAACCAAGGCCACACACTATACAGTAGAGTCAGAATTTAAACTTACGCTCTCAGACATCCTCCCCTCCTGCATTAAGAACAATATTCTGCCACCAAAATGAAACCTCCACTTGGGCATTTTCCTCTTAGGGCGTTTCCTTAGGAAGGGATTAGGATCAATATTTGACATTCTCCCTTTTACAAAGCAACTGTTCCCAGAATTCCCAGACAACCACCCTAATCTTATTCAACCCTCTGTCTAAGGGGTTGTAGAAATAGAGTGAAGCAGCGGTCACAGAATTTCACCAGCCCGCTGAGAGAGTGGCTCTGCTCAAATGAATCATTTGTGGGCACAAACTGGAAGAACCATCTAGGAAAGGTTTTTCCCTCTTCCACCCCATTCTAACTAATGCGTCATTGTGTGTTCCAGGCCCGGAAGGAAGATTTGCAGTAAATTACACGTCAGGAACATTTGTGGGCTTTTTGTCCAGGTACAGGATCCCAAATGGCTGAGCCAAAAGCCTGAATTAATTGGAGAGGACGCTGTTCATTCTCACTGAGCAGGCTCTCATAGGCAGTGTCAGAAAAACACACTGTCTTTGTTGCATCCTCTTTGTGTAGGGATGGGATGCTTTTCTAGCCGTGTCAGTTTCATGCCAGCTCCGTGGGCCTGGAACTTTTTACAAATTCACTTAAAAAAAATAAAGAGCATGTCCAAGAATAACAAATGAGAAATTTATATCTTCAAAATATGTAGATTTGAGATTTGTTTTGGAAAAAAAAATGCACGAGCTCTACTGAGCATCTGTAACGATGATATATCTACACATTATATGGCCGGCTATCTTTAGTTTGTTTTTATATCCTGTGGAGTGTGACATCTGTGCAAAAATTATGAACTGACTCATATACATGAGGTGCTTATTCAGAGTTTGAAAAATGGGCCTATTCTCCTAAAGTCCAATTATTTATGAAGAAATTAGAAAGAAACTTTAAACTCTTGGAATCTTTTTCTTTATTTATTTGCGTGTTACTCCAGTCAGCCTGATCAAGCAGAAACTATCTGTAACAAGGGTGAAGGTTTTTCTAAGTGGGTTAATTATATTTATTTTCATGGCCACCAGTCCCTCATTTGCTTTTTATAAATTACTCAGGGCAAGGGGCTAATCTCTGTGATCACTCTCAATCTAGACGTAACAGCTCAACCTTTCATTTGAAGTGGATCTTTTCTATTACAAGCCTTTTATGAACCACCTGTAAAAGGAAGGAAGGCTATCTCCACGTGGAAATATAGATATATGCATATAAAAATTTATAACTATTCCCTAATCACTCAGACGTGTAGGCTAAGCATCACTTATGATTACTACACAGATACTATTATACAAAGAAGTACATTTATATGGAAAACTAAAGAAAGATTTTATTATAAGAATAATTGTGCACTGATCCTTAACTCTAACTATCCTATTAATGCAACAATAAGGAGGTTCATTCATCTTTGTCAGTCCATACTTAAACCCCTTAAGTGTGACTACAGGCAACTAAGAGAAATTAGATGATTCTCTTTCCCACTCTTCTATCCTGGCATGCAATTCTTTCCTCCTCCCACTTCTGGATTTTCCCTCTACTCCCAAATAAGTTTTCCATCAGCATTCCAGTATTGGAATAGAAAGTTAACCCTTTATTTATTTGAAAATCCTTGCAGCCAACTGTGTTGACATCAACTATGGTGAAGGGCAGCAATATGGGGGTGGGGAGTTTGAGAACGCACACCTCCAGAATAACTGACTTCCATCCTGTGGCCAATTCACCTTTGAAAGTGGAGTCCAGGGCAGGAGGAGGGAGAGAGGGAGAGTAGGAAGCAATAGAGAAAATGAGAGGGAGAAAACAAATTTCCTTGAGCACCTATTATGTAACAGGCACTGTACACAGTACATTAAAGTACATTAGCATAATGGATGATTTCTTCCAAGTTTCTCGGGTTTGGGGAATTTACTTTTCAACACAAAAGTAATAGACAGTTGGAAATTTATGAGCTTGGAGTCAATTTTCCCTTTGGCTTTCATGATCCTCTATATGTGAGACTAGACATGCACATCTCAGAGCAAAGACTGAATCTTGCTAGACATTGTAGCTCATGTAGGGGGGCCAAAGCCTGGGAACTCTAGCACCCCAATGAGCAGGGAAAACTTCACAAATGAAATAGATAACGTCTTCTCTGCTATGTTAAAGGAATTATTTAGCAGCACATTCATCCACAAATTGTAACCCTACCACACATCATTCTATCAGTGTATTTTGTTTCCATGTTGTCCAAGATTCCCTTTTTGAATCTGTAGATGGGGTCTCATGTTGAGTCAGTATTGGGTACTCTCTGATTCCTTAGTTAATAGTCTAGCCAGGGTTAGTGGGAGATGATGGATTCCTTTGGAATATGGGACATGAGCCTGAAAGATGACCTAGGAATCCAGTCAAGAGAAAAGGGTGGGTGGGGAAAAAGAAACCCTGGAGAGAATTATGTTGGTGCATGGAGAGAAAGGAATAGATTGATACATAATCAGTATTGGCTAGCTGTCTGCATTTTGCAGAAGTGGTGTGTGGAGCAATTGTATAAAAACACTGAAAGGAAATACGGCCATGTCAATTGATATTTTTATAAATTCTATAGGCTGTTTTGACTTTTAAAAAGTGCCGTAATCATGCAAATTCAGTCTCTCCCACCAAAAAAGGAAAACCATTTCTTGCTCCAATCGGCACTAAGTTTATACCCAATATCTCATGAAAAATCAGTAAAATCAGCTGTGAGAGGAATATGAATATGATTTTTGCTTGCTGGAAAATCCCTGAAAGCAAGATTGCCAAGGAGTTGGCAGTAGTAGGTTGTGAAACACTACTCTATTATTGCTTTTCTTTTCCCCTCTGTAAATACTTTGTTATAAAAGCATTTTTTCAGGTCACTAAAAATAAAAGAAAAGCAAGCCACAGAGACAAGTCCTCTTTAATATTTTGCAAGGCTGACATCATCATTGTTAATAAGGCATTTATTGGGGGCCCACTGAGCACTGTGACATTTCAGCTTCCCACTCCCACTTCCCACCACCTTCTCCGCTGGACGCCAGCCTCTCCGCGCATAGTTAAACGTCTGCGATGAAGCCCTCGTGGTTTATTGTTAATTAACTTGAAGTCTAGATTCCCTCCACATACAACTTAAAATACAAATTGTGTGCACTTTGAACACCAAGTCTTTGAACATTCCTCACTAATTGTTTAAATGATGTGTGGATTTTGTCTCTACCAGTCGGTTTCACTTTAACCTTTGGACAAATTGAAAACTTTTTTCCTGTAAAACTCCATTCCTCTTTGTAGTCTTAATTTTGTACCACAGAGACTGTTTACTAAGCAGTTTGCAGGTAGAAAAGAAAGACCTGATGACCCCATAGTCTCTGTTTTCCCCGTGATTAGAGGCAGAAATTAGTCAAAAAAAGAAAACTGGAATATGATTGGTTGCGTACATAGAGAGCAATTCCCCGAAGTCGTTAAGGGAGCAATAATGAGAGAAAGTTGTTGCTAAATTGATTTTAGGCGGAAGCCAGTTTCATTTCCCTAAAAAATCTTTTGTATATTTGTTTAGTAATTGGTCATGAAATAATGCTTTAGACAGGCGTTTTAGAAAGCATACCTCCTGTTTAATAAATCTGAGTCTTTGATAATTATTAATGCACAAACACCAGCAGAGAGATGCTTTATTCCCCATGTCATGGTACAGCTATTAATGATACTCAAAGGAGTGAAAATTACCATTTCGGAAGTGTCCAAAGCAGTAAACTGGTAAACAAGCCTGCAGTTAGGACTATGGATGATGCGAATCAACAAGGGTGAAAAGATTTGGTTACTCTGTGTATTAGTGTTAATAGGAATAGATTATAGAGGAATATTTGTGATGTGACCTTCTGTGCACTAATTGAAATAGTATTCAGAGTCAGCATTGGCGTAATCAAGTTAAACACAGAATCATAAATCATCATGAAAAGTGCTGTCACAACTTCGCCGTTAATGCCCTGGACTGCTGGGCAGCCTCGAGAAAATATCTGCTATGCCGATCTTTAGGTTAATAGGAACAGAAATGGCATTTAAAGACTATTTGGATCAAATCTGCTCTGAGGGTGAAAGTGTTCCTCTGTTAATTTACTGGTAATTTGAAGTGATGTAGTTAGGGTTAGAAGGAGCGCAGCTGAGCCCCTTATAGCAAAACAAAGGGCTGTGGGAGTTTCTTCTAATATTTATTTAATTGCTTTAGGGTACAATGCTAATCAGTTTTAATATACATGTGTAGTTTCCTTTGTTCCTCAGATAAAAAACTGTTGGCAAGGTGATCAAATGCATATCGTTAGCTATATGGCTGGAGGTGATGCATTTCGCTACAACTTCAGCATCCTTACTCTTGTCAAACAGAAAGGTTTTATTGTGTATACATGGAAATATTTCTGACAAGTTGACCTATGATGTGTCCCGAGAAAGAATAAGAATTTACTTGCAATATTTTTCTTGGGAACAGTTTCTATTGATTGAATAGAATCAAACAAACAGGCTTAAGAAAAATCACACAGGAATTTGTTAAGAAATGATATATACCATTGCCGATAACACCCTGTGTCTCAATGCAGAGAAAGGTTGTGCTAATTTAATCAGTTACTCATCAGATCATGTAGACAATAAGATGTATGATGTAAGGGCTTGTTTGTTATAATTTGCTTCAAGTGCTATAAATTAATACAAATTCCAGCAGGCAACTGATAATAGAATCGTTTCAAAAGTACCATATTTTACTTCAAATCTGAAAATACCTCAAGTCTATCCACTTTTAAATAATGCATTTAAAACTTAGCAGGGAAGTTAGGTGCATAAAGGTAGGTTTGTTTGGTAAAGAATCTTAGGGGAAAATTTCTTCCTGATTGTGGTTCACATGAATAAGGAGGGAATGGAGCAAAGGGTTACTTACTGGTAAATAAAGGACATTTTTAAGTCACAATTGAATGTTGAGTGATCTTACAGTTTACATACAATAGACAAATAGACGTAGAAAGTCTGAGCTCATTTGGCGGTTTAGAAACATCAGGCTCTTCCTCCTAGGAGAAGGTTTGTGATATTTGCAATCCTTCAGGTTACTCAAGTACCATTTTCAGGATCTTGACACTGGCAAGTTGCAGAGCCCAGGAAGCTCATCCTGGCCCAAACTCAGTTTGTAAATAAAACAGCTGAGGCTCCAGACTGAAGCAGCTTGTGGCCAGTGTGGCCAGCCCGGGTTTATGAAGTCTAATGGTAACTGATCAACATGGATGTCTCTGACACAGTACTCTGAAAATTCTCACTTTAGATTCTTATAAGAAAAGTTTATTACCATTTTGATAATACTTTGCTTTCACATACAACGCTTTTTAAATTTTTCTGGGGCTGCCCAGTGGCGTAGTGGTTAAGTTCATTCACTGCTTTGGCGGCCCAGGGTTCACAGATTCAGATCCTGGGTGTGGACCTACACACCATTCCTCAAGCCATGCTGTGGTGGCATCCCACATACAAAATAGAGGAAGACTGGTACAGATGTTAGCTCAGTGACAATCTTCCTCAAGCCAAAAGAGGAAGATTGGCAACAGACATTAGCTCAGGGCCAACCATCCCCACCAAAAAAAAACGAACTTTTCCACCTTTGGCAATATTCAGTGAAAACTCCCACTTTGTACTCTTAGGAGCCAATCAATTGCTGGCAGTTAAAAGAGTACTATATATGTTTTCATTTAAATCAGTAAGTATCAGAAGGGATTTCCACAATGAAACAACTAAAATGCTGGCTAACAAAATATGTTTGCCACTTTTAAGAAATGGAGGTCATATTTTAGGAAAATTATTTAAAGGAATGTTGAAAAAAGTTTCAATCACCACATTTAAATGGCACAATAGTCATGGTCCCATTGGCTGATGATCTTTTTGCATTAACATTTCTAAGAACAAAATGAATTAGTTGTCGTAATGCAAGGAATTACCCGCCCTTTGAATAGGAAGCTGGTTCTACATCAAGGAAGCAGGGTGAGGAGAGGAAGGAGGAATCTTTACCCAATGTGGGAAATGTTATCTCCCACCATTTCTTCCATTATGACGAGAGACACAAACATGAATTAGTGACAGCGGCTGATGTTGGTAAACCCCCAATCCAATAGGGACATAGCCCTAGTATCTCAGAGCTGGGTGTGACGTTAAAGACCTCTTAGGGGACTCGTGGCAGGAACAGAACTTGAAGCCGTGTCCCCAGACTCCTAATCCTGTTGCTGGCTTCTTCACCACTGTGCCACAGGCGACCTGTGGAGCAGGCGCAGCCCGTCCCAATCTGCAGCTCTGGGAGTGCGTGGCAACAGGAAAGGCAGGATGTCAGAGACGGTCCCAGTATATCTGGGGACTCTATGAACCTACACAAGAGCATCAGCTCTGGCTTCAGTCGGGCAATAACACAACCACCCTTTCACAACAGAATTGGGTCCCCTAACCAGAAATCTAAAAGGGGGCGACAATGGAAAATCTTCCTCTCATTATCAGCTAATGACTCAGTGTTTCTCATCTTTCAGAGGCAGTGACACTCCCAGTATCACCTTACATATTAATTAATACCAACTAATATGTAAGGCAGTCAAATACATGTTCTTAAGGCATTTTTTCTTATTTATTGCTCTCTTCTGTCTTCTTAAAACAGCATGCTGTTCTCAATTTTGGGTTTTATTTCTTGTTAATACTTATAACGACCTAGAATAGTACCTGGTACACAGTAAGTGCTGCCTAAATATTTGTTAAATTTTAAAAGTTATCCAGGTTCATTATTTTACGTGTCTACTCTACGGCCATAATTTTAAGTTTTTAAGATGTTTGTTCATAGATTTTTTTGAATGGTGGGGTTTTGAGAAGTATACCAGAAGTGTGAATGGAACTGACTTCGAAGTGGAGACGTTGTACTTCAGCTTAACAATTTCACATCTGACACTAATTTTAAAATCTTTTCTCCCCAATGCCCGCTCGCTACCTTGGCTTTATAGGCTGACCTGCCATCCGTGAGCATAGCTGCGTGTCTCCTCCACTTGAAGAGCCCCATGAGCATAATATAGTCAGTGGGAGTGCAGGACAGAAAAAATATACACTGCTTTGCACGCAGCCTGAAAATCAAGGCATAAAAGAGGGAAAATAAATCAGTGCGCCCCATTCAGCCTTTGCATGCATAATTCATCAGTAGAAATAAGTATCCAAAATGTTTTACCAGTGAGTGTAGGACAAGTTATTTTGTTTTTCATTAATATCCAAATCGTAGCTACATCCCAGACAATTCCAATATAGATCATTTGGGCTATATAAGCTATATATTTAAGATATATAAATAACATCGAGTTGATTTCAAGAGTATATTTATTGTCTTAAAAGTATAGTCCATCTAGTTTTAAGACTGATCTATAAAACTGAAAATAATGTAAACCAGTTAGATCCTTTTACAAGTGATAATCAAATATTAGTGCCTAAGACTGTAAATGGGAATTAACATTTATTGATCTCCTACGATATTTTGATCACTATAGCAAGCATTTTCAAATACATTGTCTCATTTAATCCTCCCAGTCGCTCACGAGATTAGGGCTATTTTTTCCCTTTACAGGTGGAGGCACTGAGGTCCAGAGAAATGGAGTAACTCGCCCACAATCACATAGATATTAATGGCAAAGTCAAGATTTCACCCCAAGTTTCTTTGATCTAAAGCCAAGCTCCTTTTACTACCCCATGCTGCTTCTCTAATTGGGTTAACAATTGCATATAAAATAAGATATATTCTTGAAAATAGATGTATGTGCATATATAACCATACTATTAGGTCAATGGGGGGTAAATGAGCAGTAGAATTGCAAGGCCCAAATTTGGGGTCTATTAGCTACTTACTCTTTCTTTGTTCAGCAAGTATGGCCCTGCCAGCCCCTTGTGAACATTTGCTACTTTATAGTTCTTTCCTCCAGCAAGAAGGGTTTTAGCATTTGGGGTTCAATGAGATGGTGGGTAGAGGGGGATGGAGTGGAAGGAGCTTTGCTTTCTGGATTGTCTCATTTTCCTTAGATTTTCTATTGCAATCAGACATCTAAGGAATAGCATAGATCCCAAGATTTGTGTGGTACTAAGGGATGAAGGAAAAGAAGACTAAGACTAATAGATACAGATGGGACAAACATAAGACACAGAATGTTGGAGATGTTTCTTCTCAAAGTATGAAGTATCACCTTCCATTGTTATGAGTCCTGAAAATAAAGTTCACCCTTTGAAAGTCACCCTCAAGGAAATGCCTCCCCTGGATTAGTAGAGGAGAAAAGGAGAAGAGTGTGTTTCAACTTCATTGTCTTGAGCTGGGACCTCCAGGCAGAGGTTGTCTGCCAGCATGTGAACCCCCTACACCATCCCTGCAGAGGAGTCAACATAGCTGAGCCTTAACTCCTGCCAATCCTATGATGAAAGGGAAGATTTAGACTGATAATTTCAGGTCAATGAATCCTCAGCCACAGAAAGTCAGGCACAACATGACATGTGTGTTCTCCATTGTAGTTTTAAAGGTTTGAATGTGTCCTCCTGCAGACAAAAAAGTTATTGTGAAATTTACCCTAATTCCACTTTATCCCGTGGTCTTTGAAGAAACCTATAGCCAAACCAGAGCTGACATTTAATACATTATGTGAACATCAGTTAAAAAGGTACTGTTGGTGTGAATACCATGTAAATTGAATTAAAAACCAAAAAATATATCTAAACTATTGCATATTTAATATAGACAAGTTTCATCACATAGTTAACTTTTTTAATCCTCAAAAGTTTGGTAATGCGACTATTCAGCTCATGAAATAAGTACATTTATATCGACACTGTCAATTTCACAATATTTTTCCTGGTCTAGTTTCCCAAGATAGCTTGTCTCTATATTCATATTATGAACCTGCAATGTCTATACATAAAAGAGCCTAATTTAATTTTTTTAACATTGAATTTTGACATAATGATTGTATTCGTGTTTTGAGTTGTTGTCCTACACTAAATCCTTAAAGATTTTCGAATTAAACTGTTCAATTCTAAAACTCCAAGCATGGTTATTTTAGTTGAGAGGCAAAAAAATGCTTGAAATATGAATTAATAAAATTCTATCCCATACATTATCCAGCTTGGCAATGAACAGAGTGCTTGTAAGAGAAAGATAAATCTAATTTAACATTATAACTCTTTTAATAATAAAAATATATAGATTCCAAACCTCTTCGGTGACCCTGTCTCACACAGTATAATTCCCTAAAACTTCTAAGTCACTCAATGATAAGAGGCTGATCTAAACGCTTCCACTGCATTAATCAAATACCAGGTCTAATTAAAAGAGCCATGCACAAAGCTTTTTCAAAATGTTGCTCAGGTATTGCAATAATTTCTGATCACCCAAGCCTGGAAGACAAATAATTAGAGCTGCCAGAGCATTCTGATGAGTGATGTCAGCATCTCCAAGTGACCTTCCCTCCACTAATTAATTTTCATCTTAAGAAAAGAGACCCTGTTGTTGCACATTATTAATTGAGTTCACTAAAAGATGCGCCTGATTAATTTTTGTTGATAATACTTGTCATTCTAGGCAGCGGCTGTAATCATTCTATTGGGTTTTATTTTTTTAAGTTGATCTAAGTCCTTTGCAATGTGACTGATATATCTGATACAAAATATCATGCATAAGGGCATATCCTATAAAGTGTCAGGGCTATTTTTCATTGCCGTTGTTGGCCAAGGTAAAGTGAAATGTCAGAGTGGAGTTTTCTGAGCAGTTGGAAACTGCAAAGGTGTTGTTTCACCTTGCCCACATAGCTTAGTAAGGCCACTAATTCTCAAGTCCCCAAAGGAGATCACTGCACCCGTTTTGTAGCCTCCTCTTGGTTTTTATGGTGAAACATCCCTTCACCAGAGAAAACATTGCTCTCTTCTTCTAAGAGTTCTTCATCACATTTATGTTATTACCAAAAGATTTCGTACAACTCCCTTTGTCCTTAGACTGCTATGGATAGTCTGCTAAGTAATTTCAGCCTTCTGACCCTGTGTAAGATGCAGAAACTAAGCCCAGAACTTGGATTGCTGCCTTGTTCATTCATAAAATATTAGGGTTAGAAAAAATATAGGGACAGCTATATTAAAGCATTTATTTCATTAACCTAAAATTAAACAGGAAATTCAGTCACACATCTAATGAATGTAAGCTGCATTCTAAAATGGGAACATTCACATGTCATTAAATTTCAGGACCCTTATTAAAACCATAGTTCGTTTTCAGCGAAAACTTCTAAATGTAGAATTAATTTCTTGGGAAACTATCGTGTTTCTGGTTCTAAGTGAAAATATTTCATTTGTATTGGGAAAAGGAACTCATAAGATTTCTTAGATTTTAAAGGAGTTTTACTAAGAGAATTTTTATGAATTAAGTGAACAAAAAATTAATATAATTTCATGGATACATATGCTTAACAATCAAGAGACAAATGCTTAATGAAATGTCTTTTTTGTTTTGCTGAACCTGGAATCTTTGTAAAGTATCTGGTGTCTTTGTTGAAGCAGGCAAGGTTAGGTTTTATCATTCATGCCATATGCTATACACTATTTGCTTAGAAGTTTCAAGGAATTCATAAACATATTATAGTACAGAAGGAAAACTGACAAATCTATGTCTCTTAAATCTCTCTTGAGGCAGACTTCTTCTGTCGTAAGCCTATTTCCTCGTTCTATTTCCCAGTGGGTGAATTCAAGATGGCCCTAAAACTTCCTGGATCTAAAACCGGATAAGGTTACTCTATCATTTAAGCCAAATTCACACCTCTCTGTGAGTGATCTTCAGTGGAGAAAAATGTGGCATTGATTCCTTATTATCAATCAATAACATTATTAAATATCCACCAGGAATTTGGCACTTTTCATAATTTCTCTGAAATTTGGAAGACCTAAAGCTGAGAGATTCCATGCCTTGTCCTTCCCGAGGAAACAGGAATTGAAAATCCTAAGGTTTAGGGGTAAAGGTAATTCTTATGTAAGGTGAAAGATGGATTCATAATGCAAAAACAGCAACATGTACAGACACCAAACTTGATGTTTCATGAGATGTTTTATTGTCATAGTATTTTAGAACCGAAAAGAACTTTAGAAATCACCTGTGCAACCCCAACATTTCACATATGGAGAAATTGATTCCCAGAACATTTTGATTAATTGAATTATGAAAGACTTAATCTTTTGCTACCTAAAATAAATGAGTGGAAAGAACAATGATAAACACTCACTAGTATTTCGTTAAAACATCTTTATTTAAGATCATAAGCAGGGCATATTTCTCATGAGATAGTACATGGTCGTTTCAGAGCATTGTTTTAGGTATCTGTGTGTATCACCACAACACTTATCAGTGTTGACGTCTTTTTTACCCTATGGTACTAAGGGACCATACCTATTTACTCTGCTGTACCTATTCAGGTGATTGCCTTCTTCAGCTAGGAGGTTAATAAAGAGAACACAGGGGACAGAGATGAAGGTAAAGTAAAAGAGAGGAAGGGAAGACAAGGGAGAGAGAGAGGCAAAAGATCATTTAGTCCCATCTCAATTTTTTTCTCATTATGCTTTCAAATTTCAACATGTGAACCTAGGGAAAGTTGTCTTCATCTGACAATTTGTGAGCAAGTGTAACTCCTTTCCTTCATGAAATTAACCTCAAATGTTAAACAAACAAGGGAAAATAAAATTGGAAAACCTTTGTTATAATATTCCTCATAAATTCACTTTGTGTAACTTCTACAAAGTAGAATCTTACTGACAGCTGGGCACATCTTCGTGATTGATCTGAAGAAGTGATAATGTATTTCCAAAACAATATAAATGACACATGTTAACGTATGATTTTTATCAGTGGGAAAAAATTTTCTTTTTCTTTTTAATTTCAAGAAAGCATAATGATCTTGTGGGAACAAACTTTTAGACTTTAGGGAAGGAAAGACAAATGGGTTCCAGGATATCTTCCCAAGGACAAAGAAGAGGAAGATGGAGTGGCATGTGAGGTATTGCTCTAAATCTAGGTCAGAATAGCCATAAGAACACTGAGACTTAAGAGTGGTTGTTCTATTGAGTGATGTGACTTAAATCAATATGGAGGGATCATCTCTGGCTAATATGTTTGACATTAATTTTCTAATCAGATTTCACCTATAGTCTGTCATCATTCCTTTCAGAAATCATCAATATTTTACTTGGATGAATACATCATAATCTTTTTACTTTCTCTTGTGGCTTTATTCCTGTTTTAATAATATTGCATTTTAGTAATTATATCTAACTAAACTAGAAACTGAAAAAAAGATGCTCTCCAAACTTGGGCTCTGACTTTCAGCTGTATCATCATTCTTGATGGAGAGTGCAGTTTTCAGTTTTATGCAAAGATCATTTATACAGGGTAGTGTTACTGAATAATATTTGGCCCTAGAATGTACATCTATCTCAGCTAATGAACTTCAGCTTTCACCACAATTTATATTGACCGAGCTGTCCTCAATCCAATAAATATTAGCCCAATGAGCGAACAAATTTAATCTGTGGCCACAATATGTGTGGATATGGCATCTCCAGACACGCAAAAACATTTACCTCTCTATTCAATGTGAAAGATATGCTAGCAGTGGGGCTCAGAGCATTATGTAGAAGATCTAGAGTTAGGTTACTTTTGAGAGTCAGTATGGAAAAAAAATGCTCTGTAAGATTTTGAGTCAAACAATCTTTGGTTAAAATCTTCCTTAGAGAAGTTACTTAGACTCTCTGAGACTCAATTTGTATATCAATAAAATATAAATACATTTTATTCCCCTCACAGGATTGAGAGGAAATAAAATAATAAATGTGAAAGCATCCAATCCAGTGCCTGACACATTGCAGCACCTCACAAAAAATTACTTTACACTCAATCTAGGTTGATTAATCCACTTTACTCAAGGGGAGATTCTGCTATTTTAGCAACTCAACTTCTCTAACCTTGTTCCTCACACTGTTCTTCCCTCTCAAGCAAAGAAAACAAGGAGAAACAAACAAATTCTCAGGAATTGCAGCTGGGCCCAAGCAAGCTGGCCTACTGCTGGACCTAGGAAGTGTTGCTTCAAAGGCTTGTCAATGCTGCCTGTGGTGATGGAATCCCAAAGATGTGAGGCAGGGGTCAACCTTTACTCAAGGTCAAACTGGTAAAGAGTTTGAAACCATAAATCATAAAATATCTCATATTCAGTAAGTATAAGAAGGGTTGTTCAGAGGTTTGAGATGCAAATAGGGTAAGGAAAGAACAGTGAAATTTAAGGTAACGATTTGATGGTTTTTCAAGCTGATTTGGAAAAAGAGTTTTAAAGCTTAAAAGACTGGCAAGCATCATGATCTCTGGCAGTCTAACTTCTTAAATGGAGTTTCACAGACCTTACTAGTTTTTGACAACTCTCACATCATTTAATTTTTTAAGAGATGTGTTTGACCCAAGGTTTTTGAAATATCTTTATATTTGACCTAGAAGACACCTTCAGCCTAGCCTCTTTTAAAGATAACTCTGACACAAAAGTTAGCCTTGGCTAGTAGCCACACCGCCGTAAGTTTTGACCTTGAGTGAGTTCTAGTTTCTAGTAATATTTGAATAAGTGACTTTTAGGTGAAAGTAAGAGGTCAGGAAGTAAAGGACCTAAGTTATGAGGATTGATTTTTATTATTTCTTTCTCATTAATTGCCTGTGCACTACCCCTTCCCCTCTGATTTAATACCTTCTGAAAATTTCCTTCATTTGTAGGTCATTAACAGTAATTTTAATGTAGGTCGTGTCCTATTATAAAAAATTCCAAAGACTTATCTGAAGCAAAGTGACAGAGTGGAAAGAGATTTGGCGGTGGAGTAGGAACGACTGGATTCCCATCCTGGTTCTACCACTAACTAGTTGGATAAACTATCTTTACCTTAGATGAGATGATGATAATCAGCTCTTCAAACTCACAGGGTCTTTACATGGTTTAAATACATTCTTGCCTATGGAAACATATAGAAAGCTGTAAAATATTGCACACATAAATCATTATGCTAATTAAATTATGTATTTGATTTATGGTCTTGAAATTTTGAGGATAAAATAGTGTTTCAATAAATTACTCTTGAAATAACTTTCTTTTAAATATATATTGAAATAAAAATATTTGTATTCATGGCATTTAGACTACAAAATTCAAAGCTGCAATTTCTAAAATAATTATATTCTATGAAGTTAACCCCGAAGAGTAGTAATAAGAGCCTCCTAAGAGATCGAGCTGCTTCTATCCTTGTCCACTTAGAGTCTATTTTCAACAGTTGCCCAAATGATTCTTTCAAATAGTAAGTCAGATCATTTCACTCCTCATCAAATCTATCCAATGACTCCCCCGTCACTCAGAGTAAAAGCTAAAGTGCTTAACAATGGCCAAAAAGACTACATATGATTGGATCCCCTGTTAACTCTCTGACCTCATCTCCTACTGATTGCCCCAGATCCACATTTGCTCCTCAGTACCTCTGGGTTGTCTATTCCCCCCACCTGAACACTTTCTCTCTGATGTGGCTAACTCACTCATGGCATTCAACTCTTTGTTCAATTGTCATTTTCCCAATTAGACGTATCCTGACCACTCTATTTAAAATTGCACTCCTCCTCCACATACTCAATACACTTAACTCTGTTGTAACTTTTCTTTCTTCTAAAGTATCACCTTGTAATATACTACATAATTTGCATATTTATCATGTTTATTGTTTGCCTCCAGCCCCCACAATATAAACTCCACCAGGGAAAGGATTTCATCTGTTACCTCCACTGATATAACTCACATACTTCAAACAGAGCCTGGGCAATAGGAAAAGTGCTCAAAAAATTACTCACTGAGAGAATGAATGATATAATGATGATACCATATAAAATTTTGTCAGTAGATGTGATGACTTCTCTGGCCCATTCTTGTGACCAACCACAGCATTTACAGGATATGTGCATCCAAAAAAAGGTAAGAAGTGTGGCTATAAAAAGAGAATGAAACTACCCAGCTCTTCTAAACACAGAATCCATGACCTTGGAATCTTTTTATACATTTTTTAACCAATGGTGTTAACAGGATTTTCTTTGTCCTAAGTCTATAGAACATGACAACATTAATCTCTTAGTAAATTTGCATAAAATTTGCAAATATAATTTCATGATCTGTAAAACCAAAATCAAAGTATAATATAGCAATTTCACTGACTTAATCTTCCAGAATTCTATCAAGAAAGTAATCAGATTTTTTATCATTATTTATCCTTTTTTAAATACTTATGGTTCATCATTCTGCAGTTATCTAGAGGTCGATTAGTAATTTTCTCCCTTCATATTTATTCCAATGTTTTAGTTGAGATTAAACTAATTATATCTGGTACCTAGAATTACCTACCTCTTTCATCTTTTAAACCCATAAGACATTACTTTTTAATTTATATTTAGAAATTGGAAGTTTCATACCAATTTTTTAAAACCCAACCTGTATTGGATCAATAATTCTGCTGCTTGGTCATCTTATGCAGACGGGCAAGTTAGTACCTATAATTAGGACTATGTCATACCTCCCTTTATTAACACTATGACTTCAGTGGTGGCAGCTGTGGTCTTTGGTTTACTGTTCCTAGTCTCGGTCTTCCTTTCCAATTCAAAGCTATACACCAAAATTTTGGTTCTGTCCCCAGTTTCCAATACGAAGTCAAGGCATTCAGTCTGAGCAGATCATTGTACACACTGGTGAGAATCAAGCAAAAAAAACAGAGATGATGGTCTTAACAACAAGGTCATAACTCTTAAAATGACTTCCACACAGTCTCCATACCATGAGCGATGTTGGACCTCCGATTAATACCAGACAAGAGTATGAAATCCATTTGTGTAGTCATTGTACTATGAAAGATATTTTTAATCCAGTCACTGAGTAACTTATTGTTAAATACATTGGCCACCTTTTTGGGTTTTTTGTTTGTTTATTTGGGGTTTATTTTGGCTGGCTGAGCAACAATAGTGCCAAACAGTTACTAAACACATTTTCTAAGGATTTTCATTTTTCTTACTTCTAATCTAAAACTTGAAATTTCCCCTGTTTCTCTTTTGTCTTCACTAACCATGACTCACTCAAATGTAATGCACTCTCTCTGGTTTTTAAGGGAATTGAAATATTTATCAAAATTGAAATGAAATGTAAATCTAAATCTACCTCACTAGATGGCAACCATATGTCATATGTGAAGAAAACTGAAGTACTAAACTTCCTAGTCTGTTTGTGTAAAAAGGACTTTAAAGACGTCTTTTCAAAAACAACATAGATTTCATGGGGCTTCTTTTCTTCTTTTGTATAACCTGGTTTGTCTTCTAAAGCTTCAAACCTGATTATACAACATCATTCTATAAATTTGTTCCCTAGAATTTCTCTATCCCCCTCATTAGTCTTTAAAAGTTTCATTATTTGCTTCCTTACCGGAATACATTTCTCTAGAAACATTATATGGATCTTATCCTGGTGTGCTAACTCCAGGCTTTTGGCTATTGTCCAGCTTGAACAATTAGTTAAAATTCTCTTTGAGTTTTAACCAGATGTTATAGTCCTCATTTCCTGACCTAAAAGGCTCTTTGAAATTATGAAGAACTTTTAAATACTTGTCCCATTCTCTTTCTGAGCTAGCTGCACCTTCTTGCTAACTTAATATGGTCTGAGATTCAGTATACACACATAATTAGTGCGGTTTATACAACATTTGGAATAAATCAGGCTTAAAAATACTTTAAATATGAGAAGGCAAGCATTAATTAGCAAAGATTTACACATTGTATATCTATTGACTTTAAATTTCCTTTTATCAAGGTTTTTAGTTGAGATTTTATTTACTAAAGAGATCAGAGCATTAATTCCAGAGTTTTCTAAATTTCAGATAGTATCATCTATTCAATGAGACTGTAATCTTTCTGAAGATATACCTTTTACCCATTTTGCATCTTATCCAGACCCAATCAATGCCGTTTACATTGTGAGTCCCCAACATAGATTCACGATCACTTGATACGATGTGCAGTTGTGTATTACTAGTCATCCATAATCACAACCATTTAACTTATTTTTTTCTCTTAACCTTTTATTCCTACATTTAGTTAACTCTTCATAGACCTTCAGGGAGCCAAATTAAAGTAACTGTCCTCACTCACCCTTGATTGCCGAAATTACCAAAAGAGGAGCTGCTGTGGGCCCAAGACAGTGGATGGGCAAAGGCAGCGCCTGTCGATCCTGAACGGTCAGCAACAAAGGCGATGGGTAGGATGGAGGAAAAGGAGTAAAAGAAACACTTTTAAAGCCCAATCAACTGATTAGGAGAAAATCCTCAAGATGTGTAGTGCATGCAGTGGACTTTTGAGAGGAAATACTAGCCAGAAGCTATGCTTAACTTTCCCTGTTCCTTATCTCTAGCAGCAATTGAAACCAAATGCTTAGGTCTTTTAAGTACAGCCTCTGGGTTGGTGGTGTTCTGTGTTTAGATAAAAGTGAGTTCAATATTTCTTTATTAATTTTAATGGTATAACAAGAATGGTGTCTCATTTGGACACAAAGAGTTCAAAGTTACTATATAAGCACTCTTCCATTAATCTTTAAAATGTATCTGCTGGGTGAGCAGCCAACATAATCCTGCCTAAACAGATAAGAAAATAGAGAGCTAGTGAGAAGGTGACTGGTTCTGTTTAAAGCTACACAACGAATCAGAGAAAGAGATGCAGCTCCAGGTCTCACCCCTGCTCTGGGCCGTGGCCACCTCTACTGGCACATGCTCATGAGAACAGCCAAAAAGCTGATGCTTGGGAGTTGCAAATTACTTGATAAAAGGGCCTCCTTCTGATCATTTCTGGGCCATTCAAAAGAGAATTCCATAAGTGAAATTTCTAGAAAGTTCAGAAGAGAATTTCGTAAGCGAAAAGTAATATTTTCTGTGACACCAGTAGTTTGTGTTGTATCCTTTGCTTGCATAGCATCAGTTCTTAATTATCTAGAAAATAATTATCCATTTGTGGCTTATCAGGCCCCTTTTTTCTCTCCTGCTTCCTGCCTTTGGGCCATTTCACTGCTCATTAATATTTGCATCAGAGGCCAGATCAGCTGCTTTGCTGGTGGATCTGGTTAAAAGTTTTGGTGGGCAAAGAGATAGAAACCATTGAATCTATAAAATGTAGTGAATATCTTGAGGTTTAACCCATCTATACTACACTAGACAGCCAAACTCAGTAACAAATGATAATGTTCATTTGTCAGGGATAGGTCCACTCTTTTTTGCCTTTTACTCTGCTTATCTACTTTCCTCTAATTCTATACTTGATGCTTATTATCACAGATAATTGAAATTTGACAAAAGACGCAATCAAGTGTCTGATGGATTTTGACAATGTTCACGTTTTTAAACCGCATTTTCCCACCCCTAGAAGAGAACCTCAATAAATACATCTTACATTTATTAAGGAATAAATGAAAGGTGTGCTTGTTCTGTATTATTTGTGGGTTGGTAGATAAAATATGGCGATCAGCACCCTGCCACCCCTGCCCCTTCAAGGATTCTCCCTGGTTAAAGAGCGGGTGCTGGCGGTGGGGGATTAGTAAGAAGCCGTGATTGCCTCATGAATCAGGGTGAAGCTTCTCACAGGTGGCAGTTAGTTTGATCTTCCCAGTCACTCTAGGAGGTGATATATCTTTTGCGATTATCACTCACAAGGATATCCTTGAAGGAAAACGAGGCTGCCTCGCCAAAACACAACTAAATGAAACAAACAAAAAGGAACAGTGACAGTGGAAGGGGGCAACAGAGAGGATTCTTTTAGAATCTACACAGATAAAATGGAGCGTGTTGGTGAAATCCTTCTGCTGCCACTCACAGCCCTATTCCTAGAGCTGTGCTGACCGCATCAAAACAATGCTGCTGCATAAGCAAGGCAATAAGCAGAGACCATTAGCTCTGTTTCCATTAGACACGCAGAGGGTAAAAAAAAAAAAAAAAAAAAATCAATAACAGGCAAACACAAGATAAAATTGATAGGAAAGAAATGTTAATTTTAAAGCTTTAAAACGAGGTATTGCAAACAATGGCAGGCAATAAAACCTTAAAAACTATTTTTAAAACTTTCAAAATCATTTACATGGGGAAAAGAACTCTAGCAGGAACATATACAGCATATTAAACTTTAGTGCATTTTTAATGACTTGTTTTAAACAAATTATGCATGAGATAGATTACACATCCCTCACCCACTTAACAAAAAGGCATACGCACGAACAAAAACAAAACCAGGTGGCTTTTAAAAAGAAATTAAGTGTATACTTGGTGACTGATTGGGAGAAATGCCAAGCGATGTAAAGGACTTCATAGAATAGAGTTCTCTTGAAAGAAGCTAGATTGATGGGCTTTTCGGCCCAGACTGCAGGCAGAACAGTACAAATGATGATCAGTCTCTGCCTTTGCATTCCATCCTCTAAATGCCCTCAGCAGACAGGGTAGGGGAGCAGAAAAAACAAGAGCTCTGGGATAACAAGTCTTAGATTTCAGTCCCAGCCACAGCACTCATTAACTGTGCTAACTTGAACAAGTATTTCTCCCGCCCTTCCTTCCCTTATTTGTCAGATGGAGGTAATAATAATGACGCCGTCTTATCTCCCTAACTTGGAATGAGGCCCAAACCTTGGTATTTTTAAAGGCCCCAGATTATTATAATCTACAGGCATGTTTCAAAACCATTGGTTTCAAGCATTGGGTCTCAAATTTCAGGGCGCTTATGAATCCCTGGAAGAGTTTGTTAAAACACGGACAGTTGAGCCCCGCCCTCAGAGTTTCTGATTCAGTAGGTCTAGGGTAGGGGAGGAAAATTTGTGTTTCTAATAAATTACCACGTACTTCTGAACCTGCTTGTATGGGGGCCACACTGTGAGAACTTCCGGTCAAGCCTTGCTATTCTAGTGTGCTCCACACACCAGCATGGTCAGCATCACCCGGGAGCTGGTTAGTCATTCAGACCCACCCAGACCTTGTTGGAAATGCTGATGCAGTCTGCCAAACTAGAAATGGCATTTCACGGGATCTCCAGGTGATCTGTATACCCACTAATGTTTGAGAATCACTACTCCAGAGCATCCTTGGAGGAAGTGGAACCAATAAAAGATTGTGAAAAATCTGCTATAGGGTGCTTGTAGGAAGAGCCTCCCAATCCAAACAACAAAACTCCAGGTTCTTGGCATTGGCATTTCTCCCAGGAAGTCCCGTTTGTGAAACTGACAATATACCCCAATTGGAAACGGCTTTTCTCATGAAGCAAGGGGCTTAGACCCACTGCAGTAGGTGCCAGACTGCTGAGTGCCCACCTGAGCCATGAGGCCAGATTGAACAATTACTACAGTATCTTTTGACTATCGATATAAATTTTGTTTCCTTAGAGGATGATCTTCTTTCCAGTGCTTGCCTGTTCTTTTTCCCATCATCCTGTGAAGACTTTCTTTGTGTTTCCCATGGATGTGCTCGCTTTGTATCTAATTATGGACTTTGGCAGTCACATGAAATTTGGTCAGAAGCAAAGGCTGAAAACACCCAGTGCATTTCCATCAGGGAGTTCCTTTAGGCTAAAGAGTCACTGGGTTAAGTGTCAATGATCTAATATCAACCCAGCATCACCAGAACCCCTTCATTCAAACAAGGCTTCCCATTACGTGGAATACAAATCGGAGCACCAGCTTCACATTTGTGAGATTTATACGACCATTTAGAGAAATTCTTCTTGTAACTCCTCTGATAACATCACTGGCAATACAAAGCCGAACGGTTCAAATCAGATTTCATCTCTACCATGTAGTGGTTTAGTGTTTGAGGATGAACTTACAGACTATTAAATTTATAAAAAACAAAGACAAATATACAACATAAAACAATTCAAGCTCCAAAAGCTTTATATTAGCTTTTGGAAAAGAACAGCTAGAAGAAGAAAAAGGCAGTGAAGATTAAATCTTTTAAGATTCAATTTGTCAATCCTGCCATATAAGGCCTAACCTTGCTGGAGAGTTAGAATTATGACTTTATTTTAGTCTACAACTAAGCAAGGCAGTGGATATCACTTCGATGATAAGTTTTACAGTAAAATCAATGAGAAAATGTTTTGATTTTCAGAACTACCCTCCACAAGTGATATTAATAATGTAAGTATTATGGCAATAATGTGTATATTACATTAACAATGTAAACATATAAACGCAAGGATTTTTCTTTTTTATTTCCGTGTGTGATTTCTTTCTTAAAAGTGAAGCCATGGTGAAAAAAATAAGTAAACTATTAGGATCTAAGAGATGTTTTAGAACTGAATTATTTTTCAGCCTTACAGTCTGTCTCTCTTCTTACCAATATTAAAAAAAAGAAAGACATTATCTTTCTCACACAAATGAATCAGAACTCTAAGCACTGTCTCCCTGGCAGGAGAATTCCTTCTACTCCCAATAGTTCTGACTTTCTAATCAGATATTTCTCCATATGGGTTTTTTTTTCCATCTTGCAAGTTTGTTGCACCAGTTAAAATTCCTCTCCGCTTTACGAGAACTAAAGAATTTGTGTTTCTTCACTGCAAGTGATGGAAATCTTTCTGTAATTTACTTTCAGACAACAGACTTTATTAACAAACTGCATTGCATGATCCACTACCTACCTGTGGAAAGAAGTGTGATCATTCCAGTCCAGCCATGTGTCAAACTTACAGCAGCTCAGTTATCCTATTTGTGTTCTATGCATTTATCTCATGAATGACAGATCCCTGCAGCAAGGAATGGTTTGTCTAAAAGCTACCAAACATATTTGAAATATTCCTATTAATGCTTTATACTAATATTAAATGTTGGTGAATTAGTGTTGCCCTAACAAACAAAATCTCCTAGGCCACAATTTTTTTAAATACGGTAACTCAAATACCTTTTCTCAGCCATCAGGAGACACACGAAGTTCAGAACTGAATCTACATCCCGACTAGATGGTAATGCCTTGAGGGCAGAAACTCAGGATGCTGGTCATCAGTCACCTGCAAGGGGCCCTGCAGTGGCAGACACTCTGCTTGTTGAGTGGATGGATGGATGAACAGAAGTTCCTCCAGCTATGACCACTGTGTTTAACCACTTGCCCAGCATACGACCACTTTGTTCTAGAAAGAGAAGGCTGCTTCCTGATAACAGTGTTTAATTGTGGACACTATGTAAGACCTTTGTCCAAACAAAAAGAGGCTTTGAACTTATAGAATAACTTTCGTTAACCTGGGCTAGGTTGTTAAGTCCCTTGAAATGGGTTCTTTGTAAACTCCACCAGGCCTCACCCAGAGCTTGGCACATAGTAGTTGTTTGTTAAATGGAATTGACTTGATTCAGTAGAAGCCATTTAGTGTCAACAAAAGTAAGTACATTAATGCATTGCTCCACATCTTACTCATTAGAGTCACTCTGTTTTAAACTCTCCTTTCAAATTGTATATTAATCTTTTTGATGAGCTAATGCATGTAGATGGTACAAATTGAAAAGGTATAAAAGGGCATACGGTGAAGAGTATGTCTCCATCGCTCTGACTCCCAGGTGCTCAGAACTCATTGTGGGAGGAAAATCTGAAAACTTACCTTTTATAAAAGGAAGTGTTTTATTGTTGTTGTTGTTGTTGCTGCTGTTTTTAAGTACCATGGGAAACTAATGCATTTTCCTTTGGCACTTTAACCCTCAACTTTTTCTTAGTCTTTTTAGATGTGGAAAACAATTTCTCCTGTAAGGTAAACAAAACCTGGTACACCAACTGCAAACAGTATTAGTAAGGCTGGCAGTAGCAAGTCTAAAAGCTATTCGCCTGAGACCTGATGGCCCTACTGTGCTTTTTTTCATTGCTATTCACAAGAAACAAATTGCCAACAGCACCATCGAGGGCGGGTCTTACCTCTAACAACCACGGGCCATATATGAATCAGCTGTGATAGAAGTTTGTGTTGGAAGCTTTCTATGTTTCCGAGGTTATTCTTCAAAGATATTCAGACAGTCAAGCAGCAGTTTAAGAAAGCAATGACTGGTTTGCTGCTTTTTCTAATCCAGTGGGTAGCGATAAACCACTCAGAGTAAGAATAAAGATTGAGGATTAAGATCAACAGAGCATTTATACTACAGCATTTCCTGATGTGACAAATCTCCTGCTTTTGCTGTTTTGCTTGTTTGTTTCACTTTGTTTTATTAGATTACACAGACTTTTCACCTATTTATAGGAGCACAGAAACTTCACTAAAGCACAGAAGAAAATGTACGTTCATATGCTAAATAAACACAGACAGAAAAAAATGCATTTTGGCCCTATGGGAAAACAGTAAAGTTACTAACACCATTTGTGACTTTGCATTATGTTTTAGTGACTTCAGAGAAATTCTATAACATTTCTTGATATGTTCAGCAACCCTTACGATAATTTTAAGGAAGGAAAATATAAAGGGAAAGCATTAACATTAAAAAATATATATATTGGAGACAATGACAAATGCATCCTACAGAGAATTACAAAATATTTCATACCACGCCTGCCTCTTTCACACCATCCCATAACACTGGCCTTGACCAGAGATAACTATGTTTTAGGCATTACATGAGCATTAAATTGTCTTTGGATATTTTTCTAAGCACTTGAGATTTCTCAGGTAATACTTCATGCTAAATTAAATAAGAGAATACTACAAGCAGAGCATCTCAGGCATTATGAGTCTGCAAATCAATTCCACAACCCAGGGTGCTACTTTGTTCTTGAGCCGTTGGTGTAAAGTGCTACATAATTTGAACATTCACCTACTAAAACTTGCATGTACATGCCTAACGCTGCTTTTTCCAAAATACGTGATGACGCATACTATATATTAGAAGGTAAGGCAGAGCCCTTAACAACCCCCTAGGGATGTCTCTCTCTCTCTTTTTCTTCTTTCTTTCCAACAGCAATGGTCTTTGCTTAAAGTTCCTGAACCTAAAAATGTTTTATGAATTTCAACTTTGAGAAAGTGAATCAGATTTAATCCAAAAAGGAAAAGGGGAGATAGTAGCATTTACACATTTCTGGAAGCTGGCAGCAAGATAAATCCAATGTGACAAATCTCTGTGGGCTGTTAAGTGAATTTTGTTATGGAAAGCACACATAAGGCATGCCTAATGAGAAGTAGGGTGCTGGGTTTTGAGAAATGGGCTACTATTTATGAATTCTAGGTGGTATGCAAAAGAAAGGCATTCAAGGATTTAAACACTGATCTCTCCAGAGCCTGGACTTTGCTCTGGGCATCACTCAGGACAGAAAACATGGGGTGCATATGATCCTTCAGATAACCACACATCTTATAGGATAATCCGTAAGTCTTCAACGCCTCTGGGCTTTTCATTTAACTAAACAGGATCGGAATTCAGGATTGTCAAGGAGAAAATCTGTGCCATAGTGGAAAGACCTCCATCTTAGGAGAAAAATTTTGGTTTCAAATCCTGCTTCAAGCCCTAGTATCTTTATTTATAAATAACATGATAATACGTGGCCTGCCCACTTCATAATGTCCTTGTGCAATTCAATGAGATAATGCATTGGAAAGAGATTTTGAAGTGTTAGTGCTTCAGACATGTAAACTGTTAGCATTATTAATACCTGGGAAATCATCATGACCATAGATTTGCTCTATGTCAAAATTGCTACATGGCCAGAATCTGGACAGGAAAGTTTCTCCACTAGTCCAGGGGAAGCAGCCAATCCAATTTCATTGCTAAGAAGACCACAAGAGCAGAGCTGCCAAGACCTAATCACATTAATATAGAAGTTTTACTCTCTTCCACCAGATTGTGTGCAACTTGTGGGCCCAGATCCTACTTTGTTCATCTCTGTATCCCCAGCATCCAGCAGAGTTAACTCTCACCAAATGACTGTGAATGAAGTAAAATAAATGAGATGTCTGCTATATTAGGCATTTTGACAGATACATGAGTCAGAGTTCAAACAGAGAAGCAGAACCACTAGGAAATACATTTATACTAAGGGACTTATTATAGGTATTTGGCTCTGCTCTATTGTGGGAGCTGGTTAAACAGTACACAAAGGTTGTTGCTTTTGTGTTTGGTGTTGAAGCCTGAATTCAGCAGGGCAGTCAATCAAGAAGAAAAGATGGCCATGAAGAGGGGAAATAAGGACAATGTGGAACCTACAAGGATAACTGGAATCTGCAAAGACAGACCAGAACCCACATCAGTGCCTTACCACCACTGAGACTCCACCTTCAATGATGAGGAAGTCCTGCAGGTAAAGCTCATGCTCTTCATCAGGGAGCTAAACACGCACCTAGCCCAGGAGGAAGAGAAGCTGAAGGTGGAGATCCAGTGGGCCCAAACACTGCCCCACACCAGCCAGGTGTGGGTAAGCGACAATGTACATTAGCTCAACAGCACGTCATGCCCTGTACAGATCTTCCAACCCAAAAGAATATGGTGGCAGTTTCACTTGCATCTTCCAAATGTCATTCAAAATGTCTCTCATGGTCCATGAAGTATGTGGAGAAGGGAATTCTGGGAAACAAATGGTAAGCATCCGCTAGTTGCCTGGCATTTTGTACACTCATTGGAATCCTACAACTCTTTAGAACTATTACTTTCCTTGCTTCCTAGATGAACCCTCTGAAATCCTGTTTACATAACCCACCTGGGGTCAAAACCCACCCACCTCTAGGCCTGCAGTCCATGCCCTTTTCCTACACTTCTACCTACAGAGCAGCTGGAACGTTAACACATGCCCTCAGCCTGGCTTTGAGTGTTCCTCAGGGCAACCCTGAGGAAAATTTACAGCACCTGGAAAGAGCTTCTATCAGTTTCCCCGTTCTCAACAGTGACATAGAGACAGAGCTGATGACACACTCTTTCACATTCTCTCTTCAGTGTCCCTTAGAGAGGTCCAGAGAAGAATGAATTAAGAGCCCCAGAGAGCACCCCCTTGGAGAGTAGGAAGAGGTGGAAAGGATGTCAAAGCCCGCCAAGCCTGCCTCCTCCAAGCTTGGGTTAGTTCTCTCACCCAATATTCCCGTGTGCACTCAACACACACTTGACGAGGAGCCCTTACATGCCTGGACAGCCTGGCTGTGTCTACACTTCAGGTTTCTGCCCCTTCACAGAGTGAGTAACAAGACAGCATTATGTCATACCACCCAGAGGACACTTGTTCCCTACCTGGGGGCTCTCCGCCATGGTTGTCCCCTTGAAAGCCAGCTCACATTCCTGAATATCGAACTTTGTCATGTTGGGTACATTTTACAATTTCTAGTTTCTTAAAAGTACAACTGTTCATACATCCATTTCTGGTAGTTACGCCTCTCTCAGGCACACTCCTCTGGCATCTCCTCAGGCTAGAAGCTCTTCTGGACGTCACATCTCATTTTATCACAGAGTATTTTTAAAGTTTGAGTCCGAGAATGAAGATAGAGAAGACCCCTGTGCCGTGGGAAGAGAAATACACGAATCTGAATTTGAGGTTCATTAATTTTTCAAGAAAATTTTTGTATTTTTAAATATATTTAATAGACTACATGAACAGATGTTGCAGAGTGTGAGTTTTGAAGTCTTTCAAATATTTAAATGTAAACTCCACGAAAATCAACAAAAATGTAAGTCATGCTTTTTTATGTCTCTTTTTGCTATTAATTTTGTGCACAAGCTGAGTGAGGAATAGAATCAGTTCTATTTCATTTAAGAATGAGCATGTCTTCCTTCCATCCCAGGCAGGCCTTAGGCAAACTGGGAAGGAGAGGAAGTTGAATATTTCAGAGCCTTCCAAACATGCAGCCTGCCGGAGGCATTCTAGAACCCGTAAGCCAGACACTTCCAAACACAAAATTAATTTCTCCTGTGCCCATTCTCTCTGAGTCTATTGCACCAAAAAATTGGATTAATACGTTTGTGTACGAAGGTTAACAATGACCAGAGCTGATAGCACAATTCATTTATACAAAGATCTTCAAAGTCTTAAGGAATGACTAATAGAGAGTCTTCGAAATTTTCTGGAAGGTAAATCAGGTTGTACCTGTTTTGTCAAAGGGGTCAAGGAAAGTCAATCACAGCCACAAAGGATATTTACATTTTTAATTAAAGAAAGATGGAAATTATACAGAAAAATATTATGGTTGTAAAGTAAATAAAATGCAGCTCGTGGCGAAATGCACTTTTCTGTCATTCTCCTTTAGGTAAAACGTTATAGCCGTGCAGTCATATATTTTTAGGGGGATGGAAATCACCTTTCCTGCCCTCTTCCTATTTCACATTGGCGTTTTTTCCAAGGTCGTTAAAATGAAAGAATGACAGTAGACTTTCTTTATCAACAGCTTGTTCCAACAGATACAATACATGGATGGGGGATCAAAAAGAGCATGAGAAGCATTTCTGCCAACATTGTAGAAAATATTGAACATCTGCTATATCTGGGATCCTGGGAGTTGTAATTATAATTTTTTGAAATCTGTACACAAGAGTTATAAATATTAGAACTGTAGCCTGTGAAAGCCATGAAATATTTAACTTGTTTGGCAGGCTTAAGCAAAACTCATAAACTTAATTTAAGCAAGCCAAACACTATAGTTTTACCAATTTTATATCTTTCATGTCATTAGTTAGATAAATTAAAGCAAACTATAAAACAGCCTGGAGATTGCCGACTGGAAGTCCTGGGGTATACCAAAAACGCGTTTTGAGAATTAACTCATTTTAATAACGTTTTACCTTTCACCTTTCCCAGTTATCAACACTTGTCAAAGACTCTTTGGTTTGGGGATGAGGGGAGGGGGTGGATTTGCTATTAAGAAATGTCTCCAGGGTAAGTAAAAAGAAAAGCAGGCATCAGACATCTTAAGCAGCTTCACAAAAGCCACAATAAGAACTGAAAGCTACTGGCGATTGCCTCGGTGTCAGTTCAATATCAACACAACAAAAACCCACATGCCACCTTGAGTGAAAACTTTTCTAACTTGAAAACAAGGCCTGGTAAACAGCTCTGTGCTGCTGTAGAAGACAAACTGAGAGACTAAGAGAGCAGAGAGAAACCAGGTTTCCATCGGGTTAGATCTGTGGCCCTGTAACATTGCCCAGACTTGTCTTTAGCAATATGGACTAGAACACGCTGGGCCGTGTCCACCTTACATGTGCCTTTGAGGTTTAACACATGACAGTGATAACCAAGCCGACCTTAGTGCCTATTTTTAAGTTAAAAGTAGCTTCATATACAAGTATAAAGGTAGCTTCAACATTTCTTCATTAGCATCCCCTCCATGCTGCCTACTCTTATCCTATGCCCAGAAGGTTCCCCAATAAGAAACTAAGGATAAGGATATTCACATTATAGATTCTCCATGAAGAAAATAATTGATGGGGCCGGCCCAGTGGTACAGCGGTTAAGTTCGCATGTTCTGCTCCCCCAGCCTGGGGTTCACTGGTTCAGATCCCGGGTGTGGACCTGTGCACCGCTTATCAAGACATGCTGTGGCAGGAGTCCCACATATAAAGCAGAGGCAGATGGGCACGAATATTAGCTGAGGGCCAGTCTTCCTCAGCAAAAAGAGGAGGATTGATTGGCAGCAGATGTTAGCTCAGGGCTAAATCTTCCTCAAAAAAAAAAAAAAAGAAAGAAAGAAAAGAATTGATGATGCTACCATTTATTTCGTAGCACTTTATTGACATGTTTTTGCAATTGAACCTCAGAGCAACCCTATTTATGACTATGTGTCTTGTACAGACTAAAAGAATGAATGGCCACAGAAGTTGTGAGGTGAGCCCACATTTGCACAGCTCACAGCACTGAGCCTGGTCCTGAGGTCTCCTGAAGCTTGGTCCAGCACTCTGGTCACAAGGGAGGCAGCAGATTCTCAGAACATCTACCTGACGGGAGGATGAAGCAGGAGGGAGCTGAGGGGCTCCAAGTCCGGAGTAAGGCTGCTGGTGCTGCTCAGGACTCTTGGCTTGCCCTCCTCCTGGCCCTGGCACTCTGAGGATTCAGTATCTCTATTAAAACTTCCTACTCCTCTTTCCCTGCCTTGTCTCTCTCTTCTAACCCCTACAAAGGACTGAAACTGGCTGTCAGCTCTGGGGCTTGCCACAGTCATAGCAGCCTTTGTTAACAAGTTAAGAATCTACAGGAATCCCCTTTTTGCTGTCTCTACACTCTGTACATGAGAGCAATCAAATGGATCAGCTGGAAACCCCTAGCTGCGAATGCATAAAAGAGCAAATGAATAGAAAAGTTCAAACGAGATATTTCACTGAAATATCCTGCTGATCCAGTTTTATTCTGCATTTAAGAAAATAATACCCATGCCCAAACAGCCTCTTTCTCCCCGAAGTAGAGGGTTGATATCACACAGACTCTACACAGGGGAACCAATTCAAGGCAGAACTAAAAGTTCCAGTTCAATCCAATCAGCCCATGTCAGATGTCTGGGGCCAGTCCAACAGGGCTTAGAATGGGATTTGAAAGAGCCAATGCGAGTTGCCGGAGGCCCACACAGGCAGGAACTTATACCTCAGGTTTACTTGGACAAGAAGTGAGCATTAACAGTTTTTCAAGTGTCTCCTGGGTGCTGGGCACTGTGCAAGGCTTTTTATATATGTTTCTTCATTCACCTTCACAATAAGCTTATGGGATAGATTTCAGTATTCGTTATCTCCCTTTTAAACAGACATCATGAAGTCATTTCCTTAAGATTAAAAAGCCAGTAAGTGGAAGATATAAATATTGTATGCAGATCTGCAGCAAATGGAAATTTTAGGGTGAATCTACATTTAACTCACCCTTGAGAATTGTGAATTTCTAGGCCTGCCTTGACCAGGGACACAAAGCTGGGATGGAATGGAACAAGGTAATTAGGCTGCCTTAATCCTTCCCACATTCTTGGGAGGTGTGGAGATGCCAAATACAACCAAAGTGCTAGCTGTAAGGGTGTCTTGGTGCGGGGGCATGGACCTGCGTTCCCTCTCCAATCCTGCCCTCCTCCAGGCCCCCAAGAAGGACCATCGTCCATGAAGGGCATGGAGAGCATGGTCTCATCTCCTGGGGACCAAGCGGAGAGGAACATGGCAGATAAAGGCTGGAGAAACAAGGGCCCCGGTCTTCTTGTCTTCCTTCTGATCATCATCACAGGTAAAGTAAAAAAAGGACCAGAATCAAAGCTCAAAGACTCTCAAACATGGAACTCAAAAGACGTAAGTGCCATGACCTGACATTATTTTTTCTTTTACAAAGAATAACAAATTGGAAATTCCAACAGCATTGCAGAAGTGTTTGACTCAGTTCCCACTCATAGTTGAAAACTGCATTTCTGCTGTCCTGCTGCCGAGCTTTCTCACCCACAGGAGGGCACTGCCTCTGATTACACCAACAGGTTCGAGTCCTGAGGGTCAGGCCTGTTGCGCAAGTGCCAGGAGGAAGCAGAGGAGGAGTCTGCAGCAGGACCTGCAGCGCAGGAGCCATCCGGCTCCTGGGGCTGACTCCTTGCCGCTTTCCTTCTCTGCTGCTCACAGGCAGTGCAGACTCGGGAACCTTTCCAGGACAGTTGTATGAAAGAGAAAGCCATTACTCCTCCAAGCCTGAGTAGTGACAGAGGCAACTCCACTAGGATTCCTGATCAAGCCACCACGTCTGGTGGGAACTGCATTTTCCACTAAGATTGCTGGACTTGTTTACATGTGTTTTATTCAGAGCTACAGTAATCTGTTCACAAGAGACAGAAATCCTGGTAAATCAATCCTTAAAGCCTGTTGACATTTGTCCACTTGGCAGATCATAAAAGGCCCTTGAAAATCACAGGAGTAAATGTGTAAACCGCTTACCAAATTATATGAGGTAAACGCCAAGAGAAGGCGTTCTGCAGGATGAGATCACTGACTTGTGACTGCCTTCCGAATGTAACTATTTTGGTCTTGGGTTACATGTGAGGTGTTGCCAAGATCAACTGAAAGAGAGACAAAGACACATGAATTCAGCCCAAAAGCTGACTTTAAAGTTCTCTGTCTTCAAAAAGACTGGAGATTCTTTATGAGATGTAGTTTTGCATAAACAATCTTTGCTAACAAGAGTTTTCCCCAAATATCAGCGAAATTTTATCCAGTTCCTTGTAAACATTATGTGAGTGCCAGAAATGATCTTGGAGTTTTGAAAGAAAAAACTAGAACTAGAGAAAACTTCATGCCGTAAATACACAGATAAAATACACACTGAAATGACTGGTGGCAATCAGACAGCGAGGGGCTCAGAGTTCAAGATCACTGCCACCACTTTCCCGAGAATATCTCTGGAGAGAGTTCTCAAAGACTTGAAGAGGATGTAATAGAATCGTTATGCACAAAGCGCTGTATAATGTGTGCTCACTGTCCTTACAACAGTACAGGCAAATCTCTACCAGAAGCTGTTATGCCTGAATTGAGGCTTATCCCAGACTCTCTGAGAAATCAGGATCAAAGCCTAAAACCTTCTTTATGTATCAGGGTAATCACTATAGATTCTATTTTAAATCTTTTGCCTCAGTTGCCTAAGGATAAATTGCTTGTATTTGAATCTTCCATAGAGACAGTGCATTAGTTTCATTACATCTCTCCACTGTTTTACACATCGTACTAGATATTCAGCTAGAAGTGCAAAATGAGACTCAAAGAAGACAGAGGGAAAGAGAGAGGAGAGAGGCAAGGCAGGGGAGAGAGAGAGAGAGAAGCGGAAATGAATGCTACTATATATACTTAGGTAAGGAATTCTCTTAATATTCATACATGTCTTGGATCAACAGTAAAGCTCACGGTAAGGAGGAGCTCCCAGGTCTCCAAGGTGGCAGGAAACCCTTCAAGTGTGGTGAGCTCCTGTGGACAGGAGGGGTGTGGCTTACTCCTATGAGAGCAGCCTGGGCAGGGTTTCTGGAACTTTCCAGGGATCCCAGCTCTTTACCAGGGTGAGAGTTATAAATACGCTTCCTGACTTCCAGGAAGAGTTTGCTAAGGGTTTACAAAGCCTGTGCCTCTGTTCTTCTACAACCCATGGACTGCAGGCACATATCACAACACCACAGAACCTTTCATTGATAAGGGACCTTACAGGGGAACCGGTTCAACATCCTAATGAAAGCATACCTTCCCTCTCTAGTGTCTTCACTCTGGTCTCATCCAGCTTGCACAGACAGAGACAGGGAACACCCTGTCCCCAAGGGAGCCCTTGTCATCTTTGGACAGCTCTGGCTCTCCAAAACCAATTTTTCGGAAATAATCATTTTCGTTAGTCCTATTCCCTCAAGATCTTAAAAAACAGACACAATTCCTCTTCTTCCTGAAATATGAAGCAGATGTCAGGGCTCCAGAACCAGCAGTCATGTTGGACTTTGGCAGCCTTTTCCTCTCCATTCTTCCCAGTTAAAGAGAAGAAGAGACTGTGTCCAGGTCACATGCATCTGCCTCTGTCTGGGCCCCTGGGTTTGGGGAACTCTGTGGCATGCCTTGGTAGTGCCATATACCTGTGGGTCTTTATGGAGAAAAACTCTTTGCAGGTTTCTGACTTTTCAGTTGTGCTACCTATACTGAAGGAAGAGCTTTTAATTTCATCCAAATGATGTGATCCGCTTATCCTCTGCTCAGTCCACATGCGTTTGGTGGGTGACAATTATGTACCCGTTCTATGTTTTATGCTAAGTTTAGGGAAATTTAATGGTGATTAAGACACAACCCCTCTCCTCAAGGAGCTGATCATCTAGAGGAAACTCTGGATGAGTAAACAGGCAGGTCTAATACATCATTTGTAGGATGACAAGAGCTCAGAGAAAGGGCTGCAATCCAGTCATAGGCAGTCCTAGAGGAACTGACATCTAAAAGGAGAGTCAAGCAGTAGACAAATGAAAGGGGAAAAAAACAGAATGCTTCCCAAGCAAAAGGAAGAGCTTTTGTAGAAGACCAGAGCAGGGAGAGAGCGTGATACATTTCTGGAACTGCTTAGAACAAAGGCAGGTAGGCATAAGTGTTTATCAATAGCCTATGACTGTATCTCTTCGTATATGTGAATGAAGCTGTGGTCCACACAAAAGATTTTAGGTATTAAACTGTGTGCTTGTGTTTATGTCATACTTGCATATTAAAGATTAAATAAAATTCAGTCATATATAAGCACTGAGATACAAAGAAGATAAAATGTTGTTCTTGGCTTTGTGGAGCTCACAGTCTGATGGAAGCAATATTTTTTTAAACTTGAATGTTGTCCACAGCAAAATTTTCAAATAATAACACTGGTTATTTAGTTTTGTGAAAAGTTTTTAAATTGTTTTGAGTAGATAGTCTTCTGAGACAGAAACCCAAAATAGAAGTCACCTACTCCACAATGTTCTCTTTCTTCTTAATCAAAAATAGTAATAGTAATCAAAAATAGCAAGTCCTATCCTTGAATGTTAATTGAAAATCCAAATGCATTTTGGTCAGAGATTAGCTCCCTGACTGTTCCTTCTATTGACCTTGGAGCGTCTCTACAGAGCTAAAAAGATAAAGAGTTGAACTGAGTTGGAGAGGAGGCTGATGTGCATAGAGTGTGGACATGGCAAGGAATGGGCTGTAAGAAGCTCCGTGGGAGAAAATTCTAAAAAGGGAGGAAACCATCACTGGCAGTTAAATGTTTACCAAGAAAGAAAGACTAGTGGACTAAAGTAAGGAGGCAAATTTGATTAAAGAAAAATGTTCTGGATTCTACTTAAAACCTCTCCTTGCCTGTTTCAAGAAAGGTTTTCTTCTTAATTTAAACGAAGTTTTCTCAACCTTGGCACTATTGCTATTTTGGGCTGGATAATCCTTTGTTGTGGGGGGCTCTCCTAGGCACTGTAGGATATTTAACAGCATCCCTGACCTCAATCCACTGCATGCCAGTAGCACGCGCAAACACACACCAGGTGTGACAAACAAAAATGTCTCCAAGCATTGCCTAATGCCTCACGGGGATCAAAACAGACTTGTTTCAAGAACCACTGACTTAAACTAACAGGGACAAGGGGGTAGAGCACAGCCAAAAGAATTTTGTGGAATATGGGAAGGGATCCTTATGGCAAAAATTACTGCAATCCCACTGTTGCAGATTATCAGTGTTCTCCAAAATTCTTAACCTGAACAATCTTTAGGGTCTGTTTGACACACATGCACACACACACACACAAATTAAGTGGAATTTTTCAACCATCTTTATATTGAGCTGGTACTAAGAAATAAGTTGTGTACTCTGTAATATAAGAATTAAGTGGATTTCCAAATCAGCTTCCTGGGGTTTCAGAATAATGTCATGTTACCATATTGGTGCCGGAAAAAAAAATGTATCTCATCAAAACGATTCCAGAAGCACCTCATTTTGATAGGAAAGTACTTTGTGATGATTACCTAATCGGCAGCATTTGTTGAAATGCTTTTAATAGACCTTTTTTATCACATGCAAAAGAATTTCAATGCTAGTTCAGTCTCCTGTTTCATTCTGCCATGAATCAATTTGTAGAGACATTTAGAAGTCAATAATCCACTGCAGCTTTCATGACAGGTGATTAATTTCTACATTTTAGAGACATCATAAGATTTAGCAATAAAAAGGCCTTGAAGTAACCTACCAAACAGCTTTAATCTCAGCCTTGGGACTGTTGCTAAATATGAATGCTTGTACACAAATGTGAATGATTGAAGTTAGTAGGTTTTATTGCAGACTCCTTGTGTTTTCATATTAATCTTGCTTTACAATCAGGCTATCTATACAATCAATTTATGGTGGATATTTTTTCCAACACAATGCTTGGAGGGAGGTGGGGGCTAACAAATTATTTACGCACAAAGGGTTTGTTCTACAAAAGAAGTCATTTTACATGCTTATTGCTGAGGGGATGACTGATTTTATTGGTGTAGCAGGAAAGAGAAAAAAGAAGTGAAGGTGGCCTTACAAAAGATTCAGATGGGGAATAGGTTCAGGAAAGGATGGCAATGAATGCCGAGCAATGGCTAGCACTTCTTTCCAAAGAATCGGCTACTCTCTTCATAATGCCTTTCTTTCCATCATTTTTATTCTCAAAATTAACAGAGGCTTTATTGTAGTTTCTAATCCTCATCAGAAGATTTCTATAAATTCTAATACTAACAAAAAGAGTGAAGTTAATCTAACCTAAAAAGAAGGGAATTTGGGTTCTACCACTGAGGGGTGGTAAAGACCCATACGTGGATATTTGTTTAAAAATAAATATATGAGTAAAGATGGATACATTTGGTGTTCTACATAACTGATCATTTCTGACCAACGAATGGTATGTTCTTAGAAAACACTAAGTATTCCTAAGGCAGATGTTCCAAGTTCGGTCAAGTTGTGCCGTGTTTGTTAAATCTTGGTAGCTTGAAGTTTTGCTTTGTTCTGACATGTTTTTGATGTAAGTGGAGGAACAGTGCTGATCGGCTTTATGGAAGAAATGTGGGGTTTTTTCTTTTTTCAGAAGGAAATGACTAAAGAAGGGGTGGTTGCTTGACACACGTACAAAACAAGAGGAGACAGCATGCTCCTGGGGAAGATCCAAGAACAAGACACGGAGACAAAAATAAAAGACCTCTCAGGAGACCACCCATCAAACCAGAACTCACACTCACCTCCCGTCACTGTGCCCTTTCCCTTCCCCACTGCTACTATCAAGATTTTGCTTTCCTTATTATTCTTCTTGTTTTAAAGACTAGACATCTGTTATTATCTTTTCTTCTTTCTTCTTTTTTTATCCAAACTTGGCATGTCTCCCATTAAAGTGTTTTCTAAAACAGTTCGTTCTCTTTATTCCCTGATTTAGGGCACCAAGCCCTTCTAACTAGCTTAGCTCCATGCCCTCCAGCCTTCACTGCCTCCAGTCTTACCCTGACCACCCTCCTACACCTCCGCAAAGCCGCTGCCAGACTAACCTCCTCACAGGACCTCTTGCCAAGCTGTTTGCCTTTTTTTGTTCATTCACACATTCAAGGAGCAAGTCTGAGCAATTAATACATGCTAGGCACTCTGGTAGGGACTAGGAATTTAAAGAAGAAGACAGGATGTCTTCATGTAAATAGCTTGAAATCCATCCAGAGAGACAGACACATAAATAACTGGCAGAGTGGTAAGTGCTATAACAGACATGTATGCATGTATTCACAAAGTGCAGTAGGCATTCAGCTAAAGTTGTTATCAACACCTCCTAAGGAGAGGATATCAGGGCTGAACTCTGTGCCAAATCTTACCAGGAAGAGAAAGGCTATGCAGACAGAGCAAATAATAAAGTAAACACGTGGAATAATCCTGCCCTTAAAATAGAAAGGTAGATTAGAGATTAGATGATAGATAGATAGATAGATAGATAGATGGATGGATAGACAGACAGATGACAGAATCTCCTCCTGACTTCCTGACTCTCTCTGTCTCTTTCTCTCTCTCTTCTCTCTTCTCATCTCATCTCCTGCGAATTTCTTGAAAGACTAGTCTATGCTTGCTTCCTTCCCACTTATTTTTCAGCCTACTGCTCCAAGGACACGCTTTCCCCCACTTAGAAGATGTGACCTCCTAGATGCCAAATCAAAAGCAACTTTTTCCATCCTTATCCTACTGGACCACTCTTGGATTTAAAACTTTCATGTATGCTCTCATTTTAAAAACTATTTCTTTGGCTTTGACACACATTGAAACTTTCTTGTACCCCTTCTCCTATCTCTCAGCCTCCTTTGTGGGCTCTGTTTCTTTACCTCCCTTTAAAGGTTGAGCTCCTGAAAGATCTCTTCTCACTGTACACACCTTCCCTTGGGGTGAGTCATCATTCTCGCAGTTATGACGAGCACCTATCACCATTCCCCACCAGTCTCCAGTCCAGACCTCCCTCCTGAAGTCAGAACCATTACATCAGACTACCTGTAGAACAGCTCATAACGTTATATCAAACCACCTGAAGAACATCTGTCAATTGGCCACAATGTGTTGTTTTTAAGGAGAAGGGAGGGAAGACACAAAAAGGCGAAGAACATGCTTCATCTAGATTAATCAGATCTATTTGTCAGAGAGGCAGTTGGCAAAACAAGGAGCACATGCAGGAGTTATACAAGATGTTCCAGTTAGGATGAAGGGAGATAGTACACTTGTACATGAATCTAATAAATTGTGTGTGCATGTGTGCATATGCATGTATGTGTATGATACAGGCATAAATAGTTTTATTGCATAGAGCACATGATCAAAAAGATTTGGAGATCACTGAAATAAAGCACAGTTCTTATGAAGACAAAGCTGTGAGTTCAGTCCTGTGGGGGACAATTGTTTACTCTCTAAATAACAAGATCTTCTCTGTACTATATCTTTTATTTCCTTTGCTCAAGAATCCAAAAGTCCAAGTTTAAAACCTAAATATAACTTTTATCCTATACACATAAAACTTTGTTTTTCATTTCAGGATACCTTTTGAGTTTCAGGAACTAAATTTTGGAGATACCGCCAAAATTGACAATCCCATGAGTACTTGATACCGAGACAGAAAGTTCAGGATAAGTGTCCACTTTCTCTCATTGGTCTTTTAACACTTCTCATTGGCCAAATAGAGAGCTGTAAACACGTACATGCACATATGCATGCGTGTGCACATCCGTTAATTTCTCTTTTGTTTAAATAGCAATATCTAGCATTTATTAATGTTCCTGTGACAGGTTCTAAGTGTTCCATATGTATCAACTTATTTAAGCTTCAGAAAAACTTGATGAGGTAGATATTATTACCATACTAATTTTACAGGAAACAGAAACAGAAAATAAGTAATTCGCAAATATGATAGAAGTATAAATTATCAAGAACTATAAGATAGAAAATTCTTAATTTGATAGATATTGAAAGAAAAAAATTACTGCAACTTCTTGCTTTCATCTTCAATTATTTACTTTCATAGATTTACCAGGTGTGGATGCAATACAGTTAAGGGGCAAGGAAAGTTATTAAAAACCATAACTAGCCTTATTTTCCACTCTTTCATAATTTTTCGTGATTTTTCATCATCTTAGGTACCAAAATATACATCAAAGCTGGAAATACCACTAAGACAAAAGGACAATTGTTTGCTGTGTTAACCTCAGAGAAGTATTGCAGCCCAGTAACATCTGTAATAAAACGATGGCTGCCTGTTTTTTCACCAGTGTCAAATCATCATAAAATACTGAGGAGAAGGGAGGAATCAAATCTCACAGTCCTCGAAATCTGATATGAGGTCTATAACCAACCCCGTGCCAGACGGGGAGCTTTTACAAGAGAACAAACACACTGTAAGGGAATGAATCAAAGCAGAGGATTCGATAATTGAGGAGGTGACAACACATCAGATAGCGGGTGGCAGAGTGAGGTATGGAACAGGAGTTGCCTGCCCAGTAACACACAAGAAGAGTTACGACATTTATGCATTTTCATTTCTACAGGTGGGAACCTCAAATCATTCCATGGGCTAGCCTCTGAGTACCTCTAATCCCAGCCTGCCAAGCCTCAGTTGATATACTCCTGTGTTGTCAGAGATGGACTCAACATATTTTCAACAATATTTCTTTGGTCCTAAGGAGATACATTTGAAGTCTAAACAACCTGTAAATTCAAACCTTATTTTCTATGTTTAGGGCATATGCCTTACAGGTTCAACCTTACAGGTTCTATTGTACATGGCTATAGATTCAGGAAATATTATTTGACCAACTACTCTGTGCCAGGCTTGGGCAAGATTATTCTCCTACAATTTCTCATTCACTCCCAACAGCCATGCTCTGCTGGATGTGCTATCAGTGATAAAATAAGAATCAGAGAAGTTAAGTGATTGCCCAAGATAATATATTTTAGAAGAATTTATTTTTTGCCTACTATGGTGAGTCTAATTGCAGCTGCAGAGTTGAAGGACTGCAGGACTAGAATGTGCTCACCTTCTGCCTGAGCTCAGAACCCTGGAGACTGAGGTGCTCTCTCTCTCTCCTCCCAGGACTCTCCATCAGGATCTCACTGCCAGGAAGTTCTCTGTCAAGCCTGCCAACTTCTGGCAACAAATTTTTCCATTTTATTTCAGACAATGGATCTGTCCTTTGCTAAGACAACATAAAATTTGATTATTTTCCTACTTTACTATTTACTATATTTTACAATTTTTCAAGATTTTCTTTTCTTCGTCTTTAGCAAATGAAATAGCATATGGCTAAAAGGCCTAAGGATAAGCCAGTACTCCAACAGAGGACAATTAGCCTTCCAAATAGATTCTGACCTCTCCCAACAGATCTCCATTCCAATTTTAAATTATCCTCTTGACCTTAAAGATGATGCTCTGTGGGAGTGAGACACCTAAAACTACTGCTCTTCATAACTGAGTTGAGTTATGAATTTAAAGTTTCCCACAAAATAGCAATAAATCTGGATCCAAAGACAGTTTAGGAAAGCTCTAGGAAAAGTGTTGTTCTCTCATCTCAAGGACTTTTCAGTCCTTACCGAATTTAATTGTTGCACTTTCTCAAATTAGCCAGATGTCTCAAAAGATCTGCCTTATAACCTTAGAAGACATTGAGGACTGGGGCAACCCCTTAGTGTGATCTTGCTGCAGATTTAATCTTGAAGACAAAATGGTGCAAACTTCTGATGGGATTCATTGTAGGAAGTCATGTTGAATGAGAAGCAAATACCGGGGTGAGTGGGATCAAATTAGCACCCATCCTAGCTTCACCCTACCAATGGTTCAAACTAAGACCATGCATTCATAACTCTTTGGGTACTTTGTTGCCTCACATGAAAAATGTAAGATCCTTGACTAAGTTATTTGGAAACCTCATCTTATGACTTGCCATTGGAATAAACATAATTAAACTTATCCATCTCGGCTTCAGAATGGAATGATCTAATATTAAGTTCTCTACTCATTTCATTCTGAAAGCCAAGTAGAAGCTGGTTGGAGTTAGAATAATTCCACCAAGGCCATGAAGGATGGAGTTCATCATAACTCTGTTAGGAAAGCACTTTTTTCAACAGAATAAATTTCAGAATTTTATTTAACAAACCAGAGCATGACCAGAATTCCAAGTTTCCTCTGGGGAAAAAAGGGCACTATAATAATAATATAAGTTGATAATATTCTTTCACCATGTATTGGATGTCAGTGGGTGACAGTGTTGCATAGACTTCTGGTGCACTGAGAAATAGGCCAATTTTGAAGCCAATCAATGAGTGACTCATTCTCTGCTGTTTTCCCAGGAACTTGAATAATAGCTAACATAGTAGGATCTTGACACATATTTGATAAATGAATAAATGAATTAACAAATGAAACTGTTTCAATCTCTTTAGTTTACAGATAAGACTGAAAAAAGCTAAAGAATTTATCCTGGACTACTAGCAAACAGAAGCTAAAACCCAGAATCTCTAGATTTTCTCCAGTGTCACATTGTGACTTTCCGTTTTTAGTCTGCTTGGTTTTGAATGTTTAGAAAATGTAAGCCTGTATTGAGCAAGCTACAAGTCAATTGAGGTACTGATTTACCTCAAAATGCCATAGCATAGAGCTTTCCAAATGGGCCTAATTATAGAAATCACCTGGTATATTTACTAAAAATAAAGGTTCTCAGGACTCTGCCTGGAGATTCTAATTCAGTATTTCTCACGAGGCAAATCCGGGGAACATTAACCCAGCCAGGTTGCTGGAGAGGGAAGAGACCTCCCTTTGCTCTCCACAAGTACACCTGGTTCAAACCAAAGAGGAGAGGGTGAAGAGACGCTGATCTGCTCAGTTGGGATGCAGGAATACAGAATGCTCTGTTTATTGCTGGTGAGTCAAAGGACACTGATGAGAGCAGTGAGGAAGGTGATGTTGAGGGCAAGAAAACACGTGGGAGAGACGGCGCTCACCTTTGATTCATTAATTAAATTTGCAGAAAGGCAGCTGCCCAAGAGGTCCTGCAGCTGCACACGCTGGACTCCACTTTTTATGAGAAAGAAACAAATGACCTAAAGGCAAACTGATGTAGGGTTTTTCTTTTTCCAGAAACTAAGTTTCAGCACCACTGCTAGGATGAGTACTCGGCCATTTCTATGTTCCATATCACTCACATGGGCATTTTCACCACAGTTGCCTTCACCCAGGTGAAAATATAAATATTTTATGTGAATGAATGAATGGCGAGTTCCGTCTTCAACCATTAGCACTAGTACATGAGAATTTATCTTGATGGTCCTTTTCCGGAATCAGTATCATTTCCTTTAAGGAATATGTATACTATGAACTACATTATTACAGATATTAAAAGAGAAAATGGAGAATGAGTCAATGGCAGAATAGTTGGAAACAGAGGATTTCACAAGCACACATGCTAAAAGCCTTAAGGGAAATAAAACATGATGACAAAAAGTAAACAGGGATTACAATTGTATGCTAGTCACTGTATCAGTGAGGAAGGAGGGTATGTAGATGTGCTTAAGACAGATTCACTTTTTTTCTCTTTTTTTGCAGTTTTCTAATGTAAATCCTGCTAATGTAATCCTGGCAAATTCCATGAACACAGTACATAATTGCTGCAATGCAAGCTTCACGAGAGTAAAGTCAATGTCTGCTTTACCTAACAGCCCCCAGAGCCTAGCACAGAGCCTGGTACATGGTAGACACTCAGTAAAGACTAGATACATAGAGAAATGAAGGGATGGATGGATGGGTTGGATAGATAGATGAATGGATGGATGGAGGGAGGGAGGGATGGATGGTTGGATGGATGGACGGATGGATAAACGGGTGGATGGATTATCTTGGATACTTAGGGGGAGACATATACATACCTACAACTATCCTAAGCTGTTTTCAGCTTCAGGAGTCTAGCTGTTCTAAGTCTTTGAAACCATGGTGAGATATGGAAGATGAGACCTACAAGGTAGAAGTCAGTACTACTCTTCATAAAATCAGCAAGGAATTAAATCTTGATGAAAGACTATTATACTCGTTTACTAGGGCTGCCATAGCAAATTACCACAAACCAGGTGCCTTGCACAACAAAAATGTATTGTCTCACAGCTTTGGAGACTAGAAATCTGCGGTCAAGCTGTCGGCAGAGTTGGTTCCTTCTGAGGGTGTGAGGAAGAATCTGTTCCACGCTTCTCTCCTCTTCTGGTGGTTTGCTGGCAATCTTTGCCATTCCTTGGCTTGCAGATGCATCAACCCCCAATCTCTGCCTTCACTTTCCTCTGGTGTTCTCCTTGTGTGTGCGTGTCTGTCTCCAAATTCCCCCCTTCTTATAAGGACACCAGTCATTAGGGCCCACCCTAATGACCTCATTTTAGCTTGATTACCTCTGCAAAGACCCTATCTCAGATACAAGGGGTTAGGACCTCTACATAGGAATTCAGAGGAGGGACACAATTCAACCCATAACAACCAGTTATGAAAATAAGTGCTACCTAGAATGCATATTATCTGCAACAAAATAAAACTAAATTATTGTTTAAGCTTCTCATGGAGGAGAAGATGATGTTCCAGTAACAAACGGATAGTAAATAAAAATAAGTACAAATTACCCATTGTTACTTAACATTTCTAAAATGTCCTTGATATTCTCTTGATATAATTGCTCTCTACTAGTTTAAAGAGGGTATTCCTTCACTGTTTAAACACACAGTTCTTGTGTAAAAATATTTATAGGAACCTTAATAGATTTACTTCCAACATCAGTTCTCTCTCATCCTCTGTTACATTTAATGGTTAAATTCCTCCAATACCATGTATTTAAGGAATCTAGTTGTCATGGTTTCAAAATAAATACCATATATAGTACTGCATATATTTTGGAGAGATGTCAATCTAAAATAAACTTAAAGTTCTGACCCTTGAAAAGACAGTGCCCTCAGAAAATTTACTTACCATTTCCTGACATTGATAAATAACTGAGATTGTGCTATTTATAGAAGTGATTTAGCTGGATATATACAAATGATAAAGTTCAGCTCATTTTACGTGAGAACAAGTACCTTTATGATGAAGGAAAAGGGATATTAAAGCAATATCCAACAAAAACTTTTAAAAGCTTAGATAAGTTGTATAAGTCACCTCCATTGGGAGTCTGATAAACATTGAGAGGAAAAGATCAAATTCACTGTTATAGTAACAATCATGGTATTTGGCTTTTTTGCTCTATGAACGGGACATCAAACATATCCTCTGAGTACACTAGACTCAAAAAAGAGAAAATTAAGAGGGCTAAATGTTAAGTCCTACATTCAGAAAGTTCAGGGGAAATATGGTTATGATCACACAGGCATAGATTCTAACTAGGAAAATAAACTAAGAGTGAAGAAACACTGAAAAATAAAATTTATTTCACTGCCTGACAATTATAATTGATCCTGAAGAGAAGGGAATAAATTTTTAAATCAACAAGGCTTTGACATAAAATCAAGGACATTTGTGTATTTAGACTAATAACAGAGTTCTACAAATGATCAAATAGAGGAATACACTAAAGACAGTACCTTTCCTAAATATCAGCGAAATTCAATTAGAAACATATAATTGTTAAATCTCACTCACAATTGCATCAAAATATACAAAAATATCTAGGGACAAATTAAGCACAAAATACATAGATCACATGCAGAAAAATACAAAGTGTTTTCAGTAAATAAAATAAGTAGAGAAGCGTAGCAAGTGATTGAGATGACTTTAACACTGCATAAATGTCAATTCTTTCTTAATTGACACAGTTAAGATTTTTCCATTGAAAACTCCAAAAGAATTTTTTGGCAAAATGAATCTAAACTTCATCTGGAAGAATAACATGCCCATGTAACCAAGAACATTTTGAGAAAGAAAACTGCATGAGGATTTGCCCTGGGAGATATCAAATATATTTTTTGTAAAGCTATTGCAAAGTTACAATACTTACATGGGTTCAGTGGAGTACAAGCATTCACTATGACACAACTAAATACATAGCTAGCAAAGAAAAAGCTCCTGTAAACTTAGCCTGCAGTTTCAAAAAAGTAGGAACACTAGAGTTTATCTAAAGAAGGGAATGCTATAAATTGGACTGCTTCAAGGGTAGAAATTTGGCCTAGGAGGGATTTCTGATGTTCCTCGCCACTTCAGGACTCTATGAAAACAAAGTAGAATGTATGCAGACGACTGTGACTCCAAGACTTTTGAAAAAATGTTTCATCAGAGCCAGCCCTGATGGCCTAGTGGCTAAAGTCTGGCACTCTCACCTCTTCCATGGCCTGTGTTCACTTCCCAGTCACGGAACCACATTTCCTGTCTGTCAGTTGCCATGCTGTGGTGGTAGCTCACATAGAAGAACTAGAATGACTTACAACTAGGCCGTATAACCAGGTACTGGGGCTTTGGGGAGAAAAAAATGTTTCATTAAAGCCCTCATATTTTATCAGAGTACTTTAGAGGTCTCTGGGGCAGGTAAATAGGAGGAGAAATGGGTGCATTCAAGTTCACATATCATAAAGATCACTTGGCAGCAGTGAAATGGATTAGAAGGGCAAGGACGGGCAACAGGAAGACCAGCTTGACGGTTATTATAATAGTCCAAGCAAGAAGGTTGACGGAACAGAGTAGCAGTGGAGGTGGACAGGAAAAAAGGAATCAAGAATTATTTAGGAGGTAAGATTACCTTGGTGATAATGGCATATCAGAGTAAGTATGAATGAAATTCCCAGACAATTCACACGTATGCAGTCTTAAGCAACTGGATAATAAGGAATAAAGACGGGTGGGTTTAGAGGGGAAGACAATGAGTCCAATTGCTAGGTCTTTACTTTTAAGAAAGAATCTGCATTTTTACATATTTTATATATTTGATATATTTATTTTACATATTGAGGTTCACCATATAATTTTACTTGTGAAAAGATTCTGTTGCCTTAAAAAAAGATTGAAAATTTCTAGATTTGTGCAAGAGTCTTTGCATAGTTACGCCAATTCACATTTGCAAAAGACAAAAACTAGGTGCTTATAAAGTTAGGTGACTTTCATCCATATACCTAACCAGTGTCAAATATGAACATTTTAGTTCTAAGACTTGTGATCCCAACCGTGTTCTCAGATCACGACCACTTGTGATACAGAACGTCATGAACTTTGAACTTCTGACCTGATAAGGACCTTAAAGTTCTCCTGGTCCAATCCTTTGATTGTACAAGAAACAGTCCCAGACATTTGTCCCAGCTTGCAAAGCAAGTGCAGTGATATAGCTCAGATTAGAATCCAATAGAGTAAATCCTAATTGGGCCTGTGACCCACTGCCACATCCTGCCTCACCACTGGATGCTAAATCAGGCAGTAGAATTAATAGCATTTAATGACATTTTGAAAACAAACTGCATTTTTCTATTAACAAAATAGATTCAACATAGTATCTTATTCAATCTTCACAACTCCGTGAATTAAGAATAAGATTCCCACTGTACAGATGAGGAAACTAAAGTTTATAGAAAAAAGTAACTTGCCCAAAGTCACATAGCTATGTGTTAAACTTTAACTCAGATCTTGGAACTATAAGCTCTTTTCCCTAATGCCCCCATTTACAAGAGAAATGAAATTAAACACACACACACACATATGTATATATATATACACCAGAAGGAACTAATGCTATTTCACATAGGTCTGTTGCAAGATGGTGAAAAATAAATAATACATACAAGGTTTGTGTATCATATTAAAATCAGAATTTTTAAAACTGCTTACCTAATACATTTACCTTGACATCATAGATTACCTTTAATACTACACTTGCCCTGATGTATTTGACCTCTATTCATAGAAAATGAAACGCAGCTATAAGGATTGATTTTTAGATCTCTTTATTAAAGTAAAAAATGAGCCAAAATCAAATTTCAGTATGTCTAATATTTATGCTTGCAAAGACAGTCTTGCAAGTGTCAACATTGGGTTTATATTAGCATTATGGACGATCAGCAGGTATTGGGTGAAAAAGCTAGCATCAATAAGAAAGTCCCATAATAACAGTAAACACAACTTCAGGATATTGTTTTAAAAATATACATAGCCTCTCATTTAGACTGTAGTTATTTTATTAACAATATTCTTTAAGCTCATTTTTCTAAAGTGCATAAAACTCATCATTTTTCAATGTCAGTTTCCAGAGAACATTCTTCCTAACCACAAATTGAAGTAATTGGCCAGTATGGTGAAAGAAAAATGGGTAGAAACCAAGAGCCCTGGATTCTTGTTCTAGGCAGCATGGCAGAGAGATTAAGAGCAAAGACTTAACCAGCTAGCTAGACTCCAATCCTGACTCTACCACTTGCTAACTGTGTGACAGCGGCCCCATTATTCAACTTCATGATGCCTCAGTTTCCTCAACTGTTAAATGGGGATGACAACAATTGCACCTACCTGAGAGTTATTGTCAGGATTAAATTCACACTTATAAAGCACATAAAACAATGACTGGAACAAAGTAAATGTTAGATAAACTTTTGTCAATGAAACAAAATTTAGGCAAGTCATTGTGTGAATTTCGACAAGTCACTTGACTTATCTGATCATTGATCACCTTCTCTATACCATGAAGTGACTGCACAACCTCTAAACTCTGCCTGAGTTACCCCTTTTGGAGATAATTAGAAGAGGAGACTACAGAATACAATAAAAGAGGTAAAGCAGAAAGAAAAGTCAGAGTGGAGTGCTTGGAAATTAAACCCTGGGAGACTGCTAGCAGGATCATAGTGCTTTGGAGTTGAAGTTTGCAGGCTGTTTGACGGTGGTCAAGTCTCAGCTCCTCCCTAACCTGCATGATGACTGACAGATTTCTCAGCATCTCTGAGCCTCACAATCCCCATTTCTATTGACGGTAGATTTAATAGCAATCCCTACTTCACAAGCAGTCAGGAATGAGATTATGCAAGTAAAGCATAAGGTTTGACACATAGTAAGACAGTGTTCTGGTGGTGATAAGAATGACAATGATTATGATGTCTATGAGGAAATTTAGCAATTTTATAACTAACTCTCCTATCAATTCACAAAATTATTATAAACTCTACAAATTTTATTAAATGGGCAGTGTGAGGCTTAGCTCAACTGAATTCCTTCTTTTAGTGGTCAGGCACACCACACAAATTCTAAAAACAAAATATGAAACTAGAAAAAATAATTTTCCATCACAACTTACCACTTTCATTTTAAATTGTTTTACCTAAATACCCACAACTTTAAAGCGTTCACACGGAATTTTAAAAATAACAAAGTATTAAATGATTTCGCTTTAAGGAAGCAGAGCATTATTAATAACTCAAGGATGACGTGTGATTGCACAGCAATAGAAACCTAGTGCAAGTGATCCTGTCCTTCAGATGTGAAGATGTCTCTGTGGGTGTCACTTTCAGTTTAGTTGATACAGCTTAAATAAACAGAACTATGAACAATTTTGTAGGCTAAATAGATTTTAGTAGACCAAACAAAATTTTAAACTATTTTCAAGGCTACCCATAAACATTATATCAAATCCGCAAGAATATTTCTTTGGGAAAAAAAAAGATGCTAAGCACTAATTTTATGTGCTTACTTTCAATACTTATAAAATTTCTAATGTTTTCTATTCGTATTTTACTGCATTACTGTTTTGGTAAAATGTAGTAAATGCCGTTGAAAAATTAAATAAGGTACAATAGAAGATTAAATAATCCAAAAATCTGCCACTCAGAAATAATCTCTGTTAATACTTTGGAAAATATCATGTTAGCCCTCTCTCAAAACATATATACACATATGAATTATGTACATATGGTGTTACCTTAATTATATCATGCCAAATGGTATTTCTTAATATGTTTTTCTCTCAACAATATGCTATGGTCATCTTTTTTATCTCAGTAAATGTGGATCTATATCATCATTTTTATTGCCATATTGTATTCACTAACATATTAGCAAAATCTACTTAGTCCATCATTAATGAATACTTAAAACATTCTTTTGTAATCATTTTGTGAAATGTGATTATCTTCCCCCTCTGATAATCCTTCCAGCCAAATAAGAAATATTTTTTTAAAAAAGAAAAATATTAAAAAAAAATAAGATCCCATTCACTAGTAATTTAAATATTTAACACGTTATATATTACTATAATATATATTTAAAATATGTTTGCATTCCCAAAAATATATAAAGAAATATGTAGGTCCTATAATAAGAAAATTACAAAACTGTACTAAAGAAGAAAGACTTGAAAAAATGGAAATATAAAACTTGTCTTGAATATGAAGATTCAATGTTGTAATAAGCTAGTTCTGCCTAAATGATTACATAAAATTAATGCAATCCCATTTAAAATCCCAGAGGATCTTTTAATGATTCTAAATGTTATCTAAATAATAAGTATGCAAGAATATTCAGGACAATTTGAAAAAGAAGGAAGATCAGGAGAAGAAGAAGGAAAACGAGAAAAGGAGGAGAAGAAGGAAGATTCATCAAAAGACACTGGAATGTATTATATAGCCATCATGATCAAAACAATGTGGTACTGGCACAGGAATGTTTAATGAGATCAATGAGACAGAATATACATTCCAGGAAGTACATAGTGACATCACATGATAAAGGTGTCATTTCAAATCACATCTGAACTGTTCAATAAATAACACTAGGGCAAACTGCCATTGTAAAAAAAAATTAAAGCTACACAATGAACTCTGTCTTTACACTATAACAAATTCCAAATAAATCAAATGTTTGAATGTCTAGAATAAGCCCATAATCTATTAGAAAAAAACCGTGATGAGCTATCATATAATTTTAAAACAGGAGACATTTTTTGAACACGTCACAACCAATGGAAATCATAAAGGGAATGGATGTATCTGTTTGATGATATAAAATTTAAATTTTCTGTTTGATTTTTTTTTTAAGAAACAACATACATAACATTGAAAGACAAACCACAAACTGGTATCATTTTTATAGCCCTTTTTCATTTGAAAGAAGGCTTTTACTTCATATCATTGCCTAAAAAGTTGTTTTATAGCGCTTTACAAATCCCAATAGAGGAGGGATCCTTGACCCCTACATGAACTGTATACTTGCTATTGAAAAACGAACGAACTGCTAGCTTCCCTCAGTTTTTCCAAATAAGCTTTCACATGTAGCCTACTGATAATACATTCTTGTTGTAACAATTATACAACAATGCAAACCTATTCAATTACAAGATATTCAGGTATAACCTTATTTTATCATGCCAATAAATCTCACATTTGTTACTGACATTTTTAAAAGGTATCTCTTCAGTCTCTGAAGAAATATTTGGAAAGTGTTCCTTTTCTCCTGCATCAGATAAGCCTTCTTAAAAGACAAGGGCCCCTGTGGCAGCTATCACTAACTGATACACAATTTCAACATAAGACACTTTATAGATTGCCTCCACTCTAAGGGGGGACACACAATAGAATGATCATGTTTTAGCCTAAAATGATTTTTTTTATTTTTACAAATATATTTATCCCCCTCTTGCTGCCAGAAAAACAAAAGGTCAATAACTTAGATGAATATTTATCCTCTATACCTTGAGGATTAAATAAGTTAATATATATAAATCATTTAAAATAGTGTCTTAGCATGCTGTAAGTGTTAAATAAATGTGAATTGTTAATATCATTATTAGAATAATTATTTAGTCCAAATTAAGGCAGGAGCACCTGAGAGGAAGGAAACTACTGCCTATGAGTCCTCTTAAATAAACAGTCCATACATATCTATCTGATCTTGGAAATGAAGTGAAGAAACAGATAATGGCTTTGAGCTACAGTTTCCAGGTTACGATTAATGACGTCTGGCTAGTAATGTCATGGCATTGTGCAAGTCAGGGGAGGGAAGACAGAATGAGAGGTCATCCACTGGTGTTCTTACCAAAGCATATTTAAATTGTTTCTCTCACACCAGGTGAATTGCTAGTCATGAAAGGTGGAGAACACAAGGAAGAGAAAGAAGACACTCAAGTTGCAGAGACAGCACGGCGGCATCACATTGACAGCCCAGTAACTGATAGGTCAGGCAGCTAGGACTTTAGAGTGACGGAAAAGATGCAGATGAATCAGGAATTGGCGACCTGAGGCAGAGGGTAGGAGGCGATAGCCATGGTGGGCTCTCTGAAGGGACTCCAGGCTGGACAAGAACAGAGACTAATCCCCTTGCCATGCCAGTTAAGGGTTAAGGGTCATATCTGTTCTCTCTAGTAGAGGGGCTAGAAATTGACATCAGAACCCACTGTATTTCCTTTAGCGTATTTTGTATATTCAGTAAAACACATGCTATTTTTCAGAATATGGTTTCAGACAGCATCAACAGAGCCTACGATCTTTTTCGAAAATTTCCAAACTAAAAGACAAATAGAGGCCGGCCCAATGGCAAAGCGGTTAAGTTCATATGCTCTACTTCGGCAGCCTAGGGTTTGCTGGTTCAGATCCCAAGCGCAGACTTAAGCGCCACTTATCAAGCCATGTTGTGGCAGGCGTCCCACATATAAAGCAGAGGAAGATGGACACGGATGTTAGCTCAGGGCCAATCTTCCTCAGCAAGAAGAGGATTGGTGGCGGATGTCAGCTCAGAGCTAATCTTCCTCAAAAAAAAAAAAAGACAAAGATCAAAATTCTAGTACCCTGATTGGACAAAACCAAGAATAAGGACATATTTCCAAACGGTATGTTAACAAACTTATTTCAACCTGGGTATACTACACATTGGATAAGGATCTGTTAAGAGTGTAAGACACCTGGAAATTCCTGATGACTTAACCTATTTGTCTGTTTTGGGTCATACAACATTTGCTTCAAAGTAGTTTTCTATACCACAGAAGAAGGAAGTTTCCAGCCACAATATTTAATTAGTACTTAATTAAGAGCATCAACATAAGTGATGCAGGGTTGGGCTCCAATGTTTGTACCTGGATATGGGTAAACAGTTTCTACTGAGTCTTGGCTGTCTGACAGCTCTCAGCTGTCATTGGCACTACACAGCCCAGAGAAGGTGCTGATGCTCCTTGGCAAGTGTATACTAGTAAACACTCAAAGCAGTCAGAGAAATTCAATCACATCAAGTAAACTACTGAAGAGAAAATGCGGCAACAAACTCACATGTATATGCTTCATATTGAGCCTAAGTTATTACTCCAAGTAGTCCCTGAATGGGTTCATCAACTCCTTCTACAGTTAACTGAGGTATCAGCTATCCCAAGGTATCTTCAAGAATATTGTTCACTCAGGTAAAGTCGGTACAACTGCCAAAACCCAAATACTCATTTGATGCAAGTAAAATCCTTGATGAACTGCGATTACCAAATTGACCTGCCTCCGGTGAGCAACCTGTCTTACGCCAAGCCACCAAGGGAATAACATCACTATGTATCTGGAAATATCTGGAATTAATAATCTTTTTGACCACTAGGCAACTCTTTTAAATATGAAAACTGGGTGATTGAGTTTCCTGTACTTTGTTAAACACTAACCAATTATAGGACCTTGGACTGGCCATTTAACCTTTCTGGTTTCTTCACCTATAAAAGGAATGAGGTTTTCTATGAACTCTTCAGTTCTGAAATGATTCGATTTGCTACTATGTATTTATATAGCATATTCCTTATGCAGATTTCAAAATCTCTCAAGAGACTCTCATTAGTATTCTCAGTATTGCTGTGAGGCAGGCAGGTGGCAAGGTTTATTATCCCCATTTTTTTTTAAAAGAGACAGTGAGACACTTTGCTGACACAGCACTCTTGACCAAGTGAAGACTAGAAGCTAGGCGTCCTAATACTAATCAAGAACTCTGTTAAACCACTTTGCTACTAAACTAAATGGAAGGTCTCTGATGAATAAAATATTCTGTGCTCATGGGAGGAAAAAATGTTGTTTGATCATCTTGCAGAGATGTAATGGTTTCAAACAATGATTTCCAAATTGTAGCCCACACGATATTCCAGGTGGTTTTCTCAGTTCTCGTTGCCATATTGCTATGCGTATTTTCTTTTTCTGACACGAATAGCAAAATGTGAATCTAGTAAAGTAGAAGGGTGTTAGAGAATGTGTATAAGAAAAGGAAGAAGATAGTCTGAGGTATAAATAATTAAATTTACAACGGAAAATTTTCAGAGAATAAATTATATAATCTACATTAATATATAGAAATTATAGCTAAATTCAATTATACAAGTCAATGAAATGAGATTGTTATCCAAAGAATAATCCAAACACCTTTTGATAACAGTATGTATTTATCAAGAACTACAAAGGGCCTAAGGTTTTATCTTATTTATAATCTAACAAATTGGCCTGCCATAGTTTCATGGGTGATGACAGAAGACACAATACTCCTAGCTCAGAGAAAAAGGATGTCATTACTATGAGGAGTAGTAGTAGCCAGAGTATCGTACCATTATTTTTGCTTTAGCTTCCCAAGCCCCACTTCCCACAGGGCAATGCAAAGAGA